>NC_090266.1:852917130-854132443 GCF_040414725.1 Anabrus simplex
ACGGAGGTGACTTTAGAAAAGAAACAAATTTACATAATGTTAAGGAAGAATAGGTTGAGAAAAAGTTCACCTCAAAACAATATGAGTGGGAGCTCGAGAGGGTTAAGCACTCTCTATCCCAATACGTAGTTTAAAAGATAGAATAGATACCAGTTTCTTTACATTTTTAAGGAAGGTTACATAACGGAAAAACTTCGGACCCGCCCCGAGAGTTAAACTGCTGAGCTAGCAAAGAAAGAAGTTATTAATTGGCCATTACCTTGTTGTTGACCGCTGCCGAAGAAAGAGGCGCTTCCCGCTCCCTGCTATGTACTTTACACACTGAAAGATGGAACAGAAGTGGCGCAGAGACCCTAAAATCAGCAGTTTATATACTCTCGCGGAAGGTTTTAGGCGTTAGGGGAATGAGAACACCCGCCCACAATCACTTTATTGGAGAATAAAGAGAAACCCCTACACAAGATGAAGAAGAAACACATTATTGGTGGAAAATTAAGTTAAGAAATTCGGGATTGGTTGAATACAAAACAAGGAGAAAGAGAGGGGTATACAGCCAACTTAAACCATAACAGAAGGAAATTTAACAAGAAACAAACTTTTGAAATAAAAATTTCTCCAAAGAACAGTTCTTTTTCTTCGCACTAGGGTGCACTATTGTAGTTCTTCAGTAGTGTCCTCTAGAAGAGAAAGTTCACACTTCTTACTTCAAGCAAAACAAAAACACATCAAAAATGACACAGTTCTAAAACTCCGAAATTTACAGGTAGTGACATCTTCTGAGAAAGTAGAAAATTAATACCGTCAATAAAGTTCAGGTTTCCTCCAGCAGAGGAGTTTCAACTGGCGCACCTTTTGAATTAGCGGCGTGGAGGTGTACCGCCCGGTACAGACCTCCCCCCCAAATGTTCCTCCAGGGGTGACACATGAAATTTGTTTGAAAACTAGGTCCAAATTTTGATGTAGATGTGGAGATTAATTGCCGAAAAATTTATAAGATTTTCTTAATGTGGTTTGATTCAGTTTCGAAATTTTTGTTGTAACTGGAGAAGTAAAGTTTTTATGTTTGTAGAAGTTGAATTGAGAAGGAAAACTTTAGTTTTAAAATCGAGGAAAAAATTTTCTAAGTCCACCAGATTTTGTTGTTGAATTCCCAAGTGTAGTCATCTCTTATAGTAACTGTCCATGTAGTTGATGTTGATTAAGTTGGATGGCCAGACCGGCCGTTGCAGCTTGCGTCCAGAGGAGGCCGCTCGGACCCCTCAAGTACCCTGAGATACCGCTCGCCCGCACTATGAGGGGAGCAGTGGTGTTGAAACACGCCGCGCCCGCGGTGAACATATACAGGCTGCGGGCAAGTAGCAGGTCGTGCGCCGCACATCAGCCTTGGCCGGGAGGAGAGCTCCGGCTCGCCGTGCACATGTCGTCCTCGCTGGGGTCGAGGGGGCCCTTCCTCAAGCCCAGTCGCGGCACAGCGCCGCGCGGCTGCGGGGGCGCTGAAACATTAAAGCTAGGCGGCAGAATATTGTTGGACCATCATCATTTTTTGAGGGCACAGGCTTGGTGGAGAGGTTGAGGGGCCAGCGGCGTGCAGATATCCATGGCATTTAATATAATCAAGCCACAGTGTGTATAGCAGGAGACGGGAGCGTGGTAATGGCCGTGGTAAGGACAGAATGGCAGTTTAACGGTGCGGGGAGGGTTTACAAAAATACTTACATATGAAACTAAATTTTATAGAAGGGGCAGAAAGCCTTAAAAGTGAAACTCAAAAAATATAACCTTCATATTCCTTTCACGATTATATGAAGCAAGTTGACACAAAATTTACACTGGTTTCACCTGTGACAGGTGAACCCTAAATATCCTCTCGGTGGCTGGATTACTTAATAACAACGTAACCGGCGTAAGAAAATCGAGAATGATACAAGGCCCATGAAATCTGGGGGCAAGCTTGCCCGCGGGAACAAAGTTCTTGACCATAACTTGGTCACCTACCTTCAAAGGGGTGGGTCTCCGTCCACGATCATACCTTTCCCTAACCTTATCATGAGACACTTTAAGATTGGCTTTAGCCTTCTTCCAAAGATCTTTAATGTTGTCCGGATCTATTGTCTCGGGCAGAATGTCACTCAGAGACCAGTGGTTAGAGAGCGGCGTGTTGGGAACAAACTTGAACATCAAAGAGGCTGGAGTAAATTTATGTGATCCATGAACCGCCGAATTCAAAGCAAAAGCTAACCAATGCAGGGACGTATCCCACCTGGAATGATCTTCATGATGATAGGCAATAAGCGCGGACCTGAGATTACGGTTAACCCGTTCAGCCAGAGATGGTTGAGGGTAATAAGCAGAAGTAGTTACATGAGAGATGGACAAGTCGAAACAGAATTTACGAAAAAGATTAGATGTGAACGCCTTAGCATTATCAGACACAATATATTGGCACGGACCAAAAGAGGCAAAAATAGAATTTAAGCAAGTAATGGTAGACTGAGCGGTAGCCAGCTTAGTCGGAAATAACCAGGAAAATCTAGTAAAGCCATCTACGCATACAAAGATAAACTTGTTAGCATTTCCCTTAGACTGGGGGAAGGGTCCTACATAATAAATATACAAGCGTTCCATGGGACGCGACGCTTGATGCGAAGACAAAAGGCCTACCTTGGTGGACATGGTGGGTTTACTGAGCAAACAAGATTTACAAGCTTTTACTACTTCACGGATTTCACCGTCCATACCTTTCCAGATGAACATTTCACGAATCTTCTCACGAGTTTTAAAGATTCCAAGATGCCCTCCTAATGGGGTCTCATGATAATACTTGAAGATCATAGGTACAAGAACAGCTGGAACGACAACTTTCATCATCTTATCATGCCTCGAGGGGCAACATAAAACACCATTCCTCAGAACATAAGGGACGACATGTTCCCCAGAAGAAAGGGTTTCCATTATCGGAGCCAGCGTCGGATCTTCACGTTGGTATTTCTCGATATCCCTAAAGAGCATGGGAACATCTGTTAAGATGGCATTAACATCAGATAGTATGGACTCGGAAGGTGATGAACTATCGACCGGTTCATGGGTCTCGACGTCGTTGGAAAACATACGGCTGAGTCCATCAGCAACAATATTTTCGGTACCTCTGATATGCCTGACATCGAATTGGAAGGCAGAAATACGGATGGCCCAACGGGCTATACGACCAGTACGACGCGGCCTACCTAAGACCCAGCTTAAGGCTTGATTATCTGTCTCCAGGTCAAATTTGACGTGTTCCAGATAGAGACGGAACTTCTCTAAGGCGAATAAGACTGCCAAACCTTCGAGCTCATAGATGGAATACTTGGCTTGAGCCGATAGAGTCCTAGATGCATAGGCGATGGGTCGCCTCCCTAGTTCAGTCTCTTGAAGAAGGACTGCAGCTACTGCTGACGACGACGCGTCGGTTTGGACGATGAATTTCTTCGAGAAATCAGGCATAGCAAGTACAGGGGCATTACAGAGAGCTAATTTAAGATCTTCAAAAGCGGCTTGTTGAGAAGGTCCCCACTCGAATTTGATGCCTTTCCTACGAAGAAGGTTTAAGGGCGCCGCTCTATTAGCGAAGTTAGGAATAAACTTCCTGAAGAAATTCACCATACCAATGAACCTGGCGATACCTTTAATGTCCTTGGGAGGTTTAAAATCACGGATGGCCTGTGTTCTAGAATGATCGACTGCTACACCATCAGGTGATACAATATGCCCTAGGAATGACATAGAGGGCTTAGCAAAGGCAACCTTGGACAACTTAACAGTTAACCCAGCCTTACGAAGGCGATTGAGAACTTCTCGCAGATGATCTAGATGTTCTTCGAAAGTCTCTGACAATACGACGACATCATCCAAGTAGTGATATAAGTACTCAAATTTGATGTCGGAGAAGACCCTATCTAGTAGCCTAGTGAGTACAGCTGCTCCCGTGGGGAGCCCGAAAGGCACGCGGTTGTATTCGTATAAGTTCCAGTCGGTGGCAAACGCTGTGAGGTGTTTAGACTCTTCGGCAAGGGGAATTTGATTATAGGCCTGATTCAGGTCCAAGATAGTAAAGAACTTGGCCTTACGGAACCATGAAAAACAAGAATGAAGGTCGGGAAGGGGCACAGATTGTAACACCACCTTCCGATTGAGAGCCCTATAATCAATGACAGGCCTGAAGCCTCCTTGGGGTTTCGGGACTAGAAAAATAGGCGAAGAATACGCCTACTTAGAGGGCCTAATAATACCATCCTTCAACATTTGATCGATGATTTCTTTCAATGCCTTCATTTTAGGTGGAGATAGCCTATATGGTGGAAAACGGACAGGAATCGAATCCGTGACCTCAATTTTGTATTCAATAAGGTCAGTAACACCAAGAGTATCAGAGAACACCTCTGGAAATGACTGACATAATTTACGAATACTATCAGCCTGCTCCTCAGGTAGATGTCTAAGGTCTAACAACATCTCATCCTGGGTAGGCGAAATAGATGAATATGACACAGAATTACACTTTAACAAGGGAATTTTACATTTGGACGCAAATTTGAATGTGCACGACTTACTCTGAAGATCGAGCACAAGACCAGTGTGAGAAATGAAGTCCGCTCCCAGTATGATGGGGCAAGACAAGTGCTTAGCCACAAACAGTTTGGTTTTCCATGTAAATTTAAAAATACGAATTTTGACCAGTAAGGAACCTAGAATTTCTAATGGGGATGAATTAGCCGAAACATATTGAACAGGAGAGGAGACATAGTCAGGTAGTTTACAAACAGACTTAAATTTTGAATACCATTGGTCCGAAATAATTGAACAAACACTACCTGAATCTAATAGAGCGGTTATGGGCTCGTTATTTAACTCAATCTTAAGAAAAGGAATAGGTGCGGGGGTATCCGCCGCAATCCTAAGACATTCTTTAGGGCATTCAAAAGATGAATTTGAAGACTGCTCGTTCCCTGAATTTACTTCCTGTTTACCAGGGGCTGAGTCTCGGGAAGATGGATTAGTTGACTCAGCCGAAGCCACTAGTCACTTTTTATTATTGGCATAGGTGGAATTTGCACCAGAAGTTGAGCAGGAGGGGGTGCTATTTGAGTTTGGGCAATTCTTGGCGATATGTGAGAAAGCCCCACATTTAAAACAGCCTTGTGATGAACCAGCCCCATTCCTTGTCCCACTCGACTTGATCAGTGGACACTTATTGCGCAGGTGGTCAGGCGACCCACAAGCATAACATTTACGAGGGGTGACTGATCGGCGAGGTGGAGGCCGAGTATTACTAAAGGAAGGCGGGGGTTCTTTCGCTACACGCAAAGAATCGGCGTATCTAACTCCTTCTGCTGAGACGGCCAATGCTTCAAGTTCAGAGAAAGTTTGCGGGCACGCCGCGAAACACAAATATGACCTATAGGGAGGTGAAATTCCCTCTACAATAGCCTGTACAATCTGATCTTCAGGAAAATGAAGGGCAAACACCCTAGTATAGAATTTAATATCTTGGATGAAGTCAGCCAGGTTTTCATCCAAACGCTGTACACGATAATAGTACTTCTGAATCAGAGATGACATCGCGCGGGCGGGAATAAAATTTGCAAGCAGGTGTGCATGAAAATCTTCAATAGATGACTGTTCGGCTATGGCTCTTACTATTTTGTCAGAGAGAATACCAATTGCATAAGGATAGATAATTTGCAAAATTTGACATGGAGAAAGAGAAAACACAAGGGCATGATCCTGAAATTCAACTAGAAATCTTAAAAATGAAATTACGTCACTGGTGGTATTAACGGAAAACTTAGAGATACCTCTGAGCAACATTGCCAATGGATGAGGCAAGCTGCTAAACCCGGGTGACATAGTCGGTAAAGGTTTAAGTGGCAAAGAAGTTAATTCAGAACGTACATTAGTCAATGAGTTACGACGTTCAGACTCGTTGTCTAATGGGGCAGAGATAGTTTGAGCAGCAACGGTTATCCTTTTGACTTCTCCCTTAGGGGGCTCTTCCTCGCTCCCAGCATTCATCGTGGCGGGTTGATCAGTTTTGGGAGGAACTTCCCCAGTTAACAATTGAGTGACCTTGCTAGATAATTCAGACATATTTTCAAGCAGCGTACTAGCTTCCTTCTTCTGAACGTCATTCAGCTTTAGGGACAACAGATCGTTAACTCTATTTGAAAAATGAAACAGCCTGGCTTGCACACGCTTAATTTGATTAGGAGAAGGATCATTTTCATCAAAAAAACTAACTACAGAAGCTAGCCAAGTAATATTCTCCGTGATCGTGGAAAGAGAGTCGTCAATTTCTTTCTCTCCCAAATTGGGGATGGAAATGGGCAAATCTAGGGACTCTCTAAGCTTATTTGTGTCTACTGCAACCGTGCCTCCAGATTGTACATTTCTGATAGTTAACTCGTAGATCAACTCCTCCTTGCGCAAATAGTTAAGATGGAGAACATCGCGAGGGCCGGGCATGGTGACAGATCAATTTTGAAAACCTCAAAAAATTCCAGCAACTGAGAAAATGGTTAGAGTTCGGAACAGAACAATATTTAGCCGTCAAAAGGCGCTAAAATGAGACCCATTCAACCACGCTCTGCTACCACTTGTTACGGAGCTTTTCGTGGTAGGTAGAGGTGAAAGAAGGTGCGGGTGTGAACGGGTCTCAAGCTACGAAAGTAAAATTAATTTAAAATTTAACAAGGTTATATTTTCTTTTCAAATAAGGAAATAACAAGCATGGCAAGTACAAAGTAGCAAGTCAAAAGGGTAGTTACAATATTTACAGGATTTGGGCTTCGCGCCCTGACTTCACAATGCTTGGGCAATCAGCTCAGTTTTACCCCAAACACAAGTTTCAACAGAGGGGCAGAAAACCCCATTCATGCCTAGGAGCCCTTGCTCCAAATTACACTGAAAAGCCTCCACGAGGCATACAACACTCAATTTTCAAAAAGAGCCACTCGCTCTCAACTTTAAGCCTCTCAAAGGCCACACCAAACTCCACCTTCGAGTTGTCCTCACTGGACATAGACACAGGGGTAAAATACCCAACCTACTGAGGTCTATTAAATGAAAAGAAGGTTGATTACATGACCTCCAAAATAACAATTAGAGAGGAGGCGATCGGCACTCCTAATACACTTTGTTTTTAAAACCTAATTTGGCTCTTAGGCCACTGATGCAAGGGCTAATCCCATACTACGGAGGTGACTTTAGAAAAGAAACAAATTTACATAATGTTAAGGAAGAATAGGTTGAGAAAAAGTTCACCTCAAAACAATATGAGTGGGAGCTCGAGAGGGTTAAGCACTCTCTATCCCAATACGTAGTTTAAAAGATAGAATAGATACCAGTTTCTTTACATTTTTAAGGAAGGTTACATAACGGAAAAACTTCGGACCCGCCCCGAGAGTTAAACTGCTGAGCTAGCAAAGAAAGAAGTTATTAATTGGCCATTACCTTGTTGTTGACCGCTGCCGAAGAAAGAGGCGCTTCCCGCCCCCTGCTATGTACTTTACACACTGAAAGATGGAACAGAAGTGGCGCAGAGACCCTAAAATCAGCAGTTTATATACTCTCGCGGAAGGTTTTAGGCGTTAGGGGAATGAGAACACCCGCCCACAATCACTTTATTGGAGAATAAAGAGAAACCCCTACACAAGATGAAGAAGAAACACATTATTGGTGGAAAATTAAGTTAAGAAATTCGGGATTGGTTGAATACAAAACAAGGAGAAAGAGAGGGGTATACAGCCAACTTAAACCATAACAGAAGGAAATTTAACAAGAAACAAACTTTTGAAATAAAAATTTCTCCAAAGAACAGTTCTTTTTCTTCGCACTAGGGTGCACTATTGTAGTTCTTCAGTAGTGTCCTCTAGAAGAGAAAGTTCACACTTCTTACTTCAAGCAAAACAAAAACACATCAAAAATGACACAGTTCTAAAACTCCGAAATTTACAGGTAGTGACATCTTCTGAGAAAGTAGAAAATTAATACCGTCAATAAAGTTCAGGTTTCCTCCAGCAGAGGAGTTTCAACTGGCGCACCTTTTGAATTAGCGGCGTGGAGGTGTACCGCCCGGTACAATTGTGAACATGTATTCGGGGCTGAACGCCTGTTATGTTCATTAATAAATACGATACGATTACGGATAGTGTCATGTCACTCTATAAACAGCTATCCATTACCACTCACCGAACAGCTTATTCAGTGCATTGCTGCTACTCAGGAGGCGGGTGGGTTCGAGTCCCCCGTAGGCCATCCTCGAAGCGGTTTTCTATTTTTGGTTGTTTTTTTAATTCATATCCAAGCAAATTTCGGGACGGTTACTTTCTCAAAGCCAGGGCTGCTTCCTTCCCATTTCTAGACCTTACAGTTACACCCACAGACAATACCCTCACACGGCGGTACATGTAGCTCACTCCTATGGGGTGTACCGTGACAAGCAGCTACAGAACTAGCGAGGAAAACATGTCCTCGAATACTGCAGGCACCAGAAAATAAACTCTCAAAGAAATACATTTTAAAAAGAAGCCAAATTTAATTCTCCCGTCCTTTTGGGAAAAGTTAACGAAGCCGTTAGGAGAACGACGGAAGTTACTATCGTCGATTCTTTCGTCTTAAAGAACGACCGCAATAAGAGAAACTATATTGTACATCCCATTCTGAGCTTTTGAACTTAATTTAAAATTACATAACTAATATGTCATGGTCGTCCATCGTCAAGAAGGATCATAGAAATTCAGTCGTTGCCCAGCAGATCGTTTCACAGACAGCTATTTGGTATCAAAGAACTGAATCTGATCCTCTTGCTCATTTCTATCTAACTGTTTATATCGTGATCATACCCACAGGACGTCCAGTTTTACGTGAAATACGAACCTTACGGACGTGACTTTTCCTTTCAAAAACCCTACGTGCTCTAGCGGTTTTCAAACCGCGGTCGCCCAGGTGAGCGCAATTACATTTTGAGTGGGAGCCATATGAGATTACATTAGATTTCCTTCAATAAGTTTAGTAGCAATTTTCGGTCAGTTTCCATAGTACTATATAATGCTATTGAAACATTATATATACATTATATATTATACATACATTTATATAGGCCTAGTATTAATAGTACATAGAAAGTATAAAATAAATAATAAGTAATTGATGTGCATGCACCTAGGTCGCTTTCTATCCATATAACTGTGGGATGTTTTAGTACGAAAGGACCAAGTGTCTAAAATAATTTGTTTTGCATCCGGGAGATAGTAGGTTCGAATCCCACTATCGGCAGCCCTGAAAATGGTTTTCCGTGGTTTCCCATTTTCACACCAGGCAAATGCTGGGGCTGTACCTTAATTAAGGCCACGGCCGCTTCCTTCCAACTCCTAGGCCTTTCCTATCCCATCGTCGCCATAGGACCTATCTGTGTCGGTGCGACGTAAAGCCCCTAGCAAAAAAATTATAATAATTTGTTCGCAAAAGGAGCGGGAAGCAGGAGAATTCCAGTAAAATATCTGTCCCCGTTATCGAACAGCAGAGAAGTCTTCAACGAAGTATGTTCCTTGAAGAAAGGCATATTCTTCAGATTTGTGGATTGATTCTAAATCGTTTTTAAAAGATATCCATCCATAAATACACTGTCGTTCACACTATTCAGTAGTCCTTGCAGTGTATGCCGTGACTGGCCGCAGTTAGCACTGCTCGAGGGGTAGAGATATCTAACGCAGGACACGCCCTGGGAACGATCAGAGTGGATTCTTACTACCGTGCTGTTAGTCACCATTCGATATGTGACCTGAGTGTGTGAACATTTAACAGTCAACTCCAATTTCCTTGTAGGGTGTAGTCTGACCGACCTGGAGGGTGAGTTCTTAACAACTTCAGCTGTTTATCCTTTAGGTTTTCTAAAGCCACTATGATTTGGCGACTCAGGTCAAAGGAAGCAAACGAATGGAAATTATTGCCCTATAAACTAAAATTAAAATCTCGCGATTCCCCCTGTTAATAGTGAGTGAATATCTGATTACCTGCCAGACTGTGTAGCTCAGGCGGCAGTACGCTGGCCTTCTAAACTCAAGTTGGCAGGTTCGATTCCGTCTCAGTCTGGTGATAATGAAGGTGCTCAAATACGTCAGCCCCCTGTCGGTAACTTTACTGGCACGTAAAAGAACTCCGGCTGGGCAAAATTCCGGCACCTCAACGTCTCCTAGAACAGTGAAAATAGTTAATGGGACGTAAAACATAAAATATTATTTTTATTATTATTATTATTATTATTATTATTATTATTATTATTATTATTATTATTATTATTATTCTTTCTTCGTTATGCCCATTCATAGAGCGCGTTTGAACTTGTTAGTTGGTTTGATGGTTTGTGCCTTCTTATCCTCCCAAAATTTCTTCATGAATGCACTGTGTTCCATCTTGCGTTCTGTCGACCACTTCCTACCAGTTGTCTTTTTGGGTTTCTCCCTAAATTTATGATTGGCTGCTTTTGTTCTAAAAGCTCCACGATTTTCCATGATGTCGTCTGTGATATTTATTTCTTGGAGGTCTGCCTTAGTTTCTTCCAGCCATTTTATTTTTACCTTCTTTGAGTTGATTACTTTGAGTAATCTTTTAGTTAGTCTGTTGCTGTTCATTCTGTAGATATGGCCATAGAAATTAAGGCGTCTTTTCCGTACGGCATCAGTAAATCTGTCGGTGAAGGAGTAGAGGTCCGCTGTTCTCCTCTTAATCCACATTCCATTTTCTCTCGTAGGACCATAAATTTTCCTGAGAATTTTCCGCTCCTGCTTTTCAATTTCTGTAATTTTAGAGTGACCACCTAAGCATATGCTTTCTGAGGCATATAAAGCTTCAGGCAATACAACTGTCATGTAGTGTCGTAATTTTGCATTACGCGATATGACTCTTTTGTTGTAGTAATTCCACGTCAGTCTGTATGCCTTATGTAGTTTGGTGTTTCTTTCTACATTGGCACAACTGTCTAATCTTGATGGTAGTATAATTTCTCCAAAGTATTTGAAGGAGGGCACCTGTGAAATTGTGCCGTTTTCCATCTCTAGCGGAGTTCTTTTGCTATTTTGACGTAGATTTTTTATGTACTCGGTTTTCTCGTAGGATATCTGGAGGCCTGCCTTTGATGCTTTATTGTGTAGTCTCTGTATGGCATACCTTGTTTCATCCTTGGTCTAAGTAATGATTGTGAGATCATCAGCAAATGCTAAACATTTCACATTGACCTTGCTTTCCAAATTTCCGTTCACACCCTTGATATCCTTTTCCCACTCTCTAATAACTTTATCTAGAACTAAGTTAAACAGAATAGGGGAGATGCCGTCACCTTGACGAACGCCCGTACATATTTCAAAAGGCTCAGAGATTTCTCCAAGGAATTTCACTTTAGAGGTCGTATTTGTGAGGGTCTGCTGGATAAGTAGATCTGGTCTTCTTGTCCACTCTGAGTTCTTCTAGAGTATCAAATACTGTCTGTCTGTCCACAGAGTCATACGCCTTCTTAAAATCCACAAAGGTGACGATCGTGCTGGCACTTCGGCGAATCCTTAATATCGTCTTCAAGTTCCATATTTGTTCTGCACATGATCGACCTTTCCTGAAACCCGCTTGGTACTCGCCAATCAGGTGATATGTCTGTTTTTCTAACCGGTTCAAGAGAGCTTTGGAAAGAATTTTGTATGCGATTGGCAGTAGAGATATGCCTCTATAGTTGTTTGGATCTGCCTTGTCACCTTTCTTGTGCAATTGGTGTATTAATGCACACTTCCAATCCTGTGGAATCATTTCCGTTTCCCATACTTCTATTAGGATTGCATGAATTTTGCTTACAAGATCATTTCCAAGTTTACACATCTCCGCAGTGATGCCGTCCTCTCCAGGAGCTTTATTATTTTTAAGCGATCGTATAATTTCTGCTGTTTCCTGTATTGTCGGTGGTTGTGAATCGGGGTTGGGCATGGGCTTTTCAAAGTTCAGTCTTTCCTTTGGAGGATCACAATTGAGGTGGTCTCGGAAGTAGTCAGCTAGAATGGTGCAGTTCTCTTTGGTGTTCGTTTCTAGTGTTCCATTTGCTCGACGGAAACATAAAGATGGTGGTTGATAACTGGATAAATTCTCACGGAAGGTCTTGTAGAAATTCCTGGAGTTGTTTCTAAGGACTTGTTCGATTTCTATGAGTCTATTTTTGTCATAGGCTCGTTTCTCCCTGCGGATTGTTTTTGAGGAGATTTTCTGAACTTTAGGAAGGTCTCCCATCTCTTAGTTTTTTCATGTCCATTCCACTGATTCCATGATTTCGTCCGTTCATCAATGGCTTTATCACAGGTCGTGTTCCACCACCTATGTTTGCGTTTCCTTGGAGGCTGTCCTAATTTCATGGCTGATGTCTGAAGTGTTTTACGAAGGCCTGGCCAGTCCTTGGGGTCCTGCTCCCGTATATCTTGTAGAAAGGTCGTGGCATTCTGTCGAAGACATTCTGGATCAACTCTTAGAGATCTTTTGTGTTTAGGTCTGCATCTGCTGGGTTGGAATCTCACTTTGATTTGTGTTAGGTAGTGGTCCGAGTCTCAAACATACTCTTTCTGGAGATTGCGACGTGATCGATCTGGAATTCGCCCAATAACGGGTTTGGTGATTTCCACGTTTTCTTCTTATGTGGGGTCTCGCAAAATGCGTAGACATGAGTTTTAAAACAAAGGTTTTACAGAAGTCTATAAGACGTTCTCCGTTCTTATTCGTTCTCCAATGTGCCGAGTGATGACCAACAATCTATTTGTGTTTCCTCTCTCTGCCAAGCTGTGCGTTAAAATTACCTACTAAGATTTTCACGTGATGCTTTGGAATCTTGCTAGTGGTTTCTTCTAAGAGTTCCCAGAAGGCTTCCACTTTCTCTGGGTTTTTCTTATTGTCAGTGTTTGTGGGAGCGTGGGCGTTAACCAAGGAGTAAGCTTTATTTCCAGATTTCAGAGTAAGTTCTGAGATTCTTTCAGATGGGGATGTAAAGTCAAGTACAGAACTGATGATAGTTTTTCGTACCGCAAAAGCTGTTCCAAGTTGTGTTAAGTTCCCATGGATTCTTATGGCAGGTTTATCCTTAAATATCCTGTCAAAATGGTTTTCATCCTGGTAGCACGTTTCCTGGAGTGCTATGATTTGAATATCGAACTTATCCAGGGTGTCCGTTAGCTTTTTAAGCTTGCCTGTTTTCAGTAGGGTGTTGACATTAATTGTACCTAAGAAGGTCTTTTTCTTGGGACGAAGAGATTTTGAGAAGCTCCGACTCTTCTCTGCATGATGCTCCCGATCCCGCAGAATCCGATGATCGGGAGAAGCCGGACTAGGTGTGTCCAGAGCCTGTGGTAGTTGCTGTGATAACGTGTTATCCATCATGCCAATGTTGCAAGTTGAAGATATATGCAGCGGGTGATCATACTGGTATGATCACAAGGTTACAACTCGGTGGTTAAGATCGAGAGGTGCCTCTTCGTGTCTTCCGGCTAAATTATAATTTACGATTAATTAGGAGTCCGTGGTTAGAACTTCGGTTGTAAGCCGAAGAGCCAGTTCTTCCGCTCTCTCAGCCGTTGGGAAATATCATCTTCCGCCGTCGAGACCGTTGACTGCATTCCTTTTCGCCTCAGTTGATCCGCAGGTGCTTATTTGGCTTGGCCTTATTCATACCTGTAATGCATATCTGGAGGAGCATCCCCTATCAGCCATATGGGACGCGCCGTGTAGGGGTTGAGGCCCCCCGCCCTAGTGTCTTCAGAGGAGTTATGTCTAGCGCTTACTCAAATCGGTGCCAGACCCCACGAAAACTGACTGGGCACGGTATTATTATTATTATTATTATTATTATTATTATTATTATTATTATTATTATTATTATTATTATTATTATTATTATTATTATTAAAATATGTTTTACTTCTTACCGACACAGATAGCTCTTACGGCGACGATGGGACAGGAAAGGGGCTAGGAGTGGGAAGGAAGTGGCCGAGGCCTTAATTAAGGTACAATCCCAGCATTTTCATGGTGTGAAATTGGGAAACCACGAAAAACTATCTCTACGGCTGATGACAGTGGGGTTCGAACCCACTGTCTCCCGAATGCAAGCCGATAGCTACGTGACCCAAACCGCACATCCTTATTTATTTATTTATTTATTTATTTATTTATTTATTTATTTATTTATTTATTTCTCCGTCAGGGTCTTCGAGGGACCACACGACGATTTTGAATGTTTCATCCTTTGTTGTTCCTTCTTCCTCCTCCAGTACTCCTTTATCTTCTCACTATGCCTCATTTTCCTCTCCTCGGACCATTTAGAGCCTGTTTTCTTTCCCTCTCGACCTTGGAATCCTTCCATTTTAACACTTTTTTTTCTAAAAATCTCTCTCCCTCTTTCTCTTTCTCTCTCTCTCTCTCTTGCTGCTTCTTCTTCCCTTACGCTGTTTATTTCCAAATCTTTCTTGACTTCATGAATCAAAGTTGTTGTTGACTTGCTTGTTGCAAAGATATTTGAAGATCTGTTTGGTTAACGTGCTGCTATCCATTCTGTATAAATGTCTAAAAAATATCAATCGCCTCTTCCGCATTATTTCTGTTATATTTTGTATATTTCGCTATATTTCATCATTTATTCTTGATTTCCAGAGTTCTGTAGTTCTTAGCGGACCGAGTATTTCCCATATATTTTTTCTTCCCATTACTTCTAATTTATTCATCTTGTAATTCAGTACTAGACATTCACTCGCGTATAGGCATTCCGGTCTGACTGCTGTGTTGTAGTGTTGTATTTTGAGGTTTCTAGATAAACACTTTATGCTGTAGATAATCCTAGTTATACCGTATGCTCTTTCCATCTTGTGTATCCTTTCTTTTACAGCGAATTTCCAAACCATTCTCTTGAATTGTTTCTTCCCCAATATTTGAATTTCTTTACCTTTTTCATACGACCAATTTCTGTTATCAGAAATTCTGGAGCATTTGTTATATTCGTCATAAATTTGTGTTTCTTTTTCACAGAAATTCTTAAACCTGTTCGGCTGGCTATTTCTTCCAAGAGACTGGCTTGTATTGCTGCACTTTTCAGGTTTTCTGAATGTATGGCAAAATCATCTGTAAATGCTTGACAGTTTATTTCAACACCTATGTTCTTTCTTTCCAGTGTTGTTGGTGATAGCTTGCGTTCCTTCAGTTTTTCTTTCCGAATTCTTACTATTTTCTCCAGGACGTAATTGAATAGGAGAGGAGATAAACCATCAACTTCCCTTACACCTGTATTTATTGTGAATCATTTAGATATTTCACCCATAAATTTTACTTTTGATATGGTGTCTGTCAGGGTTTCACGGATTAGGTTTTCCAATTTGGTTTCAACTCCGAACTCTCGGATTATTTTATCTAGAGTTTCCCTATCAACAGAGTCAAAAGCCTTTTTAAAATCTATAAATTTTACTACTATGTCTTTGGAGTTCATTAATCTGTGACGGATTATGGACTTCAGGTTGAATATGTGTTCTCAGCAAGATCTGCTCTCTATAAATCCACTCTGATATTCACCCAAATGACCGTCAAGAGTTACTGTTACCCTGTTGTAATATTATCGAAAATACCTTATAAGCCACTGGCAAAAGGGATATACCTCTCTAGTTGTTGCCATCTTGCTTGTTACCTTACGCAAGGAATGTATACGAGCAACTTTCCGTTCTTCCGGAATCTCCTCCGTTTTCCAAATATGAGTTGAAGATCATCTATGATTTTTGGTTGAAACCATTTTTAATGTTCGGCTGTAATGAAGTCTTCTCCACTAGCTTTGTTAGTAAAGGGTTTTAATTGCTTTCTCAAGTTCTTCAACATTAGGTGGTGGATCTGCTTCTATGTTTACATGAATCTCTAGAAATTCTAACTTTTGGTTCGGTTCTTCATAGTTCAGAAGTTGATCGGAGTATTTTGCTAGTATTTCACAGTTCTCTGTGTTGGTTAGATCCATTCTGCCATTTTCATCTCTGAAGCAAATACTTGGAGCTTGATAGCCCCTCAGGTTGTTTTTAAACGTTTCATAGAAATTCCGTGAGTTTCTCTATGCAAAGTTATCCTGTTTGTTAACAAGTTTTGATTTTTCAAAAGAGATTTTATCACTCCTTATTATTCTTGCTGTTTCTTTTCTTTGCTGCTTAAATTGCTCAAGGTGTTCTCTCCTTCCAGAGCACTTCCATTTGTCCATATTGTTCTTTCTGTTAGCGCTTCTTCATAAGTTTCATTCCACTAAATTTTCTTTTTAAGTTTTGCTGCACTGTTGATTTTTTGGATAATTCTTGCCAGTTACCATGTTGAGTTACTTGAATTTCTTCTTGAAAATGTTTTATTTTTCTTGTGCAGTGTTGAATCTATGTTATATCTCATTATTTTCTTTTGTCTTCTTTGATTTTCATGAGTCTGACTCGTTGGCTGAATGGTCAGCGTTCTGGCCTTCGGTAGAGAGGGTTCAGGGTTCGATTCCCGGCCGGGTCGGGGATTTTAACCTTCATTGGTTAATTCCAATGGCCCGAGGGCTGGGTGTTTGTGCTGTCCCCAACATCCCTGCCACTCACACACCACACATAACACTATCCTCCACCACAATAACACGCAGTTACCTACACATGGCAGATGCCGCCCACCCTCATCGGAGGGTCTGCTAGAAATAGCTACACGAAATTATTATGATTTTTATTTGGGACAAGTTTGAGTTTAAAATTATTAATAATGATAATGTTGTTGGCTTTACGTCCCATTTACTACTTTTACGGTTTTCTGAGACGCCGAGGTGCCGGAATTTAGTTACGCAAGAGTTCTTTTACGTGCCAGTAAATCTACAGACAGGGGACTGATGTATTTGAGCACCTTCAAATACCACCGGACTGAGCCAGGATCGAACCTGCCAAGTTGGGGTCAGAAGGCCAGCGCCTCAACCGTCTGAGCCACTCAGCCCGTCAAGGGATTAACTCTAGAAAGGTAGTGATCAGATTCAAATTCTCTATTTCTTACTACTTTTATATTCATAATTTCTTTAATATTTCCTTGAGAAATAGCCACATAATCCAACTGGAATTCCCCCAACATTGGATTCGGAGATATCCATGTTTTACCTCTGCTTGGTAGTTTTCTGAAGAATGTTGGCATTAATTTCAACTGAAAGGTTTTATAGAGATTCATTATTCTCATTCCATTTTTGTTCGTTGTTTTATGGGCTGTTTTCTGAACAGATTTTTCTCTCCCTATTTGTGCATTAAAATCTCCCAGTAGTATCATAACATTTAATTTTGGGATTTTGGATATTTCTTCTTCCAGAAGTTCCCAGAATTATTCCACTTTACTGGGATTTTTCTTGTTATCTTCATTTATTGATGCATGGCGATTTACAAAGGTATACTGTTTATTTTTGCATTTAATTGCGAGATGAGATATTTTTTCTTAACTATAGTTGAATTCTGTTACATTACCTATTACATTTTTATGAGCATAAAAAGCAGTACCTAGTAGTGGCGTTACTTTCCTAATTTTGATTGCTGGTTTACCCTTTTTTGTAGTTCTTGGTTTTTGTTATATTTTCATTCAAGAATCTTGTTTCTTGTATTTCTAGAATTTGTATTTCATGTTTATCTCAAAGAAATTCCAGTTCTTTCTGTTTACCAGTTATTAATAAGGAATTTACATTCAAAGTACCTGCAAAAAATGTCTTCTTAAAGTTGAGTCTGAAAAGATACCAAGGATGTTCCGGCTCTTCCTTTTTGCAGATGTTGGGACTCCCCAGAACCCTAGATCCCGATGCATTGCATAACGCAATGGTGGATTCCTCTTCCGAGCTACCAGCTGGGGGTAGTGCTTTCTTTCAGGGGACATTCCATTCTGCAATTGAATTTGTATATAAAACAGGATAGGAAATAAATTCCAAGATAAGCTCGGATTGTAATTCCGATTTCTTTTTTTATTTTTTTTATTTTTTTATTTATTTTATTTTATTTATTTATTTATTTATTTATTCATTTATTCATTTATTTATTTATTTATTTATTTATTTATTTATTTATTTATTTATTTATTTATTTATTTATTTATTTATTTATTTATTTTTCGTGGTTTACTCCACTACGTTCTTCCGCTCTCTCAGCCTTTGAGAATCTTCCGCCTTTGAAACCGCTGTCCGGGTTTCACTTGTAACCCTAGGCAGGGGCTCTGATATGAAATGGCGTATGGCTTTTAGAGCCGGGAAGTGTCCACAGGACTTCGGCTCGCCAGATGCAGGTCTTTTGATTTGACACCCGTAGGCGACCTGCGCGTCACGATGAAGATGAAATGTTGATGAAGACGACACGTACACCCAGCCCCAGTGCCAGCGGAATTAACCAATGATGGTCAAAATTCCCGACCATCCGACTCCTTGGCTAAATTGTCAGCGTTGAGGCCTTCGGTTCAGAGGGTCTCAGGTTCGATTCCTGGCCAGATCAGGGTTTTTAATCGCGTGCGATTAATTCTTCTGACTCGGGGACTGGGTGTTTGTGTTTGTCCCACCACTTTCCTCTTTATATTCAGACAACGTTCCACACTACCAACCACCAGAGAAACACGCAATAGTGATTACATCCCTCAATGTAGGGTTGCGTCAGGAAGGGCATCCGGCCATAAAAAAGGGCCAAATCCACATATGCGACACTTCTACTAGGGCTTTGTGCACTTCTGTAAGCCACCCAGGCTGTGTTTTCCACTATTCTTTTAGAAGGAGTATTTTGTTGGCCAAACTCTCTTGATTCGTCCTTTTAATGTGTCCATAAAATGTCGGTGTTCTTATCTTCATCATCATTGCCGAGCTGAGTGGCTCAGAAGGGTTAAGGCGCTGGCCTTCTAACCCCAACTTGGCAGGTTCGATCCTGGCTCAGTCCGGTGGTATTTGAAGGTGCTCAAATACGACAGCCCCGTGTCGGTAGATTTACTGGCACGTTAAAGAACTCCTGCGGGACTAAATTCCGGCACCTCGGCGTCTCCGAAGACCTTAAAAAGTAGTTAGTGGGACGTAAAGCAAATAACATTATTATTTATTATTATCTTCATCATCGTCATAATTTTTCGATAGTTTTATAGAGTTCCTGATTTGATCTCAACCGAAAAACATGTTGGTCACTTGACAACGTCTTTGGACCCAAGATTTTTCGAAGGAACTTCCTTTCTCTTTTTTTCAAGGTCTGAGTCTGCCACCCTTGTCAGTGTTTCTGCTCCATAAAGACACTCCTTTCTGACCACTGTGCAGTGGTGGCTCAATTTGCCTTTAATGAATTTGGATTTGGACTTGCATGTGTCATCACATAGTCTGCAGGCCATCTCCATCCACCATACCCTCTCTTTTAATGTCTCCTTTTCATTTCCATTGGGAATGAGAGTTTCTCCTACGTATTTAAATTTATGAACGCAATAGATGTCCTCCAGCTGAGTTACAATTCTGTCAGTATCATCTGCTTTTTCTGAGTCCATGAATGCTGTTTCTTGAAAGGAAATGCATAATCCTGTTTTGGCCGTAACATTTGCTAGTTCTTCAACTTGCTTCTTGGCAATTATTATTATTATTATTATTATTATTATTATTATTATTATTATTATTATTATTATTATTATTATTATTATTATTATTATTATTGAAAAATGAAAACCTACAACCTGTTTTCCAGTCATTGACCGGGCCAGGGATAGAATGAATGAAGCAGATATAGGCTATTAGTACGCTGGGGTCGCCACTCCCAAAGTGATTTATTAATGATAGATGCTATGAAATGAGAATGGAGAGTGTTGCTGGAATGATTTTTTTTTTTTTTTTTTTTGCTAGGGGCTTTACGTCGCACCGACACAGATAGGTCTTATGGCGACGATGGGATAGGAATGGCCTAGGAGTTGGAAGGAAGTGGCCGTGGCCTTAATTAAGGTACAGCCCCAGCATTTGCCTGGTGTGAAAATGGGAAACCACGGAAAACCATTTTCAGGGCTGCCGACAGTGGGATTCGAACCCCCTATCTCCCGGATGCAAGCTCACAGCCGCGCGCCTCTACGCGCACGGCCAACTCGCCCGGTTTGCTGGAATGAAAGATGACAGGGAAAACCGGAGTATCCGGAGAAAACCTGTCCCGCCTCCGCTTTATCCAGCACAAATCTCACATGGAGTGACCGGGATTTGAACCACGGTATCCAGCGGTGAGAGGCCGATGCGCTGCCGTCTGAGCCACGGAGGCTCCTATTATTATTAGTATTATTATTACGTATCGATTTTTGAACGACGAAAGTCTCCAGTTAACCCATGAATAAACCAGAAAACTCGCTATCTCCAGTCTTAAACTGCTAGCTGTTGAACGTCGCACTAACACTGGTTTTCGGCGAAGCTAATGTAGGAGAGGCCTAGTACTAGTAAAGTAGTGGGCATGGCCTTAATACATTGTCTTATGCAAAAATGGGAAACCACGGAATACCATCTTTCGCGCTGCCGACAGTGTGGTTCAAACCCACCATCTCTGAACACAAGCTCACCATGATACGACCCATACAACGTAACCTACTCACTCAATGCACAGATAGATAGATAGATAGATAGATAGATCCGTATTTCAAGCAGCAAAAGCCTCAGGTTAGGAAGCGGCATAATTTGGAGATCAGGGACATGAATCCTGGTGCGTAATGAGGCCAACCTGAGTTCGATTTTCTCCCAATTTATTCATTCATAAAAGAGCAAGAATAGTTCATTAGATCTATCACCAATCCCATTTTCATCAATACATATTTCTACAGACGCCTTATCAACAAAGATCATGAGATAAATTTGACATAGCCAAACCCATCGGCGCAGTTTCCCGTTGCCTTCCTATTCACCGTATACTCACACATCACATAGCCTACAACATTCCCCTCAACTGCAACAAAACGCAGTATCCTATACACGGGAGACGCCACCCAACCTCGTCGGAGTGTCTGCTTTACGAGGGCTGCGCCAGGTTAGAAATAGCCACACGAAATTATTTTATTCACAGCATTCCGGTTCGATCCTGATTGAGATTGTGAACATTGGTAACATTTCAGGGTGTTTAATGCAACTCCATATCCTTGCCTTTTCGGCGCTTTAAGGAACACCTGCGAGATAAAATTCTCACTCTCCAGTTGCTCATAAAAACTGAAACAGTTAAAGGGGCTTAAAACAAGTGATATTATTTACTATTAGAATAAATTGGGGAATGAATAGAAAGTAACAAAGGTTGAAAAAGTAGAAGAAAAATATATGTAAAAAGTGGGTTCCTCAAAAAAGAAGAAGTGCTGGGAACGGACAACTCAAGAAATCGTTTCTTCATGAGCTCAACGATGAAATGAGATTTTACACGCAACAGTTAAAAGCAGCACTTTCCAAAGGCAAATATGTGGTAATATTGACCATACTAGTGGAAATAAAATGTAGATGGGACGAATATACAGGCTGGTCATTACTCAAAGCCTTTTTTTCATTCATCCAATCATGAAAGCTCTCTCCCCAGTTGGTGGCTATCCGTGACTGCGTGACTGGGTGAGAAGAGGGTTTATTCATTCAATTCAATCGTGAAATCATTCACTCATCAATTTATATAGGGACTCAGTCATTCATTCATTCATTCATTCATTCATTCATTCATTCATAAGGTATGTTGTAATTGTAGGATAACTCTATAAAGACTGATGACGCAAAAATAAGCACTAATACAACATAGGGAGGGTAAGATACATGTTTGTCCTAGACTAAATAACTCTGTTAACGACTAAGACAAAATAAATAGATAAATATGTAAATAAATAAGTAAATAAAATAAATAAATAAATAAGTAAATAAATAAATGATTAAATAAATAAACTTTAAATAAAAAAGAACTGTAATTTAGAAACTGGATTGAAATAGTAAATTTAATTGTAATGTTTAATGTAGTAATAGACAAATAGTAATAGGGAAAAGAATGCAAGTATCAAAAGACATTTTGGACTACAATAAATTATTAAACCCCCCTCCCCCAGTTTCAGGTGATCCGAAACGGGGCGATGGGAGTATTCTATGGTATTCCATTCCATTCCATTTTATTCTACCCATAGCTGAATGTGTGCCATTTTAAGGATATATTTCTTGTTGAATTCTACATTGATTTAACCGAACACACTCTAGTATGAATTCTAGTAGTTTACCAGATCGAAAATCTACAGCTGGGAACTTTGTACGACAATTTCTGTGTCAGGGCATGTTAGATTATTATTATTATTATTATTATTATTATTATTATTATTATTATTATTATTATTATTATTATTATTACTTTCTCTTATTTACTCCTGTAACATGTTAATTACAAACTTACAAAGACCTGATATTTTGTTCTCATTCGTTTCTTTTCAAGTTGCACTTTCGCAGACCATCATTAATAATAATAATTTCGTGTGGCTATTACTAGCCGATTGCAGCCCTTGTAAGGCAGACCCTCCGATGAGGGTGGGCGGCATCTGCCATATTTAGGTAACTGCGTGTTATTGTGGTGGAGGATAGTGTTATGTGTGGTGTGTGAGTTGCAGGGATGTTGGGGACAGCACAAACACCCAGCCCCCGGGCCAATGGAATTAACCAATTAAGGTTAAAATCCCCGACCCGGCCGGGAATCGAACCCGGGACCCTCTGAACTGAAGGCCAGTACGAGACCATCATTAAAAGTGGAGATAATTGTCGTGGTTTATCAAATTATTATTGCTCAACTCTAAGCATTTTATATTTCACTGCCATAAATTGTCGTATAGTATATGGGCGGACTCTAGAGTAGGAGAAGTTGACTGAATGTACTCATTCAATTTACAATGGCTTAAAAAAGTTTTCGTCTTCCCACATGCTCTGTGTTTAAGCGTATATACTTGGCTGAAATTGATACAATATGATGGGTACATTAACACTCAAATACGTATTCTAACGTAGGTAAAAATCATACTACTTAACGGGAATACCTCTTCACTCGTGAGAACAATAACACAAATAGGAAAATGCGCACATCATTTAATCAGAGAAGTATTCGTATGCAGTAAATGAATACTTTCTGAGGGGCTTCGTTTATGATTTATGATTTGCTGAATCCTTCGTAGGACTTATTTGACTAAGTTTTCCGTTGTTTTTGCTGGTATCTTCCTACATCGTATAGTAATGCCTTCTTGAAATCTTTCTTTTCGAGATTTTGTGTCTTCGTATTCTTTATTCTAGAACATACCAAAAATTCCCATTGAGACTGATATCTGGTAATTGTGGTAGTGTTGCCATCCAGTGCGGCACATTGTAGAGTATCTATGGTTTTATGTCGACTGCTGTAAGTTCGGGATAGCCATCTTCCGTAAAGCCGTAGTCCTCACGATGACCCATAACATTGACACTCTTGGGATGGTGAGGCCTCAGAATGTTTGTGGTTCATTGCACCGTCGACGAAATACAACTTGTCTACACCATTAGCACCCTTGCCTGCCTAAACCAGTAGGAACCACCACCATGTCTAGAGAAGTTGTAGGTGTGAGATATTTCCACAGTTCGTTCTCCATCACACTATTAGTTGCCCATCGGACTTGAAAAGTTTGAATGTACTTCCATCGATAAATAGGACCTTCCTCCAGTACTCGCATCTGTTCTCTTTATGTTTTCTAGGATAAGAAAGTCTCTTCCGTCTGTTTGTGTGATGCAGAGTTTCCTTCGAGATATTTCGGCTTTATATTCACTTTAATGGAATTTTTTCGTATCGTCTGAGCTGTCACATCTTTTACTATTTCCCACCACATTTTAGTTTTAAACTTTAGAACATACAGTTTTGGGTCTACCGTGACTTTTCTGACTAAGTTGCGTGTTTCTCTTTGCGTAATTCAAGACGGACAACCACGTCTTGGTTGGTTGTGATAAGTGTTAGATTGATGAAATCTGTATATGTTCTTCTTAACTGTACTGAGGGGTCAGTTTATTAATTCTACGTAATATATGAAGAATTTTCCCCTTCGGAAACTCCTTAATTTAATTTGCCTTTTCAATCAATCACTACTGATTGGCATTTAGGGTAGTCGCCCAGGTGGAAGATTCCCTATCTGTTGTTTCCTAGCCTTTTCTTAAATGATTGCAAAGAAATTGGAAATTTATTGAACATCTCCCTTGGTAAGTTATTCCATTCCCTAACTCTCCTTCCTATAAACGAATATTTGCCCAGATTTGTCCCCTTGAATTCCAACTTTATCTTCATATTGTGATCTTTCCTACTTTTTAAAACACCACTCAAACTTATTCGTCTACTGATGTCCTCCCACGCCATCTCTCCACTGACAGCTCGGAACATACCACTTAGTCGAGCAGCTCTTTTCCTTTCTCCCAAGTCTTCCAAGCCCAAACTTTGTAACAATTGTGTAACGCTACTCTTTTATCGGAAATCGCCCAGAACAAATCGAGCTGCTTTTCTTTGGATTTTATCCAGTTCCTGAATCAAGTAATCCTGGTGAGGAGTCCCATACATTGGAACCATACTCTAGTTGGGGTCTCACCAGAGAGAAATATGCTCTCTCCTTTACATCCTTACTACAACCCCTAAATACCCTCATAACCATGTGCAGAGATTTGTACCCCATATTTACAATCATATTTATGTGATTACCCCGTTGAAGGTCTTTCCTTATAGTAATACTTAGATATGTACAATGATCCCCAAAGGGAACTTTCACCCCATCAACGCAGTAATTAAATCTGAGAGGACTCTTCCTATTTGTGAAACTCACAACCAGACATTTATCCCTGTTTATCATCATACCATTGCCTACTGTGCATCTCACAACATTATCGAGGTCATTTTGCAGTTGCTCACAATCTTGTAACTTATTTACTACTCTGTACAGAATAACATCATCTGCAAAAATCCGTATCTCTGATTCGACTTCTTTACACAAATCACTGATATATATAATAAAACATAAAGGTCATATAATTCTGCCTTCAGGAATTCCCCTCTTAATTATTACAGGGACAGATAAAGCTTCACCTACTCTAATTCTCTGAGTTCGATTTTCTAGAAACAGAGCCACCCATTCAGTCACTATTTTGTCAAATCCAATTGCACTCATTTTTTCCAGCAGTCTCCCATGATCTACCCTATCAAATGCCTTAGACAGGTCAATCGCGATACAGTCCAATTGACCTCCTGAATCCAGGATATCTGCTATATCTTGTTGGAATCCTACAAGCTGAGCTTCAGTGGAATAACCTTTCCTAAATCCAAACTGCCTTCTATCAAACCAGTTATTAATTTTGCAAACATGTCTTATATAATCAGAAAGAATGCTTTCCCAAAGCTTACATACAATGCATGTCAAACTGACTGGCCTGTAATTTTCAGCTTTATGTCTATCACACTTTCCTTTATATACAGCGGCTACTATAGCAACTCTCCATTCATTTGGTAAAGTTCCTCCATGCAAACAATAACCAAACAAGTACTTCAGATATGGTACTATATCCCAACCCATTATCTTTAGTATATCCGCCGAAATCTTATCAATTCCAGCTGCTTTTCTAGTTTTCAAATTTTGTATCTTACTGTAAATGTCATTGCTGTCATAGGTAAATTTTAATACTTCCTTACTATTAATCACCTCCTCTATCTGGACATTATCCTTGTGACCAACAATCTTTACATACTGCTGACTGAATACTTCTGCCTTTTGAAGATCCTTGCATACACACTCCCCTTGTTCATTAATGATTTCTGGAATATCTTTCTCGGAACCTGTTTCTGCCTTAAAATACCTATACATACTCTTCCATTTTTCACTAAAATGTGTATGACTGCCAATTATGCTTGCCATTATGCTATCCTTAGCTGACTTCTTTGCTAGATTCAATTTCCTAGTAAGTTCCTTCAATTTTTCCTTACTTCCACAGCCATTTCCAACTCTATTACTTTCCAACCTGCACCTCCTTCTTAGTCTCTTTACTTTCCTATTATAATATAGTGGATCTTTACCATTCCTTACCACCTTTAATGGTACAAACCTATTTTCACATTCCTCAACAATTGCTTTAAACCCAACCCAGAGTCTGTTTACATTTTTATTTACTGTGTTCCACCGATCATAGTTACTTATTAAAACCTCCCTCATGCCTGTTTTATCAGCCATATGGTACTGCCTAATAGTCCTAATTTTAATATCTTCCTTTCTTTCACATTTATTTTTGATTACCACAAAAACAGTTTCGAGATCATTAATACCATCTATTACTTCGGTTTTTCTATAGAGTTCATCTGGTTTTACCAGCACTACATCCAGAATATTCTTCCCTCTAGTTGGTTCCATCAATTTCTGAATCAGGTGCCCTTCCCATATTAACTTATTTGCCATTTGTTGGTCATGCTTCCTGTCGTTCGCATTACCTTCTCAATTTACATTTGGTAAATTGAGGTCACCCGCTACAATCACGTCCCTTTCCTTATCATTTCCCACATAAGTGATTATCTTATCAAATAACTCTGAATCAGCATCTGCGCTACCCTTTCCTGGTCTGTATACTCCAAGGACATCCAGTTGCCTATTATCCTTAGAGATGAGCCTTTTCCCCAGAATTTCGTGTTTATCATCTTTTTTTCGTAGCTTACAATTTCTTCTTTCACCAGAATGAATATTCCCCTCCTACCATTCCTATCCTATCTCTACGATACACCCTCCAGTTCCGTGAGAAAACTTCTGCATCCATTATATCATTTCTCAGCCATGATTCAACTCCTATTACAATATCTGGTAAATACATATCTATTAAATTAATTCTATTCCTTTCTTTACAATACTTCTACAGTTGAGCACTAACAGTTTTATGTCATCCCTACTTGAATTCCAGTTCCCTGTTCCCTTAACACCGCTCCCCAGGCCACCCGGTTTCCCTGAATGTACCTCCCTACAACCCTTCTAAACAAATTTCCTAACTTATATGTACCACTGCGGTTTAAGTGAAGGCCATCTGAGCGCAGATCTCTATCTCCTACCCACCCATTAGGATCTAGAAATTTCACTCCCAGTTTCCCACATACCTACTCCATAGTCTCATTAAATCCCCAATCACCTTCCAGTCAGTATCCCATCTACACAGTATTCCACTGATAACAATCTCCGCTTCCTTAAATTTCACCCGTGCTGCATTTACCAGGTCCCACACATCCCTAATTATGTTGCTACTTATACCTGCTTGTCTTACGTTGTTAGTACCAACCTGAAACACTATCACTTTCTCCTTTCCCTCCTCCTTCTCTTCTACTTTCCTCAACATCTGCCTTAACCTAATTAGTGGATAACACTACCCTTGTACCTTTTCCTCCACACACTTTCCCGACATGTCTTACGATAGATTCCCCCATGACTAGAGCCTCAACCACACCCACCTCATTTGATCCCCTCCCCACCTGGTCAGTCCTATCTCTCCTGAGAGCAGCTGAAGCTACTTCCTCCTCCCTTTTCTCCATCCCATGACCCTGTTCCACCTGTCTTTTCCTATCCACTACTCCACATTTCCCTTTCCTACTTCTTCCCTTGCTCCTACTTCCACACTTCTCGACAACCGTTCTCTGTTCCTCATCTTCCCTCGGTTGTTCTACCTGCAGTGACTCGTACCGATTTCTCACCGACACCTGTCCTGAATTCTGATCCTGAATGGAGCCCTTAGCCTGCAATTTCCTTCCCCTTAAAACATTAGACCACCTGTCTTCTACAATTCCCCCCTTTCCTTCCCATCTCTCTATTGCACCTACTGTATCCTGTACATTGTTTGAGGGAGGCCTACTTTCCTTCCTGTCCTCTGAGAGAATCCTAATTTTCTCCCTCAAGCTCTCCGACTCCTCCCTCTTGCATCAGTCGTCCCCTTACTTTTTCATCCCTATTGCAGTTCACGTCTGCAACAAGATGTTTTACTGAAAGAAACAACCTTACTGCTGCCGTCGTACACAACAGGAAAAAATACGTGAGATCTGTTGCGAATAAGACATGCCACTGTGTTGCCTAGATGAATACTCGCTTGATATCAAAATCGACAGACCCTCAAGACGCTAGTGTTCTGATTGTAAACAACAGAACATATTAGCATATTTTAATGTTAATTTGGACGAAGTAGGCCTAATATAATATGTACTATAGCTAATCGAATACATTTCTGATACACCATACTGTACCGTTTATCGGATGTAGCGGTTGTTCTTTACACAAAGAGGACAACATCATTCATTGCCTTCTCGTGCATCCAATGTTATGCAAAACTAATGCTGACATGCCATTGTATAGAAAATGTTTGTCATGAGTGTGCATTTAGGAATCAACATCAAAGGTGAATTAGGTATTGTACCCAAGACACGTTAGCGTGGATGACATTATACTCACCTAGGGTCATCTAGGGTGGTCGAATGTGTTACCGGATGCATCTCCAGCGTTAGGGTAAGGCATTCGGTACAACATAGCAAAGTAATACGACCAACGGCTTGGTTTGAAATGTGCCCAAAAAATTGTATTAAATCAAAGTGAATCTGGAATGAGATACGAGATTAATATTAACGTGGGTGGGGGTTGAATGAATATAATCGTAGAACAAAGGGCATTGTTATTATTATAGATCAGTTGATAGCAATTACACTCAATAATGGTCGAGTTCGCAAATTGTATAACAATGACGTCTGCTCATCTATGAATTTCAAAGCTCGTTAACAACAATGAAAGTTCTTAAAATTAAAACAAACATTATCTAAACAGGCAGAGCAATCCTAAAAATGAGTTCAAATCACAGAAAAAATTTAGAAACTAGATGTTTTCCTGGAATTCAGTTTAATAGTATGTGTCGTCTTATATTAATTAATATTACCTTTTTAACGTTCAACTTGAGAGAAGGTTGCCCAAATATAATATAACGACGCAGCCAGAAATCCTAAAAAACAATAATATGGCAATACGAACAAATATTCAACGGTGGCTCCTGATGCACTATGCTGAAGAAACACTAACATAAATGCCATACATACAAAATAAACATGCACATGCAACAAACGAAAGCATTTGAAGGCAGTGCCTGAAAAATCAAACACATAAGATATACACACAGTGGGGTCCATGAGATGTATTAGAGCTTTATATCACTTCCACTTACGTTACTTCCTGGATTATTATTATTATTATTATTATCCTATACACGAAATAATGGAAATCTCTACAACTGTACATGAACATGACTCTAATACCTATACATAGTGCGATTAGAAATCACTTAGATGACTTCAAAGTATGTATTCCCACTCAAAATTTGTCGTAAAGATATCTCGTGAAGAAAGACATGAATTCTTTATGTAAGTAAAATATAGGTCGCTTCTGAAGACGTCACCTCTCAATAATATAATTAATACTCACTTCATCAGGGGTAGACCGTGATAACATGGGTGCATAATCATGACAATAGATACACCTTCACAACGTAATAAAAAATAATAAATAACACAAGAACATAATAATAAATACATCATCATCGCGGAATCAGTCGAGGAATACATACGTGAAACTTTACCTATGGCTAGTACTTTCGAATATCATCCTATCCCCATCATAAATGTCGCAGCTTGTTTATCATATATGTATTCGAAGATACCTGTACAATACCATACTATGTTCGAATATCGTCGAAGACTTCAAACGTAACTCATAGAACCACCCTCATATATCGTTGAAGACTATTATCACATCTCGTCGCAGCATATAGAGCATTGTATAACTACACCTGTATACAATCATGAAGAAATTGTTTCTCAACCTATGTCCTAGCATTATCATGCAATTCAAAGTCAAGCCTAAAATAGCTTCACCGCGAAATCTGAAGTATTTTGATGAACGTCTACACACAATATATTTAGATGCTCTTCATCTTACAAGATCCCTTACAGCATAATAATCTACGTGCAAATATACCGCGCGTCTTATATCCTTTACTTGGTGTATTTAGGTCGCGGTCCGTTAGTATTAGTACTCGGAACACATTTAATACAGGTACAAAAATTTCTAGACTTCTCTTAACTTTGTGAAGATTGAAATGTACTCACACAGACATAAAAATATAGCATACAACGATGAAAAATTAAAACTCCGATGATCCAAATAAATATATATTCCCATTAACAAAATCGAATGAATCTTAAGTAAACTCCTTCAAGCCCGTTAATAACGCGTAGAAATTGGCCTATCGTACTCATAAAAATGCCTAAGTTAGCTCTGGAAATCTAAAAGGACGGATCGTGCATTAATTACACAAGTAACAAACAAATAAGGAAAGTAAGAAAATAATCACTAAACTTAGAATGGCTTCATCTGGGCGGCCGGTATGGGATGAAGTTTACGACATCGTCGTGTCGGCCACCCTCATGGGATCGTTTACTGACATATAACTACCATCCTCTTGCCGGTTTTCATACTAGTCACTTTGGTCTCACAGCAACGTATCCAAAACTAAAATATATATGTTAACAAAATGTCACACTGCTTCTAAAATAACATCCACTTGCCAAAGCAAAGCGCACTCGCCTTGTAAGAAAGACGTGGTCAATGATGCATGCAATTGAGCTTTATCGCATAGAAAGTTCACTTTACTGATTCAACACCGTCTATAATATTTCACTGATTTATTCAGGCGTGTGCCTCCACTAAATCTTCTCATACGCGTACCAAGTAGGAAAAATTATTTCTGCCTTCCTCGGTGACGCGATTGTCTTCGAACTGTAACATATGTAGGAGTAGTAGAACATAAACAGAGAAAACGAAAGGGGGTAGAGTGCTTGGACCCGGACCTTTTACAGTAGGTCTACTGGTTGGCACCTGATTAACAATGAAAGATAATACCTGTAAATTTATCCTATCCATGACTACGTCTTAGTTGCTTGATATCATTCGTCGGTAAAATATGAATTTAGACTTCATTCCACCGAATATTGTCTCTTTTATACGTAATTTTAGGCGAAAAATCCGGTCTTTTAGCATGTCTTCCGAAACGTTACGTCAACTGATTCCAAGCTTCTTGGTTAACTACACCAGTTGTATAATTTCTTAAATACAGCATCATATACCTCAACACAGTCAGGCTCCGTAGCGAAATGGTTAGCATGCTGGCCTTTGTGCCTCGGGTTAGATTCCAGCCGCGTTGGGATATTTTAACCGTAATTGGTTAATTCGGATGTCTCGGGGGCTTGGTGTATGTGCAGTTTTCAGCATTAGAATTCGTCACAGCTAGAGGTCCCATTCTCACAGACGCTCAGGTCACCTATAGGCGTCCTATTCGAAAAACCTGCACCAGGCTCTCCGGAGGTTATAGATAACGTTATTATTATTATTATTATTATTATTATTATTATTATTATTATTATTATTATTATTATTATTATTACCTCAAAACAGTTAATTAATATATGAATGTATGAACATTCTATGTGTCCAATTGTAAAGAGATTCTTTAATTTATCTTATTGTCCTCATAGATTTTTAGGAAAAACTTCCCTTTATTGATATAAGATTTTGACTAGATTGTGTTACAAGCGTGGACCAAGGAATAAGGGGTGTTTTTTAAATTCTTGCTCCACAATCAGTCGTTTTCACTGTAATAAAGGTATGGACTTGATCTGCTCAACGGAGAAGGTTACAATATAGGCTTTAATAACGTCGTAGGAAAGTGCTCATTAGATATTGATTTACAGAGTTGTAATAGTCTATTAATTATAACTTTTTAATATAATTTGTTCGGGGCGTTGACCCATGTTGATCTTTTGCCCCTGCTGGCACCATATATTATGAACCTGCGTGTAATTGGAATGGCGGTAGTGTGGAATATTGTGTGTGAGGAAAGGAAGATTAAGGACGTTACAACCACCCAGTCTCCAGGCCAAGGATATTAAACATTACTATTAAAAACCCCTGACCTGGCCGGGAATCGAACCTGGCGCTGCCGGGTGACATGCGACGCGTTGCCCCCTACACCGCGGGGCCGGACTAATTATAACTTGCTATAAACACTAACCTCTAAGTATATCTTTTTCGAACTCTTTCTTACGTAAAAAATGCAAATTATGTTTTATAATGTATTTTGTTTGTAAGTCTTCAGCCCGAAGGCTGGTTAGATCCCCAAATAGTACCATTGAAGATTAAGCGGCCCCATAATAAGGCATGAAGTGAATAATAATACTTTTGCAAGTTGCTTTACGTCGCACCGACACAGATAGGTCTTATGACGACGATGGGGCGGAAAAAGGCTAAAAATGGGAAGGAATTGGCCGTGGCCTTAATTAAGGTACAACCCAGCATTTGCCTGTTGTGAAAATGGACAACCACGGAAAACCATCTTCAGGGCTGCCGACAGTGAGGTTCGAACCTACTATCTCCCGAATACCGGATACTAGCAACATTTAAGCGACTGCAGCTATCAAGGTCGATGGAATAATAATTATTATTTGACGTACAACTAACTACTTTTACGGTTTCCGGAGACGGCGTGGTGCCGGAATTTTGTCCCGCAGGAGTTCTTCTATGTGCCAGTAAATCTATCGACACGAGGCTGACGTATTTGAGCACCTTCAAATAGCACCGGACTGAGCTAGGATCGAACCTGTCAAGTTGGGCTCAGAAGGCCAGCGCTCTACACTCCGAGCTACACATCCCAGCTCAAGGCATAATGAGGAGCGAGTAGTTTGCCATTACTTTTCTCACAGGGCTCTTGCAGCACTGCCGGCCTTAAGAGTAGCACATTTCGTAACATCCAGGCGAAATTTTCGATATCTCGAAGTATATTTCATCCAAAGTGCGAGAGATTTTTTTTTTTCTGTAAATCGAAGTATATGCAGAACATTGCTTAATTATATCCAGATAAAATTGGTTTCTGTGGGAGAAACATAAGTCAAATTGTCTCATTATACAAAATGATACATTCTCTACATTCAGTCAGAATGCATTGTTTGTCTAGCCATGCTCCGAATGCCATATGGCATTATTCAGCACTGGCCATAATTCAGCAGCAGCCGTAAATGAGACTGAAACTTCGGTGGAAGCTATATATTTTTCTGATCATTGCTAAGAGACAGATGCAAAAATACTGCATCTACCAAGGAATAACAACTCACGCATCATGTTATAGCGTCTAATATAGCTAATGCCACTTAAACAGATGAGACAGTGACGATAAAATACTCCAGTTCGCAAGCTCTTTGCAAATTACATCGCATCTTCGATTCGGACATATTCGTCTCTTTCTGCTCACCAGAAACCACCAGCCATCATGTGAACTCTCTGCCGCACCTACACAGGTCTCAAAAGAATACTTGGATGGGAAAGTAGAAAAAATGTCAACAGGCCCCGCAAAGGAATATATTGCCCATGCCTGGAATAGTTTCTTAAAATGATGTGCGTTCAGTTACGACCACCTTTTAATCATGACTTAATCAATATAAAAACATTCAGTAATGAAACAACAGAAGATATCACACGCATATATACTGATGTCCGCCTCTGTGGTGTAGTGGTTAGCTTGAGGTCCGGGTTCGATTCCCGGCTCTGCCACGAAATTTGAAAAGTGGTACGAGGGCTGGAACGGGGTCCACTCAGCCTCGGGAGGTCAACTGAGTAGAGGTGGGTTCGATTCCCACCTCAGCCATCCTGGAAGTGGTTTTCCGTGGTTTCCCACTTCTCCTCCAGGCAAATGCCGGGATGGTACCTAACTTAAGGCCACGGCCGCTTCCTTCCCTCTTCCTTGTCTATCCCTTCCAATCTTCCCCATCCCCCGCAAGGCCCCTGTTCAGCATAGCAGGTGAGGCCGCCTAGGCGAGGTACTGGTCATTCTCCCCAGTTGTATCCCCCGACCAAGGGTATGACGCTCCAGGACACTGCTCTTGAGGCGGTAGAGGTGGGATCCCTCGCTGAGTCCGAGGGAAAAACCGAACCTGGAGGGTAAACAGATGATGATGATGATGATGATGATGATGATGATGATATATACTGATACAGTGAGTCTATAACCACAATACTCTTAACCTCTAAATGAAACAAAACTACATTACTTCTATGTATACGTACCATTATGATACTTAAAATACGTCATTGACTATAAGTTAGGCCTATATAATATCATGTTCTGACTCATGTAATTAAGGTGACAAACGACTCACGGAATGAAATTGGAAATATTAACTACGTACATGTGTTGTTAGTATGTAACCTAACTGCACTTCGCCGCTCAAAAAGAAAATTTCAAAGAGCCAGTCAAAGTTGGTGAGGATACTGTAACTTCACGTAAGCACTGTCAGTGTAACAAGGGAATAGAATCCTCATCTGATTGCTAACGTGAGTCACTTAAAAAGATAACATTTTCTTTGGAATTTGGAAAATATTACTGTTTACCAAATTTAATAGAAAGTTTACGATATGTTATAGACTACATATAAGGCATTTGAAATTAATGTTACTCTGGGTCAAGTGCTTGTACATATATAAATTTTGGAGAAATATAATAGAAATGGCCTCCGTCTTCTTGCTGATCATTCAACAAGAAAAACAGAAAGAATAAAGAAAGAAACAAATGAAGTGACTTGTTTGATTATTGTAAGATTATCATCATTTTCAAATTACACTTCTATAACTCGATCGTCTGTAACTCGATTATTCTATATCTCGAAGGAATTTTCGTTTCCCGACGGAATCGTGTATAATTCATGTGCTATACATTTTCTATAACTCGAAGTTCTGTTACTCGAATTCTTCGATATCTCGAAGGATATTTCAAGGCCAGATGTGACATATTTTTTCCGTAACTCGAAGTATATACAGAATATTACGCTTATGTGTACTTGATTATATCCAGATAAAATTAGTTCCTGAGGGAGAAACCTAAGTCAGATTGCCTCCTTATACAAAATGAAACACTCTCTACATTTTAGTCGGAAAGTATTGTTTGTCCAGCCGTATGCACCTTGAGTAGCCGCGTACCCTCCTTTAGGCCACTTTGCAACCTCGAGCAAGTGGTTTAGAGAACGAGAAGACAGTCCTAAGTTGGCGAGAACGCATATAGTGCTGTTAATCTGTTAGAGAATGCTGTATACAACATACGACATATTTCTCTTCAAAAATATGAACTTTTATGTATTCTAAAATTTTTAATACGATATGGAATAATATTACATTTTAGATGTTAAAAAAGTAGTGTCAAAAATTAGGAAGTAAATAACAATACAGGTGATATATTTTCTGGAGCTTTAGTAGCATGTACGTTTCTCTATACCTCGAATTTTCGATTAATCGAAATATTTTCAGCCTCCGCAGCCACTTCGAAATATCGAAGTTCGACTGTACCTTCAAACTTAGGTGAAGGTAAAAAATACCACACAGAATTGCATTAGTTTGTCGCTCCCTTACATTCCGTCTTTGAAATTGGCTCGATTGCGAGTTTAACACATTAAATCTATTCTAATAGTTCATGTGTAGGTTTCAAGCTAGGTTTTAGTCCAGTCCTTTCATTAATGTCATCACTTGCGTTGCGCTTGAATTTTTTTTCCTTGACCACTTTTTCATCCTAGCTTTCGAAATATCAGACTTGACCTTCAAGCTTTCCGCAAATCCTGTAATATCAGCATTTTACTATATATTGTATAATAAGTAATTGCAGCTCATTGTCGAAGATGTTTACTTCTCAACTGGAAACGCCGAAGTTTGCTGTGTACTGATCAGTGGCGGTCGCTCCAAATGGGTCAGGGTGGGATCACGGCAGATGTTCACAATTCTACAGTACAGAAGATATACACTGAGTGGCCAAAAGTCATAGGAAGACAATGAATGTGATGATAATAACGAGTTGCTCCTCCACTAGCCCTCAAAACGGCAGCAATACGGCGATGCATCGACTCTACAACGTGTTGGAATCGTTCTGGAGGGATCTGATCCCACGCATCTTGCACTGCTACCTACAATTGGTCTTCTGTAGTTGGTGCGAGGTTCATAGAGCGTACACCAGCATCGACAGCATCCCATAAAGGCTCGATTGGATTAAGATCGGGAGATCTGAAGGGCCAATCCATTTTCGTAACATCACTGGAGTGCTCCTCCAACCACCTGCGTGCCACCACAGAGTGGTGACATGGCGCATTGTCCTGTTGAAACATGGCATCTCCATCAGGGTACTATTGGGGCGGAAAAAAATAAATAAATGGCGTATGGCTTTTAGTGCCGGGAGTGTCCGAGGACATGTTCGGCTCGCCAGATGCAGGTCTTTCGATTTGATACCCGTAGGTGACCTGCGCATCGTGATGAGGATGAAATGATGATGAAGACGACACATACACCCAGCCCCAGTGCCAGTGAAATTAACCAATGATGGTTAAAATTCCCGACCCTGCCGCGAATCGAACCCGGGACCTCTGTGACCAAAGGCCAGCACGCTAACCATTTAGCCATGGAGCCGGATTCTAGGGGCGGAAAGGGATGTTGATGGTCTGAAAGAATGTACACATAACGTGTACCTGCCAGCTCTCCCTGCAGCCGGACATTGGGCCCCAATTGCGACCATGAGAACGCCGTCCAGACAAGAATTGAGCCACCTCTCGCCTGGACACAGCCTTGTTGTCACGCAGGATCCATAGCTTCATGGGGCATACACCACACTCTCACGCGCCCATCAACACGATACGACGGGAACTAGGATTCATCGGACCATGCCACACGCCATCACTGTTCTACGGTCCATTGCCGATGTTCGTGGGCCCATGCAGTCGTTGAGCTCTGTGTCGAGGTGTCAGCAAAGGGAAACGAGTTGGTCGTCGGCTGGTGAAGTCTATGCAATGCAGTTGCCTGCTTACAGTCCTGGTAGAAACGGGTTTCTGACTCCCAGCATTCAACTGGGCGGTGATTTGACTCACAGTAGCCCGGCGGGGGCCCAGTATGGTCCTGCAGAGGTCGTGGTGTCCTTTCGTTAAACACATGTGGTCTTCCCGTGCGGTGGTTTACGTGGGTGGTAACATTCTTTCTGCGATATTGAACATCCACCCTCGACATTGTTGACATTGGAAGCCCAAATTTGCGTGTAATCTCCGCAATGCTATTACCTATGAGCCGATGATCATCCCACGTTCAATGTCGGTTAACTCGCGACGTGTTGCCATGTTCACGACACTGGTGTCTGCTACGCCGCAGATAGCCGTGACGCTCAGGTGTAATAAATGGCGCATTTTCTAATGAGGCACCCTTTCCCGTGACGTTTGCCCACTCAGTGTGCATTGGCGTTCTCTTAACAATAGATACCTGGAGGAAATATTAGTCGATGTGTTCAGCTCCAACGCTATTCTCTGTTACTCTTCAGACTTCCAGCCCTCCCAGTCTGAGGGCGAGCAGCCGACTCTGGTAGTGATGAGCATTTAAAACCATTGTTCTATTTCCATATTCCTCTAAGTGGACTCAGGCAGCTCAACTGATAAGTGTGCGAGAAGTAAAAGCCATCAGTTAATTTGTTTGTGAGGATGTTGAAAAGTTGAAAAGAATGAGTAGAACAGTGACTTTCACATCTCCCATTGGTCATTAAACTAGAAGGGTGACTTAACATTTATTGTACCGGTACCTTCCTTTTCTTTTTCCTGATCTTTTCCCAATTCCTTGGGTCAGCACTTCTTGAGGATTTGGCCCAGTTCTACGATAGGATACCCTTTCTGACGCCAACCCCACGTTCACTATTACATGTTTCTGTGGTGGTTGGTTATGTGGAGTATGTAGATGAAGAGAGACGAACATAAACACACGGTCCCCGAACAAGAGGAATTAGCCGTACGCAGTTAAAAGCCCCGAACCGACCAAGAACCGAACCCAAGGCCCTCTGAACCGAAGGCCACTGTGCTGACAATTCAGCCAACGACCCTTTAATCATCTTTATTTTAAATGTCTTCAGAAAGTTATCATTTGCTTAATTAGTTGGTTTTCAACGGCACAGCGTGTTTTTATGTACGATCCATGTGTGTTAACTCAGTCAGCTCGTGAAATTCAAACTCGGTTTCATGAAAGATTTCCGAGTGTAGACATTTGATGTCGTAAAACTGTCCATAATCTTTATAATATATTTTAGGAAACTGGTAGTATCCAGTCTAAGAAACCAACAAAAAGCTGAATAGGGTTCTCACCGAAGAAAAAGATGACGACATTAGTCATCGGTTGGAAAATTATCCTAAAAAATCACTTCGTCATCTTGCACAAGTAGGAATTTCGTATGGGTCTGTGCAAAAGGCTACTAAATAATGACACACACAAAAACCGTATAAAATAACTGTGGCACATTCCCTTCAACCAGGTGACCCTGTACGTAGGTGAGTGGAATCTGAAAAATGTATACAATTGAGAAATAGACGCACATTTAATATTCTTCTTGTATGAGGCCCTGGTTCCAACTCCACAGCGTGTACACAAAACAATCGTTACTGGAGAGCTGTTGAACCTGTCTCTGTACATGAAGTGCCCCTCCGAGAGGCAGACATTGACGTATGGTGTGCCATCAGTGGTCAAAGAATCATAGGACCGAGTTAATTTCGAATACGGTTGATTCTTTTACTCATGTGAATACCATACTAACCCACTTTTTCAGAGAATTAACCGACAGGGAGCGTGATTTTGAATTTATTTTTTTTCAACAGGACTCTGCCACTGTTTAGGGGTTGCCTGGCCGAGGCGGTAAAGGCGTGCTCGGTACGCCCGGAAGGACGTGGGTTCGAATCTCCGTCAAGAGGTCGTAAAAGTTAAGAAATGATATTTCCACTTCCGCAGGTGCACATGGCCCTGAGGTTCACTAAGCCTACATCAAAAATGAGTACCAGGTTAATTTCTGAGGACAAAGGCGGCCGGGTGTAGAGCTAACCACTCCGCCTCATCAAGTGCCGAGGTTACGGATAGTGGAAGCCTTTATCTTCCACACCTCCAAGGGCCTTCATGGCCTGTACGGAGATGACTTTGCTTTGCTTTTGCCTTTTTTTTTTTGCTAGTTGCTTTACGTCGCACCGACACAGATAGGTCTTATGGCGACGATGGGACAGGGAAGGGCTAGGAGTGGGAAGGAAGCGGCCGTGGCCTTAATTAAGGTACAGCCCCAGCATTTGCCTGGTGTGAAAATGGGAAACCACGGAAAACCATTTTCAGGGCTGCCGACAGTGGGGTTCGAACCTACTATCTCCCGAATACTGGATACTAGCCGCACTTAAGCGACTGCAGCTATCGAGCTCGGTGCTTTTGCTTTATTCTGCCACTGTTTCCATTGCGAATTATTCCATGAGAGAAATTCACAAATTGCTTCCAAATAAGAGGGATTAATAGAGACTGACTGACTGACTGACTGACTGACTGACTGACTGACTGACCGACCAACCGACCGACCATTGCCGAGCCGAAACTACTGGACATACAGAAATGAAATTTTGGGGATACATTCATAGTAACATATAGGTGCTCGCTAAGGGAGGATTTTTGTATGTTTTTGTTTTCTGTAAATTCCAATAGGAGGGGTGAAATGAGTGAGTAAGTGGTTGAATGTCGTTAATGAGGATACTTTTATCTCAGAAACGTAAAATGTTATAGACGTAAAAACTGGCATTTGGAATATCCTGTTAAAGTAAAGAAACAGGTATTTTCGGAAAATCCAATGAAGGGAGCGGTGAGGTGAAAAAATTGAAAAATTAATTGAATTAATTGTATGAGTATACTTACATCTAATAAAACTAAAGTTGTTACAGACGTGAAAATTGGTATTTAGATCTTCTTTAAAAATAAAACAACGCGTTTTGGGGAGGGGGAATCAACTTTGGGGGCGGGTGTGAAAAGGAGTTGAATTCGTTTCATGAGGACACATATCTCAAAAACTGAAGATAATCGGTATTTAGAAGATCCTTACTATTAAACAAAAAATAATTTTTGCCGGAAAATTCACTTAAAGGGGGGGGGAGTGTGAAAGTAAGTGAAAAAGTTAATTATTTTTATGGGGATACTTATATCTCAAAACTGAAAGTAACACACGTAAACATTGGTATTTGGAATCTCCTTTAAACATAAGGAAACGCGCCTTCTTTTTTGGGGGGGGAGGTAAATCAATTTAACCGCGGTGGGGTGAAAAAGGAGATGAGATCAATTGATTTTACTGTTCATAATGTACTTATAAGGAGCCTCCGTGTCTCAGGCGGCAGCGCGCCGGGTTCTCACCGCTGGGTTCCGTGGTTCAAATCTTGGTCACTCCATGTGATATTTGTGCTGGACAAAGCGGAGGCGGGACCGGCTTTTTCTCCGGGTACTCCGGTTTTCCCCGTCACCATTCATTCCAGCAACACTCTCCAATATCATTTCATTTGTCATTCATTAATCATTGCCCCAGAGGAGTGCGACTGGCTTCGGAAGCCGGCACAATTCCTATCTTGACCGCTAGCTGGGGGCTTTATTCATTTCATTCCTTGCCCGGTTGAATTACTGGAAACAGGCTGTGGATTTTCAATGTACTTATTCTGATCATAAACCGATCATTTTTAATCTTTCCAGGGCTCGTTTTCGAGAGCCATCTTTTCCTTTGGAGAACCTTCTTAGATTACAGTAGATTCTACTGGCATGTGTATGTTTTATGTTGGGTATTCAGCCCGAAGGCTGGTTTGATCCTCTGCAGCTCCGCCAACAGCTGTCATAAATAGCCTAGGCGTCACTGAAGAGGCGTACTAGGGAAATGAGGAGTGAGGTAGTTTCCCGTTGCTTTCCTCGCCGAGCCAGCCGTTGCTATTACATATCAGTCTGCCAAGCTCACTGAAATGCATGCACCAACCGACCCTATGAGCGATATTTTCACACCATTCATAACAGGGACTGGCTGCATAAGGAATGGTATTACTAGCATCACTCATACCTCAGTCACTTTCATATTGTCAAAGCCAAGGATGAGACTGAGACAGGTCAATGAAAGTAACAAATTTGATATAGCCCATACCAAAAGACATAGTGTACTGTAAACACTACAGCTCACCAGCAAAGGCATTCTACTGGCATATAAATAAAAATGTAAGCACATTTGAAATAAGTGATAAGAATGAGATTTACCGTGGAATTGTTCACCTATATAATAAGGTCAATAATGCACGGAAGTATGTCATTCGTATCGTCAGAAATCTTGCACACTTACCTACGGGCGACAATGGTGCTGGTCATACTGTCATCAATGACAATGGCAGCAGATGTAATTTACCGTCAAATAGCAGTCTTGCATCTTACTGTGGGGTCCAGAACATCAATAATAATAATAATAATAATAATAATAATAATAATAATAATAATAATAATAATAATAACCTAAATTCAACTAATTTCACCATATCCTAATAATAATAAAAATAATAATAATAACAGTAATAATAATAATAATAATAATGTTCTTGATCGTCGTCAAAATGTGCCGACCGTGCTGGAAACGGGTCCTGGACGGTAATGACTACGAAACCAGTCCGGCCGCAGCGGGTTCAGTACCGCCAAGGCACCCAAGACGACACCACCCCGGATCTCCTCAAGGATTTGATCCACCTCAAAAATGCTTATAGGAAAAGATGGCAAAGATTTAGGGACCCAACTGACCGGGTGGAATACCTGGACCTAGCCCGGGAAGTACGAAATCGATTGCTGGAAATAAGATTGAAAAATGGGAGGAACGTAGCCGTAATATCTCAGAAAACGAGTCAGATCGCGAATTTTGGCGGAATCTCTCAGAAAACGAGTCAGATCGCGAATATCACCGGATTATATATACAACGTTAAGCATTCAATTATAACTTTCAGTATAATACCGTAGCGAAGCACGGGTATCCTGCTAGTCTAGGATAAATTTAAAAAATGCCCTGTACAATATGAACCCGCACACCACACACGAACTGAACCATAATATTCGTCAGGGAATTTCCGGGATTCCTCAACGTGAACTACTGCGAGTGATGAATAATTTCCTAAGGAAGTACCACAAATATGTGGAGAATGAAGGCTGACGGTTTCAACACCTCATTTCATAATTTGGTAAGTAATGAACTTAAAAGTGTTAGTGTTACTGTTGTATGATTTACTTTCCTGCTACTGACCTTGGGCCGCACGCGGCTAACGAGTGTGCGCTCGCCGTAGTAAAAAGACCGCGCGTCGGAGTGGAGCATATCGGATCACCCTATATTAATCATCATCATCATCAGCAGCAGCAGCAGCAGCAGCAGCAGCAAGTCGAGAACCCTTTGTGGATCCTGGCCTTCTTCCAAAGTTTTCGCCGTTCCTCTCTATTTGGCGTCAGGCTCTTCCAGTTTTGAAGACCCAGGTCCGTTTGTCTTGCCTCATATATTCGCCCCAGCTGAGCTTAGGTCATCCAGCTTTCCTTGTAACGTCTGGCATGGAATTGAAGACCTTCTTGACCAATCTCTTTTCGTCCATATGCAGTAAGTGCCTAACCCATTTTACCCTTCAGGCTTTTATTGTTGTAACAATATTTGGTTCATTAAACAAATCATAAAGTTCTGAGCTTTATGTTCTTCAACTGGCCTACAAACGCACCTAAATATTTCTCATTCAAGTACACTCAGCTGAATTTCATCAAATGTTGGCAGTACCCAAATCTCAAAAGTGTATTACAGTACTGGTCTCACTAGAACTTTATACATTATTATCTTGGTTGTCCTGGTTTTAGTCGGGATTTCAGATGTTTCGTGAGGCCACAAAGGCACTTATTCGCATAAAGTAATCAGTACTCACGTTATTTTTGTAATTTACTTGGATCCTAGATAGATGAAATTGTGTACACTCAACCATAGAAAAATTGGCCGGCAAAAACAAGTAGACTATTTAATTTTATACATTATCGAGACGCGACCATATTCATAAACTGTGGACAGTCGGTGGCCGAAGAGATAATGCTTGGATTCTTCCACCTGGACAATATGTTCTATTCCAAAAAAGACGATTTTGAAATTAAGTTCACTTCTGCAACAGCTATTTTTTCTGCAGTTGAATGTACAACTTCAAACTTACATGAACCAGTTTCTGTATGTCCAGATCCGTTCATATAGTCCTTTCTCGATGCGTACACATGGGCGTACTTGGTTTTCGCTTAATTAATTTGCATATGCATTTTCCTTTCTGCCTTTTCTAGCTAAAGAAAAGCGTTTTTCATGGCTCTTTCAACTCTTCCTATTAATAACCATTTTATTGGCTTTACGTCCCACTAACTACTTTTTCGATTTTCGGAGTCTTCCTATTATACCAACATCATGTGCATTTGCTAAAACCTGAATAGACTTTATAGATTCTTTGATATTGTCAGCATCTCTCATAACTTAGTCTAGAGCAATATTGAAGAGGAGGCAAGCCAAGGAGTCCCATTGTCGAACTCCGTTTCTTGACGTCATATTCTGAAACTTATTTGACATCGAGTATATTTCCATGGAAGCTCTTACAAGCGTGGTCAGTTTTCTTGGAATCTGGAATTCTTTCATTGCTGCATAGAGATTACCTCTATCATTGCTGTCATAGGCCGATCGAAAATCTATGAAGAAGTGATGTGTGTGTCTATTTCAGATTCATTATTTGTTCAAGTACCTGGCGTACGGTGAAAATCTTATTCACTGTTCATCTTCCTTGACGAAATCCACATTGACAGTCGTCTATTGCATCTTCTACAAACGGTACAATCCTGTTAAGCAGAATGTTGGAAAAGATTTTACAAGAGATGCAAAACAGACTTGATTCCCCTTTTATTGGAGCATTTCAGAATATCACCTTTCTTATGCATCGGGCATATAATACTCTTTAGGAACTCCTACATCAATCCAAATCGGTGTCATTAACTGATGTTTAGTGTATCCTAGGTCTGCATACAATATCTGATTTTATAAGAGCCATTGCTGGAGCTTTATTTTCCTTAAGTTTCTTAACAGCCAGCCAGCTTTACTTCTTCGATGGTTGGTACTGGCACTGCTACTTCCAGGTTTCTTGGAGTCGTTGAGGTAAGATAAATGTACATTTAACAGCTGATCAAAATGTTGGGCCCATCTTTCAAGTATCATTTCATTACTGCTAATGTCCAGCTCCATAGCTAAATGGTTAGCGAGCTGGCCTTTTGTCCAAGGGGTCTCTAGTTCGATTCCCGGCAGATTCGGGAATTTTAACTGTATTGGTTAATTCCGATGGTTCGGTGGCTAGGTGTCTGTGCCGTATTCAGCTTCAGAATTCATTACACGTAGCGCCCCATTCTCACAGACGCGCAGGTCACCGATCAGCCGTCAACTCGAAAGGCCTGCATCAGGCCCCTCTCTGGAGGCCACGATCATTATTATTATTATTATTATTATTATTATTATTATTATTATTATTATTATTGCTAACAATCGTGCCTTCTTTATCTCTACACTAGGTTGCTCTGTGTTGAAAGTCTTTCCGGCTTTCATTTAATTTTAGCTGAAAAACTCTAGTTTCATTAATACCTCTCAAGTGCTCCAACTCTACCAGTTCACTTTTTCCATACTTATTATTATTATTATTATTATTATTATTATTATTATTATTATTATGCAATTTCTTTTCTTCCCTCCGAGCTACACGGTATTCTTCTACAGCTTTCCGTTTATAGTATGCAATCACCTATAAGCAATACTTGAGTGCTGTCACCTCCTCACATTCCTCATCAATCTTGTCATCGTACTTCAGTCTGTCTTCTCTCCTCAAGACTTTATCTACATCATTTGTTAGTGCATCCCTGAGATTCTTCCAGGCTCTTTCTTATGACAGCTTTAAAAATCTGTACATGTTTTTCTTTCTATAACGCTTTTACCTACCCATCTAACTTCTGGACTGCAGTGATGTTTGGTTTCTAATTGTTGATATGATCAAAGAGCTTTCTTAAAGCTCCAAGCTAATAAACAGTTCACGAACCAATTTTCAAAGTATTTAAATATTTGCCATGTCGCCCTAAATAGGTCATTCCGGCTAATTCCTTGTCAGATTTCGCAAAAAGATATTTTTTCCAGGTTGAGTCGTCAGCACAACGCCAACATCCAACAATACTGGAGGACCGATGTTTTCTGTTAGGGTTGTCTCCCTCAGTTGGTGGGTCCCCATTTTTAAGCGTCTGGAGCTCGTTTCTCTGCCTTTGTATGGCTTAGCCGTCTCCGTAGACGTTGCCCAGGGGCCATGGCGTGGACATGCATGCATCGGACTGCCATTTCCTGTCTTTTGATAGCACACTTCTACCAGCAAGAAGCGCACCCACAGTTCCACATAATACTCCTTTGACCCCCCGAACACATTATATCATGGAATAATTATTTTCCTTTCACCGGACAAGTTGGTTATAATGGCTATACGATCAGTGTTGTGTAGCTGAAAGCTTGGTTTGCGGGAGTAGTGGATTCATATCCTACCATCGGCAACTCTAAGATGACATTCTATAGTTCGTTATTTTCACACTTGAGAAATGACAAAGCTGTACATGTATGTCCTGATTTTTAAAAAAATGCTTGGCTGAAGTTTCCAAGTCTCCGGAAACAAGCACGTCTGGAAGCAAGGAGCACCTTATCATAGAGGAGCATATTGTCATAGAGATTTCCTGGCTGGTTAACACACAGGGATTTATTTACGAATTGCATTAATATGTTTTTTCTTCTGCTTTATATAATATAAGTTCTGATAACATTAGCTACAGATTGCGCTAAACGTTGCTTGTCACTTTCCTCACAAATAGAACTACATTAGAATTCATCGTCAATAACACTCTTTATCCTTTATCAGTCGTTATGAAATCTCTTTAAATCATCATTTCATTATAATTTGCCGGGCTGAGTGGCTCAGACAGTTGAGGCGCTGGCCTTCTGACCCCAACTTGGCAGGTTCGATCCTGGCTCAGTCCGATGATATTTGAAGGTGCTCAAATACGACAGCCTCGTGTCGGTAGATTTACTGGCACGTAAAAGAACTCCTGCGGGACAAAATTCTGGCACCTCGGCGTCTCCGAAAACCGTTAAAGTAGTTAGTGGGATGTAAAGCAAATAACATTATTATTATTGCCCGGATCTTATTGGATCGCTGCCTGTAATTCACTCTGATCTTATTTAAGAATTGCGTGAACTCTTCAATTTTATTGTATATTTTAATCTGCAAAGCTATTCTGAATGGGCTTGTTAATAGGTTTTTCAAGTAGGGTCTGTACAGTATATACACGCTGTCCAGTATCTTTTTTACATTTTTATAACTTTTAAATTCGTATTTTATCTTGAATCAGATATGTATTTTTTCGTTTTTGTTATAGGTACTTTTAGTTTAGTTATAAATAATTTAGTTATTGCTTGAAAAATGAAAACCTACAACCTGTTTTCCAGTCATTGACCGGGTCAGGGATGGAATGAATGAACCAGATATAGGCTATTATTACAATGGGGTCGCCACTCCCAAGGTGATATTAATGACTGATAAATGCTATGAAATGATAATGGAGAGTGTTGCTGGAATGAAATATGACAGGGAAAACCGGAGTACCCAGAGAAAAACCTGTCCCGCCCCCGCTTTGTCGAGCACAAATCTCACATGGAGGGACCGGGATTTGAACCACGGTATCCAGCAGTGAGAGGCCGACGCGCTGCCGTCTGAGCCACGGAGGCTCTTTTAGTTATTGCTTACTTAATTATTTTAATAATTACTTATTCTCCCCCTTCATTTATCTCTTTTCCCCACATCTGTGGGGTCGCGGGTGCGAACTGTGGCGCACATGGGGATTTCCCCCTGTTTTACAGCCGGATGCCCCTCCTGACGCCAACCCTATGTGGAGGGCTGTAATCACTATTGCGTGTTCCTGTGGTGGGTGGTAGTGCAGTGCATTGTCTGGATATGAAGAGGATAGTGTTGGGACAAACACGAATACCAAGTCCCCGAGCCAGAAGGATGAGTGAGACGTGATTAAAATCCCCGAAACGGCCGGGAATTGAACCCGCGTCCCTCTAAATCGAAGTCCTCAACGCTGACCATTCAGCCAATAAGTCGGTCTACTTTAGTTATTACTTATTAATTTTTGTTTTACACTGTGCACAATCTTTTTAAATCTGTAGATGTCCATTACATATTCTGGCAAAGAGGATCGTTTTCAAAAATGATGGAATAATTTGTCTTCCTCCCAATATTGCACCGAAAGATAATCTGGTTCTTAATTCATTGTCACTCCGTCATCAAACTCTGCTTGCAATTCGGCATTGATACTGTTCTGTATAATAATGGCGTATTGCCTCTCGGGAGACCTGGGGTAGATAATTCGAGATGACATCCATGGGCGACGTGCGAATTATATTGCTGAAGACAGTAGAAGAATTAATCGGTGAAGGTTAAAATCCCGAACCTGGCCGGAAATCTAAGCCGGTACCCCATAGACCAAAGGCCAGCGTGCTAACCATTTACCCACCTAGCCGGACAATTCACGATTAACACACAGAGATAACAACCATACCAATTGGTGAAAATGCATTGGTTCGACAATTACAAGGGAACTGTTGGAGATGTATCTGACAGATTTCAATGAAACGTTAGAGGATGACCAATTAACGCATACCAAATTTAGTGGTAACACACATTTCGCCAACAAATTGACGACAGCATTATAATTAATTTCTGAAAGAGCTAGCTATTGGCTTTACGTCGCCCCGACACAGATAGGTCCTATGGCGACGATGGGACAGGAAAGGGCTAGGACTGGGAAGGAAGAGCCGTGGCCTAGTGTGAAAATGGGAAACCGCGGAAAACCATCTTCAGGGCTGCCGACAGTGGGGCTCGAACCCCCTTATAAGGTTATTTACGCCGATCCAGACGGCGTTTTATCCATCTGTGCAGTTCCTTTTTCAACCAATATATGTGATTTTAGCATTCCTCATCAGGTCTATTTTATGAAAACAACATCATAGTTCATTACAAGAGCTCACCCTTATGTGAATGACTGTTTTTAATTATAAGCAGTCTAATGCCATTGAGCGAAGATTATTATGGTCATCGATTTATACGAACAATCAATCACTACACATTATTGTAACACCTTCATGCAATTCATTCCACTTGCATTTTAAGCAATTCTAATGGTCAATATTTGTTTCAATAGACATAATATAATCTTATTGATTATTTTTAAATTGTTAAAGTTCGTATTTAATCAATGTACTCGTAATATTAGACGTTTTTTCGTTATATATACCGGGATCAGGGCCTTGACCCACCATGGATTAAGTTATTTCTAGCTGATGATGCTCACTAAGCATGAGTGAAACATGTCCTAATTATAATATCTATTAATGGTCTTATCCTAAATATAAAGGACTATTGTGTATTGGAAAGGTGGTTGTTATTAATATAATTTCTTATTCTGAAAACCAATACGGTTTTATAATGAGATTCATAACTTGCAATTACAAGTCTTAATCAGGCAGAGAACATATTCGTATGTGGCTATTGATTGCAACAACAAGGAAGTGGGACTTCCTTAAGCGGATTCTGTCGAGAGGACTTAAAGCAGAGCACGCTGGAATCCTCGCGTGCCAGATTTGTAGGTAGTCTTAGGTAATAAATATCAACACTTCCGTGACACCATTAGATGCAACGATTTTGGAATACATTTCGCCCCATAAAATAAAAGAGGTTCTATAACTAAGTTCGGAAATCTGTGAATAACGAGTAAATAAAGCTTTATGGCTCTTCAAGAAAATTATGAAAACAAAGTTCTCTCCCTTAAAATTAAAAGTATTTTTGAGGTTATAGTAGATGTAGTCCGCCTCTGTGGTGTAGTGGTTTGTGTGATTGGCTGCCACTCCCGGAGGCCCGGGATCGATTCCCGGCTCTGCCAGGAAATTTGAAAAGTGGTACGTGGGCTGGAACGGAGTCCACTCAGCCTCGGGAGGTCAACTGAGTAGAGGTGGAATCGATTCCAACTTCAGCCATCCTGGAAGTGGTTTTCCGTGGTTTTCCACTTCTCCTTCTACGGCAAATGCCGGGATGGTACCTAACTTAAGGCCACGGCCGCTTCCTTCCCTCTTCCTTGTCTATCCCGTCCAATCTTCGCATCCACCACCAAGACCCCTGTTCAGCATAGCAGGTGAGGCCGCCTGGGCGAGGCACTGGTCATCCTCCCTAGTTGTACCCCAACCCAGGGCCTGAAGCTCCAGGACACTGCCCTTGAGGCGGTAGAGGTGGGATCCCTCGCTGAGTCCGAGGGAAAAGCCAACCCTGGAAGGTAAACATACTAAGAAGAAGAAGAAGAAGAAGAAGAGTAAGAAGAAGAGTAGATGTAGGATGTAGTTATATCAGGACGAATAGAAATGTATAGTGTGACGACTTGTGCTGATCGATATGTTCCTTCACTACGCGGCGCTGGTGTAAATAGATAGGTATCAGCTGTCTCTGAAGATGTGTTTCTAAGTGGGAATTAATGTGATTTAATTTTGAATGTATAGTATAAATAAATGATTTTCTTTTTATTATTTGCTTTACGTCGCACCGACACAGATAGGCTTATGGCGATGATGGGGCAAGAAGGGGCTAGGAGTGGGAAGAAAGCGGCCGCGGTCTTAATTAAGGTACAGCGCCAGCATTTGCCTGATGTGAAAATGGAAAACCACGAAAAATCATCTTTAGGGCTGCCGACAGTGGGGTTCGAACCCACGATCTTCCGAATATGGATACTGGCCGCACAAAAGCGAATGCAGCTATCGAGCTCGGTCAAAAAAGTTATTTGAAACCGTATGTTCATTACTGTGGTGCTTCAGGACTGTGCATTGTGTTAACTGACTGTTGACTGTGTTTATGTGCTATATGTGTGTGATGCAAATTAAGATATAGTGTTTAGTGTTTTCAAGGTAATCTGTAAAAAATACGTAGGAAGTATTGCACACTTAATAATGACATAAGGATATTACCTCAGAAATTGGTTCCTCATTAACGTAATAAATGTCTCAAACGTTTGTGCTTAGTTGCGTTAAATGTTCTTTCATTAATTCGCCACGAAAATCACTGTATATCATAACCTTATAACCTTTAAAAAAATAGACGTTAACTGTTTAGTGTACATGCTGCGAAATTTATCGCAGTAAAAATACACTGACTGACAGAGCAAATGCAACACCAAGAAGGAGTGTTTCGAAAGGGATGAAAGTTGGGGAAAAAACAGAGACGGCACGGACGAATAATTGATGTTTATTTCAAACCGAATATGCAGGTTACACAATGCGCACGGCATCGACTCAGTAGGATGTAGGACCACCGCGAGCGGCGATGCACGCAGAAACACGTCGAGGTACAGAGTCAATAAGAGTGCGGATGGTGTCCTGAGGGATGGTTCTTCATTCTCTGTCAACCATTTGCCACAGTTGGTCGTCCGTACGAGGCTGGGGCAGAGTTTGCAAACGGCGTCCAATGAGATCCCACACGTGTTCGATTGGTGAGAGATCCGGAGAGTACGCTGGCCACGGAAGCATCTGTACACCTCGTAGAGCCTGTTGGGAGATGCGAGCAGTGTGTGGGCGGGCATTATCCTGCTGAAACAGAGCATTGGGCAGCCCCTGAACGTACGGGAGTGCCACCGGCCGCAGCACATGCTGCACGTAGCGGTGGGCATTTAACGTGCCTTGAATACGCACTAGAGGTGACGTGGAATCATACGCAATAAGGCCCCAAACCATGATGCCGCGTTGTCTAGCGGTAGGGCGCTCCACAGTTACTGCCGGATTTGACCTTTCTCCACGCCGACGCCACACTCGTCTGCGGTGACTATCACTGACAGAACAGAAGCGTGACTCATCGGAGAACACGACGTTCCGCCATTCCCTCATCCAAGTCGCTCTAGCCCGGCACCATGCCAGGCGTGCACGTCTATGCTGTGGAGTCAATGGTAGTCTTCTGAGCGGACGCCGGGAGTGCAGGCCTCCTTCAACCAATCGACGGGAAAAGGAAATTGTTCTGGTCGATATTGGAACAGCCAGGGTGTCTTGCACATGCTGAAGAATGGCGGTTGACGTGGCGTGCGGGGCTGCCACCGCTTGGCGGCGGATGCGCCGATCCTCGCGTGCTGACGTCACTCGGGCTGCGCCTGGACCCCTCGCACGTGCCACATGTCCCTGCGCCAACCATCTTCGCCACAGGCGCTGCACCGTGGACACATCCCTATGGGTATCGGCTGCGATTTGACGAAGCGACCAACCTGCCCTTCTCAGTCCGATCACCATACCCCTCGTAAAGTCGTCTGTCTGCTGGAAATGCCTCCGTTGACGGCGGCCTGGCATTCTTAGCTATACACGTGTCCTGTGGCACACGACAACACGTTCTACAATGACTGTCGGCTGAGAAATCACGGTACGAAGTGGGCCATTCACCAACGCCGTGTCCCATTTATCGTTCGCTACGTGCGCAGCACAGCGGCGCATTTCACATCATGAGCATACCTCAGTGACGTCAGTCTACCCTGCAATTGGCATAAAGTTCTGACCACTCCTTCTTGGTGTTGCATTTGCTCTGTCAGTCAGTGTATTAAACCTCTGCAGGCTTGCCACATTATTGTTGTAAAAACATACGTCATTCACATGGAATTCTTACGTAACTACTTAATTTATATATTAACATGCTCAGCTTATCCTCTTCTGTGGTGTAGTGGTTAGCGTGATTAGCTGCAACCCCTGGAGGCCCGGGTTCGCTTCCCGGCTCTGTCACAAAATTTGTAAAGTGGTACGAGGGCTGGAACTGGGTCCACTCAGCCTCGGGAGGTCAACTGAGTAGAGGTGGGTTCGATTCCCACCTCAGCCATCCTCGAAGTGGTTTTCCATGGTTTCCCACTTCTCCTCTAGGCAAATGCCAGGATGCTACCTAACTTAAGGCGACGGCCGCTTCCTTCCCTCTTCCTTGCCTGTCCCTTCCAATCTTCCCATCCCTCCAAAAGGCCCCTGTGGAGGAGCATAACAGGTGAGGCCCTGGGCGAGGTACTGGTCATTCTCCCCAGTTGTATCCCCCGACCCATAGTCTGAAGCTCCAGGACACTGCCCTTGAGGTGGTAGAGGTGGGATCCCTCACTGAGCCCGAAGGAATATCCGACCCTGGAGGGTAAACAGATGAAGAAGGACATACTCAGCTTAACGATGATCTTACTTGTAACTTACTCTGGAGATGCTTAATTCTCTTTTTGAGATGAATTTCCGCTTATTACAGCACTAACTTTGTGTTATCACCAGCACTAGATCATACAGAGCTAATACAAGAGGAGTTCAGTATGGAATGATCATGAATGGAAGGAACATATGTTTTAGTAGGTTGGCGTTGATATGGTCATCTTTTTACTATGATGTTTCAGGATAAAGATAATGGAATATTTGAAAAAATGTGTGGGACTGCTATGGGATCTAGTTTGCGTCTCTGTCCCACTTTTTCACCATTAATAATGAAACTGTCACAGTTCTGAATAAACTGGGTGATAAACTGCAGATCACAGATACGACTTTTATCACTCAAAGGCAGATCTTGTCCTGTAGTAGCCTTCGACCACTTGGAGAACAGATTGGGATACTTTGGGGTGAAAAAAGAATCATTTGACCGTTTATCGCAACCCGATTTGTAACCCGGGACATAGTAAGATGTTACCATATTCTCACACGGTGGTAAATTGAAGCATATGCTGAAGTACACGTCCTACTTCTCAAATACTTAATATCTTTCACTTTTCAGTTCACGAAAAGTTAACACCAGATATTTTGCGCGTATAAAACTACCGAAAAGGACCAGAAGCTGCTTATACACTTCCGCTTTAAGCCGACAAAAAGCGCGCCTGCTTGGCCTTTATATCGACAGCAGCGCTGCAGGCGGCGTAGAGCATGTACACCGTGTCTGTTAACACGTGATTCAGAGGGAGTCATCATACAATTCATTTCTATTATTCATGGTCATATTTTAGTAAATCAAAGACAAATACGTAATCAGTATAATATTTAAGAATGATACTATATGCTCTAAAAAGTGTCTTGGAAAGTCGTTTTCCTGCCGAGTTATTACAGTATTTCGTCGTTGCCGGGACAAAACCTCCTATGTGATAATATTTTTGGAGATATACTGACCCGCAGTACATACATTATTAATAATAATGTTATTTGCTTTACGTCCCACTAACTACTTTTGCGGTCTTCGGAGACGCCGAGGTGCCAGAATTTAGTCCCGCAGGAGTTCTTTTACATGCCAGTAAATCTACCGACACGAGGCTGTCGTATTTTAGCACCTTCAAATACCACCGGACTGAGCCAGGATCGAACCTGCCAAGTTGGGGTTAGAAGGCCAGCGCCTTAACCGTCTGAGCCACCCAGCCCGGCACACATACGTTATGAAGAGCGAGAATGCCTTGACAATATTCACACAATATTGCACCTTAGATGACAGAACCTTACCGGCCAAAGTTCTAAGCTAAAATATTTCACATAGGAGGTTTTGTCCCGGCAGCGACGATTTATTCTAAATGCGATTTTCAAAAAATGGGGACTTATGTCTAAGCTACCACCTCATACTGGAATCGCACATCCTTTAGTCAGGGCATTTTTTGTCTTCCTCACTTTCCTCTTCCTCACTTTCCGTAAAATATTAAATAATTTCATAAATTGTAGCAAATTTGAAACGTATGTATCATCTGTTTCAAGACAAAACCCTTCCATATGATTTCCTCCGAGGATCCTATGATATTTTTCTTCGTCTTTGCCTTGTAATTTTACTACAGTTTAACCAAGTCGGTAATAATCTGGGAGATCCAAATATTTCTTCTTCTTCTTCTACTACCTCTTCTTCCCACACCTGTGGGGTCGCGGGTACGAACTGTGCCGCACATGTGGATTTGACCCTGTTTTACGCCCGGATACCCTTCCTGGCTCTAAACTTTTGGAATGATGTAATCACTGTTGCGTATTTCAGTGGTGGTTGGTAGTGTGGTATGTTGTCTGAATATGATTAGGAAAGTGTTGGGACAAGCAAAACCACTCAGTCCCCGAGGCAGAAGAATTAATCAGACGCGATTAAAATCCCTGAACCGGCCGGGAATCGAACCCGGGATCCTCTGAACTAAAGGCCTCAACGCTGACCATTCAGCCAATGAGTCGGTCGGAGATCCAAATATTTATAATAATTAATACATCTTAAAGAAATCTGATTTCTCCACCACTGTTGTTAGTATTTTTTGTACCCACATCGTCTTTTATAGTAATTGTACGGACCCTGTGGTGAAAGAAAACTCAGTCTGCAAATCACTCATTTTGATCGTCTAACATGTGCAGACAACAATGTGGGTTATGTTCTTTCAATAGCATTTAATAATCAGTTCAATTTTCGTTTGGTATGGTGTAAATTTGGACATCCAAAAGCTGGAGAGTATTTATTACTTTCAGATTACCCAATACATAGTAATTATAAACGAATAGTCACAGTAGAAAACGTTATGCTGCTTCTTTTCCATATTTCTTCTTTCATTTCACCTATAGATCACCCAGTCCTCAGTGGCGAGTCAATAATACAATTTTTCCTTTGCCTCTCAGTCTTAAATTCATGCCAGAGCCGAGAATCTAATCTCTGTCAGAACCAACAATAAACAATGTTTGAAACGAGTTGATGAAAATATTTGTAAGTCCTTAAATTAATGGATGGCTTTTATATAAAAGGAACCAAACACCATTTTTAACATTTCTGTTGTATACTCATATGGGAACTCTTGAAACTCGCTCAATGTTTTATTCAAATAGACCTAAGTTATATGTAGCACTTCAACCAACTAACAGATTGCATTGCCATTTCCTTATCATATTCAGACAGAGCCAAGTAATATTTGACCGTTAATTTTTTTAAAATTTTTTTTGTTTGTAACAACGTGCAGTTTTGAATGTAGTGGTGGTGGAGGTGGTGGTTATTTGTATTTTATGGGGAAGTACAACAAGACAACCGTCCCCAGTTTTGAACGTAATGAAACGAGTGTTATAAAGATGTCATATAGGCTGTAAAGAACATATAAGTGATGGAATTAGTGTGCAGATGTTGACCAATGATCACCGGAAAAAATTGTTTTGCTAGTTGTTTTTACGTCGCACCGACACAGATAGGTCTTACGGCGACGTTGGGACAGGAAAGGGCTAGGACTGGGAAGGAAGCGGCCGTGGCCTTAATTAAGGTACAGCCCCAGCATTTGCCTGGTGTGAAAATGGGAAACGACGGAAAACCATTTTCAGGGCTTCCGACAGTGGGGTTCGAACCTACTATCTCCCGAATACTGGATACTGGCCGCACTTAAGCGACTGCAGCTATCGAGCTCGGTACCAGAAAAATAAAGAAACACATTTTCTTCAGATAGCGTCAATATTATTAGATAAAAGGAAGGCAGATTATTCAGGGGCTAGCTTGGCAGTACTATATTTGATATAATATTTCCTTACCATAATATTTCTTTATTTCACGTAGCACATGCTGTACACTCTGTGGTGTAGTGGTTAGCGTGATTAGCTGCCACCCCCGGAGGTCCGGGTTCGATTCCCGGCTCTGCCACGAAATTTGAAAAGTGGTACGAGGGCTGGAACGGGGTCCACTCAGCCTCGGGAGGTCAACTGTGTACAGGTGGGTTCGATTCCCACCTCAGCCATCCTGGAAATGGTTTTTCGTGGTTTCCCACTTCTCCGCTTCCTTCCCTCTTCCTTGCCTGCCCCATCCAATCTTCCCATCCCTCCACAAGGCCCCTGTTCAGCATAGCAGGTGAGGCCACCTGGGCGAGGTACTGATCATCCTCCCCAGTTGTATCCACCGACCCAGAGTCTGAAGCTTCAGGACACTGCCCTTGAGGCAGTAGAGGTGGGATCCCTCACCGAGTCCGAGGGAAAAACCGACTCTGGAGAAGAAGAAGAAGAAGAATAAGAAGAAGAAGAAGAAGAAGAAGAAGAAGAAGAAGGGCTTGAAGGGTTTGATACCAGAAATATTGTCAAAGCCATTGATAATTTTGTGACAAACTAAAACCTAGATCCTGATAAGTGGGTGGGGTTATATTTCGAAGGATGTTCCACCATATCTGGCAAAGAAAGGGGTGTGCAGACGATTTTGAGGCAAAATTACCGAAAAAGCCCTGTACTCGCATTGCTCCTCGCACAAGTTAAACCTCGTCGTGAACGTTTTGAACGTCATCCCAGGAATTGGAGACTTCGTTGAAACTATGAAGGTGATAATTATATTTTTTCTCGAATCGATTTTATGACGTAAAATTATTGCTAACATTCCTGGACTGTGCGACACCAGATGGTAAGGGAAGTAAAAGAGAGCCTGTTTTTTTTAAGGATAACTTCGTCGATATTGCTGGAGCGTTCGAGACAATAGCTGTAGAGGGAAATGTAGCATCAAAAAACAATCAAATGCATGCAACGTGTAGAGCTTCATTTGTTGTGTCAGCAACATTAATTTCACTTCACTTGAAGACACCTGACATGGTCAAAGTCAACCAGCACATTCAATCTATTCTCGATATACTAAGAGATCATCGGGAAGATGCAGACAACGTCGCAGGAGACGTTTAGAATGAAGCGTCCGGCATTGTAAAGCATTTGAATAACTCGCGTTGCTGGCCGGCAAAGACATATGAGAAATCCATAAATCCATCCGAATTTTGGATAACGTCTATAATAATTCCTTGCTTGGACTATGTCATATCATCTTTAGAAGTCAGATTTTCCTCAGATAAGTCGCCTACATTTTCATTGACGCGTTTCCATCCGAGTAACTTTGCAACATGGGAGATGTTTCATTGAAGGTACGGAAAGAAAATACTCCTTCTAGCGCAACATTTTGCAATTTGGAAAGAATCGACGGGGAAGGGGAACTGTAGTTCAAAATGTGGAATGAGGTACAGGAAGCGCCAGATATCACTCACGTTTTTAAAAAGAGCAAGTTCATTGTCTCGGCCATTAGAAAGGCGCTACTGATGTTACTCTCACAGCCCTACACAACAGGCACTATAGAGCATTCATTCAGCTCCCTTTGTCTAATTATGACTAACAAGCACTATTGGCGAAAATAGGTCACGTGTATTACCCATGCTAAGTATTCACGTCAGTGGGTTTTCATAAACAAGGAGCAGTTAGTGGAAGCTGTAGTTTGAGAATTTGAGACCAATCTTCACAAACTATTCTTCAAAAAATATGTTTTTTTAATGCATGGTGTTCTAGGCTAAGTAGCTCTATTGGTGAAAATAGGTTAAATGGGTTAGTCATGCTAATCATTCACCGTCAATAGGTTGTCGCAATCAATGAGCAAAGAGCAAAAAATATAGTTATAAAATTTGTAACTAATCCTCACAAACTATAGTTTATTTTTATATAAATGAGTCTGCTCCTTTTGTTGTTATTTATTATTGTATGGCACCATGAAAGAAGCTGAATTCCGAAAACTACTCCCACCTCCCGCTTCCATTTTGAGCTGGATACGCCGAATATCACGGTAAACTATCGGCCAACATCTCAGTCAAGACTGGGCAGTTGCCTGCGTGTCAAGTTTAACGCTCAATTTTATTTTGCTGGATGACAGGTATACCAGAACTCTACTGGATGCCTTGTTGCTAATTTCTAATTTTGTCAGATAAATACCAAACGTATCCGAGAAGATACAAACATCGTAAGATGTGGAATGTCGAATTCAATTTTTGATACACTTTCAAAACTCCAACTACCTGGTATCTCTGGCCACGATCTTGATATCCGGGTGCCGACATCCTAACACAAGGGGGGCTAAACCGGACATTAACAATAATATTTATAATAATAGTGATTATTATTGTTGTTTTATGTGTGGGGACAATGTAGAAAATCGTACGATAGTTTATTGCAGCGTCTATTATGATAAATATTACATCTTGAAGATTCAATACCTGAAAAGATAGCTGGACTGAGTGGCTCAGGTGGTAGAGCGCTGACCCTATGATCCCAAATTGGCAAGTTTGTTACCACCTCATACTGATGAAATGTAAAGGTGCTCATATACGACTGCCTCTTGTTGGTAGTTATACCGGCATGTAAATGAACTTTTTCAGGACACAATTCCAGCACATCGGGTTCTTGGAAATCGTAAATGTAGATCGTTGCACGTAAAACCAGTTATTATTATTATTGTTACGGAGATATCCATGAATTAGAAAGGAATAAACGGCAGGGCGTAGACACTAGACAGAACCACACCATGAAAATTTTAATTTAAGAATGTATTTTCATAATCAAATTTTCGTTCCCTTTCTTTTCTTTGCTTTTCTTTGCTTTTCTTATAGTTTGATTGATAAACTCTAAAAAATAACAATAACAGTTTAACAAATTTTAACAATCGTTAACAAGTGGAATATCGTAAGTTTTAACAGGGGAGAAGTAGCTCCCATTTCAACAGTCAGACATTTTTGGTGAGAGAAAGGTAAAAGGGGCTTGAGCCTCTATAAACAAAGTTACCCTTCAGAAGGATAGTCGAAACTTAAACTTTGTTTAAAGATCAAAGATAGACGATAAAGCTTCCAAAACAAAGTTAGCAAAAGATGGGAATCAAACCATCAGCTTCAGATAATAACATATTGGGATGTTCTCGAATTCTGAACTCCAGTTTCAATTTTCCATGGCCGAACGGGCCAAGAACTCACATCATGAACTTATAATTACACTTAAGAGCTCACTAAATCTTGTATCATGTGACACTCGCTGTCCTTACTTAGTGTGGCATCCACACACAAAATATGGATCGAATGATCCAGAAAGACAGGAGCCGAAGCTCGTACTAAATGGCCAAGAAAAGAGAAAACCAAAGGTGAATAGAAAGGCCTAGAAAAAATGGATATGGGATGCTTAACCCACTCAAGCAATCCCGTGAGATGACTTGCCATGAAACCTAATGGGTTAGAAAGCCCGGTAACGCAGAGGATAAGCCATACTTTGTGGTGACTAAGACAGGAAAGGTAAAAATGAAATGGCGTATGGCTTTTAGTGCCGGGAGTGTCCGAGGACAAGTTCGGCTCGCCAGATGCAGGTCTTTTGATTTGACCTGTGCATCGTGATGAGGATAAAATGATGATGGAGACGACACATACACTCAGTCCCCGTGTCAGCCAAATTAACCAATTATGGTTAAAATTCTCGACCCCGCCGGGAATCGAACCCGGGACTTCTGTGACCAAAGGCCGGCATGCTAACCATTTAGTCGTGGACAGAAAAGGTTAAAGATCGAAACGCAGAATATAAATGTAGAGTGTAGAAAAGCTTAATCACTAAAAAGCAAAGTGATTAGGAGAAACGCGGGTACACACTCATACATCCTTAAATTACGTAGTACCCATACTACCCACAAGGGGGATTACACTTCGTCCGCAAACAGCCTAGAAACCTACATGATACAAACTAACTTAAAAAATTAAGAAGCCCTACTTTAAAACTAAGGTAATCGTAGACCGCCCTAATCCTTACATGCTAGAGAAGAACGCTGGTATCTTCTCGTCGCCACACGCAGATAAGTTCACGTATTAGGTCAAATTGCTGCCTACCTTACTGCTGCCCCAGCCGGTCCGTCGTCTCCCCTTATCGCCGCACCGTTCAAGATCCAGGTAAATACATAAGGCTCAAGTTTACAGTTTACATAGGGACTATCTGAGCACTGATTAGGTAGTTTGAAATGAAGAGGCAGTAGTAGAAACTCGGAAATAAATGAATCAAGCCATCCTTGTGCCAACCCCTAAACAAAGATGTAACTAATTTGCACACAATCCAAAACCTGGTGGCACTCAGAAACAAGAGTAGTGACATATTTTAATGAACATGGAATTTATATAACCATCATTCACTTCGGCCTGTCCCTTGAGACTGCACTACATTCAGGCGTTAGAAGGGTTGCCTACAACCAGGGAGAGGCCGTATTACTGTAACATTTAATATTTATTATTATTCATCGTTAGAGCCACAAAGACCGCAAGATCTCAACTGTTTGCCTTCTTGCGGGCCCACCAGGTTTTCATACTTTCGGAATGTGCTTTATCCCATGCATTATTAGTATTATTATTATTGTCGTTGTTGCTATTTGCATTCATTATGTTCTAGTTTATCTAGACGCTATATGAACCATTTACTCTGTTCCAGTCCCCAAGTACCCAGATGGCCCGCGCAGGGTGGACACTCCGTACCCTGCTGCTGGGCCGTGGAGCTCCCGCTGTACTTCGTGATCACAAGAGTTCTGGTAGAGTTTACAGGCGATGTGCATCAGGTACTGAGCTTATTGACTGGCTCATGTCGCTCAGCAACAGCATCCATACCAGAGCACAAGCATGTGGAATGTGGCAGGCGTTGCTAGAAGAAGGAGTCATATCTCATGGTGAGTCTTTGCACCGGATATAATCACGTAAGTTAAATCGCTCACCATTGATCTACATTCAGAGCTGTCTTCCAGGTGGCAGATTCCCTATCAATTGTTTATCTAGTCTTTCTTAACTGACTTCAAAAATGCGTAAATTTATCGAGCATTTCTCTAATGAGTTATTCCAATCCGTAATTCCTCTTCCTATAAATGAAAATTTGCTCCAGTTTCCCGTCTTGAATTTCAACTTTATCTTCTTACTAGGATCTTTCCTACCTTTCAAATCTCCACTCGGGCCGATGATCTTAAATGTTAGGCCCCTAAAAAAATCTCCACTCAAGCGTATTCCTCTAGTAATGTCTTTCTACGCTATGTCTCCACTGTAGAACTGACCTATCCACGTTCGAGATAGTGACAGTATAAAATTATGGAGGTTCAAGGGAGGAGTAAACACATGCAATGTAGTTGTAGATCAGAAGCCAATATAATCGACTACTAATGGGAATAGCGTTGTTCATTTGTATTCTAAATAGCCTATCGAACATAATGTTTCTGTAAACAGGGTGGACAATTATTTGCCTTTTTTATTCTCTTCTGTGTTCTTTTACGCAGGGACGACATAGGCTCATATCCACGGTGGCAATTTTTGAATTGAAATGTCGAAATTGAAATAAACTCAAGTGCGAAAAGGGAAGTAAAGAACTCACTACCGTAATGAGATGTAATTCTAAAGAGAAATTACAAGAATTCAGTTCAAAACATTGTCGGTACCACTGTTAAACAGCGATGATAGACCTACGTGCTGTCCTACGTCTTTGCTTACAGGCAGAAAACTTTTGATCTTTACTCAAATATCAGCATTGACCTCAACATGTATTTGAGTTCACCGGCAGCAAACTGCTATGCTGAACGATCTTCATTCTGTTCCCATAGGAATCAAGAATTATTTACGTACATCTCAAATCCTCCTAGCTATACTACTCTCAATAGAAAATGATCTTACTCTGAAGCTAGATTTTGAACATGTGATTAGTGTGTTCGCTAGTACCGAAGTAAGAAGAAAGTATTTACTTAGTGAAATTCTGTGTTTCTGCAGTGATCAGTTCTACTTCGAAACTTGGTACCTATATTGTGGTGTATCCTTGTAGTATGTTATAGTTTTAATGATTTCTGTCATTACTTTATTTCCGAAAACCCTTATAATATTGTGTTGTATTTCATCCGATTATATTGTGTTTGTTGAATACATATTTGACGGCATGTAACTTACAAATAACTAAGTGCACATTTTCTTCTCGGAATGGTTCGAAATACCTAAATACGAAGCTGCTGAAAGGCTTTTTTCAGGACTGACTAGTGGAGGTCATAGAGGCGTGCTCGGTTCACTCGAAAAGACGTACGTTCGATTTCTCAAAGTTAATTAAGAAGTATAAACGAAGTTTTCACTTCAGAACAGGTCCATTGCAATGGAGTTCATCCAGGCTTCAACAAACAAACTAGTGAGTACCGAGGTGACCGTTCGCCAGTACAGCTCCATGGTTGAATGGTTAGCCTGCTGGCCTCTGGTCACAGGGGTCCCGGGTTCAATTCCCGGCAGGGTAGGGAATTTTAACCTTAATTGGTTAATTTCAATGACAGGGGGGTGTATGTGTCATCTTAGTCATCATTTCATCCTCATCACGACGTGCAGGTCGCCTACGGGATTCAAATCAAAACCTGCATTTGGCGAGCCAAACTTCTCGTCGGACACTCCCGGCACTAAAAGCCATACGCCATTTAATCTTTACCATTCTACACCACTTATTATGCTGAGGCTATAAGCTACCTTTTCCCTCCTCCAGGGAACTTCATGGAGATGGCTTGGCTTTTTAAAAGGCAGACGGGATCCAAAATAAGCACTGCTACGCAGTGTGGTTGGAACTAACCGAGCAAACATAACAAGTTGTGAAAGCTTGCATTGAAGTAAGTATAATTAAGAAAGGAATCAATATTTTATCACCACATGTGTCACGTCTGTTAAATTAGGCACGTGGACATTCTAGGTTTTAAGTCGTATGAAACATAAGTACTGTATTTACAGTGCGTGTATTTACGCCTGCACACCATAGAAACTCCTGGCATCTGTATAAACGCTCCTTTGCCGAGAGAGTAGCCGTGCGGTTAGGGTCGCGTAGCTGTGAGCCTGTACTCGGGAGATAGCGAATTCGAACCCCACTCTCACCGGGTGAGTTGGCCGTGCCGTTAGGGACGCGCAGCTATGAGCTTACATCCGGGAGAGAGTGGGTTCGAACCACACTGTCGGCAGCCCTGAAGATGGTTTTTCGTGGTTTCACATTTTCACACCAGGCAAATGCTGGGGCTGTATCTTAATTAAGGCCACGGCCGCTTTCTTCCCAGTCTTAGACCTTTCCTATCCTATCGACGCCATAAAACCTATCTGTGTAGGTGCGACGTAAAGCAAACTGTAAAAAAAAAAAAGCTTCTTTCTAGGTACTCATATGTGTCACATTGTACTACCGGCAACTTTTTGCAATATCTGAATATGCGTTGGTCGTACCTATCTCCAATTTACTTCTTACGACATTCGTTTTCACATCCTGCCATTTTTGCTTTTTCCATTCCTGCCACCCTGTATAGGGTCTATTAAACCACCAGCTCCGTAGTATAGGGGAAGCGTGCCTCCCTCTTAACAGGAGTACTTGGTTCGATTCCTGGCCAGTTCTGGTATTTAATTCTTGACTGGCCGGGCGAGTTGGCCTTGCGGTTAGGGGCGCGCAGCTGTGAGCTTGCATCCGGGAAATAGCGGGTTCGAACCCCACTGTCGGCAGCCCTGAAGATTGTTTTCCGTGGTTCCCCATTTTCACGCTATGCAAAAGCTGGGGCTGTACCTTAATTAAGGCCACGGCCGCTTCCTTCCCACTCCTAGCTCTTTCCTATAGCATCGTCGCCATAAGACCTATCTGTGTCGAAGCGACGTAAAGCAAATTGTGGAAAAAAAGAAAAAAATCGTGACTGAATGCTGGAATGAGGCTCACTCCGCCTCTTAAAGACCAACTGACGTACTGATACGAGAGGCAGTGTATCCGGTCGTGAAAGTCAAGAAGTATGGCTGAGGATGCCATCACACTGACCACGTGGCACTCCAGCATCAGGAGGCCATTTGGGTGGGCAGCAGTTGTCTTGGCAAACCAAAGCTCCTACTGGAATGACTGTTGTACCACAGGTTTGATTGATTGATTGATTGATTGATTGATTGATTGATTGATTGATTGATTGATTGATTGATTGATTGATTGATTGATTGATTGATTGATTGATTGATTGATTGATTGATTGATTGATTGAACCGCTATAAGAAAATCTAAGAAATCCGAAACATGAGACATACTAGGCACTGTGAGAAATAACACAGTTTTCCATACACTTCATCACTATACCAGAAAGTCATATTGCAGCACCTCTTACTTTTTGAATACTGAATAGCCCCTTTCACGTCAAGGCTCTGCCTGTGCCTTGAATGCGTTACTCAGCACCAGTGTTGATTCCAGCCACTTTACTTCGGGGTGTGCGGGGAGGAGGATTCAAGCTTAACAGAGGTGGCAAGGAATTGCATTAGATCCTGATACAAACACATATTACCGAGCGAGTTGGCCGTGCGGTTAAGGACGTGCAGCTGTGACCTCGCATTGAAGAATGAGGAGGAATAGTCGAAGAACTTAACTTTCACATTCTCGTAACCTTCAGGTTTCAAGAGCCCCAACGTTCACTTTTTTTTTTTTTTTTTTTTTTTTCAAAATGCATATGCTTCTTGCCTCCCTTACCTCCCATAGCTATCCTGAACTTAATAAAATGCATCGTTATGAACACACCACTACTTATTTATTTATTTTTATTATTTTTTAGTTTAGAGTTCAGTCTTTAAATTAGACTCGCAGACTTTGAAAAATGCACCACCGGGCGAGTTGGGCGTGTGGTTAGGGGTGCACAGCTATGAGATTGCATCCGGGAGATAGTGAGTTCAAGCCCCACTGCCGACAGCCCTGAAAATGGTTTTCCGTGGTTTCCCATTTTCACACTAGGCAAATGCTGGGGCTGTACCTTAATTAAGGCCACGACCGCTTTCTTCTCATTCCTAGGCCTTTCCTATTACATCGTCGCCATAAGACCTACCTGTGTCGGTGCGACGTAAAGCCAATTCTTTCTAAAAATGCGCCACCCCGATTTCTATCAAAATAGAACAATTCGTACTTCACTCAATTTTTGCTGATCATTCATTCCATTCCTGACCCGGTCAAATGACTGGAAACAGGCTGTGGATTTCCATTTCATTTGAATTCACGTTCTCGACCGCTTTGAACGGGCGAGTTGGCGGTGCGGTTAGGGGCGCGCAACTGTGAGCTTGCATCCGGAAGATAGTGGGTTCGCACCCCACTGTCGGCAGCCCTGAAGATGGTTTTCCGTGGTTTCCCATTTTCACACCAGGAAAACGACCGCTTTGTTCTCGTACATTTGCGGTAGCAAGAATATCCTCCTTTGAACAATGTGGAGGAATAGTCGAAGAACTTCACTTTCACATTCTCGTATTAATTTCTTGTTGCAGAATGTTTTTCTTCGGAAAGAAAATAACATTTGAGGCTTCGACTTCTACACTATGAAAACACAGTATCTTCACAGAGAACCGAGCACAGACCAACAGGCTTACACGCCGTGACGTACCGAGAAACACGGTCAGGAGTGCCGATCACAGAGAATCTAAAACCAACATTGAGTTCGTTAAGAACACATTATGAGAAATGAATTTAAACATAAGATGATTTTGTCACAGCGGATTTTTTTATTGTCGAGTTCATTGCATTAAAAATGCAGTTAAACAAAACGTACAGGCTCACATCTCACAGCCCAATAATCCAGTTAATCACACATTTGATTGTTGTTTAATTTTAACTTCATTTCTTCTCTTCCTAGTAGAGAAACGGTTTGTGAAAAGCATCGGAGATTCGTGTTACATTAAATCTAATGACGTCAGGGACTCAAAAAAGGTTCGTAATTTTTTGCCAGTCGTTTAACATCATACTGACATATCAAAGGCTTTCGGCCACGCAAGGATAGGAAAAGGGCTAGGATAAGGATGGTAGCGGCCGTAGCCATAATTAAGATACAGCCCCAGCATTTGCCTAGTTTGAAAATGGGAAACCATGGAAAACATATTAAGGGTTGCCGACGATGGGATTCGAACCCACCATCTCCCGAATGCAAGCTCACAACTACTCGACCCGAACCACACGGCCAACTTGCTCAGTGTTCGTAGTTCTTGCTAACCGAAAGATGATAACCGGATAATATAGCTACATGTTCCAGTATTGGTATAAATTTCAATTATACTACGGCTGAAATCCCCGGAGGAGAGGTATTTTCGGGGGGGGGGGGAGGATTTCCTCGAGCCACCCCGTGAAATAAATCATCACTGCTCAGCATTACACACACCACACCTCAGCAGCTTCCAGCTTTTAACGAGAGTGCGACGTCAATAAAAGACCATAATTCTGTGCCAACCCAACCGTCAAGACGACAACAAGCAGATATACTTAATTAAGTGAATAAAAGTAACTTCTTTTGCATAAAATAAGAAACGGTAGCAATAACTTAGGTGATAAAATGACACATCAAGAATAAAGTAATATATTGTTTCAAATGCTTAGATATCCTTACTAATGGCGGTAATGTGTCATAACCCCCTGTGGGTGGGGGAGGCAGACATAGAATTCACACACGGTATTCCCTGCTTGTCGTATGAGGCGACTAAACGAGGCAACCTAGGAGCGGAAATGAATTGCGTCTTTGGTACAATGAACTGTACCCCCTGTGGATGAGAGGGGCTGAATACATCCACAAGTACTCCCTGCCTTTCTTATAAGGCGACTAAAAGGGTCGTGTGGCCAACGGATCCTTCTATTTTCTTGAGGGTTGGCTGTAGACCGAATCAAAATTTCACGCGCGTGCTGCTTGGGGAGGGGCCTTTTACGTATGGGACTACGCTCAAAAGCATAGACGGTATCCCCAGCCCTTCGGATGGGAGGGTCATGTATGTCTCAGCAGTAGTATTCGCCTGACAACGCAAGTACCCGCACAGCCGAATGCCAGAGCATATTATTATCATTTTTTTTCATCACCTACATTTATTACTCTGTATATGCTATTATCACCCGGAGGCCCCGGGTTCGATTCCCGGCCAGGTCAGGGATTTTTACCTGGACCTGAGGGCTGGTTCGAGGTCCACTCAGCCTAAGTGATTAGAATTGAGGAGCTATCTGACGGTGAGATAGCGGCCCCGGTCTAGGACGCCAAGAATAACGGCCGAGAGGATTCGTCGTGCTGACCACACGACACCTCGTAGTCTGCAGGCCTTCGGGCTGAGCAGCGGTCGCTTGGTAGGCCAAGGCCCTTCAAGGGCTGTAGTGCCATGGGGTTTGGTTTGGTTTTGGTATATGCTATTATGGATAATAGGGAGAAGAGAGCCATGGTGCTCATTGCCTCAGTCAGTCCATATTTTTAGGCATCGTCCAACATCGGGGCAATACCTGCTAAGACCATGTGGGTATTACCTTGGCTGCTTATTTAGGCTACAGCGGCCCCTGATCGGAGTACACCGGGCGAGTTGGCCGTGCGCGTAGAGGCGCGCGGCTGTGAGCTTGCATCCGGGAGATAGTAGGTTCGAATCCCACTATCGGCAGCCCTGAAAATGGTTTCCCGTGGTTTCCCATTTTCACACCAGGGAAATGCTGGGGCTGTACCTTAATTAAGGCCACGGCCGCTTCCTTCCCACTCCTAGCCCTTTCCTGTCCCATCGTCGCCATAAGACCTATCTGTGTCGGTGCGACGTAAAGCATCTAGCAAAAAAAAAAGATCGGAGTAGGTGGTATTAGAGGGGATGATTTCGGGCATGGCCGGAAATAAACGTTCCAAGCCTGTGCACGGTGGTCCTCCAACCAAGATTTTAACATTTGATTTTCTCAGAGGGTCAACCCCCTGTTAACAAGCGCAGCTTGAAAGCATGGGATTTCCCTAGGTTCCTGGTTGCTACCAGAGCCGCTGGGCAACATTTTAAGCTGGTGAAGTCTTATCTTATTCAGTAGACACTTTGAAGGTGTCTACAGCGAACTTGATGTTTGTATGTTTTTTTAAGAATTTGCTATACGTCGCACCGACATAGACAGGTCCTATGGCGACGATGGGCTAGGAGTGGGAAGGAAGCGGCCGTGGCCTTAATTAAGGTACATCCCCAGAATTTGCATGGTGTGTAAATGGAAAACCACGGAAACCCATCTTCAGGGCTGCCGAAGTGAGGTTCGAACCCACTATCCCCCGGATGCAAGCTCACGGATGCGCGCCCCTGATCACACTGCTAACTCGCCCGGTCAGAGAACATGAAGACATAAAGAAAATGCGCAACGGTAGCTTGTTACTGCCGGCCCCGCGATGTAGGGATAGCGTGCCTTCCTCTTACCTGGAGGCCCCGGGTTCGATTCTCGGCCAGGTCAGGGATTTTTACCTGGATGTGAGGGCTGGTTCGAGGTCCACTCAGCCTACGGGATTACAGTTGAGGAGCTATCTGATGGTTAGATGGCGACCGAGGTCTAGGTAGCCAAGAATAACGGCCCAGAGGACTCGTCGTGCTGACCACATGACACCTCGTAATCTGCAGGCCTTCGGGCTGAGCAGCGGTTGCTTGGTAGGCCATGGCCCTTCGGGCCTGTTGCGCCATGGGGTTTGTTTAGTAGCTTGTTACTGAAGACGCGCGCTGCAGTTCAGGATGATCAGTTGCTCAAGTGCGACCACTTTGGCGACATCCCCGTCAAAGTGAAAGAGCACAAATCCATTAATCTGGTTCATGGGGTCATCTTCCACCGCGATCTCAGCTCGAACACTGCCCTTGAGGCGGTAGAGGTGGGATCCCTCGCTGAGTCCGCGGGAAATACCAACCCTGGAGGGTAAACAGATTAAATAAATAACAAGTAACAACTAAAAGCAAAATGACTAAATAAGTATTCATTACCAGTAATTGGATTACTCAATTATTTCTCATCTCTGCTTATCGTTATCACTTTTGTTTTACAGTGTGCATCAGAAATGTGAATTAATTTTTGTACACTATAGATGATGAAAATGACCGGGCTGAGTGGCTCAGACGGTTGAGGCGCTGGCCTTCTAACCCCAGCTTGGCAGGTTCGATCCTGGCTCAGTACGGTGGTATTTTAAGGTGCTCAAATACGTCAGCAGATTTACTGGCACGTAAAAGAACTCCTGAGGGACTAAATTCCGGCACCTCGGCGTCTCCGAAAACCGTAAAAGAGTAGTTAGTGGGATGTAAAGCAAATAGCATTATTATTATTATTATTATTATTAGATGATGAAAATGATGATAGTTGTTTTAACGTGTCTAAAATTGAAATCATAGGTCTGCACTACCATATAGACATTTAGATTACCACCTAATCTACTGAAGACGCGCGCTGCAGTTCAGGATGATCAGTTGCTCAAGTGCGACCACTTTGGCGACATCCCCGTCAAAGTGAAAGAGCACAAATCCATTAATCTGGTTCATGGGGTCATCTTCCACCGCGATCTCAGCTCGAACACTGCCCTTGAGGCGGTAGAGGTGGGATCCCGTGGACCAGCAGAGGTGAAAGAAGGTGCGGGCTGGAATGGGTCTAACTAAAAGTCCGAAAGATGAATTTAAAATTTAAGTAAAGGTTATATTTTCAATAGACAACAGGGTTTAACAATTTTCACTAGGTGAAATAACAAAAATATCAGGTACAATGTAAGTTTACAAACGAAAGTACAAGTTAAGGGGTCTTTACAAATCCTGGGCTACGAGCCCCAAAGTTTAACAATCTGAGCTCTCAGCTCACAACCACATATTTTATAAAAGGGCAGAAATTCCCTCAATACAATGGAGCACTTGCTCCCAGTAATCAAAATGTCACGCCTCCCCGAGGCACCTTTCAAAATACCAGAAAGAGCTGATCCGCTCTCAATCTCTCAAGCCTATTCAAGGCCATACCATACATTGCGATCGCTTGCCACAACTTACAAGAATTAAACAGGGGTATCTCGTACCCAATCTACTGGGCCTTCTTAGGAAGGAAAACAAAAACGGGTTAAATTAATGGCCCAAAATACAAGATTGAATGGAGGCGAGTACTTGCACTCCTACATGAAAGCTTGTTAAAACCTAAGTGGCGCTAAGCCAATACACAGGGGCTATTCCCACACTATATAGGTGACTTGTATAAGAAAATTTTAACACATTAGGAAAGATTAGAAAATCAGTTACGAAAACATTGTCACCTCAAGTCTAAATGAAGGGGAGCTCGAGAGGGTAAAGCACTCCCTATCCCCGATTTACATTTAAAGATATATGAAGTTTTACAAAGATGGAAAAATATTTACGTGTTTTAAGTTTAAAGGTTACATATTAAAGGTTTCGGACCTGCCCCGCGGGTTAAACTGCTGAGCTAGCAAGGAAAAAAGAAATATGTTAAACGGCCATTACCTTGTTGAAGAGCTGCTGCCCGAAGAAAGAGGCGCTACCCGCCCCCTGCTATTCTTCCATACACTAAGCTAGATGTTGTTGAAGTGGCGAAGAGCCGAGAAAATCAGCAGTTTTTAAACCCTCCTGGAAGATTCTAGACCTTTCATGAATTATAAAGACACATCCACTCAACTTTATTGGGTAGCTAAGAGTTACACATGGAAATTCGAAGAAGAAACCTCTGACAGGTGGAAAATTAATTACAGAAATGACTGATTGGTTAAGTTCAAAACCGGCGGAAAGAAAGCTTAATATTGCCAACTCACAAATGAAAGAACAAAATTTAGTAGAGTCCAAAACTTATAAATACAAAATTTCTTCAACAAAAGTTCCTTCACTTCGCACCAGGGTGCATGATCATAGTTTTTTGGGTTGAAACATCTGTTAGCGAATGTCCACACTTCTTGATCCATAGAAAACAAAACACGTTGAAATCCACACAGTATAGACAACTTTGTAATCCCAAAAGTTATAGTAGAGACCTCTTCTGAGAAAACTCATGGATTAATACAGTTCTAAAAGTTCACAGTTTCTCCGGTAGAGGAGGATTTATTGGCGGAAGATTTAAATTTGCGGCTAGAGGTGTACCGCCCGGTACACCACCTATTTATAGAGTATTCGTTCGTATTAACTTTCACCTAACACTATGCTTGAAAAGTTTTATTTTAATTTATATTATGTACCTATAATGCCAGCGTATGACACTGCTTGACCGAGGCGGTTAAGGCGTGCTCGTTTCACCCGAAAGCACGTGGGTTCGATTCTCCGTCAGGAAATAGAAATTTTTAAAAAAATGGTATTCCCACTTCTGGAGGTGCACTTGGCCCTGAGGTTCACTCAAAAATTGTTCCCATGTTATGTTGAAAGTCTTCTATGAATTTCCGCTCCTGGTACACCCTCAGACCACAAAAAAACGAATTACGGAACGCTCTTCCTCCTTGGTGCAAACAGAGAGTGGCGCGGCCATCTTTATGTTGCAACAGCGCAAGCTGTACTGATCTGATAACGTTGAAACCTACCACAGAGAAGGTCTGTCTAGGGAGGTCTGGTCACGCTACCACAATCCTTTGCGGTGGCGGCCATATTGGGTCTCAAATATCGTTGTTATGTGGGCGTTCACGATGTAATGATGTGAGTTATTACTTGTATTTTGAAAGAAAATGGGATACTGTGCCGCTCCAAATTTGTCAAAATAAGACAACTGACGGAATTAGAGTGTTTCCCTTCCCGAAAGTTAAGCAAAGGAGAGCTCAGTGGATACAAAACTGCAGGCATGACAAATGGTAATCTACAGATAATTCCGTCTTGTGCGCGGTTTTGTGAACTTATACACTCGTATTATTCCTGAATAATACAGTAATATGTTTGTATGAACGATGTTTTATATTTATAGGTCTTATTATGCATTTTCTTCTAGCGTAATTTTGAAGAATCGCTATTTGAACTAAAGGGGGCAGATGGACGGAAACTACTCAAGTGGAATTCCATGATAGGAAACCTCCCAAAAAAGGGAACTGTCTTTCAAAACAAACAAGGAAAGTAACAGGAAATGTGTAATAGTAGTATTGTTTATGAAAATTTCCTTTTCATGCGTCCGGCTCCATGGCTAAATGATTAGCGTGCTTGCCTTTTGGTCATAGCGGTCCCGGGTTCGATTCCCGACAAGGTCAGGAATTTTAACCGTAATTGGTTAATTTCGCTGGCCTATCTCTTCAAACCAGCAATTTGTGTCCAGCTTGTCATCATTACAACAATAATTGTTAATAGCAGTCTTTTACGGTACTGTAGTTATTATTTACAGCTATATTTCATTCACCTTAAATGCTCTATGGAGTACATTATCTGGCTGGACAAATACTTAAAGATCACAACACTCGCACTAACCAACTACTGTAATTTAACGTACCGTAGCCTAATATAATATTCTAATGTAATCCCTAAAATAGCTTAACCTAGGTTAACTCAACTTAATAGTGACTGAATTTCTATTTCTTAAGGAATCGTGTCTACCAATGGCTGTCATTTTCTTAACCACTATTATTATTTTTTATTATTATTATTATATGCATGAACGTTAGGACTCAGTTGAGAGCCCCGTGGTCGCCAACCCACGCTCCCTCGTTAGGAGCTCCTGACGCCCCTTTCAGTCACCTCTTATGACGGGCAGGGGATACCGTGGGTGTTATTCTATTGCCCCCGCCCACAGGGGGAAATCAATCTGGGTTGTGACTACGAGGCCCTTAGCTGAGTCTTGAAATTGCTTTCATTTGTGTTTGGCTCTCACCTATTCTATCCCATCCGACTTCCCCTGGTCAACACTTGTTCTTTTCCGACCGCGACGGCATTAGCGCATTCGAAGCCTAGGAAGTTTTTCATTTCCACGCACTTTGTGGCCTTCATCTTTCTTTTGCCGATACCTTCATTTTTCGAAGTGTTGGACCCCTTCCATTTGTTTTCTTATGATTAGTGTTTATAGACGATGGTTGCCCAGTTGTACTTCCTCTTAAAACAACAATCACCACCACCACTTGGTACTATATAAGCTGCATGGGTTATCAATAAACTAGTTAAGAGTAGCTAAGAACGTCACTCTTGTTGCACATGTGCAGATTATTTTTGCCTTAGAACCCAAAGAAATACCACATGAATGGATAACAACAGTTACCATACATCATTTAATGCACTCAACTCAAGAGGCATTCGGTGTTCGTCAATATACTGGGGTAACCCCTTAGAAACGCAGTATCGGTAATTACTTTCTTTATAAAGAAAACGCTGAAGGTAATTTATTACAACTGTCTCTTAGTACTTTAAGTATAGTACTTCAAGTTCAGTATTTCATGTACCGTTAATAATAATAATAATGGCACAGGTACTGTACAGATTTCAATGTTTCTGTCAATAAGATTACGTATTTGACAAATGATATTAATAGGAAACACAGTAAGACCAAGTTGTAAGGAAGTAAACGAGTAGGACATGAGCTTTCCTGTTGATTCTTGCTTCTTAAAAAAAAATTTCAGGCTCTGCTAATTATCCTCCTATTCAAATAGCTGTGAATGTATTAATATCATTTAAGTGTTATACAGTTATATATACATGAACAGTACATGCCCAGTTAAATTATTTAAGAAAAATAGTTGATGTTCTGTTTTTATTTCAATGTACGGCACCGAAATCCTCTAAATTCAAATGCACTTACCTTGAAGGTCTGTCTAGGGAGGTCAAGTCACGAATGCTTCTTATGGAGCCGCCATATTGGGTCTTTATGCGAGCGTAACCAAAGGCCAATGTATTCGAATTTAGAGGATTTCGGTACCGTACATTGAAATAAAAGCAAAATACCAACCCATTTTGATAAAGAATTTAATTGGGCATCTCCTGGCCATGTATATATAATTGCATAACACTTAAATGATACGAATACGTTCACAGCTGTTTGAATAGGAAGATGATTAACAGAGCCTGAAATTCTATTTTTTTTCTTTTATGAGAAACAAGAATCAACAGAAAAACTCATGTTCTTCTCTTTTATTTCCTTACAACTTGGTCTTACTGTGTTTCTTATTAATATGATCTGTCAAATACGTAATCTTATTGACAGAAACATAGAAATCTGTGCAGCAACTGTGTCATATTATGATTACCGGTACATGAAATACTGAACTTGAAGTACTGTATTTAAAGTACTAAACGACGGTTGTAATAAATTACCTTCAGCGTTTTCTTTATTAAGAGAGTAATTTCCGATACTGCGTTTCTAAAAGGTTACCCCAGTATGTTGACAAACTATGAATGCCTCTTGAGTTGAGTGCATTAAATTATGTATGGTAACTGTTGTTATCCATTCGTGTGGTATTTCTGTCGGTTCTAAGGCAAAAATATTCTGCACGTAAACAGCAAGAGTGATGTTCTTAGCTACTCTTTAACTAGTTTATTGATAACCCATGCAGCTATATAGTACAAAATGGTGGTGGTGATTATTGTTTTAAGAGGAAGTACAACTGGACAACCATCCTCTATAAACACTAATCAGAAGGAAACAAATGGAAGGGGACCACAACTTCGAAAAATGAAGGTATCGGCAAAAGAAAGATGAAGGTCACGAAGTGCGTGGAAATGAAAAACTTCCTAGGCCTCGAATGCGCTAATGCCGTCGAGGTCGGAAAAGAACAACTGTTGACCAGGGGAGGTCGGATGAGCTAGAATAGTGAAAGCAATGTCAAGACTCAGCTAAGGGCCTCGTAGTCACAACCCAAAATAGATTTCCCCCGTGGGTGGGGCAATAGAACAACAACCACGGTATCCCCTGCCTGTCATAAGAGGCGACTGAAAGGGGCGTCAGGCTCTCCTAACCAGTGAGCGTGAGTTGGCGACCATATAATAATAATAATAATAATAATAATAATAATAATAATAATAATAATGGTTAAGAAAATTAAAGCCATTGGTAGACACGATTTCATAAGAAATAGAAATTCAGTCACTATTAAGTTGAGTTAACCTAGGTTAGACTATTTTAAGGATTACATTAGGATATTATGTTAGGCTACGGTACATTAAATTACATTAGTTGCTTAGTGCGAGTGAAGCGAGTGTTGTGATCTTTAAGTATTTGTCGAGCCATATAATGTACTCTATAGAGCATTTAAGATGAATGAAATTTAGCTGTAAATAATAACTACACTACAGTATAACACTGCTGTTATCAATACAATTGTTGTAATGATCGCCAGCTGGACATAAATTGTTGATTTGAAGTGATAGGCCTATTGTTTGTTGTAATTATAATTGGTAACTGAACAGGAACAAGCATTTCAAATATCCGTGAAACATTTCTACGTTGCATGTAGGGTTAGAATGATAGTCTGTAGTTTACATGAAAAGGAATGGAATGAAATGGCGTTTGGCTTTTAGTGCCAGGAGCGTCTGAGGACAAGTTCGGCTCGCCAGGTGCAGGTCTTTTGATCTGACTCCCGTAGGCGACCCGCGCGTCGTGATGAGGATGAAATGAGGATGAAGACGACAAATACACCCAGCTCCCGTGCCAGCGAAATTGACCAATTATGGTTAAAATTTCTGAACCTGCCGAGAATCGAACCTGGGACCCCTGTGACCAAAGGCCAGCACACTAACCATTTAGCCATGAAGCCGGACACATGAAAAGGAAATTTTCATAAACATCAATACTAGTATTACACATTTCCTGTTACTTGTCTTGCTTGTTTTGAAAGACAATTCTCTTTCTTTGGGAGGTTTCCTATTATTTGTCAAAGACTTAGGTGGATTAGGGACTTTGAAAATTGTTGGGATGGAATTCCACTCGAGTAGTTTCCGTCCATCTGCCCTCTTTAATTCAAATTGCGATTCTTCAAAATGATGCTAGAAGAAAATACACCGGACGAGTTGGCCGTGCGGTTAGAGGTGCGCGGCTGTGAGCTTGCATCCGGGAGATAGTGGGTTCGAACCCCACTGTCGGCAGCCCTGAAGATGGTTTTCCGCGGTTTCCCATTTTCACACCAGGCAAAATGGTGTACTTTAATTAAGGCCACGGCCGCTTCCTTCCAACTCCTAGGCCTTTCCTCTCCCATCGTCGCCATAAGACCTATCTGTGTCGGTGCGACGTAAAGCCACTAGCAAAGAAACAAAAACATAATAAGACCTATAAATATAAAACATCTTCATATAAACATACTGTTATTCAGGAATAATACGAATGTATTTCACTAACCTCGCACAAGAAGCAATTATCTGTAGGTTGCCATTTGTCACGCCTACAGTTTTGTACCCACTGAGCTCTCCTTTGCTTATCTCTCGGGAAGCGAAACACTCTAATTCCGTCAGTTATCTTATTTTGACAATTTGGTGCGGCGTAGTATCCCGTTTTCCTTCAAAATACAAGTAATAACTCACATCATTACATCGGGCGCGCCAACGTAACAACGATATTTGAGACCCAATATGGCCGCCACCGCAAAGGATTGTGGTAGCGTGACCAGACCTCCCTAGACAGACCTTGACCACAGACGCAGACAATGGTACCATCTAGCGGCTGGTGTACACACAACGCCATAGAGTCTACCTAAAGACAATTAGAGCAAAATTGCAGATAATTGTTGACTTGTCTACCTACTATAGTCGTAACACAGAACGATGCGTTCTAAAAGTTCTTAAAGGGAGGTCCGTTTACTGCCTGCCTAGGTTAGGAGAAGGAAGTAAGGGGGATAGTTGCCATGGAAACGTAGGCAGACCCACTGCTGGCCGGCTCGTGTTTCTTGGAGCTGCCAAATCTCTCGCTTATGAGTTACGTACAATGGAACATAGCCGTCTGAACGAACGAACAAGTGAGCCGAAAGCGTGGGGAAAGAGAAATGAATGTACGAATGTGTCAGTCAAAAGGCTTCTTTTAATATTACGAGTACAAATTAGTTCCTGGGGACAAAGGTGGCCGGGCGTAGAGCTAACCACTCTACCCCACCAAGTGCCAGGTTAGGATAGTGGAAGCCTTAACCTTACACCCCTCCCAGGGCCTTTATGGTCTGTATAGAGATGACTTTGCTTTGCTTTAAGAAGCTTATACTACACATATTCTAATTGTTTTCATTTCAGTAAATGGAGAACATCCTTTCAAGGATAAAAACCTCTTATACGAGTTCTGGCAAGACAGAGAAGGTGCAACAGCTCTCCCCACTGATGACGATGTAGCTGAAGCTGAGGACCAACTGTCTTCCAGTTTGGCGGCACTTACTCTTCAGGGACCCGATGCCGTAATGAGAATGATACTCAGGAAACAGTGAGTGGTAACTGTTATTACGAGGATTTATTCTGACTCAGTTTGAATATTGCCATATTTAACTGTTAAGCCAAGGGACTGATCTTTTAAAACAATTATGTACACAGCCTTTGTCTTTTATGTATAAAATCTCATTTTTTCACAGTTGGCATTTGTTCAGATGAATGGTATTACTGCCTTCAGTTCAGAGGGATCTAGGTTCGGTCCCCAGCTGGATTGTCAATATTAGCCATGTCCGATTAATTCCACTGGCTCAGAAACCAGATGTTTGATTTTATCTTAATACACACCGTTTCACTCACATTCAACCTACCACATAATCAAACATCACCGAAGTATGCGATAATGAATACATAGTGTTTGCGTTACAAAGGACATCTTATAAAGTTGTAGGAGGTAATGTCATTTATTTCACAATATTTTGATATATTTATCCATTCTAGGTCAACTCAAAATCGTATCAGTAGTTTTTAGCTTTCGTGTCTGTTTGTTTGTTTGTTTGTTTGTTTGTTTGTTTGTTTGTTTGTTTGTTTGTTTGTTTGTTTGTTTGTTTGTTTGTTTGTTTGTTTGTTTCACCATCACGGGTAAACGGCTGAATAGACCTTGACCATACTTCATATTTAAAGTCTACTCATCCAGGAGCAGGTTTCGATATGCATATCATTTAAAATTCACTGAACTGACTGGGGGTTTATAGGAAGATCAGAAAAGTTGTTTTCAATTTTCTCTTACACTATGAATTATATGTAAATTCTGTAGATTAAATGTGAAACGCTCCTTCATTTTAAATGTTTTTGTTATTTACATAATTTCACTTACTCTTCAAATGACAGAAAAAATTACTATTTTGTACGGGCTTCATGCTCTTAGCCTGTGACGGACACCCTCGCAGACGTACAGTTATCTGAAGCAGGCATCGTCTCTCGATGAACGAGAGCAGCTTAGCGAGCAAGTAGGGGAAGAAGTAGGGGAAGTGCATGACGTAGTACTGTATGTGCTGAAGGCCAGTGGCGGAAGTACAATATGGGCACGTTATGCAACCCGCCTGACTGCTGCTCTCTTGTCACGTGACAATCACCCGTCCCGAGCGGAGCAAGTAACACCGGCTCCCTAGAACAACTACGTGATGACGTCTGATCTGAAGGATCCGTAACAGGAGAAAATCAGAGGATGCACGGCTTGAAAATTAACCCCAGCTAAAGTAAGGCCCCCTGTCCACCGCTGCAACGCAACGCAAATCAACTTAAACCCAACTTGTTTAGGACAGTTGTATGAGAGTTCTTCGTTCACTGACGCAACTCTCCTGCGACGATCAAATCAAGTTTGTCAGTCTGCTCCAGAATGGCAAGCCGTGCGGTACGTAATCGGAATGTTGTCATTGCGTACTAGTGCTTAAGAAGGCTTTAAAGAGGGAGGGAATTTTGGGTTCATCCTTTCATGCGTGAAAATCAATCACGTTCAATCGCGTTAGCCCGAGAAGTTGACGAAAACGAAGAAAAGTTCAAAGGATTTTACAGGATGTCCAGGTAACTGTTCAAGGAGCTGGTTGGAAAACTTGGCACAACAATCTGTAAGAAGGACACAAACAGGAGCTGCATCTCAGTGGAGGATAGACTACTGTTTTCTTTGAAGTAAATTAATAGATTGTAATTGTAATTGTAATTATTACATTTTTGTACAATCATTTTAACAAAGTTTCAAAGACTCAAATGTTTGATATATATAGAAAAAATATCTTTAAAAATGCTTGATGTTGTTGAAAAACAGAGAAGAAACCATGAAATATGAAACAGTCCCGAAATTGTTATTTAAATACCCATTCCGAATCATAAAACAAAAGGATTTTTCAGTACAAACGTTCAAATAAAAGCAGTATTCTGGCAAACTATATTTGAATGAAAAATGTTGCTTTTCCACTGTTCTAAGAGTTGTATGCACGGTCACGATCTGACATAATACAATTTAATTATGCGAGTGGTGAATTATTATGGAAAATAGCAGGAGCGTCTGACTCGAGTTGGGCCACACAACTGACAAGCCAGTCTTTTGTGACACGACCGACTTGATGCATCACTCTAGCTAGCTCGGAGCGCAGCGAGAGATCCAGTCGGCCGTGTTCGTGAGTTGAGTCGAATCGCCGTTGCGATGCACCGGTGGACGAAGGGCCTAACTGAACACCGAGGTAACATGAGGTAGAACATTTCCCTTTGATGTCTTCTTCTTCTTCTTTATCTGTTTACCCTCCAGGGTCGGTTTATCCCTCGGACTCAGCGAGGGATCCCACCTCTACCGCCTCAAGGGCAGTGTCCTGGAACTTCAGACTCTGGGTCAGGGGATACAACTGGGGAGGATGACCAGTACTCGCCCAGGCAGCCTCACCTGCTATGCCGAACAGAGGCCTTGCGGGGGGATGAGTAGATTGGAAGGGATAGACCAGGAAGAGGGAAGGAAGCGGCCGTGGCCTTAAGTTACGTACCATCCCAGCTTTTGCCTGGAGGATAAGTGGGGAACCACGGAAAACCACTTCCAGGATGGCTGAGGTGGGAATCGAATCCACCTCTACTCAGTTGACCTCCCGAGGCTGAGTGGACCCCGTTCCAGCCCTCGTACCACTTTTCAAATTGCGTGGGAGAGCCGGGAATCGAACCCGGGCCTCCGGGGGTGGCAGCTAATCACACTAACCACTACACCACAGAGGCGGACTAGGGCCATGTTACTTCACATAAATTCCTGAAGGAAATATGCTGTCCACTGCAACTTCCCGTGCGAAGAACGGGTACAAGCGCTAGTCCGTCCATAAAATTGGATCCAGTCCATACGTAGTGCCACCTTCAAGAAAATGCAATTAAGGCCATGAAAGAAACAAAGAAACAAACAAATGTGTTGTCGGCACTTTCATTACTTTAGACTCGGCCATTGTCTTGCCTTTATTTTTGAAATAGGACTATATACTTAATATTTCACCATTTTGTCACAAGTCATAAGTTTATGGGTACACAGCGTGAATCAGCCGCCCCTTCCAATGCAGTTTTATGCAACCCACAATATTCATTCCGTCCTGAAAACATCTGCCCTGCCGGTATGCTCAGACAACACAACCGGATATCTTAGTATTTACCGCCTCAGCATGATAGGACGCCGTAATGTTATACTCGTATTAAACACTGGAAGACATGCATGTGCATTCTAGATCATATGAATCTGACACGTCGGCGAAACACTAAATTGATATTGTGACAGCAGTAAACCTAATACTTGCTATAAGCTGCCCAGTGTGCCGTACGGAACCGTAGTGTAGTTGGTCAAGGCGTGGCGGAGTGGGGTTGTCAGGTGGGAGGTTCGAGTCCGGGGCGAAAATTACAAATGTTTGAAATACGTTCTAATACGTACCGTACGCAATGTAAGTACAATACCCGCTTTCATGCAAATTGTGTGTAAATGAATGTGTTTGTGGCCCTAAAAATGGCCGATTAGTTAGCAGGCCGGACACATAGCGAAAATAATAGGAACACAACTGCCTTGACAATGTTTTATCGCAGCAAATGCTCGATGTGATGACCGTTTTGATTTACGCACATTCGGGCCTGGTGTCCAATAGATCGTCTTGCGCGCTGAAGCATTCCAGGTGTAATTGCTCGGCAGGCGTCCGTGATGAGTTGCCAGAGCTGGTCGGGGTTTTCCGGTGCTTGAGTGTAAACGACGTTCTTCAAATGTCCCCACAAGAAGAAGTCTAATGGCGTTAAATCCAGTGATCTGGTGGGCCAAGAAACACGGCCTCCTCGTCCTATCCATTTCCCTGGCAGTTCCTCGTTCAGATGGTTAAGAATGGGCAAAGTCGAATGTGGTTGAGCTCCGTCCTGTTGCAACCACATCGTCAAACGATCGTGCAACGGCACATCCTCCAGCAGCAGTGGGAGTTCCTGACGCAGAAAGTGCAGGTAGCTTGAGCCAGTCCAATGGCCCTCAAAGAAATAAGTTCCAATAAGGCGATCCCCCAAGATTCCACACCAAACATTCACTCCCCATCGTAGCCTACTTGATGAGCCGCCTGTCGCACCCAGTGAGGATTGTGGCGATTAACGTTCCCATTATTGTGGAACCGCGATTCGTCCGAGAGCAAGATATGCGATACGAATGCTGCATCATTGTCCATCCTGCGTAATAGCCACTGACAGAACTCCATTCGAGCTTCGAAATCCGGCCCGTGGAGCTCTTGGTGTAGCTCAAGGTGGTATGGGTGAAATTTGTGTTCATGCAGTATTTGTCGAGCGGACGGCTGGCTGGTGTTCACCTGTCGTGCAATCGCCCTTGTACTGATTGATGCGTAGATTAATACCAGCTGCCTCCAGAATGGCCTCTTTTGTTTCACCCGATGTAACGGGCCTATCGCGGACTGGTGGCTGGTTGGAAATCACGCCTGTGGTCCTTGGCGTCTTTCAACACGGCGGATTGTCGTAGCAGCCGAGTGTCGCGTGTCGGGTTACCATTCCTGGTGCAGACGTAGTGCCTCGCACGCGTTTTGTCTTGCTTCCCCGTAAATGAGGAGCATGTCAACGTATTCCTCTGTGGAAAACATGCAGAATGACATCAGAGATTACAGTACCTTCGGGTCCTAATCAGCGGAGTATGCACAGGACACAAGATGAATATGAGCGTCATTCTACTGTTTGAATGTGGCAAACGTGGGCCTGTGTTTACATATTCAAACATAATAATAATGTTAATTGTTTTGCGTACCACTAACTACTCTTTTACGGTTTTCGGAGACGCCGAGGTGCCGGAATTTAGTCCCGTAGGAGTTCTTTTACGTGCCAGTAAATCTTCCGACACGAGGCTGACCTATTTGAGCACCTTCAAATACCACCGGACTGAACCAGGATCGAACATGCCATGTTGGGGTCAGAAGGCCAGCGCCTTAACCGTCTGAGCCACTCAGCCCGGCTATTCAAACATCCTACCGATGTAAAAAATATATGAACAATACAGGATTCCAATCACCGTTGGCACACTCCGTCGATTGCTAGACGAACGCCGAACCACATCCGCTACGCTTGACGGATGGAACCCCGCTGGTAGTAAAACGAGAGCAGAGTACATACGCCACCCGGTTCGGTGTTTAAGACCTTAGTTACTGCACTGTTACTTAGTTTTATGCATTGATCCCCTCTTCGTACAGCCGGTCACGAGGCACGATACATTAACATAGTTACATGGTAAAAGGACGTTGCTACATGATTTCAAGACGTCATGTTTTGCGAACGGATGATATAACATTTCGCTATGGTTCAGAATCGTGTGCAAAATGTGCTTACTGAACATTAGTACCATACAGTACGCCTGCAGGGGAATAGCACCCCTATAACCATGTACACGTTAGTTAGGTTGCAGCAAACGATGTTGGAAGTGGCTGCTGAATCACACTGTTTAACTTTACAATTGCATAGATCAAATAATAGTAAATAACTCAAATGAAACAAATGACACAAGGAATTGTAGATGTTACAGAAGCCATTGAGGTATAAAATAATGAATACGGTTTAACCCCAGCCTGCAATTGCTCAAGTTGATACACTGTAGTTCATTGTAATGAAATAGTCATCATCATCATCTGTTTACCCTCCAGGTTCGGTTTTTCCCTCGGACTCAGCGAGGGATCCCACCTCTAACGCCTCAAGGGCAGTGTCCTGGAGCTTCAGACTATTGGTCGGGGGATACAACTGGGGAGAATGACCAGTACCTCGCCCAGGCGGCCTCACCTGCTATGCTGAACAGGGGCCTTGTGGAGGGATGAGAAGATTGGAAGGGATAGGCAAGGAAGAGGGAAGGAAGCGGCCGTGGCCTTAAGTTAGGTACCATCCCGGCATTCGCCACGGAAAACCACTTCCAGGATGGCTGAGGTGGGAATCGAACCCACCTCTACTCAGTTGACCTCCCGAGGCTGAGTGGACCTCGTTCCAGCCCTCGTACCACTTTTTCAAATTTCGTGGCAGAGCCGGGAATCGAACCCGGGCCTCCGGGGGTGCCAGCTAATCACGCTAACCACTACACCACAGAGGCGGACGTAATGAAATAGTAAGAATTTTAATTCGATTCTAGCCATTTCCAAACAACTGCAACATTGTTTTGTTAAGATAGGGCATAGCTTTCCACATTGTAACAAAGACTTCAGAACCATCTTCAAAAACACTTTTTCACAATGACGGAAACTTCAATGTTCTTCTAATTATAAAGCATATTACATAAGCAGTTCTTGGTTATTGAAATAACCCAAGGACTGACAGAATCAATTGTTTATTCATATGTTGTGTATAATCAATGAAAAGACTGAATTCTCCACATACGAAGAAGGATATCACAAGCCTCTAATCTGAAAAAAATTATGCCATTTAGTGTCTTTCAGTTAGTGTTTCATTTATCAGCAATGTATGTTTCATTGTGTTATTGTGATTATACAGTTATGTGTTCATTTCCATGATCACATTTTCCTATATATGACTATTTTATGTTTCATTCCCTCACTTGATTTCCACAGTTTCATTGGCTAAATTTCTGTGTGTTGTTTATTCTTACTTGAAATACAAATATAAAAAAAATACATCAATATGACCTTTACAGGTCCTTTATAAGATATTGTGATTCAAGTGATTTTGTATAAATTACATAACTCTATTGGAAGTTCTTTGATCATTAATTATCATCAATAAGCAGTAGTGTAGTCAGGCTTGACCAATGGGTGGTGTGGGTGGTTATAGTTATAAAATTATGATAGAAAAGAAGGTGCTTATGCGTGTGTGGTGCGCGCATGCTCAACTGCCATTATAAGGACACTGATACAAATGAATTATTTTGATATTCAGATTGCAGTGCGGGACAACATCTTACATTAAAATACATAACAAGGACAATACAATCAAGGTCAACAGTTTTACAGTGAATGGTATGTTCACACTACAATCTAAAATTCAACTTTTGAGGCATCTTAGAAAATAGATTCAACAGATCTGTTGATTTTACAATTATGTATCTGTGAATGTTTATTTAATACTTCTTCTTCTTAATCTGGTTACCCTCCTGGGTTGGTTTTCCCCTCGGACTCAGCGAGGTATACCACTTCTACCGCCTGAAATGCAGTGTCCTGGAGCGTGAGACATTGGGTCTGGGGATACAACTGGGGAGAATGACCAGCACCTCGCCCAGGCGGCATTATCTGCTATGCTGAACAGAGGCCTTGTTGGGGAATGGGAAGATTGGGAGGGATAGACAAGGCAGAGGGAAGGAAGCGGTCGTGGCCTTAAATTAGGTACCATCCCGGCATTTGCCTGGAGGAGAAGTGGGAAACTACGGAAAACCACTTCTAGGATGGCTGAGGTGGGAATCGAACTCACATCTACTCATTTGACCTCCCGAGGCTGAGTGGACCCTGTTCCAGCCCTCGTACCACTTTTCAAATGTCGTGGCAGAGTCGAGAATCGAACCCGGGCCTCCGGGGGTGGCAGCTAATCACACTAACCACTACACCACAGAGGCGGTCTGTTTATTTAGTTGCTTGTTTATTTTCAGTTTCTGTTTATTTTATTTTCGTAAAAGTTCCCTGGGGAGAGAGGGTTCTACCTCCTCTCCTCCCCCCCTCCCGGGGCTACACCCCTGTAACAAGTTTTAAGGCATAGGCCTATGTAAGGAATGAAATGAACTTTGAAACTGACAGCACTGATTCTATTAGACCAGAAGTTGAATAAATGAAACCAGAGATACTTTAATGTTGTGTTCTATGCTCAATACTTTCAGGACTCAAGATCGCTCCTTTGAAGATCTGGAAATAATTTATGAAGAGTTGCTGCATATCAAAGCTTTAACTCACTTATCGAACTCCGTGAAACGAGAACTAGCATCTGTCATTGTGTTCGAAGCGCACCCTAGGGCGGGTACAGTATGTAAGTAGCTCTGCCTTTACTAAATCAACATTGAACATAATGGAGACTAGGATCTTATAATATCAAATTGTGATTTTGACTTATTTTATTAGAAATCCATCCTAGAAGAGCAGTATTTTAAATTCTTAAAACTTGATATCCATTAAGTAGAATAGTACAGTAGTAAGAACAATTACAATGACCTATACAGACTTTATTACTGTGTCATAGCAAAATTGCTAATGTTTATTGTATTGTATTGCTTCAAAAAACTTTCCCTTAGTTGAATTTTATTGATTATACAGTCAAACCTGCCCAGACAGACACATTATTCAGTGGACACCTCCCTATATGGACATTTCTCCACGGAACTGATTTTTATTTTACATAAGACACATGTTAAATAAGCCTAATTTCAGTAGATACCTCCAAATCAGAGAGAGGACATCCCTGTTAGTCTCATCCACTTGTCTTAAGTGTAAACTTTGCTTGTTCCAGGAGACTTTTTTTATACCGGACTATGCCATCCTTTCTTTTGAAACAATTCTGCATATGAACAGTTTATTTCAGAAAGGGACCTGAGTCACTCTTCTATAGTTTTGAGGTAAACACAAAAACATGATAATATCATTCATTTTGATTTATACATGTTATCCTTCTATAATTCTTTTAACTTTTATTTCACGCATAATTTACACTTTTCTGAATGGGAAATAAGTTAGTTTTCTTCCAGGAAGAATGTTTTGAAAATTGGCAACAGGGGTCCCTTTCTGCAATAAAATCAAGATCTGAAAATGTACATTTTGTTTTATAATTTAAATCTTTATACTCAAAACAGAAAGGTATGCAGATATTACCTTTGAAAATCTCTTTCAACACACAATTTTCAACTGTGATACATAAACATTTGTCATTACTGGTACAAAAATCAGCAAAATCTTACATGTGTAAAAGTAACTTCAAATGCCAATACTTGTTTTATGTTGAATTAATCTCAATCTGTAGGCAGGAGCATTATGTAATCATAAATGTTTCTAAATTCATATGGGACATATTTCATTGCCTTCTTTACATCCTCCATCTTGGCCTTCTTGATGGGTAAATGACCAACTGGGTATTCAGGAATACTTCAACAGTAGGAATGTGTTCTAGTAATTACCCTGATTATCTCCAGAGCACAAATGTATGAATGTAGGCCCTATTGTGATGTCAAGATGGCACCTTGTCTTTCAGAATTACATTCAAAATAGTGATACTTGGAGATACTGAATTGTTCCCTCTCTTTGTGTGGGCATCCTGCTGTTTTAATTGGGAACACCATTTTCTTGGACAGCACCGGTCACCATTTTCATTCATGTTTATTACATTTCAACTACAGTACTTTTGGTGCCACTTATCAGTTCACAAAGCTGTTTGACTATATAAATCCTGCTTGTGTACCTTACTGCCTTATCACTTTAAATCTTGTTACCACTCATATTTTTCCTTCGTATGTCATGAGGGGACTATACTCTCCTATCAGTAATATTATTCAGTTTAAAATATGCCTACCTGGATGTTTGATAGTACTAACTAATGAGAAGAGTTTTGGTTATTTGTTGTTAATTAAATACTTTCTAATTATTCGCATTTGTATTCCCACTTAACCCCCTCAATCAAGTATTTTAAAGCTCAGCAGCCTTTTCCCCAGACAGCGTTTATGTTTATGCATCATATACACTGCAGAGTTGCCACATCATGCTGTCTGGTAAAGTCTGACAAGTATATAAATTTCTTCTTTGCTGATTCTTCTTGGCCATAATCCCTGTCACAGCTAAAAACAATCTTCCCCCGCCTCTCCCTCAATACCCAGGTGGATGGAGAGTTCTGAAGGTTCGTCTTTTGACAACGTGATAAACCATGTTTTTTGTCCGCCTCTGTGGTGTAGTGGTTAGTGTGATTAGCTGCCACCCCCGGAGGCCTGGGTTTGATTCCCGGCTCTGCCACAAAATTTGAAAAGTGGTACGAGGGTTGGAACAGGATCCACTCAGCCTCGGGAGGTCAACTGAGTAGAGGTGGGTTCGATTCCCACTTCAGCCATCCTGGAAGGGGTTATCCGTGGTTTCCCACTTCTACTCCAGGCAAATGCTAGGATGGTAACTAACTTAAGGCCACGGCTGCTTCCTTCCCTCTTCCTTGTCTATCCCTTCCAATCTTCCCATTCCCCCTCAAGGCCCCTGTTCAGCATAGCAGGGGAGGCCACCTGGGTGAGGTACTGGTCATCCTCCCCAGTTGTATCCCCCGACCCAGAGTGTGAAGCTCCAGCACACTGCCCTTGAGGTGGGATCCCTTGCTGAGTCTGAGGGAAAAACCGACCCTGGAGGGTAAAGAGATAAAGAAGAAGAAGAAGAAGAAGAAGAAGAAGAAGAAGAAGATAACCCATGTTTTTTGTATCACGTCACGTTACGTGACTGTTGATGTTGTGATCATAGCCAATCATACAAGTTTTGGTTACTTTATATGTCAAATTCACTCCACCACAAAAATATTCTTGCCAGAACATTAAGCGTATCATCATGGGATTGTAATAGCACTGTCACGTTTTAAAATTTCATGAAATTCATATTTCAGTTTCATAAACATCTTGTACAGGACCACCCTTTTAAGTAAATTTCTGTAGACTGCTGCAAATGTCTACGATCAATGCTTTACCTTTTGTTTCATAGCAGAGTAAGAAGCAAGGATGGCAGGATTATGAAGATCATTGGAAATTCAGACTGCATGGCATCAAAGACACAGTTAACTGTGACAGATATCAGTGACTGGTGTAATATCAAGTCACAAATTTTCCAGAAATGATTCAGATGTAACAGAAGAGAAGTGGATTTGTAGAGCAAAGGGAGTAAAATTAAGGACTGAGTGGGTTGGTTGTGCAGTAAATCTACTGACATGAGACTGGTGTATTTGAGCACCTTAAAATACCACCAGACTGAGCCGAGATCAAACCCATCAACTTGAGCTCTGAAGGCCAGCTCTCTACAGCCTCAGATACTCTGCCTAGTGCCAGTGACATCAGAAAGAAAAAAAAGAATGGATGCAGCAAAGTTATTTTTAGTATGCCTCAAGATGATGCCTGCCTGGCCGTCAGATGATATAGATGTTGCTTCCCATACGGAATCCATAGAGAATTCCCATAGGGAATATCATAAGTGGTATGTTCCGAGCCGTCGATGTCAGTGGACAGAAGGCATGGAATAACATAAACAAATAAGTTTGAGTGGTGTTTATAACAGTAGGAAAGATCACAATATGAAGATAAAGTTTGAATTCAAGAGAACAAATTAGGACAAATATTTGTTTATAGGTAGAGGAGTTAAAGACTGAAATAATTTACCAAGGGAGGTGTTCAGTAAATTTCCAAATTCTTTGCAATCATTTAAGAAAAGGCTAGGAAAATAAATAGGGAATCTGCCCCCTGCACGACTGCCCTAAATGCAAATCATTGGTCGGTCGGTCGGTCGGTTGGTTGGGCAATCCATGGCTGAATATTTTTATTTTCCCAGTAAGCATGAAATGTTTCACCAGATCTCTCCGTTACATGCTGATATTTTATGCCATGGAGTGCCCATTGGACTTTCCCTTATCCTTCAAAAATCCAACAAACTCTGCTGGGTTTTAACCCAAGTTCCTAGGATCCAAATGCTCCATAGAAGGAGCCTCCTTCTAGTTACGTTCTATTTAGTTATGCACATTCAATATTTCAAGGATATTCTTTTACAGCCTATGGATAAGTTATTAAATACTGTAATGTAAATTCTCCTCTTCACTGAGAATTTCTGAATTTCCTCTCATTCCTCTGCTGCAGTCAACAGCATTGTAAAGAAAAGTGTGTGTTTGCTTCTGTCAAGTGAAAACATTCAAATTTCATTAACAGTATTGCAATGTCCAGCTCTCTGGCTGAATTTTCATTGTTGTAGTCTTCAGTTCAGACAGCCTCAGGTTTGATTTCTGGCCAGGCTGGGAATTTTAACTTCATATGTTTCATTCCTCTGGCTCCGAGACTGTTTTAGTACACATCTCTTCATACATATACAACATACTACACTACCGACTACCACAAAAACATCCAGTAGTGAATACATCCCTCCGCACAGGGTTGGTGTCAACAAGGACACCCAGCCATAAAACTTGGCCAACTCAACACAAAATGCCGACCATAAGAAATTAGAAAAAGGCCAAGAAGAAGGTTAAAGAGGCCCATAGACGTGCAATATTATTGCGCAGTATCGGGGTCTGTGCAATATAATTGATAGTGTGCATTTAATATTGAGGGGTTGTGCAATATATTATACGAAATCAAAAGAGTTTGAAATATATTGTGCAAATCACTAAATACTGTGTCATATGTTGGCAATATTGTGCAATATCGCGTCCTCCCGCCAGTTGGTATCAACAAGTGGGGGAGGACGTATCGTGATGGCAGACAAACAGGCAATGAAAAAGTTTATTTTGGAGCTTATCGAAGCCTTCCAGGTCTATGGGACGTTAAGAGCAAAGATTACAGTAATCGCGTTAAAAAGGGTGAACAGAATGAGGTGCTTATTAAGAAATATCGTGAAAAATACTCGAACGCCGACAAGCAAGAAGTTATTTTTTTAAAAATTCAGTTCTCTGTGTACAAACTTTCGGAAGGAACTGAAGCGGCATCGTGATACAGAAAAGAGTGTTCACCAAACAAAATACCGGCATAGACTCACTATATATTGCCACGCATATTGTATGTCTATGACTGCTTTTGCACAATACGGTACATTGCACAACCAGCAATATTATCTCCACACGATTCTATTTATTGCGCAAAACCGATTGTTGTGCAATAATATTTTATGTCTGTGGGCAGCTAACAATATATTGTACAATCCATTTTGTGCAATAATATTGCAGTATTGTAAATTGCTGCCACTTCACATTCATATTCCGTGATAACCCCAGATTAGAAGAATTTACTGATTGAAAGTGCTTTTACTGAGTGAGATGCCTGTAAAGTATGGGTCATGTGGATATAAGTTTGCATTTGTTAAAATGTAGTCTTGAATCCCATTGATGACAGCCCAGAACATGATTTTCTATAATTTGCCATTTTTGGACCTGGCAAATGACAGCACTGTATCTTTACCTTGCCAGTGCTAGCCCTTTCCCATCTCTCATTGACTAAAACCTGGCCGAGTTATTGCAACATTAAATTGCTACCAAAATGATTGATTCTTTTCAGCCTCATATTTAGATGTTATCCTAGAAACAAAATAATTTGAAAATTACTTTAATAGCTACTCAGATAATCAGAACCAAATACCGGTATTTGGTGTTATAAGTTGGATAGCTCCAATGGATTTGTATTTGTGAACCAGGAGAACTATCTGATTTCTGTACATTTCTATTTGTATAATTTGAACTGATAATAACATGGAAGCCATATGTGCATACTAGATATTTCCATTCCAGGTTTGTTAAGTGCATCTTTTCTCAGTTACATTAACTGAGATACATATCCTACTGTGACTCTTGTTGTTTGAATTTGCTTGAAAATTATAAGCAACCTTGTAATTTGATGCAACTCTTAATATCATTATTGTTGTCACAGGACACCCAGTTTTATGTGGAACCTGAAACACAGAGGTGTCACTTAACAATTTGCTGTATGAATAATTAATACTTATGCCATTCAGTAAAGTACCGGTACATTCCAAGTATATAACAATTTTATAGAATAAAATCAACTTCACAATTTTCTTATAAATGTAATAACAATAATTGAAGTCAACAATGACAAATATTTCCCATTTACTAAATATACCATTATATTTTGTTTTGTCCTAACTGTGTACCATTCTAGTTTGCTGTTGAAGGAATTCTATTACTTTAAATTGTAAAATTACTTCCATACAAAATAAGGGGTATATGGATATATAATAAGCAGTTTGTTTTATATTTATCATCATCATCATCATCATCATCATCATCATCATCATCATCATCATCATCTGCAGTTTCCAGCTGTTGGTTGGGTCTGCTTGTTTTATATTTATATTGTATACAATTATGTACATTCTAGTTACATGGAAATTCAGGTGGAGGATTAATTACTTTCATTCAATTAAAACTGAACCACTCTGTGTGTATACTGTTCATCCATCCCTGATATGCTGGAAGTCCTTCCTTGAATATTTTATACTCAGTAGCCCATATATTGTTCACTTAATACAGAACAGTCATAGGACTAGACAAAACTAATTTTTACTTTAACTTGTATGAATATGCTTTACAGTGTTTAATCAAGGTGATGAAGGACGATCCTGGTACATCATTCTGCGTGGTTCTGTGGAGGTTGTGATTCATGGTAAAGGAACTGTTACATCACTACATGAAGGAGATGATTTCGGAAAACTAGCACTCATTAATGATTCTCCAAGGTAAAATAATGTTATTGTCCATGCTTAATTTAAGGAAGTGTAATTCAGTATTTAAATATTATTTTGCAATACTGAGTTGCCTCTGTGGCTGAGGTGGAAGTGCGCTGTCCTCTAACCACTGGGTTCCCTGGTTCAAATCCCAGTCATTCCATGTGAGATTTGTGCTGGACAAAATGGAGGGAGGACAGGATTTTCTCTGGGTACTCCAGTTTTCCCAGTCATCTTTCATTTCAGCAACAGTCTCCAATATATCATTTAATTTCATTTCATCTGTGAGTCATTAATCGTTGCCCCAGAGGAGTGTGACAGGCTTTGGCAACGTGCACAATTTCTATCCTTGCTGCTAGAGAGGGACTTCATTCATTCCATTCCTAACCCAGTTGAATGACTGGAAACAGGCTATGGATTTTCATATTTTACAATAGTAAATTCAAAAGCTGTTACTGTTTGTGATTTGGGAAATTAACTTGTGGCGATCAAGCATTTAGTAAGAACATGTAATGAAGCCTCAGAATAATATGTTTGATACTGGAAAAAATACCATGTCCCTCATCCTATTTTATCTTTTCCTATGTTGGTGGAAAGGTGAGCAACCTTCCTCATAGTTCCATGACTGACATTGTAAGAAACTATTTCAAGTTTCCAATTAACGAACCTTTCTCCCTTCAGAGTAATCTCCTCTGCAATGTACTGATGCCAGAGAGTGGAAAGTTTTGGAATCAACCCGAGAAAGCTGCTTCTCACCTTACCTGATGTAATCTTCTGGATAGCTATAGTTTCCTTATGCAGCCTTACTTTCAACAACAACAACAACAACTACTACTACTACTACTACTACTACTACTACTACTACTACTACTACTACTACTATGACATCATCTGGCTGCCTGCTTGTCAGTTTCGACATTACTCAAGGCCTACTATACGGCAGAGTAAACTGATCTCCCTTGAGCACCTATGGCCGAGTTTTAATTAATTTTGTTGGGTAAACACCAAATGTTACTAGAGATCATTTACATGCAAACATCATACGATGAGGAGTGTCAGCTGGACTTTTGTCCACCCTTCAAAAATCCAACTACTGCTGTCGGGTTTGAATCAACGATCTTCGGATGCAGAGGCTGACGTTCTACCTCTGATCCACAGAGGAAGCTATTATTTTCAGTCAGAAGAAGAGGAAGAAGTTATGAGGTGACATCTGATGAAATGAATTTTAAACAGACAAAACAGTTTGTGGTCTTGTACTTTCCTGCAGTAAGAACTGTTTTCCAGATACTCAAAAGTATTTAACTGAATTCATTCCATGGGAGAAACTGTGACATAATGTTTATTAAATATAACCACAGGTCTAGAACATTTATGGCAAAGGTTGCATTTTCGTTACATAAAGTAAAACCCTGATTATCCAAGATAATGTGGACCGATGGCATCTCGAATAACTGAAAACTCTGATAATATTGATGGCCGCGGATACAAATTACATATGGTCCCTCCACCAACAGCTGAGTCATTAGCCACTTTTTAAATTTTTTCTCCCCAGTCCAACCGTTTGATTGCTTCCACTTTCACTTCTAAGGATAAGAAAATATGCTTTGTTTTACTGCTGTAATGTTAACACTGGAGTCACACTGATAACAGCCGAGGGATGCAGTTGGATAAAGATGGGCGAGTCATGTCCGTCGCTGTCTTGGTTAAAATCTGCGAGAATGAATAGCAAATGTTGGGGCTAAGCTCACACATTTCAAGGTAATCATTGTGTGTTGTCACTGTTTGTTGTTCATTGCATTAAACAGTCATGCAAGTATGCGTTTCTTCTTCTATTACCACTTGGAAAAGCGGTAGGATATTGTACCCTTCGTAGTTATCACATATGCACAGACTGTTTGAATCAACTTCACCACAACCACCTGCATAATACTGTACAGGTACTACAACCATTGTCTTGCGCACCATCATAAAAAAATCCTACAGTTTCTCAGAGACCTGTATTTATGCGCTCAATACAGTACAGTTTTTACGGAAAATTCTTTAATGACTTGTAAGAAAATTGGTAGTAGATTACACTTACAGATTAGCCTCTGATAATATGAAGCCTCAGTTAATTAATGCTTGGATAATCTGGGATCTATTGTATTTTAACTGAACGTACAAAAGTCGAACATCCTAAACTCAGAATTATTTGGAACATGCAAATCTTTGGGCACAAAAAACTAGCTTTCTAAACACTAAGCCACTAGCCTTCTGTTGTTGTATTAGTCTGCTGGTTACTATGAAATGAATTCTGTGTGTGGCCTTTCATCTGCTTTGCCTGAAACCACCCAGTTTAGGCTTTGATTCCTGAACTGTATGAGGAATAGTGTATAGATCTTTGTATACATATTGTAAAGCTAGCAGCTTTTAACAGAAGTACATGTTTTTACTTTTCATATACAACTTACATTTAACAGACTGAGGACTACATTACTAAGAAACATTCCAGAAAAAAGCTGACAGTTTGTAAATTACCTATAGTTTAATGAAAGTTCAGAACTGATTGAATAAGCAAGTAGAATGAGACTAGATATATTTGAAATTAATGAAGTAAGAGAGGAACAGAAGAAAAGAGATTATGATGTACCTGTCAGGTGTAAAAGTTAGCGCTATGGTACATCAGTAAATTTATGAAGTAAAATTTAGCTGGTATTAGTTAAATTGCAGGTAAAATTGCTGATCACTGCATAGGATTGATAGGTGAGTAGAATGGCAGACTAGGAAGTAGAGCAAGAGTGCATTCGAAAATAATGGATAAATCTCAGATCGGCATAGCCCCTAGTTAATAGAACTAGAAACCTTTTGGATTTCTGTGATAAAGTAGAATTAGCCATCATACATACACCTCAACATTGCAAGAGTGTCAATTATCAAATCAATAACTGTCTGTCTTGTCACTGACTGGTTTCCATCACAACATTTGGGAGGGTATTAGTACTAAACCACTAACTGAATATATCAGTACTGATTTTGATATCAGGAATCTGTAAAGACTGTGTGGGTATTCAGGCAACACCATCTAATGAACATCAAATGAAATATTGTTTGTCCTAAGTGCTGAAAATGAGGTCTGCCTAAAGAGGATAAAGGAAGGAAATCATTAGAACAAGGAATTCAGGCTGAAATATGTTGGATCTTTTCATAAATCATGGCAATGGTGTTATATCATCTGTACTCCTTTCACAAAGCTATCTACCCATGTTGGGCTAGTATACCAGTTATCAAGGTACAAATAAAATCCCTTGTCTAGTAACTTATGTCTGAGTTCAAAAATTATTCTTGCAGTTGTACTCCCTCCTGGATGGTTTTGACCATATACAGTATCCTTACCGGTGTACACAATAAATTTCCAAATATATCCGGAACTACACTCACATAATTTGTAGAATTTCATGGCAAATCTGCTGTGTTTGTAGGGAATGAACTGTATCTGGCTTACTCGTCCATTCCAGAGGAGAAGGGGATTCACAACATGAACATTTTGTTTAAGAGTATAGATGGAGGAAAATTTGCTTAGGAGATGGTTGAGGATTGGCTGTATTTTGTACAGTTTGCTATTGTGGATCTCAGGGTTAAACTTGGTTTCATTCATGATATAATCCTAATAATAGGATAAGTAAAAATATTGTACTAGTAATTGATCATCTGCAATGCGAAGGAATTTCAAAAGCAGGGGGAATCTTCTTTCAGATATAATTTTGGTGAAATACTTTCACGTTTTATGAAATAGAGACCATTTTTCGGTTTTTGAACAACACCCTCTAGAAGGAGAAGCCCAAGGAGAGTTTTCATTTCAGCCGCATTTGTGTCTGACCAGCTTCTTGTTCAGGATTGTGGTTTGAGGTTGGGGTTAGCAGCTAAAACTTGGCTAGCATACACAAGTTAGTCTGTTCTGCTAATACCTGGAATATATCATCATTACAAGCAATGAATTTCATCTTGATCCGTAGTGGAGTAGTTATTGTATATAACAAATTTCAACTTGTGTGTCTGGGAACTTCCACCTTTCCACCACTTTAAATCTTACGATTTTCTTAGATTACAGTAACATCAATTTATTTTTAAAGTATTTTTTATTGGTACATGTTTCATCTTTCATAGAAAACATCTTCAGCCATGATCCTGAATGATAGCTAAAATATACACAAAACACAAGCGACATAGGTAAAACACAATATTAAAAACAACATGTCCTTGGCTTTTAAAAGGTTTAAATGTCTAAAGAGTCAATGATTTTCCCTTCATTGTCACTGTTTGGCACCTCTTGATACAAAGGATGTGCTCATGAAAAGCCACTTATAAATTATTCTAAAATAAAGGGATCTTTAAAAATAATTCTTGATAAATAATTAAAACAGTAGTGTGTAGCTATGCAAGTGCTTGTAACATTCAGCCTTGATGTGATGGAAAAGGAAAGTTTTTTGCCAGATGAAATGTACTAGGCCTAATTGTGTTTGATATGGAAAGCGACTCTTGTGGTTTGGTTGCGTCCAAATCACCTGACACTCCTCACAGCTGACTCACACCGGGCCTCCTACTGCGCTTGAGAGCCATGCTGGGAAATGCACCGTTGGTTTCAGCCAGTATCACCGTAGCATACTTGCTTTTGCGCTATTCTGTCAGCTCGGAGTTTTGAATTCATATCCCTCTCCTGGCGAAGTTTTTTTCTTCGACTGGTGGTCTCAAGCTGGTCTTAAGCCACGTACAGTATTAGCAACATGGCCTCGCAAAGCCCATTTGAATTTGCCTGCAATGTGATCCAATTTGCTAACTCCAGCAGCTGATAAAATGACAACGGAGCGAGATACCGAATGATTTCTTTCAAATTATTTATCAGTGTGACCAACACTCTAACGCTCATATACCCGGATCACGTTGTTTCCAACCACCCTGTATATACTGAGACAGGTACAAAGGAACACATAATACAATGAACAAAATGGCAGGTTGGTGTGTGAAGGGGGAGGAACAGAAATAGGAGACAAGGACAGAAATGAAAACACAAAAGGACAGCGACAATCTCCACATTTACATACACTGCCATCTTCAAATATATAGGCTTTATCCTCATCCATCCCAGCCACTGAGGAGCTTGTTTCTGCTTCCCAGCTTCATCAGAAGGGACCCTTTTGTCAGATGTTCAGTCTTAATGCAGGAAGTGTAAGATAAAAAGAAAATTGAATAAATACTAGAAAAGGGAAGAAACATAAGATAAAGCTAAATGCAGGTGATAAATGACTAACAAACACAATAAGAGTTAGGTATGCTAGTTCACTGGAGTACTTATTGCAGTCTTGGTTTGTTTTCATAGTATCCAGCAACTACTATCTTAAAGTATCTTATTTAGGTCTTATATTGTTTGATGCTGATAAATATGTGAGATGAACAATTTGTACTTCACAGGTTTGTTTTTCCTTTATTTTACAGGGCTGCAACGATAGTGCTCCGTGAGGACAACTGCCACTTCCTGCGTGTTGACAAAGATGACTTCAATCGCATTTTACGTGATGTGGAGGCAAATACAGTACGCCTCAAAGAACATGGTCAAGATGTTCTTATCCTTGAGAAGATATCCCCAGCTCATAGTCATTCCCATTCCCATTTTAAGTAAGTATTTCCTCATCTGTTAATTTCTTCATGCAGGAATATCTGAGATCCCATTTTTGTTTCAATGAAGGTAACTTCTTGAAATAGTAAGTTTTTGTGCTGGGCTGAGTAGTTCAGGCAGTAGAGCGCTGGTTGTCTGAGCCCAGCTTGGCAGATTCAATCCAGGTTCGGTCTGGTGATGTTAGAAGGTGTTCAAGTACATCAGCCTCATGTCTTTAAATTTACTGGCATGTAAAAGAACTCCTTCAGGATGAAATTCTTACACCTTGACACCTCCAAAAGCCATAAAAATTATAAAGCAAATAACATTAAATTACTTTTTTTTAAATAATTAAATGCATAATCAGCAATGACACCACTTCAAAGTATATTCAACAGCAGATCTACTGACGAAACTCTCTTGCATTTATATTTTCGTAAATGCCATCCAGCTGAATCATGATTCAACTTTAGAGTTGTGGATACTTGACTCATGCACCTGAACAGCTTACATCATACAGCCAGTTCTACCAGGACAACTAAGCCAAATCATAATTACTGCATTAACAAAAATATCCTTGTGAGATAAATCCAAGGCCGTACCCAGGATTATTTTTTTTTGAGGGGTTACGACTCAGTGAGTTGGGGGATTTTCAAACACATAAATTGTAGGAACAAATAAAATTACTATAATTTTACTTTCAAACATACTTACGAGAATGAAGGAAGGCTGAAACATTTTTAGAGCAGTATCATTTATAAAACAAAGGAAAACAATGGCATCCTGCCTCACTCCTCATTCTGCCTCAAGCATTGGTTTTCACAGTTTCCCTATTTGGGGATCAAACCAGCTTCTGGCCTGATGACCTAACGGACAGACCTTTTACAACTCAACAGGTTGAGTGGAAAGGTAAATTTGGTGCAACCTAGTGGGTCGCATGAGATAAAGATTTCCGTCACTTATACAAAACTGGACATAACAATTTTTTCAACAAAATTATTAAACATCATTACAGGTTTGATACATTTTTGAAAAATTCTTCTAGTAGCTCATAATATGAAATTATTTCTAGATATTTAATAAAATTCTTCTTCTTCTTCTTCTTCTTCTTCTTCTTCTTCTTCTTCTTCTTCTTTGTTGGTGTTGAAACTTGACAGACAGTTTGCCACTTGCTTGGGTCCTGGCTTCCTTCCAATTGATCCATCTAGCAGTTTAATCAAATTCATTATTAAAATTTTAAAGAATATGCCAGCTGATTGCCATACTTAATACTGTGCTCTTGTTTATATGAAGGGGTTAAAGGTATAGTGGTGTAAGTCACTTTATCATCGTTTTTAGGAAATGAGCATAATGCGAAAGGTATTGTAGTTAATTCAGTAGACAAGTTTTTGTGATGGTATTGTTTTAGAGGTACTACGTAGGTCCAAACTTAGGGATTAGGCTTGATTTGAAATTTTTTTTGCTCAAAAGTTGTACCTCACGCACTAACCAAAGTCACTTGCACCACTGTGCCTTACCAAAGCCTGTGACATACACCACTGTATGACCTAAAACCAAAGACTTACACCACTATGGACATCAACAAAATGATGTAAAGTTGACTTGCACTTCTCAAACACATTTTTATTGAACATTACACAAAGTATAAGAATAATACAAACAATTTAATTTTTTATCACGAATGGAGTCTTAATGTTTTTAACATGGCAATACGGATTCAGTCTATTTCATCAGGATATGTGGTTTCCACAATTTCCAGAGGTCCAACATCTACAAGCTCCTCACCTTCTTCAATAGTGGTTCGCAGGGAAACGAAGAATTCATGTTTCACTGGTGGAATGTATGGCAGAAGATCAAGCATATCTTTCTTTTTAGCCTCGGTAACAGGCCTTCCCCTTGGGTACAAAACATCTTGAGAAACGTTGGCCAGAGAATGTCGCCTACCGGGCTTTGCTGCCTTTAGATTTAGTTTAGAAAATGGGATATCCTCATTCACAGTTTCTTTGTAGAAGAGAGTGTAAGGTTGATCTTTCAAAATTCGTATCCATTGAATTTTCAACCAATTAACAGCAATGTTGTTCTCATTTTTCTTTCGTCGCGTGATACAACTTTCCAACTTTGCAACAGATTTGAAATCCTCTCGGCTCATTTTCGTCACCATGAATGGATTGTTCCTTCGGCACTTCATTATGATACTGTACCAGTCGTCTGCAGTATAAATGGACTTGTTCTTTGCGTACGATTCAATTGATCCAAATTCAGCGTCGTTGGGTAGAAAAGAGTGGCCACTTACCATAAATTTGTGATCGATAATTTCTGCATTGCTTTGAGGGCCCTGTATGTACTTCATGAGGTACAAGGAAAACTTAATATTACGGTTTTGGCCCGTGCATGCGTCACTGTACAACACTATGTGCCTAGCAGATGACGCTCTTGCTGCAAGATGTTTGACGATACAGGAACCAATCTCTTGAGACCCACGAGAAGCGATCGTTTCATCCCAGCAGAACATGAAGCCTAAACCTGTTCCAAGTTCATGGCAGCCAAGGTTATAACAATACATATTCCGCTTATAGTAAGCCACGGACGTCGTCAAAACAGGAAATGGCAAAGCCTTTTCGAGGTCGAATGTCAGACCATAGAAAGATTCGTCTTCCCGTGCTTTCACTTTGTCCCGATCTCTAGCCTCTCTCACCTTTTCGGCATTTCTGAGGTGTAATTCTTTTTCAGCCTTCAGCTTTGTAGATTCGTCTTCATCTTCACACACTTCAATCTTCTTGTCAAGCACATCGCATCTGGTGCACGTATCTTTAAGAGGCCGGTGGAAATGCAAGTTGAACTCATTGCTAAAGGTTCGACGGTAGATGGCTTCAGAAACAGGAATATCACCTTTTTCCGTGCACTTTTCTTTGTACAGTTCATACATTGTACGTACATTCATGTCAGGAGGAAGGTATTTCCTGTTAGGGTTCTCTGATCTACTGTAGTGCGATTGATACGATGGGAAAGATGCTATGTGGTCACGCACACCATTCATGGCAGCCTCCGGTGTTTTATTTTTGGGGGGATGGCGTCCTCGGCCATCACTTCCTGGTTGTTGACCCTCTCGTACTTTTTGTATTGCCCTTGTCATTCGCCCATCCGAAACTTGGAGTGTTTGTAAGAAAAAACGCTTGCACACAGTAACGCTATTGCCTCTGACTTGGAATCTGAAGCTGTTTGAAACAGACTTTGCATTTCTCGTTGAATTTCGTGGGCGTCTTACATTAGGTTTCTGTTGCACAATCAAACCACATAAAAATACGTTTTGTTCAGAAAAACTGCTTAGCTTCCAAAAGGTGTCGAAAATTTCTCGCCTCGCCACTTCAGGTACGTTCTCCACACACTTTTTTTTACATTTACAATCAAAGTTCTGATACAGCTTACCGGCCACTTCTTTTCCTCTAGAGGACACGTACGGGAGCCCTGAATTTCGTGCTCGCTTTCGCTTTTGAGCTTTACTTTCGTGTTTTTGTCTTTTCCTCGTTCTCGGGTGAGCGTTTTCTCGATTCTCAGAAGTTCCAGCAGTAGGAAATTCGCTGGAATGGTTGCGCTGGCGTCCGCCGTCTACCTCTTCATCTCCTTCTGATTCTGAAACAACAAACATCTTGTTACACTTACTACCGAAATAAAAAACTGCAGGGGAAGCTTCGATTCAGCATTCAAAATTACGTGAAAAACGATACTCAACACGACCATTTTCAATAATCACAGAAAATTCACTAAAAACATCACTCTTCATGCATTTTTCTCCATTTTTCCTTTCTTTTTTTCCGAACCGATTACAAAGGTGTATTATTCAGGGAATAGTAGACCAAAAGGACCTAAGGCATAATCTAATGTAAGTACTTGCTAAAAACGTTGCAACAAAATAGGTTAGTAGGTGAGTAACTGAGAGGTTAGAAGGTGAATAGTACTTACCATCATCTGTTTCTGATGTGTTTTCTCCTTGTTCACGCTCCCATTCATCACTGGACTCCAGCTCATCCAACGGATCACTTAAACTTATTTCAGAATCCATCGTTTCTTTGAGTATTCACGCATGCATTCAACACTCGATGAAAATCGCGGAACAATTACAACCACACTGGTGTAAGTCTGACTCACACCACTTCAGTTATCAGCAAAACAGATGATCCATTACCAGTCTAACTTGTGCTGCCATCTAACGACGAAATGAGTGAAGCTCTGACTTACTCCACTTTTTCTATGAACAGTTTTTTATTTCTACATCGCCTTTCTGTGCCTAAGTCAACTTCTACCGAAAATTGACTTACACCACTTTGACTTTAACCCCTTCATATATATTTTGTGTGAATTGCATTAATATGAAACACATTTTCACCCATGAACCATTACATGACCACCTACCTAAAATGATGTAGGACCATATTTTGCCTGCAAAACCACAGCCACTCGACAAGGCATCGATTCATCAAGATGGCAGAAGGTATACTGGGTTGTTTGGTACCACAAGCACAGTAGCAGGTCCTCCACTTGGCGTACACTGCTGGGCACTGGGGATGTAGCATGAACCCACTTCTCCCAGTCGAACCACAAATGTTGAATGAGGTTCATATTGGGGCTATATGAGGGCCACTGCATTAAAGAAAATTCATTCTCATGGACCTTGAACTAGTCCTTCACAATCCTGGCAGTATGGCATGGCTATTTTCCAATGAACGGATGGACTTGATTCCCAATAATTTCCATACACTGGATAGCTGGATGAGCCCCAGTGTATCCCTTGAAAACATTGCCCAGATTATCACACCACCTCCACTAGCCTGTCTCTGTCTGACCATAAAACCACGCGCCATAGGCTACACGGGAAATAGGCGTACACACACTAGACCACTGATGTGATCAACCATGAATTTGGATTCATCTAACCAGGCGAGCTTTTTCTAATCATCCACAGTCCAGTGGCACTGACTTTGTTCCAACCTTATACACTGCAATCGATGGAGTGCAGTCAGCACTATGGAACGACCGGGTTATCTACTTTGTAGTTGAAATGAAATGAAATGGCGTATGGCTTTTAGTGCCAGGAGTGTCCAAGGACAAGTTCAGCTTGCCAGGTGCAGGTATTTTGATTTGACTCCTGTAGGCGACCTGCACATTGTGATAAGGATGAAATGATGATGAAGACGACACATACATCCAGCCCACGTACCAGTGAAATTAACCAACAATGGTTAGAATTCCTGATCCTGCCGGGAGTCGAACCCAGGTCCCCTGTAACCAAAGGCCAGCATGCTAACCATTTAGCCATGGAGTCGGACAACTTCATAGTTCCATTCACACCAATTTTCAATGAACCGTGTGCTGGGAAACATTGGTCTGGTCAAACCCGTGCATATATTGGTGATTTCCCAGACTGTGACCCTGCAGTCGCACTGAACAATGCACGATATCTTCCAGTGGCCTCTGTCATAAATGAGCCACTGTCGACACATGAGTGGAAGATGCGTCATTGTTTGCCCATAGCTGCACCACTTTCGATACATGCTCACAACTGCAACTAAATGTTCCCGGATCAAGGTGGTCGTAATGCAATGGCTCATTGTTGTAGAGAGAAGTGACTTTTTTAATCACTAGCTAAAAATTCATTTGTTTCTTCTTCTTTCAAATAGACCTACTTGGGATCAAGCTTGTTCAACAGTTAGACTTTGATTTTTGCCCAGTATTAATGCAACTCCTCCCATTTAATTCCTTTCTTTCCTCTGACGATGGGATACCTTTCTTTTTTTTCAGAGATTTCTCCCCAAAACCCCAGACTTTCTTCAGGATCAATCTCAGTCTGTACTTCTGAGTTGCTCTCAGCCCTGTGATATGGACTTTCTTGTTTTTCCAGAATATGAACAGGTGGTTGGTCGATCTGCTGGGAGACAATCTTGCCTCATATCTATAGAAAGCCACCCTCCTTTTTCTGTCACACTCAGAGAGCCTCTATATCAGGCAGTAGAGCGCTGAAGTTTTGATATCTCTGGTATTCCGCAGCTGCAAGTACCAGGCCTAGGATCTCTCAGAAAATATTTCTCTTTCCAACATCCAGTTCATCATTCAAGTCTTTTCTATTTAGTGACAGACACCCCATGACATAGAGGGCTTCCAGGCAGATGACTGCTGTGTAATGTGTCAGCTTCAGATTTTGTGACAAGCATCACTTCTGCAATTGTTTTGGTTCTGTCGATGGTCCAGTTCCTGCTTGTAAACTCATGCAGTGATTTGTTTATAATTGATATAATATTTTGAATTTTACAGTCACTAATAGTCAAAATATCTTTCATTTGGTAACTTTAAAGTAAATCCATTTCTTTTACTTCAATAATTCTGGTGTAATAGGGGGCCACTTCACATAAACTCATCAGACAAAAAATTAGTCGCCCTACTGGGCACGTACAGACAGATTGTTAAGCCTGTACAGATGGCGCAGCGAATGAGTCCGGTGCTCAACCGCATGTGCACTGCTTCTATGTGACCATAAGGCAACAGAGATCAGTCAGATATTGATGTTTAAAGTGGACAGTGTACGTCAACATGGGTAGATATAAGGATGTGACAGAGTGGCAAAAAGGGGCAATCGTGTTTGACTATGCCCATGGACATATGGTGTGTGAAGTTTCTGGATTTGTCATTGTTTCACAGTAGACTATTCAATGTGTCTACAAGCAGTGGTGTATTACACATGGCCACAAAACACGAAATTAGGATTGTGGTCGGAAAGAGATTCTGACTGAGAGGGATCGGAGACACATTTCAAGGTTTGTAAATCAAAATCACTTCCAAACCCGACAGGAATTGCTGCAGTCAGTGAATGAAGGTCCATCCAAACTGGTTAGTGAGAGAGCATTGCAACGGGAACTGCATGCAGTGAACATTTGAAGTCGGTCACCTCGCTAGCAGCCATTGCTCACACAGGCGCATAAAGCTGCACATTTTCAACGGGCTAGAAATCATTGAATGTGGTCAGTAGCTGACCGGCGAAATGTAATGTGGTCTGACGAACCATGTTTTTGCCTTTATTCCAATGATGCACATTGTCAAGTGCACCGAAGGCCAAATGAAGCATTTCATCCTAGGAGTTTGCAAGGTCAGATTCAAGTCAGAGGTGGGTCTGTGATATTTTGGGGGTGTTTTTCATATCATGGATTGGGTCCGTTCACTGAGATGACCACTAACATGAACCAGCATGTTTATTTAAATATTCTGGAAGATCAGGTGTTGCCTTTCAGTCAACAAAAGCAATATGAGTATGCTATTGACACTCCGATTTTTCAAGATGTCAACAGCAAAGTTCATCGGGCTGGATGCAAATGTGACTGGTTTTACAAACACTCCCCCACCCTATTACATCTCGATTGGCCTGCAAAAACATCTCACATGAACCCCATTGAAACTCTGTGGGACTTGTTGGAACAGCGGGTAAAACGCCGACATCAGCATCCCCCCAATTTGGTGAAATTGCACAATCAAATCCTCAGCAAATGGCTTAACCTGAATGCAACATACCTGCACAACCTTGTGGACACACTTCCTAACTGAATCCAGGTGGTTATCAAGTCCAGAGACAGAGTTACATAGTATTAAATGATGCTTGTAATTATTTCTTCAGGGATGACTAATTTGTTTGTCTGGTGAGCTTAATTTCAGTCATTTTGTATTATCATTTTCATTTCATTCTTTAAGTTTGTCTGTCATGAAATAATGCTTTTAAAAAAATTGTGGATGAAGACTATTTTAGGTTTTGCTGTAAATACCAAATGTTGCCTTTTGATATAATTTTGTTAATAATAATCTCTTCATACCATTTTCCAGATTGTAGCATAAATATGTTCATTAATACATGAAGAAATGTTTGGGAAATCAGTTCCTTAACACTTTTACCTCTTCCAACTGTGTTTAAAGGTTAATATTAATATTTCACTGATTACTCTTCAATTGTAGACTGAAAATCACTATTTTTCATTTTATACCTTTGCTAGGGTTCCTTTGCTTCTGTAAATAGAAAGTATCTCAAAGCATAGACCTTTATCTATATAACATCTATAAATAGTTACAGGAAAGCTAACATTGCTGACCTAAACTTGCCACATCTTTTGTCATGTATGGCTAGTGAATTACTGTCATGTAGTGGACAGGTTACATATGTTGTTTCAAATAGAAAGAACTACTAAATGTAATTAACATTGTAGCAAAGCAGTGTAAGAATTGAAGGATCTCGCTGTTCAAACAGGTACACAGTAATGGGTGGTACTCCACAGAAAATGATGGAGCACCTTCTGGAAACAAGGCTTGATGGGCGAGGTGGTACTGGAGGGGTTGGTGGTCGTGATGTTCCGATACATTCTGACCACTTCCTGGAAGACTTCCTGCTAACACACATTGTCTTTATGCCAGTCCGTCAACTAGTCACAGAACTTGCAAGGCAATATCCTTTCCTATGAACAAAAATGTAGAAATTAGATTATGTTTGACTGATGTTCTAATTTTTAGTGTATAAACTATCATGTTATGTTATATTCCAGTGTATAGTATTATGAGAAAGTTAATCTAATATTAGTGGTTTATTTCCAAGTAACTAATTTTATGATTCTCAAAGTAAGAAATTTAACTGATATTTAAGTGACATATGTGGGAGAGAAACAAGAGGAGATTTCACAGTGACTTTAAACTACTCCATTAGAATATTAATCTTCATCTTCTAGTTTTATTGTTCACTATAATCCATCCAATTTTAAATATTATTAAAGTCAACTTTTTTAATGAAAAATGTTCAGTAAGTAGGGATTTTTCCCCAAAATTTTAAAAGGAAAATTGAGGTGTGGCCAGTGTGTGGTAATTTCCTTTACACAAATAAATACAGTACTGTTACCGACTAAATACTACTCTAAAGACAAAAACTATCTAGAAATTAACAAGAAATGAAAATGATTCCACTAGTGATTTTGATGGTAATAATACCTGCAGTAATTTTGTGTGGTTATTGATAGCCTGGAGTAGCCCCTGTAAGACTGATCCTCAGATGGAGCATCAGAAATAGGAGACAAGGATAAACATGAAAATACAAAAGACAGACCAGAACAGTATCCACATCTTCAGATAAATAGGCTCTCTCCTCATTGGTCTCAGTTCTTAGTCCCCAATGCACTAGTTTTCGCTTCCCAGTTTCATCAGGAGGACAAGCATCAGCACTCATTGAGAGGCCACCTTAAGAGTTGGGAGTTGTTCCCTCTTTCCAAGCTGACCTGTCATGTGTTTATCCTATTTTGAATTTCCTTTCATGTTCCCATCTTTCTGTACATTTGTTGAATACAAGGGACTACTTAAAAATAAAATAACACGTCCTGACTGACTGACTGACTGACTGACTGACTGACTGACTGACTGACTGACTGACTGACTGACTGACTGACTGACCGACTGACTGACTGACTGACTGACTGACTGACTGACTGACTGACTGACTGCTCATCATCGCTGAGCCAAATCTACTGGACATTTAAAAAAATTACATTTTTGGGATACATTTATTTTACAGTGTAAGTGCTCACTAAGGTAGGATTCAGGGATATTCTGTTACTAAGGGGGTAAAAATGGGGATTAATTTTTAAAATGAGTATCTATATCTCTAAAACTTAACAGTTTAAATACATGAAAATTGGTATTTGGAATCTCCTTTAAAAATAAAGAAACATGTTTTTCCTTCTTGGTTTTGTAAACTCCAGTTAAAGGAGTAAAAAGAAGTTTAAAAAGGGTTGAAATCTTTTTAAGAGGGTACTTATATCTCAAATGCTGAAGATCTGTACAGAACTGAAAAAAGCGGGTAAACTTTTAAAATGAGTATACATAGAGTATACCTCAAAAACATGACAAATTAAGGCCATGGCTGCTTCCTTCCCACTCCTAGCCCTTTCTTGTCCCATCGTCGCCATAAGACCTACCGGTATCTGTGTCAGAGCGACGTAAAGCAACTAGCAAAAAAAAAAAAAAAAAAAAAAAAAAAAAAAAAAAAAAAAAAAAAAAAAAACAAATGACATGTTAGAGACATAAACATTGGTACTTGAAATCTCCTTTACATAAGGAAATACATATTTTTGGTTTTGGAAAATCTACTTAGGTGGCTGGGCAGAGGGAGGTGAAAAGAAGTGAAGTGTTGAATTTATTTTATGAGTATACTTACTGTATACTGTATATCAAAACTGACGATGTTACAAACATGAAAATTGGTATTTGGAATGTCCTTTAAAAATGAATAAACACATATTTTTGTTTTCGGAATGTCCACTGAATGACGGGGGGGGGGGAATTAAGTGAATAAGTTGAATTATTTTCATGAGGACACCTATATCTAAAAAACTGAAGATGTTAGAGGCACGAAAACTGCTATTTCATATCTCCTTTAAATATAAAGAAACACATTTTATTAGGGAAATTCACTGAAGGGGGCAAGAAAAATTGAAAAATCAGGTGAATTTTTAAAATGAGTGTATCTAAAGTATATCTTGTAAACATTAAATGTTACAGACATGAAAATTGGTATTTGAAATCTCCTAAAAAGGTAAAGAAATGTGTATTTTTTGTTTTCTGAAAATCCACTTATGGGGATACTTATATCTCAAAAACTGGAGATGTAACAGGCATAGAAATTGGTATTTGGAATCTCCTTTATAAATAAAGAAACACATATTTTTTTTAATTTTTTTTTTAACTTGAGAGAGGACTGTTTCTCATATGTACAGTTCAATGTCGCATGTTCCAGAACTAGCTGCGACAGTAGTCTAGTCATCTTAGCCCCAAAAGGCAATACCACAAACATGGTTTACAAAGATATACTGGAGTAAATGAAACTCAATATTTCAGTGAGTTTTTATACTTTAGGTATTTTCAGATAATGTCTTAGTGCAATACTGAGGAACTAATACAATTATCAAACTACAAAATCCATGGGAGCAAAACCGCAGGTAACAGCTAGTAGCTCATATTTGTTCAATGTGCTAAAAACTTTCTAATCAGAGGCCTAAGATCAAATTAAACATCTCATTGTACATATTCTAATTTATGGTCTTATGTCCTTTATGGTTATATTCATGTAAATTCATAATGTATTCTCAAAGGAACTGAGTGCTTGAATTTCACATATAGTGACCACCAAACAAGAGTTTATGGCAAACACAAGCAATAACAATATAAATGGTCTGTTATTGGACATTATAAATTTTACAGCTAACTCATACTTGGTTGCCAGCGTTTCGCCCTCCTGTGCTAGGGTGGGCTCATCAGCTGGTACCTAGCACACCTACCAATACGCTGACTAGTGCATACAGTGGAGGCAACTGCGTAGGCTAACTGGAGCCACTGGCAGTGCCAATGCACTAAGAGACTTTGTCTTATTACCAAAAATTGATGCCTGTTTGGCCATCAGATGAAATAGATGTTGATTCCCATAGGGAATCTGAAATATTTGTCCTGAATGAGTAAATTTATAATACCAATATAAATGGTCCGTTATTGGACATTATAAATTTAGGAAAATTTTGGAAAATTTAGGAAAATTTATAATGTCCAATAATGGACCATTTATATTGGTATTATAAATTTACTCATTCAGGACAAATATTTCAGATTCCCTATGGGAATCAACATCTATATCAAACTCAAGCAAAGCGCATATAGGAAGCTGACAGGATGGGCAGGCTATCTTACCCCTCTCAGCACTTAAGTGGGCGAGATACCACACTCCTTCGGACACTCCCGGCACTAAAAGCCATACGCCATTTCATTTTTACCACACTCCTGTGCTAAATGGCTAGATGGTTTACGAGGGCTAATCTGCAGTCTGGCTTGCATACCTTCAAGTTTTTTGTTAGTTAAGACCCCTTGTTTTATAATGACTTTCCTATTCAAGACATCCAATAGTGCAACTCTTTTCAAACAGAGCACAAACATATGCTTTTGATGGTGTAGAACATTCTGGAAATTGTTTGCAATTCTTCTGCACTCATCTATCATATGATTTCCATTTAAAAGGTATATTTCAACAATAAACACTTGTTGCTCAATGGTGTACTCAACCGTGATGGATAATTGTTACTACGTAATTTATAATTATAATAACTGAGTAAGGCAAGTAAATCACGTGTCTCACTAATACAGGTAAAGAGCTCTACTAACAACCGAGCCTTACAGGACAGAGGATGGGGCAAGGAAGCTTCTGACTTCCTCCAGGTAGCTTCTTTCTCATCCCTTAAGTTGTGTATGAGCTCGCTATGTGCTCCTCGCTTGAGATCACCATAAATTCTTGTTTAATGGTCACTGTTTTAATACACTGGCGGAAAATAAAATCCAAACACCAAGAAGACACTAGTTTAGAGGAATGCAATTTAGGCAAAGCAATTGTCTAAGTAACATATTTATTTGGTTAAAATGTCCAGGTCACAGGTTCTATTATGCATGAGAAGACATGAGACATGGTGATACATTATAAACTGCTGTCGTCACCAAGCTTTTGAATGGAAGCATGCAAACATGAATGAATTGTGTCAACAGGTCATTTTGTGGGATGGAGTTCCACACCTGTTGCACTTCATCAGTCAAATCAACAACGGATAATGCTGGTACTGGATGACGCTAGATTTGTCGTCCCATAATGTCCCATAAATGCTCAATGGGTGAAAGGGTCGGTGATTTTGCTATCCAAAGCAACTGGTCAACACTCCGTAGAGCATGTTGAGTGACATCAGTGGTATGAGGACGAGCATCATCCTGTTGAAAAACCCTCCCTTAAATATTGCGAATGAATGGCAGCACAACCAGTTCAGTCAGTAGTCTGACGTACAAATCCCCTATCAAGGTCCTTGAGATAATGACGAGAGTGCTCCTGCTGTCAAAGAAAATAGCTCCCCAGACCATGACTCCTGGTGTAGGTCCAGTGTGTTGATGCCGCAGACAGCTTGGTTCCATGAACTCACCTGGCTTCCTTCTTACCAACCTACGGCTAATACTGGCACCAAACCAGAAATAGCTCTCATATGAGAACACAACAGATCTCTACTCTGCCCTCCAATGAACTCTAGCTTGACACCACTGAAGTTGCAGATGACAGTGATTCGGAGTTAGTGGTATGAACGCTAGAGGATGTCTAGCTCAGAGCTGTCCCTCAAGTAATCGATTTGTTACAGTTCGCTGTCACTCTGGCACCAACTGAAGCTCTAGTGACTGCTGCACATGCAATACAATCCACCACAGAGATGCAGCCAATATAGCACTCTTTTCTCTTATGCAGTGGCCCGTTTGCAGCCAGAGCCCAGTCTTCTTGAGACAGTGCCTTCCCATCAACATTGTTGCTAACACCGATGCACTGTGGATATGTTCTTGCCAAGTCTTTCCGCAGTATCGAAGGAAAGAAATTCCACTTTCCTGTGGCCGTATTACAGGGCCTTGTTCAATCTCAGTAAGCTGCTGATACTGCCTGCTTTGTTTCTTTGAAGGCATGCTTGACTCACACTTATCTCACAACGTCAACACCGGACAATGACTAACGCTCACAAAGTGTACAGCACATATTTAAAACAAGCGTGCTTTGCAAGGTTATAGTGGCGCTACTAGTACCATTCTTCATCAACTAGCAGCAAAAGTTCAGAACACCTTACATTTTCTAGCGCTACGCATCCAGGCGCGATTGCACTGTCATTTGTTTCTCTCTCGCTCGCTTCTCGCGAAGGACTTGATCGTGCGGTGGACAGAGCTGCCAACTGTTCATATAAAGAACTAGTCCTAGTGCAGCGGTGCTACTTTTATTTACGAATCTCATTAGTGCAGCGGCGCTACTTTTATTTATGAATCTCGTGACAAAGCCATTGGTCTGGATTGGTTAGGCCATTGGTCTGGATGAAGCAAAGGGGGTCTGGGGGCGTAAGCCCCCAGGATAGAAGCCGCGAAGCGGCCCTAGGCCTCTAGTATCCCGCGTGACAAAGCCATTGGTCTGGATTGGTTAGACCATTGGTCTGGATCAAGCAAAGGGGGCCTGGGGGCGTAAGCCCCCAGGTTAGAAGCCGCGAAGCAGCCTTAGGCCTCTAGTATCCCGCGTGACGAAGCCATTGGTCTGGATTGGTTAGGCCATTGGTCAGTGACAAAGCCATTGGTCTGGATTGGTTAGACCATTGGTCAGTGACAAAGCCATTGGTCTGGACTGGTTAGACCATTGGTCTGGATCAAGCAAAGGGGGTCTGGGGGCGTAAGCCCCCAGGTTAGAAGCCGCGAAGCGGCCCTAGGCCTCTAGTATCCCGCGTGACAAAGCCATTGGTCTGGATTGGTTAGACCATTGGTCAGTGACAAAGCCATTGGGCCTGGGGGCGTCCAGGTTAGAAGCCGCGAAGCGGCCCTAGGCCTCTAGTATTCCGTGTGACACCTCCATTGGTCTGGGCAGTTGTGTATTTCTTGTGCGCGGGTTGGTAACGGAATTCACTTACTTCATTGCTAGGAGTGACGTCATATCCCATAGCGTCTCACCCAATGGAAATGCTGGTACGTAGTTAGGCGATGGACTATGGCACGTGATAACTTCTATTAGGTTATAAAAGCAAAATTATTTCTGGGGGATGGTGGGCGGGTTCATAACTGTCGCAGTGAACACACCGCTCCTCCACAAGGTATTCCACTTAAGATTTCCAACATATTATATCCTTATCATGCTATAAAAGTAATGTAAATCTTACTGAATTTCTACCCAACTAGCATGCAAATTTGAATAGGCATCATCTTTCAGATGTGCAAACATGCCTCCCGAGTTTCGTTTATCTACTACAACTCCTTCTCGTTGTTGGGATTTCATTTTCTGCCAGTGTAGATTAAAGAGTTTACCTACTTTAGGAGCAGTTGTAAGACAACACTGAAAAGTTTTACTTTGACATAGTAGTAATAATAAGTTGGTTGAAGCACAATCAGTTACAACATCAGAATATCTAAAATCTCCCTTATTTTGAGGTTTTTAAAAAATTATTTTTACTTTTCCTAAATGCAAAGGCTGAGATGAATATTTCAGACAGTAGAGCTTTTCCATGCATCATATGCGTTCTTTTTGCTAATGTTAGACAAAAGTTTATGTTGACAATACTGTTAATTAATCCTTGATACGGTAATATGTACATCCATCATGTGGAAACTAAAATCAGGACCTGGAATTATTAACATATTCTCCTTACTTCATTTGTACAGTAACTGATTATCCATGAATGACTTCTTACTCCGAAGTATGGTATATGGTAGGGGGCGGCCTGATAGCCGAATTATGTGGTCATTGGCTTCTCACCAAGAAAGTCACAGTTAAAATCCCAACTAATGTATGGGGTATCGCTGAAGTGAAACGTTTTCTTCTTTGAAATTTCATGTCAAACTAGAGAGTCTCATTGCCTGGGATCATGAATCCAACAGTCATGTGAAACTACAAGCCTTCCCCCTCTGCAAGTACACCAAGTAAAATTAGTCCAGCATTTACATAAAGATTTGACATTTTTATTTAAGGCAGTTCAAAGCAAGTATTTTTAGGATATTTTTACAAGTGTACCATATATTTTGGATGTCCTAAATAGAAAGGAACTAAATACAAAAGAGAGTTCAATAAATAATAAATAAGCATAATTTATCCTAGTTTTGGTGCAGTGACTTAGTTGCTGGCTTTCTACAGGGAGGACCTAGCTTCAAATTCTGATTTTGGTGGGAATTTTCAACTGAAAAATTACATTGTATTAGGAATGATATCCAGCCTTAAATCGCTGGCCAAAACCGAACATGGCCAAAGTTGGCTCCAGCAATCCAAGAAATAACTGGCATAAGCTGAGGAAAGTAACATAAATGCTGCCATAACTTAGCCATGTAGAGAGTGTTGTAGGATATGGAGTTTCATAACTCACTTTATAACATAGAATGAAAGAAAAACATGGTCCTTGATGGTGACAAAAAATCATGAGTAGTAAATCTGAATAGTTGGTATCGTGCAAGCACATCTTCATTCAGTCTTTAAAGTACCAGTATTGCTTTACTGCAGCATGTATGGATTTCTTCCCATGGGCGAGCTCCCTACTCGTTCGCTGCGTGCGGGATGGGAACGTCCAGCACGTGCGTGTGCGTGTGCGTGTGCGTGTGCGTGTGCGTGTGCGTGTGCGTGTGCGTGTGCGTGTGCGTGCGCATGTGCGTGCGCGTGTGTGTGCGTGTGAAATATTTGCCCCAATTTGTTCTTTTGAATTCCAACTTTATTTTTCATATTGTGATCTTTCCTACATTTAAAAACACCACTCAAACTTATTCATTTACTAATGTCATTCCACATCGTCTTTTGACTGACAGAGGGGCAACAGCAGTTCTACATTCATTTGGTATCACTCCTTCATGCAAAACAGTAATCAAATAAGTACTTCAGATATGGCACTATATTCAATCCATTACCTTTATTATATCCCTAGAAATCTTATAAATTCTAGCTGCTTTTCTAGTTTTCAACTTTTGCATCTTATTGTAAATATCTTTGTTGTTATAAGTAAATTCCAATACTTCATTATTATTATTTGTCACTTCCTCTACCTGTACATTATCCTTGTAACCAACAATCTTTACATACTGCTGAGTGAATATTTCTGTCTTCTGTAAATCCTTGCATATACGCTGCCCTTGTTCGTAAATGATTCCTGAAATGTCCTTTTTGCTACCTGCTTCTGTCAAAATACTTACCCACCATTTTTCACTAAAATTTGTATGACTTACAATTATGCTTGCCATTGTGTTATAAGTTCCTTCCATTTCTCCTAACTTCCACAGCCATTTCTAGCACTATTTCTCTCCAACCTTCACCTCCCTCTTAGTCTCTTTACTTCTGTGTTATAGTATAATGGATCTTTACCAATCCCTGAAATGAAAACCCACAGCCTGTTTCCAGTCATTTGACCGGGTCAGGAATGGAATGAATGAAGCCCCCATCTAGTGGCGAGGGCAAGAATTGTGCCGGCTGCCGAAGCCTGTCCCACTCCTCTGGGGCAGTGATTAATGAATGACATATGAAAAGAAATGATATTGAAGTGTGTTGCTGGAATGAAATATGACAGGAAAAACTAGAGTACCTGGAGAAAAAAAAAATGTCCCGACTCTGCTTTGTCCAGCACAAATTTCACATGGAGTGACTGGGATTTGAACCACGGAACCAAGTTGTGAGAGGCCGGCGCACTGCCACCTGAGCCACGGAAGCTATCTTTACCAATCCTTACCACCTTTAAAGGTCGGTATGTCTGATGACTCAGTTGTATTTCAGCTGTTTCCAAGTGCGTGTATTTTCTTTCTTAGTTCTGTAATTACCCTAGTCTTAAAAGGTGTGTGTTTTATAATGTATATGTGTTAAGTTAGTCAGCTGATGAAGTTCAAATATTTTTAGGAAAGATTCCTTGGTGAAGATGTTCCAAGTCATAAAACAGTCCATAATCTTTACGATATTTATAATGAATTTATAATGAATTTAAAACTCTGCTGCCTAAGAAACCAAAAAGAGCAGCATAGGGTTCTCACTAAAAAAGAAATTAGATAACATGGGTCATCGTTTTGAAAATTCCCCTAAAAGATCACTTTATCGTCTTGCACGACTAGTGGGAAATTCATATGGGTCCATGCAGAATGCTACTAAATTATTACACTTAAAGCCATATAGAATAACTGTAGCACACGTTCTTCAACCAGATGATCCTGTGCATGGGTCCGCATTTTATGAGTGGAATCTGGAATATGTATACAATGGAGAAACAGACCCGTGTTTACTATTCTTCTCGGACGAGGCCTGGTTGCACCTCCATGGCTTTGTGTGCATACAAAACAATTGTTACTGCAATGCTGTTAAACCTGACATCATACATGGTGCCTCTCCACAATGCGAAAATCTGTGTATGGTGTGCCACCAACAGTGAAAGAATTGTAACACCAATTTCATGGTCGATTCTGTTACTTATGTGAGTACCCTATCAACCCCCTTTTCTTTTTCCAACAGGAGTCTGTGACTGTTCACATTGCAAATAATTCTGTGAGAAAAATTCACAAAGTGATTCTACAGAACAGAGTTATTAGTAGGGATTTGTGGTCCCCTTGGTTCCCCAGTTAATCTGCCTGAAATCATAATCCTGGGGATGAATTAAAAAATGTTGTGTATGATATGAGCCCATATATTATGCAAAAACTGAAACAAAATATTCATCAGAAAATTGCTGGGATTCCTCAATTTGAACTGCAGTGAGTGATGAATAATTTCCTAATGAAATACCAAAAATGTATGGAGTATGAAGGCAGGCAGTTTCAACACTTCTGTTCATAATTTGGTAAGTAATGAACTTAAAATTGTTTGTGCTAGCATTGTATGGTTTACCTTTCCACTACCTACCGTGATCCGCCTACAGGAAACAAGTGCTCGCTCACCCATAGTAAAGGCACTTCATGCTGGAGTAAAGCATATCTGATGTTGTGTATGATATGAGCCCATATATTATGCAAAAACTGAAACAAAATATTCATCAGAAAATTGCTGGGATTCCTCAATTTGAACTGCAGTGAGTGATGAATAATTTCCTAATGAAATACCAAAAATGTATGGAGTATGAAGGCAGGCAGTTTCAACACTTCTGTTCATAATTTGGTAAGTAATGAACTTAAAATTGTTTGTGCTAGCATTGTATGGTTTACCTTATCACTACCTACCGTGATCCGCCTACAGGAAACAAGTGCTCGCTCACCCATAGTAAAGGCACTTCATGCTGGAGTAAAGCATATCTGATCACCCTGTATTTTCAATATTTGAAAACTCTGTTATGACTAAGAACTCAAGCAATACAGGAATTGGAATAGATAGTTCTAATTCAGAGATAATTTTTAAATTTAGAATATTCAAGTTGTATTGGTAGTTTCTTTGTCTTTTACCTTCATTGTGTTCGCTCATCCTTAGCCAAGATTAATTACTGGTATTTTGCTACAAACATCTGCGTGCTTCACCGTCATATATATGTGTATTCCTTAACAACCTTTGCACCTACCGAATGGATTCTCCAACCCAAGACCGTGATTTCATCCTGGCCTGCAAACGTCGTGTGGTACAATTTGTACATCGATGGGTGATAGCAGTTCGGTATCCAATATTCGATGATCCACACTCCAAAGAATTCCTCGAGGTAAATTATATTTATCTTAATTAGTGGAAGTAATGTGTTTAAGAAATTTACATACTTACAGGCATCGTCAGTGATGGTGGGTCAATATTAATAAATGCAGGATCGTCTGCCTGCTGCAAGGAGTGGGGGTTACCATAAGCAGTGCATTCCTTTCCTCATACAATGGTAGACAAGTTATTCTGTAACTAGCAGAGCTCAAGTGCTTTTACGAGTTGACAGGGGTCAAATGTTTGGTATATAGGAGACGCATGAAAACTAGAGACCATCTAGAGATGGGTAGAATGCATTATTTATTTTCCTTTACTGATGTTTAAATAATAGTATTTATTATTTGATTATATCATTTGAAAATCTTATGCACACTAAAATCAGTATTAAAAATACAATTTTCTCTGTTTGAAAATATTTACATTGGAAAATTCTTAGGTAAAATTCATATTTATATCCATTATGAAGATGGTACATGACTTTATTTTTGTTTGAACAGTTGAAGTTCTTAAAAATTTTACTTTCATACAACTTATGGACTATAAAATCACCTAAACCCACAAAGAAATATCAAAGGAGAGATATGTAATTTATTCTGCATTGTTTAAAATGAACTGTAAGCATTGTGTATTTAATATAAATTACCGTATTCTCAAAACCTAAACCCCTACATAACCTATCTGCCACTATCGCCACTATGCTTGTAGCATTCACAGAAAACATGTCAGTGCACCTTGTATACCCTTTGAACTTATGCATTGCTTTGTTTTTAGTGACTTACCATCGCTGATGATGGCTGTATATACATAGAATTTCCTCAAAACTTGTTATACCTTGCAGTGTTCAGTTTGGAAGTCTCTGTGAATGAAATAGGTAACTTCATAATCTTCTATTCCTCAATGCCTCTTACCATAAAATTAATAAGGGGAGTTGGAACACTACAAATCAAAAGTACCAGTGTTCAGGCCCCGATTTCAAGTAGTTAGAGCCCTTTTGTGCCTCAAGTCTACAAGCAGGTTTTACACTGCAGTCTTCAGATAACTGCCTCAACGATTGTCATATTTCTTCACAACCTTTTACCAAAGCTCTGATAGCATCTGCTTTTGCAGACCATCTGGTTTCTGATAAAGAGTTTAGCACTGGCGTACTGTTTTTTGCCAAGAATTGCTTCAAAATATTCCACCTGTACGTTGACAGAAAAAAGTAATTATACAACTCCTGGACAAAGCCAAAGAAAACTACTGTGGCAGTGCAGCATTTTGTGGCAGCTGAACCAACAAGATTTAAAGAATGTGCTGCACCGGGCGAGTTGGCCGTGCAGTTAGAGGCGCGCGGCTGTGAGCTTGCATCCGGAAGATAGTGGGTTCGAATCCCACTGTCGGCAGCCCTGAAGATGGTTTTCCGTGGTTTCCCATTTTCACCCCAGGCAAATGCTGGGGATGTACCTTAATTAAGGCCATGGCCGCTTCTTTCCAACTCCTAGGCCTTTCCTATCCCATCGTCGCCATAAAACCTACAGTATCTGTGTCGGTGCGACGTAAAGCCACTAGCAAAAAAAATATGTATTCAGCAAGGGGACTTCACTGCTTTATTCGGGCCTGAAGACCTGAGTAAGCTCCTGACATATTGGAAGCATTATCATAACTTTGGCCCCTACAATTCTTGATGTTGATTTCAAAACTCTCAAGACATTTACCATATTTCCCGATGTGCTGGGCAAGTAAAGGGTCATATTCATTGATTAACTCGAAGTATCCAAGATATAAACCATCTGAAGTTGATCCAAAATCCTCATTGTCTCCTTGGAGAGGTATCTAGGCCTTGTAAGTCTTCTCGTATAAAGTTAAATGGGACCAATGACACAAGTCGAAGGTTCTGTTAAGTCATCTTGGCATTCCGATTACGAGGTTGGAGTTGAAGGAGTCAAAGTAAAGAACTTTCCCATTTTAGGCACTTTCTTAAGTAGTTCAAGTTCCTCACTCTGCTTTTCAGTAGCGCATTTTTTGTATTCAGCACCACTTAACTTCTTACTCATGGTTAAATACTGCAAAACATGTGAGAATTACATGAGACAATGAGTTATCAGGTGTAACAAATTGATGACTACTGATAAATATAAATAAAATCATGAATAAAAATATATAAATAAAATTACTCAACAACTTAATAAAATTAATAAGCATAATTATCCGAAATGTCCGTAGTATGGGCGCCAGAGTTCACCAGAATGGATCCCTCGAATATAGATAAGAGCATGATAAACTATATCCCAGGGCGTGTACATAATGCTGCGTACTGGTACATCTGCTGCAGGCCTTACCTAACCTCCTGAAAACGACTAATTAGGTAGGAACTGCACCTAGGTTCATCAATAACACTGATTCTAAAATAGCTAACTATATTCTTAACAAATTCCGTGCATGAGCACCTCATCAACATACAACATTATACATATAATACACACATAAAATATTGCTGGAAGACTCCATATTTACAACAACAACAATAATGCAAACCGTGGGAAAACGAAAGCGAGAACTAAGCTACCATTTGTAGATAGTCCGATGAACAATGTACATGTATGAAGATAAATACCCTTCACTGTCTCTATATCAATTCGACTTACCGATTCTCATAATCGGCAGTTGTCACATCACACAGATACTGTACCTTGTACTACTGTGTTCACATATTTTAACACTTGTTGTAAAGATATATACACACGTCTGTCGATCCTCAACATAAATTATGGAAAGTCTGAGATAGCTTTCACCAACATATAATGCTAGGCCGCCACAAGTGCTACAATACTTAATGCGTACGCCCTCCACAATTTGTTGATCAGCCACTTTCCACGAACATAACAAGACTACGCTCCACGAACGTTTGAAGTCCAGTCCATTGCAGCCGTGTCACTCGAATACCGTATATCCAGCACTACTTCGTACTCGTACAGTGCGTCAGTTGTCCTTCTTGTCCGTACCGAGTGGTTCAGTTATACAGTGTCACTGGTTGTAGTTGTCTTCCTTCTCGTTCCTTTACAATGTCCCTTGGTTGCCGCCGTATGATCAACCTTTATAGACATCAACATCCCCCTCCTATCAGATGATACGTCTGGATTGGTGCTTGCCCACCAATCATGAGTGATCTCTAGTCAAGACCAAGCCCTGAACTTCTCCTTGCTTCCAAGAGAATAACAAACACTCGGGAGTTTTACATGAATCACCAAAATTCCCTGGTACAACAACAAGCTTATCTCATCAGGCTGGGATATATACATGAGTAATGGAATTTCCTGACACAAGTACATCACAACAGACACTGGGGTAGCCATATGACTCATTCAAATTACCAGAGTTATTACAGCAATGTTTTCCCATTCATGCAAAACAAATTACTCATACCTACATATGTGGATATCTTCCAGCTTATAAATATAAATGACAAAACATACAAATGAAATACCGATAATAATAATAATAATAATAATAATAATAATAATAATAATAATAATAATAATAATAATAATAATAATAATAATAATAATAATAATAATAATAAATCGAATACTGACAATAATATCTCTAACTTATACATATAATTCGGGGGTGTGATATATGTACTATCACATAACGCCCCCTTGGTGAATCGATGATATCATATATTATGATTCACCATAAAACAGAACTTCATACATAACCTTATAATGGCATAACTGAACACATAATTTACTGTAATAATGATATATACATTGCGTCTACTGCATTGTATTCGCACACACAAAATACCATTTGTCCCAACAATAATAATAATAATAATAATAATAATAATAATAACACAACTCTGATTGTTTCATATAGCATTGAACACAATCTATTCTTGCTACTGTACACATACATTAAAATTGATAATATATACATCCAAGGTGCAGATCCTATCTCTTATATCTGCGAAGGCTATAGATATTAAATGTTCCAAGAACCTTGTTGTCAGCGGTTAGGAGCCTATAAGCACACTTGCCTATTCTACTGTCCACAGTATACGGACCCTAATGTAAATGAAAAACTATACATAAACTTAACATTGGCATCGATAAGCGAGGAATGCGTACCGTAATAAAATCCGAACACATCTCTAATACAATCTATCTCACACACAAAGATTCGTACCATCCAGTCACACAAGAATCATACAAACTTTCATTCGGAACATTTATAAAAAGGAAATCCCTCTTTCTGAAATGCGCGGGAATCTCACAATATTTACTCTTCCACAAACTCATAATTAATGCAAGCAAACAGATCACATACTTTTTCACACATTCCACCTCGATATCACACAGCACGTCATTCAAATCATTCACACAACTCTCAGCCTTAAATAAAACTTTACACACACGCTTGGATAGACTTTCTTTCATCTCACGCACACTTCCATTCTCACTTACGCTCACTCTATTACTAAAATTCTCACCATAATACACAGCGAAATTGCTGTCATTACTACTTAATGACCCAACAATCAAGTCATCTTCGCCACCTTCCATATCAGCTACTACTTGCACCACTTTCATTCCAACAACACTGGTACTTTCGACTCTCTTATCAGAAGTTTCATTAATCTCAAAGTCACCATTTTCACACATAATGGACCTAACTTTACTCTCCTCACGTACACTTAAATAAAAAAAAACATCCTCATGATGTATACTCCGTGAACACTCTTCACTCATAAAACAACCTTCATCTACTTCACAAAAAACTTCACTTTCAATTTCAGAAACTTCCACAAGATTATCGATCGCAACACCGCTATTACCATCACCACTAGTACAATGTAAGACATCCGACACATCTTTCTTACTTTCATCACACCCCCTATTCTCAAAATCTCCCTGAACACAAAACACATGGTCATACAATAATTCCTCTTTCACGTCTACCTCGTAACTTACCTGTTTCATCGCGTGAATAGGAATTTCGGTATCGGACTGCCTATCTGACCCAACTAAGAAGTCCGATTCCGGTTTAAATTACTTGACGTAGACTGTTCACTATTATCATGTCTCTGCACTTGATCTGGAGGTCTTTGATCCGTACGCCCCCTACTTTCTGATTCCCCTTGATTAGGTCTTCTGCCATAATATTCCTGGTGATTACCTCCTTGGTTAGACTGTCTGTTTCCCCTTCCGGAATTACCACCCTGATTCCCTTGCCTAGAATGACTGAAATTCTGATTATTCCTATCTCCCCCTAGCTGATTACCTTGTCTCCCATTATCCCCGTAATTTCTACCTTCACTTTGCCTAGTCCTCCCCTGCCCTTCCAAAGCATCAAACCTTATACATATAATTCGGGGGTGTGATATATGTACTATCACACAGGTGAGGTTAGCAGGTTGATGGTGAGTGGATGTAAACAACAATACGCAAACAAACCGTCATGAGCCAATGACAGACAGGGCAGTGGCTGTTTAGACTAACAGGGTTGCCAAGCCACCAACTACAATTGCCCACCCAGCACCTGCATGAGTTAAATAATATCTTTGTTATTGTTTGCAGTTATTTAATTTTCTTCATAAAATTCAAATATATTCGTAGTTTAAATTCAGGTTTTAAAGTTAGAATAGTTTAAAGTACTTTATATAGGCTAATCAAATAATTGGAATAATTTGTGGAAAGTAAAAGTTTTGAGTGTAATGAATTTAGGACGTAATTCACGCAGGCCATAATTAGTCGATCCGTAGGCCGCTGCCCCTCAAAAACTGGCACCCTGGGCAAATGCCCAGTCTGCTCATTTGTAAATCGGGCCTGCCAGTGTTGACATTTTCAGATTTTCATTTCATAAAACAATTTGAATCTCTCTATTACTTGTTCAGAAACGTGTTCTAGAATCATTTTTTCTTTCATTTAATAAGTTAAAATGACTGCTTTTTTTCTGACATGCTTGTATTCCCAAAACCACCTGACATATAAGACTGAGGTTTATACTCATTTACGGTGTAAACTTCATTCTTTATGTTGATAACTTTCCCATAACAAGTATGGCTGCCTAGAGTGCAGAACTTGGTCTGTAATTCAGGCTTTAGTTGCCTATATTATAATACATAATTTCCATGATCTCAGCTTCCTCTGTGGACCAGTAATAGAGTGTCAGCCTCCAGATCCCAAGATCGCAGGTCAAAACCCAGCTGAGGTAGTTGGGTTTTCGAAAGGCAGAAGGAAGTTCATTCAACACTCCATGCCATAAGATGCTGGCATGTAAAAGACCTTTAATGACACATTGGTGTGGCAAACTTAATTGAAACTTAACCATAGAACACCAAGAGAGAACTGGAGAGCAAAATGAAACATAGGAATTGATGCACAGGCAGCCAAGATGGTGTCAAATCAAAATGCTTGCTCATGGTAGCTGAGGCCATACAATTATAAATTTTTATTTTGAATCAATTCTAGATTTATCATCTGCAATATGTCCAGCTCCGTGGCTAACTGGTTAGCATGCTGGCATTTGGTCCAATGGGTCCCAAGTTCGATACCTGGCCAGGTCAGGGACTTAAACCTTCATTGGTTAACTCCTTGGGCTCAGGGATAGGGTGTATGTGCTGTCTTCGACACTATATTTCATCCTATGTAGACGTGCAGGTCACCCTAGGTTGTCAACTCAAGAGACCTAAACCAGACCTCTCTGGAGGCTATAATAAAATTAAAAAAAGGAAATATTCAATACAATGTTTCTCTATATTTTACCTGCTACAAAACCAATAACATTCAAATAAATCAACCATGCCCTTAATTAAGGTACAGAATTTGCCTCATGCAAAAATGGGGAACAACGATAAACCATCTTCAGGGCTGCCGATAGTGGGGGTTCAAACCCACTACCTTCCAAATGCAAGTTGATAGCCATGTGACCCAAATCGCACCCACTTGCTCGGTATTTTCAGAGATGTTATGAAAGAATTCGGGTAAACACAAGTCCACAATCAAAGAGGAAACCCACGTATTTCTTTCTTTGTATAATTTTCTTTTTTAATCCTTTCCCAACATCAATGGAGGAGCGGAAAGGAACTGGCCACCCTACCGTACGTAAACTCCGGCTCAGGAACACCTCTGTGGAGGTTTGGACCTACCTTCGGGCAGAATAACCCTTACCTTACCTTTCCCAACATCCTAGTTTCCTGCATGTCGGGATATACACGCCAGCTATTTCCACGGTAAATATATACAATATGTGTGAAGCAATTATGTGTGCTGCTGCTATCCGTGGTTATTCTATAGAACTTTTAGCAATGTCACAGCCTTCTAGATGTGTTAAAGCTTTGTTTTACGAGTTTTACAGGTAAATAAAGAACAAGCTGTTGTTTGCGTTTGGCAGCTGTGTGAATGGTGAGCTGCACAGACAGGGTAGTGCTACTTCTTCTGATACAGCTCGATTTTTAGATGAAATTGACAGCAGTGATGTCGAATTATCAGTTATGGACAGTGAGTTCGATGTTTCTGAGAGCGATGATGACAATTCTAGTGAAATGAAAGTAGTTGAAAGCGAGAATGAAAGCAATACAAATAGTAGTGAACCAGACAATGGTTGGAGAGTTAATCACCCAGCTGATCCGAACTTTGTAAAGAAACCACACACTTTGATTTGTATGTTTCTCACCTCCCGCAGGTGAGAAACCATCTACTCCCTTTGAATTTTTTAAACAATATTTTACGGAAGAACTGGTACAACAAATTGTTGATGAGACTAACCTCTATGCAAGAGAAAAAATACAAATGAATACACCATTGAGGGAGAGGAGTATCTGGGCTAATTGGCCTGATGTGACAATCACAGAAATGAGGGCTTTTCTTTGTGTAGTACTCAGTATGGGCATGAATCCTAAACCAGATATAAAATATTATTTTTCTGAAGACTGGGTAGACAAATGCTCATTTTTCAAAGATGTGTTTTCCAGAGACCGTTTTCTAACCATTTTTTGGATGTTCTGCTGCTACTAGAACCAGGGGCGACAAAATACGTAATGTAGTGGACTATTTGGAAGGGAAATTAAGAGAGTATTATGTTCCAAGGCACATTTCTATAGATGAAAGTACACTGGGCTTTAAAGGAAGCATCATTTTCAAGTGTTACAATCCCCAGAAACCGACTAAGTGGGGACTGTGCATATTTGTAGCAGCAGATTCAAAGACAGCATTTGTATGCTCATTCATTCCATACTATGGTTCTAGAACAACAAATGCACTAACACATCTAAATCATCCGTTTACAACAAGAATTGTTCTTCAGTTATGCCAACAAATGCTTCAGAATATCAATGACACTGCTGGCTTCCACATCTACACCGATAGATTCTATACCAGTTGTGATCTGGCAGAGGAACTGCTGAAATTAGGGTTTCACATAACGAGAACAGTGAATACAAACGGGAAAGGATTGCCAACTGAAATGAAATCAACTGCTTTGAAGAAGATGAAAAAGCATAATGCTGTGGCATTTAGGAAGAAGGATAAAATGGTTGCTCTTTCATGGAATGACAAAAGGATTGTGTCAATGTTGAGTACATGGCACAACATTGGCATGCAGTAATATACACCTAAAAGTAGGAAGGATGTTGATCCTATTTTTAAGCCTGTAATGATTTGTGATTACACTACTATGTGAGAGGAGTGGATATATCCGACCACTATACGTCAACATATAATTTTGGGAGGAAATCTTACAAATAATGGCGTAAACGTTTCTTCTGATTGCTGGATGTCTGTGTGATGAACAGCTTCTTATTTTGCAACATACGGAGGAAATCACAGCAGCAGAAGCCACTAAGGCAAAGACAATACAGGAAAGAACTAGTACGAGAGTTGGTTGGTAATATTCATAACCGAAATCTCAACAAGAGAGGATGACCACCAACCAGTAATGAAGAAGAACGGCTGATTGGGAAGCCTCACTTCATATATTCAAACACCAAGTGAAATTCCAAAGATTGTGCAGTGTGCAGCAATAGGCAGAAGAAGAGAAACAATATATTTTTGCAACACCTGCACCAAGAAACCTGGACTTCATCCTGGAATTTGCTTCAAGAAGTACCACAAAGAAGAAGAAATATAAGTAGGCAAAATTCAAACTGTCTGTTTAACTACATGATCATTGCTAATAGTATGTATCTAGATTGATAAAATAATTCATAATATTGTGAATCAGACTTTTGTATCTTCATTCTTCGTTGCAAATATAAAGCATTTTTGAAGGTAAAAATATGACTAGCGCAGGGCTACACAAGAAAAAAAATTGTCTGCCAAGGGTTACAATTGCTTGGAGGGAAGAAAAAAGGCAGGAAAAAAAGGTTTACTCAAAACCTAACTTTTGTCCAATTTTAGTTCAGTAAACTAATAACACTAACAAGGGAACTATCCATACAGCCATATCAAAACCGACAATGACATTTCGAGAGGTGATGAGGGGTCCATAAGAAAGCAAAGTACAAACATTTAGGTGCCATTTCAAGCTGTAAGGTCATGAAATCGACACGGAAATGTCTGATAGCATTGCACGCATTAGCATATAGCTCGACAAGGATAGCCCAGGTGATCAGCTGAAGCAAGCGCTATACCTTGAGCTTTCTGTGTCAGTCAGTTAACATATGTTCCTTTGAGAGAGCAGTCATAAATCCGGCTAATGTTCCGGAGTATGCTTTACGTTATATCTGAGAACAAGTTTACTCCTCTTACCATGAAATAACTTCAGAAGAAGGCAGATGGGACAACATGTGATCAAACTAATTGAAAATCAACGCATGGGTGCCAGCATTGTCTCAGAGTCATGTCTGGAAAGAAATAGTGACAGTGAAAGTGATAGTGGAAGCAACGACACCTCATCTGCATTATCTGGAAGAGACGGCAGCACCCCATTGCCAGGTACGAGAGGTGTTACGGATCCGAGTTTGAGCCCTGAGTCTGATTCCCATCAATACAGTGAAGAGACACTGCAGTCACCTAACAAATCTACTAGTTTAAGCTATGCTCCCAGTTCACAAGAGAAAGTGAAACAAACCATAGATATTTCGTAGAAGAGGAAAGCTGTAAATTTATGGTTAAATAAGGGGGGTAAGAAGAGGCTTTCATTAACCACTGTTCACAAAAGTTGTCATAAGGTAACATCACTATGACAACTGTACAGGTTGAAGAACCAGTTAGAATCTACATCAGTAAGACCCATTGAACACAGGAAATTGATGCATACAAAATTATTTCCTTGCTTTGCAGAAGCAAGAAGACTGAAGTGGAATGTTTGCGATGAAAACCTGCTACTGTTGGTCTTGAAAATTTCAAAAGAGATTTCAATGGGATAAACTAATTTCAGCACATCTACTACTTGGTTGAGTCATTTCAAAGAAAAAGTACAGAATAAAAAAGAGAAAAATCATGCAGTTTGTATCCCGTACATATCTGCAAGAAGAAGATGAAAAAGATAAAGCCACAAAGAAATTTGTGAAAGCAGCTACAGAGCAATTTTTAGACTACACCCCTTCTTAAATATACAATACAAATCAGAGAGGTTTTGTACACGAAATGAAAGTGAAAAGGACTCTATTGCTTGTTGGTGTGAAACATACAGAAACAGTCGCTTAGTTAGTTAGTGAACTCATATTTTCATGCACAATCATGCCTACAATTAGCATAGCCAGTACTCTTTTCCCAAAATTATTCATTGTACTACAGGAGGCAACTGGAACTTTTGGTCTGAAAGTTTCCAAAAATGTGTTTCATGCCAGGAATATAATCGTATCAGCCACAAAATCAGAAAAAAAGGAATTAGAATATTGGTTTAAAGAATCCTTCTTCCCATTTGCAAAAGAGAATTGTTTGCTATTATTAGATTCCTGGACTACTTATAGTGATGAAAGCTTTCTTGAAGGCATTCCCCAGGCAACATTATTGAAATTCTCCAGATTCCTCCCGGCACTACAGGGAAAATACAGCCCTTGTATAAGTTTTTCTTCCAGCAATAGAAGGTTTTTTATTGCCGTTTAACAGACACTATGTTTGCTTGTCAAGATGTTCAGTTTGATGTTTATCAGAGAAAACAGCATACTGAAAATGCAATCCTTCATTTGTTTTCAATTTTCTTCGCCACGATTCAAGGACATGATTAAATAATTTTGGTTCGCAACCAATTACACAAGGGAGAGACTACCTGAGTTCAAAATGCCTGCAAAATATTGCCTTCAAACAAGTAAGGAAAACTGTGAAGAAAAATGTGGCCTTAAAGTACATAGTCATTGTGTATAGTGCCAAAAATATTTGTGTTTTCTTCATGTGATTAACGCAACACATTTATGTTTCACATTCGTTTCTTAACAATTAAGTGACCTTTGTGCATGGTAATCTGCCAGTTTGTTCTCTCTCTCTCTCTCTCCAGCACAACTGCAACTCCACTCCGCTATGTGCTGAGTGAGCCAGCAAGGTGCAAGGGTTATCCAGTAGGTCCATTGTCACATGGATTTTGTATCAATATTTTGATATCTTCCAGTGTGAAGTGGCAGCTAAATTTTTGTACATCGCTAATTTATGGTCTCCTCATCCTCTCTGTGAAATTTTATTGTCAATTTCGATATGACTGTATGGATAGTTCCCTTGTAAGCCAAAATTTCCAAGTTCTAGCTGCAGAGATTTCAAAATTATAGGGACAAATTCGGCTATTTCAACAATGGTGAAATAGGGAATTCTAACTCCCATTAAATATAATCAAACCATTGTCTCCTAGGTCTACTTCTGTTTTTCTCACCGTCTCCCAAGTAACTTACTCTAAACCATTTGCCTCACATAACTACACTGTCTAAGCTAATTAGTGCGCACAGCTTTATCTAAAATATTCATTCCCAATGTACTGTCTGACAGCAATGGATCGATTCATCCATTGGCCAGAAGTCTGGCCACTGGAACGCATCACAGCCGAGGACGTCGCTGAAGCTTTTGTAGCATGCTGGATCTCTTGCTTTGGATCACCACACAATATCACGACCAACCAAGGCAGACAGCTCGAATCTCAGTTGTTCCGAAACCTGGCGATTCTCACCGGAACCTCACGCTCCCAAACAACCAGCTGGCATCCTTGCTCCAATGGCATGGTTGAACGTTTCCAATATCAACTCAAGGCAGCCATCATGTGCCATTCTGATATGTCTTGGCTGCAAGCCTTACCAATTGTCTTACTTAGTATCCAAAGTGCGCATAAAGAAGATCTTGGCGCTTCCTCGGCAGAGCTAGTCTATGGAGAACCAATTCGACTTCCAGGAGAAATGCTTTGTGCCATGACAGACAACCGCCTTGAGGACACTTCAAACTTCGTAGTCAGACTCCGCCAACAAATGAGTCAACTGCATCCTTTACCAGCATCATGGCATGATCAACATTCCACCTTCATCTTCAGGGACTTGAAAACTTGTACTCATGTCTACCTACGTGATGACACAGTCCACGGTGCCGTACATCTGCCATACACTGGCCCACATCGAGTGTTGGATCAAAGTGATAGGACACTGACTGTGCAGATAAGAGGCAAGCCTGTCCGTGTTACCATTGATCGGATAAAACCTGCTTTCCTCCTGGCTGATAACACACCCTTAGCAGGACAAAATACCACTCAGGATCATCGCATCAGCCCAGAGAACACTTTCTACAATGACACAGCCGCAGCATCACCTGCATCTAAAAGTGCTACACTATTCCGCGACTTGGCAACTACAACTCACTCCGGCTGAAGAGTTAGGTTCCCGGACTACTTTCAGCCGTGACTATCTTGACTCCATGGGGGGCTGGTGTGGTGAAACTACGTCATCGCTCCGCCACAGGAACCTAGAGGGCAGCAACTGGACCTCGCCACACTAGGCAACACTGGTGAAAGCATGTAGACTGCCCGTCTTCTTTATGATTTCCATGGCAGCATAATTAAAACAAGATGGCTAACACTTAGGATATAGTAAACAAATACGTCAAGTTTTCTACATAATGTTATCTATGGACTGTATTGTAGGAAAAACAATGTAAAGTTCTGTGCAGAATAAAAATGCAGTTCTATTTAATATTGTGTTTACTGTAGCTGGCAATTTAATAAGTGTAGTGATCCCCACAAACATTATAAACATTGTTCAATTTATTTCTTGAATAGAATGAATAAAAGATGATCGACTCTTACAGAGGAGGGACAGAAGTCAGTGAAAACACAGAATGTTGCAGCTGGCCAGATCACTGCAGGCAGATGTATTCTAATGTGGGATCTCCAAAAAGAAACTACAGTTTTGTTAAATAAATATTTCTGGGGACCTTCATCTGAAGATAAAAATAATTTCAGTGTTTTCTCAACAACTTTGTCACTGGAAGTTTTATTTTGGTTCATGAAACAAAAATTGTCCAGTGATCTATAATACACACACAAAAAACTCATACTTGGTTCAAAATATGTTCATTATACTGATGAACACAAAACACCACCATTATGTGTGACAATAAAGAATTAAGATTTTTTTAAATGTTCGATATTCCAGTATGATTTTGAGGTTCAAAATGAAAAAGATGCTAAAAATTCACCTTCAAAGACAACTTATAATTTATTTTATGACACTATAATACAGTTACCTAATATTTGTGCTAACCTTTGTGCTCTCCATAAAATTTCCTACAAGGTTTTCCAATTTTGTTTAGCTAAATCTGAAAATTTACATATTTTGCAAAAGTGCTCTTTATTCTCCCACCAAAGAAATGTTCTCCTTCTTGTCCTTAGAAATATATCTTCTTGTGCACTTACACACAGAAAAAAAGCTATTACAATTAGCATATAACTTGCATAGCTCAAACACAAGAGATTGCAGGCTACACAGTTTAAATAAAGGAGACTCATCTGTTTTCTTTTACAGTTTCATTACAGATGTGTTGCATCTTGAAATTATTTGATCAGTTCCTTTTTTTTAATGTTTGAAGACTCAACATAGTAAAAGAAAATGTTTTAATGTTTCGTTATGTAAGAACCTAAACTATTTGTCAGTTCTGCAAGAAATCAAAGATATTGCATACATTTTATGATCATTGTGTTCTCCAGGAATTAGCTACTGAACTTGAAACAGACTGCATGCAGTGGAATAGTCTCCAGGAAGAAGCCAGCCTAATACACCATGTTATGTCTCAGCTACGACGATATCAAGATGAGCGGCTTTTACATTCAGGACAAATGTGGAAACTACCCCCTTGTGGACAGCCTATCAGTTTATTTAGTGGTTCAACAGAAGGACGGACGATCATCCGAGGCACAGATGATAGTAAGAATATCTTGTAATACAGTCTTTTTATCAGATTATAAATAGCCTCTTCTGAAATCTTAAGGGTTGGTCATATAAAACAATCATTACCAAAGCTAAAATACCTAAGATTAATAGCAAAAAAATTTACCTTTAAAATATTAATACTCTGTCCTAGAAACTGAAAATTTGGTGCATGGATACTTTCATGAACTTATGAATCCCTTCATCATAATATACTTCTCATTGGTCCATCTACAAATTTTTTACCTCAAAGTAAACACAGTCTGAGAGCAATAGTGACTCAATGGCCGAGCAGTTCTCCAACACTATGAAGTACTGTAAGTCTGATCAAAGTTTGAAAATGTTGTTAGATTTTCCCAGGATTTTAATAGGGATGATGTTGTAAATCAATAGTTAATTTCAGCTTTCAGGAACGTTGAAGAAAATGGATATCAATTTACAAAATATTTTTTAACATAACCTGCACATACACTCATGTTCATAAAGAACGGAACACTTTGAAGGCTAGAGATAGGAAGTTCATATTCACAGGATATTTTCATTAGTATTGCACTAACCCGCGTCCAGGTGGGATACACGAGTTTCCAGACTAGCTCTTAATAATAATTTCATCTGCCAAATATTCCTGGGTTGTGAGTTCCGCGTGAGAAAGAACACCTATGGCTTACGGTAAATCCCAACCTACGTAGATGAACGTCTTCAACACGCTATGAGTCGGTTACCGTATATGTATGATTCCGCATTTTATCGTAAAAATCAGATTATCATGGCTTGTCAAGAATTCCGTACATGTCATCATCATGATCGCAATCAGAATTAGTCATTATAAGCTTATATCTAATACTTATTCTAAGTAGACATTGAAAGAATTTAATGTTTTTACTACTCAGCTTTTATTCATAAATTGGTCTAAGTATGGGTTGAAATAAACGTAGATTATCTTGAAAAATTATTTATACACTGTGGCTGATTCCCTATGCAATCAGCATCTCTAAATAACGCAATTATATTGCCTTGAAGAAAATAGGTTTAGGAAAACCTCTAATAAATAAATAAATGAACTTAGGCCTCATTCATCTGAATCATAGTCCTGGCCTGTCAAGGAATTGTATCATAATTAAGTAATATCCAAGAAAATTAAATGAAAAGAAAATAAGCAAATCATATAATCAAGTAAAATCATTCAACATAATTATAAAAGTTGGATGCATCCAAAAGATTTAAGTAAAATAAGCTATATTCCCTACTATATACAATGTTGAGTTTCAATTGAAAACGAGAAAACGCAAAGAAGGTGGCCAATAATTAATCAATCAATTAATTAATTAATTAATTAATTAAGATCTGGAATCTTTCAATATTAAGCTAAATTGCTTCTCAAAATTACCAAAATTCAATCGTCTGAACCTAAATTCACATGCAATAAAAGAAATGCATATCTCTCGGCTGAACACTTCACATCAATGTCCGCGCACAGTAGAAAAATCGTGTGAGAAGATTAATGTCTGTCCATTAGGGATTTTCTCTATTTGAGGTTCCAAATTATTTCTGTTTCATATTTCATCCTAGCTGACCTCCATATAAGCAAATCTAAGTCCACTTTAAGTCGTAAGCATTCTCAAATTAATTTCATCGTAAGGCTTATATGGCTAAATCATTCAATTATTATTTTAATTCATGGTTAAAATTCAGTTAAAGTGCGTATATGACTTAACATAACATTACCAAGTGTATTCAATTAATATTCCAACGAATAATACCATGGGTGGAAAAATTGACACATAGGAAGACTCTATCTTCATCTAAAATCCACATATGAAAGACTAAGTTACCAGTGATGTCTTATACTGCTCCCATAAAATCATAAGTTGAATTGCCGTAAGTGAGAATACATGAAAATAATCGTTGATATGTCAGTGAAGGCCTAAATATTGACGTAAGTGGCCTCTCAGCTCTTCTGATGATCCTACTTACTTAATTAATTCTATAATGATGGCATTGAGATCGTATCCTAATCTGTATTATATATATATTAGGGAATAAAATAGCAATCGGAAACAGTACGTTTCAATACCTATGCCTTAGCATGTGCAACCTACACATACTACCATCTCTCGAAGAAATACTATGACCAACTTCCTAAATATCAATAACTATGACCATCAAAATATACTATCAACTCATATGCTAATTACATTCACCATTTAACACTTCCATTATCGCGTAGCATTTATAATCGAAGCACTCGTTTCATCAAAATATGCAACATATGTGCCATAATCTACACATATAAAAAAAATCATTATCATTACTGTCATAGTATCAAAGAACAGCACATCGTAACCTTAAAATTGTGCCACTATATTTTATTGTAACATTCCCTAAATACGATCTTTACGCTTGTTATTTGTTAAAGCCATCACGCATATAAATATTAACTTCCTCTTAATACTCTAACACTTCACTTACAACGAATTACGAAAAATATCAATCACTTCTCCACTACTATATTGACAAACTTACGAACGGCATTCACTGGTATTTCACACCTATGTCTGGGATTTACGGTAGTTTCAGATGAATACCTATCTCCTTGTGAGCACACTCGTATATTAACTACGCACACACAATGTCATAATGCACATTATATATTAACCAAAAGAATAAGGTTTTCTACTTACGACACGACTCAAATGGGGACTTATCTTTGCTTATTGGATATTGACTTCCATCTCGCTGTTGATCGTCATGGGATGGTAGGCCTCGCTCCATGGTTCGGCTTAAGTAATCGGGTCCATCTCGTCATCACAGCTGATTACTGCCCTCCTGGATCATCCATCTCGTCAAGCGTCACCATAGCCAGAGTAGTCTTGCCTCAGCTTCTTAGAACATCATGGTGGTCTTCATTGCGTCAAGGACAGAATAACACAAGGCATTAGTTGATTTATACATGCTGTAATCTGCTTAGTAATGCTAATGCGAAAAATATATTTGTTTTCTGGTCCGTCTAATTTGCTTATAAGACTCTAAATATCGTGTTATTTCAACTGCCTCGCTCGTCGAAACGTTGTGAAATTTACGTGCTTTTAGAATTGCACTCTATTTTCCGTTTAATTCAGCTCTCTTGACGTTATGCAATATCGGGCAAATAAAATGTTCCGAGCCCAACCGTGACGTAGTACAGATCCAACTTGACGTTTCTTAACAGCTGGTCTTTAATCTCACGTATATGTCAATCACAGCTGATGTTTAACGGGTTATCGTAGATTTGATCTTATCTCCAATAGTTGATTAAAGAATCCGATAAGTAGTTGGTTTCTTTACGTGATTCCGTCTTTCTTCGATGCAGTGCTCAATTGAGATTTGTTCTAATGGAAGACTTTTTTTTCCAAATAATCGATTTAAATAATCCGCTCTCGTCATTCTTTCGCACCGCCTTCTAAAAGTGGTTCTTTCCGTGATTGCCGGTTGAATTTATTATCTCTTCATCTCGTACCGCTGCTAATTGCTCTATTTTAATTCTTTAATGGCTGGAGCGCCATTTTTGTTCCAAATACGGCAACTATAGAACGGTGAAATGGCACAGTATATTCTGCAGAAATGATTAGCATTTCAGTCACCCAGGTTCAGCATGTGACCTGTTGCCTAGTAGGCACTGGGTCCTCCATGGGCACTGATAACTTGTTCCGTGCATGATGGCATCAACGTGTATAAGGCACGAATGGCATCCTGGGGTATAGTCATCTATGCTGCTTTCATCTGGTTCCGCAGTTCATCTTTGGTGGATGGCATTGGGTCACAGCGCTGCACCGTCGTTTCACCACATCCCACACATTTTTGATTGGCGACAAGTCCTGTGATTGGGCAGGCCAGGGCAACAGTCTGATATCCTATGACAACAAGAAGGCACAGGTTCATACTGCAACATTTGGTCATGCATTGTCCTGTTGAAATTTGGCGTCTGGGGTGTCGTGCAGAAAGGGTACAGCTACGGGTCGATGGATGTCATTCACGTAAGTCAAACTGGTCACAGTGCCCTGGACACGCACCAACTGTGATTTGTGGTTGTGTCCAATACCACCCCATACCATAAGGCCTTGAGTTGGCGCTGTATGTCTTGTGTGAATGCTGTCATTGTGATGCCTCTCCCCCTGTCTGCAGTGAACCAAAATACGGATTCATCCTAAAACACTATCTGCTGCCATTCCTGTCCCCAGTGACATCGTTCCATACACAATTGCACTCTAACATGTTTATGCACATTATTCAAAGGTAGGCGGAGAAGTGGACGACACACTGGTAACCCAGACCGTAATAAACGGGGATGGACTATCACTCCTGATAGTGTACGATGTGTTACACTGTTTCACTGTTGTACCAGAGCCGAGGAGGATGCTGATCTGTCCTGCAATGCCATTCGGGTGAGGTGTCGATCTTCTTGTGGGGGTGATCTGGGTTGTGCGACCAAACCCATCTCGTCATGTTCTACGGCCTTCTGTGAACCATTCTGTACACACCCGTCGCTCTGCCGACACACTTCATCCCACATGAGCTGCAATTTCCTGGATGGATGCATCACGTTCTCTCGTGCCAAACTCACTCATTTGACGGTACGGTTCTTGCATGTGTCTGCAAGGCATCCTGCATGTCTGCTCATGTCACACTGATCCATTACATTTGGTTTATAGCGACAACGTGAGCCGCAGGCACATTTTACCAGTCGGTGGTGGTGCGCCGAGATATCAATGTGGACCTTGAACCTGTGGGCCGACATGGTTCAAATGCTAATCATTTCCTCTCTCCCCCCCCCCCCCCCCCAAACCCCATGGCACTACAGCCCTTGAAGGGCCTTGGCCTACCAGCCCGAAGGCCTGCAGATTACAAGGTGTCATGTGGTCAGCACGACAAATCCTCTCGGCCATTATTCTTGGCTTTCTAGACCGGGGCCGCTATATCACTGTCAGATACCTCCTCAATTCTAATCACATAGGCTGAGTGGACCTCAAACCAGCCCTCAAGTCCGGGTAAAAATCCCTCACCTGGCCGGAAATCGAACCCGGGACCTCCAGGTAAGAGGCAAGCACGCTACCCCTACACCACGGGGCCGTCAATCATTTCTTCAGAACATACTAATGCACATGTCCTGTGGAAATGAACTTCCTATCTCTAGCCTGTCAAGATGTCTGCCTTTTATGAACATGAATGTAGGATTGAGTTATGACCACTGACTTACTTAGTTAAAATTTTGTTCCTCATCAGGTAAATTAAGTCCTGTTAAACTCTTTTAATGACCATCAGGTGATTATCCTTTGTACTCCCCATTATCTCACACTCTCTCATTACTCCCTCCAATCAGCCAAATCACTAGTGTGAAACCTTAATTCATTCTGGTATTTCATTCTCCTTTTCTTCAGGGAAGAACTGGATATAATTTCTAAATCATTTGATATAAAATGTTGCAGTATATGTATTGCCAACTAGCCTCCGTGGCTCAGGCGGCAGCGCATCGGCCTCTCACCACTGGGTTCCGTGGTTCAAATCCCGGTCACTCCATGTGAGATTTGTGCTGAGGTTTTTCTCCGGGTACTCCAGTTTCCCCTGTCATCTTTCATTCCAGCAACACTCTCCACTATCATTTCATTTCATCTGTCAGTCATTAGTCATTACCCCAGAGAAGTGCGACAGGCCTCGGCCGCCGGCACAATTTGTATCCTCGCCGCTAGATGGGGGCTTCATTCATTCCATCCCTGACCCGGACACTGACTGGAAAACAGGTTGCATGTTTTCATTTCATATGAATTGCCAACTAAAATCATTCCCAGTGAGTTTCAGATTTCAATCTCTGTACGGTATATCTTCTAATCTAATTTTATGAACTCCAAATTCACTTTGGGTTGATATCCAGTTTACTGTCTAGTATCAAGCTTCATTTTCTGAAATACTGACTGTGAAATTAGGAGGAGGAATTCTAAATATCAAGTTGATTGATAGTGGTGAATATTATTTTAAGGGACAAAGTAATGGAGTTATCAGCTCTCGTATATCTAGAATGACCCTTAACAACTCTTCACTACAGGTCATGAAAGTATGAATCAAGATAACAACAAGAAGCGTTTAAGAGATAATGACTTTATAAACTACGAATAAAGTTTTCTAATTCAATTTTATAAAGAACTGTATACTGTACCTACCTAGTTCCTTTTAGAACTATATTTCACAAAAGGTACACAATTTGGTTTTATTTTTATTTCACTTTGTCAGAGGAGTCATTTATAACTTCAGAACCTCAATCCATTTGTCATCTATCTATTTATATATTTAAAGATCTAGCCTAAAGCAGGCATGCTATTATCATAATGAGTAATTCACAAATTTTATTCCCGTTTATGTGATCATGCGCCTTTGGGAGTGGCCACCCCATCGTAATAATAGCCCGTATATGGTACGGCACAAAAGGTTAGGGTGTCCCCTGCTTAAGGCAATGTGCAGTTCTCAGGGTACTGGGGGAACTTTGTGAAAAATGGGCAACCAGTAACCAACATTAAGATAGCAATAGTAAATCTTATGACCCTGACAGGAAAAGTATAGGAAGTAGTAGATTTTATTGAGGAGGAGAAGGTGGAAATGATGGGGCTGAGTGAAGTGAAATGGAAAGCTAACGGAAGGAAGAAATTAAGGAAAGGATCCACATTATACTGGAGTGTTGGCCAAGAGGCAATAAATGGAATAGGACTTATCATTTTGAAGCAATTGGAGGAGTATGTTGAAGTGGTAGAATGTGTGAGTGACAGAATAATGAAGATTAAACTAAAGATGAAGTATGAAATGGTGGACAACATACAAGTGTATACACCACAGACAGGAAACAGGGAAGAAGATATTGAAGGATTCTTGGAGAAAGTAGAAAGAGAAATTTCAGGTGTGGAAGTGGTTATTATGTGAGATCTGAATGCACAGGTCGGAAACAAGAGACAAGGAAAGGAAGAAGTCGTTGGACCACATAGATATGGGAAAAAGAATCATGAAGTAGAGTAACTAGTGGACTTCTGTGAAAAGAATGGACTTATAGTGGGGAATACATGGTTTTGAAAGAAAAACAGCAGGAAAATTTACGAGATATGGATGGGGTGACAGAAGAACATAATCAGTAATTGACTACTTCTTTGGTGGAAAGGACACATCACAGGAAGTTGATGGATGTGAGAGCTTTACCATGAGAAGCATTTGATGAGGACCATAGAGTTGTGGTGGAAAAGTTACGAAAATGGAAAAACTAAAAGAGACAAGAGAAAGCAAAATAAAAGTACGGAAATTGAAAGACAAAAGTGTACAGGTAGTGGGCCAATTTTAAAAAGGCCTTTGTTAGTGCAATAGAGAGTGCTTGTGGCAGGACATCTACGAGTGTGAAAGAAAAGGAGACACCGTGGTGGCATGAGGAAGTGAGGAAAGTGGCGAAAGGAAAGAAGGCAGCCTGGCGAGAATGGAACCGAGATCAAACAGAAGTAAGCAAAAGAAAGTATCTCAACAGCAAATGGAGATGTAGGTAGGAGAAGAAAGTTGGGAAGAATTTACACAAAAAGTGGAAATAAATGTAAGTGGCGGTAAAAGGATGCTGTATGGACTTATAAGAAGTAAGTATCACAAAGCGAGTGAAAAAGGAAGATGGGGAATTGTTAACACACCCTGAAGAGATAGAGAGAAGATGGAAGGAGTATTTTGATAAGCTATTGAATGTTAACAACTGTACAGGGGAGACAGAAGCAATACGGTGTGAGGACTCAACAACAGAGGATGATATAACAATGCTGGAGGTGGAGTTAGCTGTACAAAAGATGAAGATGGGAAAAGCAACAGGGATGGATGAAATTAGTGTGGAAATGATAAAGGCTTCTGGACCTGTTGGTACGCAATAGTTGTACAGACTACTAAAGTGTATGTGAAAATACAAATGTGTACCAGAAGACTGGAAAAAAGGGTAAAATACTGGCAAGGATATTAGAAAGAAGAATGAGAAGAAATATTGAAGGAGAGTTACAAGAGGAACAATATGGCTTCAGGAGTGGAAGATCTGCAGTGGACCCAATCTTTAGCATGAGACAGCTGATGGAAAAGAACTGGGATTATGGAAAGGATCTGGTCATAACTTTATAGATACAGAAAAGGCATATGATAGTGTCCCCAGAGAGAAGGTTTGGGAAACCATGGTTCAAAAGAGACTTGGAAGAGAAATGTTAGAAATGGTGCAAGCAATGTACAACGACTGTGTTAGCAGAGCGCTGACCCGAGCTGGAAAGACAGAATGGTTTAGGAATAAGACTGGACTAAGACAGGGGAGTGTGCTGTCACCTCTTTTGTTCATTATGGTCATAGACGAAATTGTAAAGGAAACAAAAGAAGCCTATGGAGATAAGGAGATGAAGATACTGTTATTTGCAGATGATGTTGTGATCTGGGGAAAGAACAGCTAAGGAGTGCAACAACAACTAGATCTACTGAACAAAAAAAAAATTGAAAATCAGTACAGATAAAAGCAAGAGTACGGTGATTCGAGAGGGGAAACGCAAGGAAAGGGCACTGTGAAAATTGGAAGTTAGAGTCTGGATACTGTGGAAGTGAATTAATGCAAAATACTAGGGTGGACATGAAGATTAGCACGAGGGTACAGCAGGGTAATACATTCTACCAAAGTGTAAGAAAACTTGTTTGGAGCAAAGAAGTACCAAACCGGGTGAGTTAGGGGCACCCGGCTGTGAGCTTGCATCCGGGAGATAGTGGGTTCGAATCCCACTGTCGGCAGCCCTGAAGATGTTTTTTCCCATTTTCACACCAAGCAACTCCTAGGCCTTTCCTATCCCATCATCGCCATAAGACCTATTTGGGTCGGTGCGACGTAAAGCCACTAGCAAAAAAAAAAAAAAATGTACCAAAGAAAAGTAAAGAGATAATGTACAAAATTTACTATGTACCCATACTGACTTATGCTGCAGAGACTTGACAAGAGAGTAGAATTCAAGCCAGTGAGATGAAATTCCTAAGAAGTATGACAGGAAAGACAAGGAAAGGCAGAGTGAGAAATGAAGATGTTAGGAAGGAAGTTGGGATAGGAAAGCTAAATGAGAGAGTTAAAAAGAATTAACTAAAGGTGGTTTGGACATGTAAAGAGGTGAATAGGTGAATAGAATAGAATTCCGAGACAGATGCTTGAGACAAAGTGCAAGGGCAAGAGAGCAAGAGGAAGACCTAAAACAAGGTGGATTGAATCAGTGAAGTGCAGCATAAAAAGACAAAATTTAGACAGGGACAAGATCATGGAAGAGGAATGGTGGAAGGAAAGAGGGAGATGGAGAAGTGCCATAAATATCCCGACCCGGCAGGAGCTGAATAAGGGGAAATTATGATGATGATGATGATGATGATGATGATGATGATGATGATGATGATGATGATGATGATGATGCTGCTGATGATGATGATGATGATATGTGATTACGCCTCTTGTTACTATTTCTTGAGCCCGGCTGAGTGGCTCAGGCGGTTGGCCTTCTGACCCCAACTTGGCAGGTTCGATCCTGGCTCAGTCCAGTGGTATTTGAATGTGCCCAAATACATCAGCCTTGTGTCGGTAGATTTACTGGCATGTAAAAGAACTCCTGCGGAACTAAATTCCGGCACCTCGGCATCTCTAAAAACCATAAAAAATTAGTTAGTGGGACATAAAACAAAATAACATTATTAAAAACTATTTCATGATGGATGCATTGTTTTTACATCTGTCTCTTGGCACAGGCCAGAGAAAAATGTAGCTTTCATTGAAGTCTCTCAAAACCGTCCGGTCAGAAACAAACTCTGAGGATCAACTGAAGCGATGGCAGGAACATTTCTCTGCAGTGTTAAACCACTCCTCGGAGGAGCAAGTAGATGCAGGAGAAGGCGAAGAAGAAGAAGAAGAAGAAGAAGAAGAAGAAGAGGAAAAACCCAGCCTGACCCAAGGATTAAAGTCTGTATTCCAACAGTGGAGGAAATCAAGTGGGCATGGAGAGAGTTGCATATTGGTAAGGCAGCAGGTGTTGACAATATTCCAGCAGAAGTCATGATGGTTGATATGGATACCACTGCCAATATGTTGCAGCCACTATTTGAGAAGATATGGGTTAATGGAGAAATGCCGACAAATTGGAAATGTGGGTTGCTGGTGAAGTTGCCCAAGAAGGGCGATACATCAAACTGTAACAACTAGAGGGGCATTACGCTTCTTTCAATCCCTAGCAAAGTCTTCACCAGGGTTCTATTGAACAGAATTAAGGAGTATTGTATGTCAACTTGAGGCTCCTAGGGGAACAGGCAGGCTTTCAATCGAATCACTTGTGTGTAGATCAAATAAACACCTTGAGGATAATTCTGGAGCAGTGTGCTGAGTGGTCATCTTGCCTCTATGCAGTGTTCATCGACTTCGAAAAAGCTTTTGATTCGATCAACAGAGAAGCTATGTGGAAGGAAGTGAAGCAGTATGGAGTGCCATCACAAATTACCAACCTCATTCAGGAAACATACCGTGATTATACATACAGAGTCATTCATGAGGGCCATGTATCTGAGCCTATATCTGTACGTTCAGGAGTACGTCAAGGTTGTATCCTCTCGCCAACCATGTTCCTGGTGGTGATTGATGCAGTAACGCGGAATGTAACGTGAAATGTGAAATGTGGTATCCAGTGGGGATTGGCTAATAGGTTAGAAGACCTAGACTTCGCTGACGATGTGTGTCTCCTATCTGAGGCACATGGTGAAATGCAATCAAAGATTGAAGACTTGGTAAAAGAAGGAAAATAGGTGGGACTAACGATCAAGACCAAGGCCCTAAGGATGAACACCAACAAACTAGACCCATTTGTCTTCAGTGATGAACCTATAGAGGATGTGGATAGTTTCACCTACTTGGGCAGTGTAGTTACTAAAGATGGAGGAGCAGTACAGGATGTTTCTCAATGTATACAAAAAGCAAATGGTGCCTTTGTTCGGCTCTATCTGGTATGGAAGAATAACAAAATATCTATCAGGACGAAACTTCACATTTTCCGAAGTAATGTCAAGGCTGTTCTACTATATGGGTCCGAGACCTGGAAAGTGACTAAAGTGATTACCTCCAAGTTGCAGACCTTTGTCAACCGCTGTTTAAGGAAAATTCTAAACATCTGCTGGCCGGAACTATCATGAACTATGGAGAAGAATGGGTGAAATCGAGATGGCCATACAGATAAAGCGGCGGAAATGGAAATGGATAGGGCATACATTAAGGAAAGGGAATGAAGCCATTGAGAGAGAAAGGCACTGGATTGGAACCCGCAGGGTAAAAGGAGGAGAGGAAGGCCCAAACAAACAAGATCTGTACACATGAAGGCGATGGAAGAAGGCAAGACCTGGAGAGAGGTGAAGAGGTTAGCTGGCAACAGGATCAAATGGAGATGCTTTGTTGATGCCCGATGTTCCACAAGGAACAACAGGAATTAAGTCAAGTCAAGTCATTGAAGTCTCTCACATTTATAGCTGTAACAATATGGAAGCTGTTGAAGTATGGCTGGTGCTGAGTAATGACATTCGGATGTTATCTGGATGTTATGAAAGGTACTTACGCATAGTGTCAGGCATGCTGCAGTAATACTTTCTGGCCCAATGAGGAAAGCTATGGCAAACTACCTCACTCCTCATCTTGATTAGTATGCCTCATTATCGTGCCAACATCTTTTTTTGCATTTTTTTTTTTTTTAACTGCATAAACTTTAGTGGTGCTGTCTGAAGATTGAAAGAGCCTCTGGGCTGAAGTCTTAAGAGGCAAACATGTGATTATCATACTTTATGAGAGGAACGAATCATATAGTAAGATACATCAGGCACCAAAATTTAATTTCAGTGTTCAGGAAAGTTGAAGAAATGGCTTTATTTTTACAAAACGTTAATTATCATAACCTGCACATAGAACTGAGTTATGACCACTGAGTTATTTAGCTAAGATGTTCGTTTCTCATCAGGTAAATGAAGTCATTAAAAACCTGTTATAGGTCATTGTTAAAATTGTGTCCTTTCCCATCTGATTTAAGGTACAATTTTCCCCTTTGTTTTACATCATTCCAATTTTCTTACTTGATAAATAATGTGTTGTAACTGGTAAGATTATTTCTAACTACAGCCATTTACTTTTTATTGTTCTGTTGCAGTCATCTTCCGTGTATATTGTGCTGACCACACTTACTGCACACTACGCTTCCCAGTGAATACCACAGCAGAGGCTATCAAATTGTGTGCTGCTGATAAACTTAAGATCCGACACGATGACTTAGTTCTGGTGGAAGTAAAATCGAATGGAGAACGTGTTATATTCCGGGACTCTGATCTTGGTATTCCAACGGGCCTTAGCCTCAATGGACGTATATTCGTGTCTCCTCGTGATCATCTTGACGCACTCACATGTCTCGCTGAGCAAGAGACAGCAACTGAGGGATTGGAATGCGACTTGGAGCTGGTCAGCACACGTGAACTAGCATACCATATGACGTTGTTTGACTGGGATCTCTTCTGGTGTGTGCATGAGGTACATACTACTTGATAAGCAATTTAATTTACTACATTGTCCAGTTATGAAGTTTCTTGTTTATGGAATGTTTCAATACAGTAAAAGTTCTTGGCAAATGCTGTGGAATAGCACTTAGATTAAAATCACAGGTAGCTCAGATTTCATCATTTGCGATATGACCCAGGAAACCATGTCACATGTAGCCAAAATCAATTTTCTTTTTTCTTTTTTTTTCTTTTTTTTAAATAGGGAACTAAAATTTGGACAATTGTTTAAGAAAGTTTTTCTCACATTAGCTATAAAATTAGATGTTTTATAATATATCATAAACATACATTTCTACTCACTCCTGGAAAATGGCAATCAAAGTTCAAGGGAAGAAAAATGTCTGTACAAGTATATCTATTGATTTCATCTTATGTAAGGTGTTCAATAAGTTCTATTTAACTAACAGATGATGCTAAAAGTCAGAAGTCATCTTTTGACCCAACTTGTATTTTCCTGTGTACTGAATATTTCCTCCAAGCAGCATGTGGCATGGTTTCCTGGGCTGTATCACATTTGCTGCATATTTTATAACCAACCTTACCTTTTTTTAAACAAGTTATAGCTATATCTGATTTAGATAATGAGTATGAATTCCTTTCTCAACATAGAGGAATATATACAAGGCCTTGAAAATACAACATCTGTTGTGTGACTGTACAAAATAGGAAATAAATATTAGGTGTCAAAATAATGAACTTCCCAATACTTATAAGTTAAGTCATGTCACAATTGAAGTTTATATATCTCTGGTTGTGCCGAATGATTTGGGAATCCAATTCCAATGGTAGGCCTTCTCACTCATACCTGAAAATGTTATTTTGAGGATAGATAAACTAGTTTCTGAGCAAGTAAAAACAACAGAAATATTGTACCTAATAAAGAGTTTATATTTTTATAAAGAAATAATAGACTACTAGATGAAATCCATCAAGACATGACGGTCAGTGGGATAAATATTTATTGAAGGATTTCCTTGTATATGACACTTCTTGTACTTTATTTTTGTAACAATTTTCTTTACATTGCACTGACACAAATAGATCTTACAGTGACAATGGGATAAGAAATGGCTAGAAGTGGGAAGGAAGCGACCATGGCCTTAATAAAGATACAGCCTGGTGTGAAAATAGGAAGCCACGGAAAACCATCTTCAGAGCTGCCGACAGTGGGCCTCAAACCCACTATCTCCCGAATGTAAGCTGATAGCTATGTGACCTAAGCCACGCAGCCACTTGCTCAGTGCATTCCTTGTACAATTATATTTTGGCACTATCGCAACTTTGATGATGATGATGATGATGCTTGTTGTTTTAAGGGGCCTAACATCGAAGGTCATCGGCCCAATCGCAACTTTCAAACATTGCCCTCTTGACATTGCAACATTTAACTGGCCATGGTTGAAAACTGGCTGAGGTAAATAGAGACCTTTACGTCCCTCGAGGTTTATTGAACATGATACAAACTGCCAAGCTAACTGGAAATTGATGCCTATTGAAAGAAAATGGAAGTGTTTTATCGGATGTTGTTAAATCAATTTAAGGGATTAGAGCTCTCTGTCCAGCTTTATCTCCACTTATTATTTCCAAATCTAAGCAATTTCCATATATACTTCTTAGAATTAGGTTCTAATCTGCTTCCATTTCAGAGCCGTTAGGAAACGTTCCGATTTCTAAGGAGCATAACTATGGATGCAATTTTTAGAATAAAAATATGTGGAGGCAAACCATTAATTCAAAAGAATTCAACAATTATGCAGGAAAATGGAGTAGCTACCTATCATCTTCAGTATTAATCTGTTGACGTTAGTGTATGCTTTTGAACTACCGGGTATAAGCCCAATAACTTTCATAAGAATGGCAACTTTCGAGAAAACGTTGTCATCTCTCGCAGAAGTGAATATTTTGCTATAAATTTCAATCACAATATCATCATGTGCTAAAATTCTGGCTTGTAGTTTAGTAACATTTGATCCGTCACCACCTACAGAGGGTATCGCTGTTACCAATTTCTTGCAAAAGATCTGCAAATTCCATTTTTATGTGGTTTTCTGGGCATATTTTTATGTAAGCAGCATGTTTTGAAGAAGGGTCAAAGAGGAGACAATTTAATACAGTTATAACTATATAATTGTTTGCCGGTAAGCATGTGGCAAAACAGGCAAAACTTTTACAAAATATCCCCCGAGATCAATAATTTTTGCACCACAAGAATTGGAATATCATTACGTATGATACATTTTAGAAGACGATTCACACACCTTAATGAATTACTCTTTACCATTGGAGCTTTATCTCCTATTGAGCCATGCTTATTGTATATCATCAGCTGTTTTGGAATTTAATTTTAATCCAGGCACTGAACTCTCATTTAGATTTAAAGGAATTTTGAAAGCAATGTGCACTGTTCAACTGCTGGGGAGCAAAAGAGAGACCATTCCTGTCCACGAAGTACAGCTGACCAGTAAGGCGTCAACTGTGCATGTGTGCCTACGTATTTCCACCTACCCTATCACGTCACCCGCTCTGCTCTTGCACGGATCAGGAGGGCTGGAAGTACTGGCGAGTACACTGACGAAAGAGAATGCTGTAGTTTTCTTTGATAATTTAAAAATATACCGCAAGAAATGTTTATAATTTTAATCTGGGAGTGGTGGCGCGAGGTCTGCATTGGCGAGGCGCAAATTTATTTTGTTTGGTTGCACTTATTTTTAAACTTAGAGACCTCGGCTGCCACATACCTCTCCCTACACTCCTTGCCTTTTGTCTGAGGTCAGCGGCATTGTAGTGAGGGGTGTTCATTCCTAGAAAGAGGGATTATTGTCAAGCAGTGCAATGAAAGTGTCTCGTTAGACCCCGCATCACCAGTCCCATTCGCCGGAAATACAAGAGCAGCAGTACTGAGCTTACCCAGTGACTTACTTGTGTAATAATGTTAGGAATTCATTCAGTCAATCCCTCATCGCTGAAATAATTTATGAAGAGTATGAGGCGAGGGTGTTATGTCTTCTACAGTCTGTGGAAGTGTAAGAAATTTCAATGAGAGTGCGGATGAATTAGAAGTCATAGACTCTAACGTGGAACACGACAGAGCACTAATGAAGAAGTGTTAAATATTAGTGATGATGATTTACCTCTTTCTCAATGGTTTTGGACCACAACAGGAAAGGATGGTATTCCAAACTGGACAAATTTGCTCCTCATAAAAACTCACCTACTCGAACCCACAATATTGTCACTCATTTATCGTAAGTGAGACTCTTCGTAAGAAGTGCATTGTCACCTGAAAAAGCTTCGAGCATATTTTTTCACGAATGTTAATATGTTGCAAATCATAGTAAATTGTACGAACCTGGAAACTGTAATAGCCAGAGGAAATTATACTTGCAAACGAATAATTTTTTGCCATATGGATTGTCATGAAGAGGATAATTATTTCCAGCAGCGTAATTATTTTGGAAAAAACCCTCCCCACCACCCAGGAATATACTGCAGGAACAGCATTACATAGTTAGCAGAATCTAAGCCTGCCAGCTGAATGGCAAGTTTCTATTTTTATATGCTGTGAAGCTAATTAGTATTGTGTATATACATTTATTTTTGAAAAATATCATGCTATTGAGTTGATAAACCTAACACATCAATATATAAAGCATAAAAATGAGTACTTTTGTTATTAGAGCAAATTCAGTTACAGTGGTCAGAAAGTACCTTACGCCACCTTTTACGTTGCACACTCTACAAATCTGCAGGCCAAGAGCATTCATCAGAATGCTTTACAATGTCAATCAGTTAAGTCGTTCTCTCAAAATTGATGTAAGAAAACTCAGCCTACTGTTTTAAATATACCCTATTTATGCAAATCAAGCCTATTGCAAGTTCAGATTAATGAAATACCTGTCACGTAAGAAGCCCTACTTGCTCATTTTCATGGCAAATATATTTTATAGCAGTGATAAATGCATTTTTATCATCTCAAGTATGTTCAGGCAAGTAGGCCCAGCGGTGTGGGGGGGCAACGCGTCAACCTGTCACCCGGCAGCCCCAGGTTCAATTCCCGGCTGGGTCAGGGGTTTTTAATTGTAAATGATTAATATCCCTGGCCTGGGGACTGGGTGTTTGTGTCATCGTTAATGTTCCTTTCCTCACATTCAACACTCTACACTTCCTCCATTCCAATTACACACAGGTTCATATCACATAGTGCAAGTAGGGCAAAACATCTCTATCGGTCGATATCCCGAACAAATAACTTTTTTTTTTAATGTTCAGGCAAAATAGCTATATCCGTCACGTTCATATTTGCGTGAAGACCACGTGGAACTTGAGGAGTGATATGAAATGTTTGTTTACGCCTACATTACACTTTCGATGGAAGGAATTTTAGTTCATTTCATTTTTTTCAAAATGATCCTTTCTAAAATTTGGGTGCGAGTATTATTTACATAAATACGCTATAGATTCACTGGATGAAATTAACTGACATACCATTAGGATAACATGTAACTTGGTAATATGAGGGTCGAGTCATAAGTCATAGCAACTATTTTTTTTCTCGCGAACAGGAGACAACACGGAAAATGTAAGATATGCATTTGGAAATATAGGGCATATACTTATGCATAGTGCCTGAAGACAAATTCTGATTTCAGGAGATTCTCATAGGAAAGTGACAGAACACAGGCCTTTGGTAAACATTGTTTTATTATGGTATAGACAGCAAATACACATGACTATGTACAAAGGACAGGTCTCCACTGGTTACAGACCTTCGATATAAACACCCAAGGTTTCCACTGTGCGTTGCCAGTGGTGGGGCAGGTGCTGGGTACCATTCGCTGCATGTGTATCGCTAACGAGTGACATCTCTTTCCGAAATGCTGTTATGAAGTCCTCTTTGTTAGCAAACCGTTGTGCACGTTGACTTTGGGGATTAGATCATAGTCACATGAGTTCAGATCAGGCGAATAAGGCGGGTGTGAAAGAACCTCCCATCCCCAACGTTGTAAGCGACGCTGAGCGATGGATGCTGTGTGAGCTGTCGCGTTATCGTGTAGGATTATGGCGTTGTCCAGAAGATCTGGACGTTTGGTTCGCACTGCACGGCGCAGTTGGTACAACAAAAAGGAATTGTAATAAACTGCATTGACAGTGTGCCCCCCCATGCACTGGATGACACACAAGAACACCTTGAACATCGTATGCCAGGATTAGCGTAACCACCTCACCAGGGTTCTATAGGGCATGGCATGCACACCTAATGCTTCCCGCAGCTCTGCATGGCATTGGCGTGCATTTCTGCTGCAGAGAACTGCTATTTTAATATACGATCGTTGCTCCTGCTTGTTGACTTCCATTTTGTGACGCTCTCACTCACACACTGAACTTGGGGGTATGCTTAGACCCACACTGTTGTTTAAATACACCATCTAGTGGCTTCATACGCAAGTGCATACCATATGTTTCGAAATGCATATCTTAGATTTTCCGTTTCTCCTGTTCGCGAGAAAAACAATAGTTGCCATGACTTATGACTCGACCTACGTAATATTTATAAAATATTGACAGCGAATGAACTGAGTTCATCATACAATAGCCTGGTTATTTAGTATCACACTCATGAGAAACTCCTTTTAAATTCTTGAAGATGTTGTTAAGAGTCCCAATAGCACAATAGCTCAGCTCATGCATTTGTTATCATTCCTCCACTACACTATCTAGTCATTTTGGAGACAGGGTGACCAGACATCCCCATTTTCCCAGACTTGTCCTTCTGTCCAGCACCTGGGAGAAATTTTCAATCATTACAAAACATCTTCCACTTGAGAGAAGAATATTTTCAATTTCCATATTTCAGCGATTTGCTCTGAAGCAATCTCTTGTTTAGGAATTCTGCCTAAAGATGATGTGGTAAACAAAATTGTTCTATTTTTCTTTTGGCAAACTAGCCATCTGTTAGTAGTGAATCAAGTAATAATTCAAAAGTGGCAGATATGCTGAATGCCATTCAGAACTGCTTAAAACCGGACGAGTTGGCCATGCGGTTAGGGGCACGCAGCTGTGAGCTTGCATCCGGGAGATAGTGGGTTCGAATCCCACTGTCGGCAGCTCTGAAGATGGTTTTCTGTGATTTCCCATTTTCACACTACGCAAATGCTGGGGCTGTACCTTAATTAAGGCCACGACTGCTTCCTTCCCACTACTAGCCGTTTCCTATCCCATCATCGCCATAAGACCTGTCTGTGTCAGTGCGACGTAAAGCCACTAGCAAGAAAGAAAACTGCTTAAAATGGCAGAATAGTTTTTAAATTTGCCAGGACATAATGCTAAAGTCGAAAGAGATTTTTTTCCTTACTCTCAGCACACTTGACAAATGACAGGAATCACCTAAATATAGATTCAGTGAAAGGTTTGTTACTAGTTAAGAACAATTTTAAGAATATACTGTATATTGTTCAGAGTCCTTTAAGGATATTCTAATTCTACAAGGTGTTTTAAAGAAGATAAGTTCATCAGAAAAATACAGTTGAGCACATAATGGCTGTGCCCGCTGGATCATTTGTTAATTACTTACAAACCATTGATTTCTTTCCCATTAAGGTGAAGTATTATTTTTCCAATTTAGGATGACTTTCCCTTAGCAAAGTCTCATGTGTAATATGTATAGTAAGAAACTAAGTCATTATATGACTGTTTTTAGCTATTATTCTATAATGTCCTACATTGTTTCTTGAGTGCCCTTTTTCCTGTTTATAACATCTGGTCATCCAACTTAAAGATGATGAATGGTATGTTCAACACACACTGAACACAAATAAAAGACATTTGAGTGTCAAACACGATGTGAGTGTACACACAGGTTGGAGTCTGCTCAAAGGGACCTAAAGACATCGGAACTCCTCCAGAACATAAATACAATGATTAAAGCTCACAAATGATTGTTTTGTATTTGACATTCCATATAAGCTTCATCGTATGTTAACAACAAGAGGAGTTCCCACAAAATAAATTGCATATTGGTCCACTTTAACAACTCAGAAACAACAATCCTTTTTAACATAATAAGACTGTAATAAGATAACTCCACTTTTATTCAATTAACAATACAGTATATTTTATATCAAAAACAAGAATCACAATAAAGGGATTTATAGTCATTGCATCATAAAAACAATATTTTATAGTAATGAAATACAGTATGTATTTAATACTTAAACACATAACAAGTGGATTTTTTAATCACCATGCGGATTTTTAATGTACTTTTCATTTTTCATAACACATCATCCATTTATGTATCATTTTGTAGTAATTTTTAGAATATCTGTCGTCAATTTAACGACCAGCCAGCTGATGATCGTTCAAGAGAACTGAAAAATGTACTGGTGAAATAAAAGTCTTCCCATTATGTATCAATAACATAACGTTGTTTGTAAAAGTCTATTAAAAGGTGGAACTATGTAACTTTCTTCTCTTATGAGTTCAAGAAGACATACAACTCTATCAACTGGGAAACACTAATGAATGTTCTGGAAGAGTCTGGGTTTGGTGACACATTCAGAAACCTGATCAACTAGATGCTCACCAACACAGTATCGTAAGTGAAATTCATGGGTGAGATCTTTGTACCGTTTATGATCAAAACAAAACAGACTAGCCCCACCTCTCATCAACTCTGTTGGGGAAAAGATCACTCGAGAGTGGAGGAAAAAGCTGAGGCAAAAATAATCAAACTAAGATCGGTTCAGACTTGGTCCCAAACTCAAAGCGGTACATTGACTGCATGGCATTTGTGGTTGACTTTGTCATTTTCGCTAATGACATTGATTCAACAATTGTTCAGTAGGCTGACAGAAACAGCTGTGAAAATAGGATTTCAGATTTCATTTGGGAAGATAAAATATATGAAGGACACCAATGGTGGACCAGACTGGATGATCTCTAGGAAGATTAAACGAATCAAATATTTCAGATATTTGGATTATTAACATCAGGATACAGAACTTAAACCAAGTGTACCATCTCACAAAGAACAATGAAAGGAGTCAAGTTCAGGCACTATAACCAATTGTTAAAACTGAAAGATTATATGCATCAGAAACGTTGACCATAAGTAGATGGGGATAAGTCACTTAACTGAATAAAAGGGAATGTAAGATATTAAAAAAGCTGGGGTGAACGGCAGGTACATTTCAGATCTGATGAAGAGGAGTACAGCAAGATAGAACCAATCATAGAATTGATTAAGAAAAGAAGACTGCTCTTCAATGGACACATTAACAGGATGTCACATGACCGACTAACAAAAAGTATATGGAATTTCATCCAACCAAAATCATGAAGGCCAAGGTGGTTGCAGGAATGTGAAAAGAATCTGAGATAGATATGTTTCCGAGAACATAAATTTCATGACAAGGTCAAATTTAGACAGCTAGAAAAGAGCTGTCAAGGTTTAGGATGGGATTTTTTATTTTTTTACAATTTGTTTTATGTCGCACCAACACAGATAGGTCTTATGGCAATGATGGGATAGGAAAGGACTAGGAGTGGGAAGGAAGTGGCCGTGGCCTTACTTATGGTACAGCACCTGCATTTACCTGGTGTGAAAATGAGAAACCATGGAAAAGCATCTTCAGGGCTACCGAAAGTGAGGCTCCAACCCACTGTCTCCCAGATGCAAGCTCACCTCTGCACACCCCTAACCACACGGCCAACTCGTCCAGTGGTTTATAATGGAATCAAAACCTAAAGCACAAGAAGGCGCTGGCTGATAGGCTCAAGAAATACTGGGAGGATGTGAAAGTCAGAAGAAGAACAAGATCTAGATACCGGATGGAAATTGGTTGTTATCACAAGCCCATTGAGGCTGAATTTGATAAGAAAAATAAAATATGATGTTAGTAATGATCATTGACTGTGACGTGGCTATGGGGAATACATCATGGAAGACATTATTACACAAATTGAACAGCGCAGTGGTCAACCACAGACGTTTAATAATCACAATTAGCGGTGTCTGGCTAGAATTGTCAGTGGGATATGGGAGGAAAAGACCTATCAGAGTGCCCGTATTAACACCAACACCAGGCACAGCACCTCATCTGGCGCATGACATTGATAATTTGACTCTGGAGGACTAGCAACATACAGCTTGGTCCGATGAGTCAGTGTTCCAATTGGTTTGAGCAGTTGGCAGGGGAGGCTTTTCAGGTGAAGTAGGTGAATTGCCACTTCACCACTTATTTTTACCATAATGAATTACTTAAATTTATTTTTCTTATGACATTTGTTGGTTTTATGGAGAGAAAATATTTTATTGTACGGCGTTTGGAGCACCTCATCACCTGATGAGAACCAGGGGAACTCACGAAAGCGCCGGCTGTCGGCCACAGTACGGAGCGTGAGACTGAGTGAAGACGAGAGATTCCGCAGCTGCCTCTACCTCCCAAGTGCTCCCTCCTAGCGCTTGGCCTTGGCGGTTGCAATGACAACCGTGATGTCACCCGCGTACTTTCCACATAGCAGAATGTGCTAGTGAAGTTGTCGGAAGAGCGGAATGTTTCGTCTTCCCTGCGTCATCCTGTGTAAAGTACGAGTACTTATGCATCATGGTTCATTCGTAGTGTTGTGCTGTTTTATTTTAAAATGTATCCTATTTATGACATAGTGTGCATTTTATTATAAACACCATTTTCACATTGGAGAAACAAAGATCAGAATGAAGTTCTATGTTTTGATCGCCCTACTGAATCACTGCAAATTTGTGCTACAAAAGAAGTGAATCATTTCGGTAAATCTTACAATCTTAGTTTCAAACGTTCGTGGTTTAAGGAATTTCCATGGTTGTGCTCCTCTCCAGCTCTACAGAAGTTGTTTTGTTGGGCCTGCTTGCCTTTTATCAATAAAAATAATGTTTGGAATAAAGAAGGATTTTAAGCCCTTTTGAACATAGCACGTTCTTTACATAAGCACTCAGACTCTGCAGAACATAAAATACAGCAGCTAGATTTCAAGACATTGGAAAAAAAACAAAATATGATCTCTGATGTCCTGAAGGAAAATGCCAGACTGTATATTGTAATGGTACAGTTCAGTGAAAATGTACATTTAAATAGGCTTTTCCTTCAGTTGGTAATTGATGCAATGCTCTATTTAAGTAAGCAAGTAGCTTTTCGTGGTCATGACGAAACATTATATTCAATAAATCGTGGTCACGTGCTGGACCCTCTGCTGCCAGTCACAGGTACGAGGTACGAGTACAAAACAACCAAAAACAACACATAGTTCCTAAATCTTGTCCTCCTCTGTGGTGTAGTGGTTAGTGTGATTAGCTGCCACCCCGGAGGCCCGGGTTCGATTTCCGGCTCTGCCACGAAATTTGAAAAGTGGTACGAGGGCTGGAACGGGGTCCACTCGGCCTCGGAAGATCAACTTAGTAGAGGTGGGCTCGATTTCCACCTCAGCCATCCTGGAAGTGGTTTTCCGTGGTTTCCCACTTCTCCTCCAGGCAAATGCCGGGATGGTACCTAACTTAAGGCCACGGCCGCTTCCTTCCCTCTTCCTTGTCTATCCCTTCCAATCTTCCCATCCACCACCAAGGCCCCTGTTCAGCATAGCAGGTGAGGCCACCTGGGTGAGGTACTGGTCATCCTCCCCAGTTGTATACCCCGACCCAGAGTCTGAAGCTCCAGGACACTGTCCTTGAGGCGGTAGAGGTGGAATCCCTCACTGAGTCCAAGGGAAAAACCAACCCTGGAGGGTAAGCAGATTAAGAAAGAAAGAAAGAAAGAAAGAAAGAAAGAAAGAAAGGAGTTCCTAAATCTGTCGCTCGAAACTGAACGGGTAATAGCTCTTCACCATACTTTACAGCCTCGAGCCGCCACTGGCAGATGGTAGGTTTCATATATGGCATAGGCCCCATGAAGCCACGGACCCCAGTTCTCGGTAAAGCACCATACAGGCCGGTGATGACCCCATAATGGTGCCGAGTGTTTTCACGTGCCATGGGCTGGATCTGGTGATCCACTTGCACAGGTCGTTGATCAGTGACAGCAACGCTGAATCAATCAATCACTACTGATCTGTATTTAGGGCAGTCACCCAGGTGGCAGATTCCCTATCTGTTGTTTTCCTAGCCTTTTCTTGAATTATTTCAAAGAAATTGGAAATGTATTGAACATCTCCCTTGGTAAGTTATTCCAATCCCCAACTTCCCCTCCCATAAATGAATATTTGCCCCAATTTGTCCTCTTAAATTCCAACTTTATCTTCATATTGTGACAATTCCTACTTTTAAACTTATTCATCTACTAATGTCATTTGGGCCGATGACCTTCGATGTTAGGCCCCTTAAAACAACAACCATCATCATCACTAATGTCATTCCACACCATTTCTCCACTGACAGCTCAGAACATACCACATAGTCGAGCAGCTCGTCTTCTTTCTCCCAAGTCTTCCCAGCCAAACTTTGCAACATTTTTGTAACGCAACTCTTTTGTCGGAAATCACCCAGAACAAATTGAGCTGCTTTTCTTTGGATATATTCCAGTTCTTGAATCAAGTAATCCTGGTGAGGGTCCCATACACTGGAACCATACTCTAGTTGGTATATTACCAGAGACTTGTATGTTGTGTGCCCTCTCCTTTACATCCTTACTACAACCCCTAAACACCCTCATAACCATGTGCAGAGATCTGTACCCTTTATTTACAATCCCATTTATGTGATTACCCTAATGAAGACCTTTCATTGTATTAACACCTAACTACTTACCATGATCCCCATAAGGAGCTTTCACCCCATCAATGCAGTAATTAAAACTGAGAGGACTTTTCCTGTTTGTGAAACTCACAACCAGACTTTTAACCCCATTTATCACCATACCATTGCCTGCTGTTCATCTCACAATATTATCGAGGTCATTTTGGAGTTGCTCACAATCTTGCAACTTATTTATTACTCTATACAGAATAACATCATCCGCAAAAGGCCTTATCTCTGATTCCACTCCTTCGCTCATATCATTTATATATATAAGAAAACATAAAATTCCAAAGGTAAAGCTTCACCTACTCTAATTCTCTGAGATCTATTTTCTAGAAATATAGCAACCCATTCAGTCACTCTTTTGTCTAGTCCAATTGAATTCATTTTTGCCAGTAGTCTCCCAATATCCACACTATGAAATGCCTTAGACAGGTCAAGCGCCATACAGTCTATTTGACCTCCCGAATAACTGCTTGATGACTACTTGTGGCCCTTCGTGGACTGTATGTACCCCTACAATGCAACAACCAGATATTCCAGCACGATAATGCACTGTGTCATTGGCTCCAAATTGTCCAAAATGAATTTGAGGAGCATTCCGGAGAGTTTCAATTATTGTTGTAGCCACTTTGACTGCCTGATATGAACTCTGCCAAGCATTTATGCGACTTGGTAGAGAGGTCCATCCACATCCAAGGCCCTGCACGTACAAATAGCAGGAATCTGTAGATAGCTATTCAAATGGCATGGGTCAGAATATCTCCACAGGTGTTTCTTCCACTTGTGGAATTGATGCCAATATGAGTTTCTGCACTTGGCTGAGCTAGAGGAGGGCTTACATGATACTAGACCCCCATCCCATGACTTTTGGCATGTTAGAATATTTTTATATTTTGTTTATTTAGCAGGAATCAGTGCAAGTGTATTATAGTAGAAAAATAAATGTCCTTAGTCTGCTATCTGCAGGAAACTTTATTGACAAGACACAAAAAGTTTTGGGCATAAGGTGGCATTGGTCATCTGATTTTCTACATAGTCCCCACCATCATTGATTCATTCATCCCACCACTTCGCGAGCTTGAAAATCCCCTGTTGTTAAAAGTCCATGCCCTGGGTACTGCACGGCTGCTTCAATGTTGTCATTGGAGGTGAAACTCCACCCTTCTAGTGTCCTCTTCAATGTAGAGATGAAGAGGAAGCCGCAGGGCGCCGAGTTGAGACTGTAGGGGTCGTGACCTAGGTACTCGTAACTGAAGGCAGCAATATGCTTGAGCATTGCTGCTGCCATGGGGTCTCACATTGTCGTGCACAAGGATGACTCCTGCCATGAGGTTGCATCCATTGAATGGCACGTTTTTGTCATGTCAGTGTTCAGCTCCATGCCTAACTGGACAGCATAGTGGGTTTTGGTCGAAGGGGTCTCAGGTTAAATTCCTGGCTGGGTTGGTGATTTTAACCCTGAATAATTAATTCCTCTGACTCCTCTGCACCCTTCAACACAATAATTAATTCTAAGTAGGACCCCATTCTCACAGATATACAGATTGCCAATGGGCATCCACTAGGAAGACTTGCTCCAGGCTCCTCTGGAGGCCATATGCCATTATAATTATTACCAGTTTCCTGTCACAGCAATAGCTGTGAAAGAAGACTAAAAATGAAATGAAAATAAATGAAGCATGAGAAAAGCAATGGAAAATATACTGAATTCCAGAAGACCATTTATTTGCCTTTAAACTTACACTTCCTTCATGATTACATGTAAAAATTTTTTACCTTGGCAATTACCCTAGCATAATCTTCTTATGCATGCTTGCAGCAGTCATGTTTTGATCACTTTAACATACAGTTGACAGTAAATGATTGCATTTAACTGTCCTGTTGTTACACGTTCAAATTATATATTGCTCTAGCATTTATGAATCTCTTCTCTCCAAAAAGCACCTTATTGCTATGGGGGGTGGTTTTGAACTTCGTACTGTTGGGGGATGCTGTATGCCATATGCTTCCATGCTATGGAGGCAGTTGTGGACTTGAGGGTAAAGTGGTGGAACCGACTCTCGTTTTCTGTCACAATTTGGAGCAGAAATGTTTTTCCCACAATTTCATAATGAAAGAGATGATGCAGGCTTACTCTTACTTTTGTGACTTGTGGTCTGGTGTGAGCTGGTAAGGCACCCACAGTTAGGGCACTTTACAGTACTGCAGGATGTCTTGTATGCTTTTGTGAGCTGACTCATGGCTGATACCGACTTCAGTGGCAATGTGAACCACCATCACATTCTTGACCACATAGGCGGGTGGGAGACCTTCTCGATTAACTGGAGTGGGAGACCATGGATTTGAAAGCACAGTACAATTATGGCTTGAGGAAGATGCAAGTGATATTGAAACTGACTGTGATGAAGATTTCTTTATTTCAAACAGTGACAATAGTTCATAAAGTACATCTATATATATATAAAATAAGAGTTTTGTCTGTACATTGCTGAGAATTTGAAATAAATGGTATTTCTGTATCGGTCATGTCCACAGTAACAAGGAAATGCACTTTTTACTTTTCTGTAATTTCTGTCTGTCTGTATGTTCATGCATCACGAGAAAACAGCTGAAGAGAATTTCATGAAAATCAGTATGTAAAGTCAGGGGTGAGCCACTACAATCTAGGCTATAAATCATTTTATTCACGCTGAGTGAAATGGTAGTTTAGGGGAAGGCCTAAAATTCAATTCTTAAATTTTTATATTATTAGTGGTCCTATCCATAAATACTACATAACTAAAGTTACATACAATTAAATTTCCGATCATTTATGTCTTATACATTTTCACCGTACCGGCTATGATAACACAGATATTAATGAATTTCGATTTTTGTTGCTAAGTCCAAATCAACGCCGAGCCACGAGAAAATGGGTGAATAGAATTTAATGAAAATAGGTGCATAGAGTTGGGGAAGAAGCTATAGTCTAAGCTATAAACAATCTTACTGACCCTGGATGGAATGGTAATTTAGGGGTAGGTGCCTAAATACCTACACTATGTTATTGGTCATATAGAAAAGTACTATATAACAAAAGTTATAGAGAATACAATTTCTGATCATTTAAGTTTTATTTAGTTTTACCATACCGACTATAAGAGTAGTATTTCAGAGTCAGAAGAAAACTAAATATGAAGGCCTACAATATCAAAAGGGCATAACATTGATCAACAATAACATTACATTGACCATTGTTTGTTGTGATGTTCTTTGCTTCTTATGGTGCACTCAGCTCCAATAGATGGGATTACTGTTACATACCGAGTATAACAGCCTGACTGAATATTGGTGGGAAATAGCTGGGGAGTTAGAAGAAATTTTTCTTTAGCATGCCATTCCTCTGGTTCATACATTGTCTGATACTGCTGATACGTAACACACTGGTTCATCATAGTATTCCAGCTATTCGATCCCTACTCTGACGCACTGTTTTGAATGAGCAGTGTGCACATTTGGCAGAGGCTCACTTAGTAATAGTAGTATGATCTGGTCTAGAATTACAATTTAGGCGTATTCCAAATTATAGCACTACAATTCACTAAATAATTCAAACGTCAAACCTCAAAAGAGCCATTTCTTAAGAAAAGCGTCTTCCTCTTCACTTTTATTAAATTCTACATTCATTTTATTCCAAATTAGCAGTGAAGAGGGGCTTTCTCCTATGGCTTGGAGGAAAAATTTGCCTCCAAGTCAGATTTTTCCGCCGCCAGTGTAGTGAAATGAGATTTTCCGACTCATCGGGTACTCCTAGAAAACAGATTAGTAAAAGGGCATAGGTTTGCCCTGGGACTCTCCACTATTCGACCCCCCTGCCCCCGCCAAAAAGAAAACAAAGAGTGTTCACGGATCACGGCTGTCTGCAGCTTGGTCATTCCAGCTCTGGAACTTTGGATTGTTAGATCGGCAGCGTAGTACTGTTTGTTAAAAGTGAGAAAATGTGTGGTTTTTCATTTGATCAAGTATTTCATATTGCTTTTAATCGCGCCGTTCCTCCTGACATCATTGTAATGACCTATGTTCATTTCACATGGGGAAACCACTAAGACAGTCTTTCTGAGGATATAAAAAAAGCAGGTGGAGAGTGAGTGTCTCCCATTATAATGAACACTCCCTAACCAGATTGTGACTGATGGTAGGCAAGCTGGCCTACCATTACAATGAAAATTCCCTAACCCAGTCTTCATATGAGAAAAGACGTTTGGTGACTGCCCCGTCGCGTTTCTAGGGTAATGTTAAGAGCTATGCAATATAATACAATCTTGCCCACAAGATGTACACTACCTAACCTAGAATTCTGTATACAATGTAGAATTCCGTAGCAGAGCACGGGTACATCAGCTAGTTTTCTGTAAGTGGCATCAGTGAGGGTACTGAAGGTGAAGAAGAAGAAAATGTGACTGGGAATGGTGAGTAGAGCATACTATGGAACAAATAGATATAAACTTGTGCTCAACCATTCATGCAAAGAAGCAGGACCCAAAAGCATATGAATTTTTTCTAAAGATATATCTGTATTTACATGCTGTGATTTTAACTAAAATGATGTAATTTACCTTTTTTTTTTTACCTTTTCACTCCATCAGTTACATATATTTATTCCTAAATATGTTGTATAATGATATTTCATAAAATGTTTCTTTCCTTAAATTAATTAAAGCTGATGACGTGTGAAATGATTCTGTTGTTTTCTATTAGGAGTGAATATGAGTTTAATAGATGCAGTCTTTGATTTTTATGAAATATTTGCATTTTAATGTGTGTTAGATGAATGACACTACATATGCAAGTAATTTTAAGTTAATTGCTTGGTTACATGTGGCTAAATAAACAACAGCAGTCTCTGAGACCTCACCACACAGTGTATGTCCGACTAGTGTATGCGATAGGTCGTTCGTGTCCGTTGCTGAGCCGGTGTGACAGCACTGCGCCAACACCAGTTTTGCTGGCGTCTGTTGCCAGCTAAAGTGGTAATGCTGGATCATACTGCATAAGGACCTGCGGTGAAGTTAGAGCATCCTTGATATCCTGGTAATACCTGTCGCCCTCTGGCGTCCATACGAGAGGATCCCTCAGCAGCATGTCCCTGAGTGGTTGATCTCTTGTTGACGGGTTGTAGATGAAGGCGCTGTAATATGTAACTTTACCCAGAAACAACTGGAGTTCTTCTGGAGTTGTAGGTTTTGGCGCATCTCATACAGCTCGGATGTGCGCGTCAGACTTATGGATGCCTGATGCATCGATCTTGTGGCCAAGAGCTTCCAGAACACGTTCAGTAAAGCTGCACTTGGCTCGGTTGAGCTTCAGATCGTATTGGCAAAAGCGCTCCAGTGTAGCGGTGAGGGTCGCTATCAGGTTTTCAAAACTATCAGCAAAAACAAAGGTGTCATCAAAGAAACTTATGACATTTGGGAGGTTCTGCAAAACAGTGTCCATTCGCTGCTGCCAGATGGCAGGGATGTTGGCTGCTCCGTAGACAGCACAAGTTGGGTGAATCAGGCCATGGGTTGGAGTGTTGAGCATGAGGGCATGGCTGAATTCATCATCAATCTCGAGATGAGTGGACGTGTCCGTCACATCCAGGTGGCAGAAAAGGGTGGCGCTGCGCATCCGGTTGAACAGATGCCCCACTTTTGGAATTGGGTGTTCATCAATGATGACCTGCAGGTTGAGAGTAGGTTTGTAGTTAGCCGTAATTCTCAACTTGGCGTTCTTCTTCACAACGACATGAGTTGTTGATGCCCACTCTGAGTATTCTACTCTCTTGTAGAAACTAGATTCGATCTTGGCATCGATTTCTCTGGTGTAGGCACCTCGCAGGGCCACAGGAACTTCACATGCTCGGGAGAAGATAGGGGTGGCACCATCTTTCAGGTGCATGTTCACTGGTGGCCTGACAACTTCCTGGGTGTATCGCTGAAGACATCCTGGTACTGGCTGAGGACGGCATCAAGTTCCTTTTGCTGGTCCAGGGACAGAGACTGCTTGACGCAGAATTGATGGATGTGTGCTGGTCTTCCAAAAAGCTGCTCGAAATTGATCTCTCGTGCGAACTCAGAGATCCAGTCTTGACCAAGGAGCGACTCAAATTCATCGTCGCCGATGTAGAGGCAAGGTTCCTGGAGGTGGTGCCAATGGTGGCGGTGACTGGCATCTTGCTGATGAAGTTAATACTGTGGCCAGTGTAGCTTGCAAAGTTGCAATCAATCTTCTGCAAAGGAAAACCTGGTTTTATCATACCCAACCTCAATTTCCTCATCATCAAACAGGGGGCACCAGTGTCGAGTTCCATCTTGACGGTGGTTCCCTCTAAGTTGACATCTATCAACTGCTTCCCCGGAGAATGTATTGCTCCGACGACCTCAACTTTGTTGAAATGATGCATGGCATCAATGCTGTTGGCTGGTTGCTCTTCTTCGGTTACATGATTGGTCTTGCGCTGCTTCGGTTTGGACCTACAAACTTTAGCAATGTGACATTTCTTGCCACACATCCGGCAATCAGCATTGAGGAACCTGCACTAACTGCGTGGATGGTCCCCACCACACCCAGCACACGATGATGATTGGTCACGTGGTGTTCCTTGATTGGCTGGATGCGATCCTTGTTGAGGCCTAGGTTGGTCAGACTTCTGTTGGCGATTGATAGATTTCTCACGTCGCCATTGGTTGCCACCCCTCCGTGACTGTGGCTTTGTATAGCCTATCCAGTTAGTTGAGTCGGGTTTTGAGGTTATGTTCAGGTTCTTAACCTCAACAGCAGTATTCCGGGTGGCTTCAAATGTGCATGCAATCTCGTACCCAGCTGTAAATCTCTCTGTATTTTTGCAATAATTTCATCGCACATGTCCCTTGACTCTAAACCTTTGAGGAGTGGTTCAATTAGCATGTGGTCTAAAAATTCTCCATACTCACAGTGTGTTGCTGCATGCCGTAATCTGAGAGTGAAGCTGGCGATTGTCTCCCCTATCCTCTGCATGACGCTCCGGAATTTTATGCTCTTTGCGTATTTATTGTGACTTGGGTCAAAATGGTCCATCAACTTCGACTGAATTTCACTGTATGAGAGAGTTTCCGGGTCTATGAGGCTTACAAGAAACTTCAAAGCATCGTTGAGTTCGGCGCTCATATAGACACCTGCGAACTGTGCGTGCTCTTCTCCTGGAACCTTACTCAGACCGAGTGCCCATGTAAACTGCTTGAAATAGTCCCCTGTGGTGGTCCCATCGTCAGCACGATATGCTGGCATCAAGAACTGTGACGGTCAAGGTTGTGTGGGTGGTGCTGACTTGTTCGTGCTGGCACTTTGCGCGGTGGATTCCCTGAGAGCATTGGTGATCATCCCAGAAAGAGCCTGAAGAAGTTCTGCGGATACTCCTTTTGACATGTTGAAGGATGATGGTTCACTAATTCACTGATACTCTAACACGTGTGATGTTGAACATCGTTCGGTAGCACGTGGTCGCGTTGAGGTTCCGCTTCTTGCGAGTTTCACTTCACTGTCCCGCACGAGTTTCATTTTGCTATTTATTGGGTACACGCGATGTTATTTATAAATCTCACTTAGGGAGGGTCATTCACTCGTTCACTAATACATTGACCCGCGTGATGTCACACTTTGTTCGGTAGTACTTGGTCGTTTTGAGGTTAAGTTTCTTGTGCGAGTTTCACTTCACTTTTTCTCGAGTGCATGCGACTTTATTTATCCATCCCACTTCTGACACCACTTTTGTATTTGTGGTTTGATAAATAACACAAACTGATTAGAGAATCCATGTATTTAGAGGATAAAACTACAGACAAGTATGGAAAAGAACAAAACTCATGGTTAGTAGTTGCAAGTCTCTCTGTGTCCACCATACTGCCAACTGTTGGGTGTGAAATCACATTAGTTACACAGAGTTTGAATACACAACAAATATAATATAGAGATAAAAACATAATACGAAGCGTGTTTTTTAAGTAAGGTCCGTTTTGTTGTAAACACTAGTAGTTCGCGTGCATATCGCAACGAGCGTGTGCGTCATGTACCGGCATGCCTTGGGAACAACTGTGCTCAGTTTCAACTCTGTGACTAACCTGTACGGTTCTGTTCTGTGCTTTCAAAATGTTTAAGACTATCAACTCGCCCGCCGCGTGTGAGGTTCGGTCAGTGATACGGTTTTTGTCAGTAAGGAACCTGTTTGCTGCAGAAATTCATCAACAGATTTACGAAGTGTACGGTGATACTGTTATGAGTGAAAGCAAAGTGCATAAGTGGGACCACAACTGGAGACAAAACATGGGTTTCGCATATCACGCCCGAATCGAAGCAACAGAGCATGGAATGGAGACACACACACTCGCCTGTAAAGGCCAAACAGACTCTGTCCCAGTGCAAAATTATGGCATCGGTGTTTTGGGATAAGCATGGTGTTTTGTTGGTCGACTTCATGCAACGAGGAACCACTATCAATGCAGAAGCATACTGCCAAACCCTGAGAAAGCTCCACAGAGCAATTCAAAACAAAAGACGCGACATGCTGACAGAGGGAATTGTCCTTCTCCATGACAATGCAAGACCTCACACTGCAGGTCAGACCCGCGGTTTATTGGACAGTTTTGGCTGGGAAGTTTTAGATCACCCACCCTACAGTCCTGATCGTATTTCAATCCAGATCTATACAATTGAAAACCGTGGGTTACAGTTTGTGAGAATTAGAAATTGCTGTTATGATTTATTTGTTCATTGTATAGAAATGGCACTTCTCTGTCTGTTCATGATGCTAGTAACATGAAATACCCTTCGGAAAGAATGAATGTACATGAACTCACATTTCTTCTATTTGTAAATCCGTAAAAATTTCATTCGTATGCTAGGTGGATGAATGGTGACACAGAACTGCAGTTGCTCATCATAATGAATTCATTCCTAAATTACTCTTCAAAGCTACGATGAATCAGAATGCTAGTGAAAGAAAGTGTTTTTATGTTTGGTAAATGAGATAGCAGAATCACTTGTATCTAAAAGACTCAGATATGTACCTGCAGGGCAATGTGGCTGTTGATATTGTGGTTATAATCCCTAGATCTCCAATTTGTTTGTTTTCTTGTTGTTTTTATATCCAAATCACAGGACCATGGCATTTCAGAAGTCTCATATGCCTTGGGATTGGATCCACAGCTGCCTTGGTGAAAGCTAGTGACAATGCCAAGTGATACCTATATATCAGTCACTATTCAGAATGCATTGGTAGCCTACTTCAGTGTATATATACTTTGTATAGAACAGTCATTAATAATGCTACGCTTAACCTAGTGGCTGAGGAGACCACTCATATTGCTATCAATCCACAGCTAATTATTATTATTGTCTATTTGGGCATGATTCAAAATCAGTAGAGCATTTTCATAGTCTTGTGGAACTAACTGATATGTCTGATGATAGGTTTTTTATTGTGTTCTACAATCATTAGAACCATACATTCTGAATTATAAGTGGATTACCCAGTAGAGTTCAGAAACTCATAAGAATGTTTACCCCTTTTCCCTCTGTTTATACTGCTTTGCACACCAACTTAACTGGGTAAATCATAATGGAAATATGTTTTAGTATAACACTGATATAGTTTTCTTTGCGAATCTGTTAGCATTCTCCTCTGTATTAAGTATGAGAACAGATTTACTTCAACATGTCAACAACTGTTTTGTCTTTCTTTAGAACAGGTCAGTAATCTCAATTTAAGAAACAAACAAATATTAACTGAATACTTTGAAACAATTTAAAATAAAGTCATGAAAGAATTGTCTCGTAGAAGTCCATCTTTTCAATACACTTTTGTGACTTATTAAAAATCAAAATCGAAGTTACCGTACATGTTAAAATATTGGGACATGTTTCACCAATATAACAGGCATCTTCCGCCATATTGTCTTTAACATTAAAACTAAAGTAGTAGACTAGACTTAAGGCTAAACTTAAAATGTTACATAAAGTGGGTTATGACATTAAAATAACTATTACAAGAACACACTTATATAGAAAAAATGAGCACTTGTGCGAGATTGACATTTGTGTTATGTCATTAAAACATTGTAGTGGGTAAAATAACATTGCTCATGAATGACAGTTAATATTTGATAGCACTCAGGTACACTTGTATTTGTATTACTAAAATTTGTATCTTTCTAAGATAAAATTATTAATGCTGATTAACCCTGGAGTGGTCGCGATGGGTCTACGAGACCTGGGCGGCCTACTTATTGGTTTTCTTGATGTTGGAATGCACTGAACGCTTCCCCCTCCCTGGTAGCTTCATGGCTACCGACCTTCAACTGAACCGGATGGATACCTCGATGACGAACTTTGGCCCAAAACGGAAAATGAGAATTGGTTGTTGGAATGTTAGACCTTTGACAGAAGAAGGTAAACTAAAGCAGGTTGAGAAAGAGATGCAAAATTATGGCTTGGAAATTCTTGGTTTAAGTGAAGTGAGGTGATGCGATTTTGGAGAGATCATGACGCAAAGTAGGAATACATTTATTTATTCTGGACAGTCTGGGGAGGATGCTGAATGGAGAAATGGAGTGGGTATGTTGCTAAATAGGACATCCAAGAACAGTTTATTTGATTGGAGTCCCATCTCAGACAAAATGATGACAGTTAGATTCCAAGGTAAAATTCGAAATGTAACAATAGTAGTTTGTTATGCACCAACAGAAGTATCTGATGTCAACATGAAGGATCAATTTTATCATCAGTTGAATGAAACTATGAAGAATATAAATAAAAGAGATATTGCTATTATTATGGGTGATATGAATGCGAAGATTGGATCAAACAATGAAGGACTAGAGCATGTGATAGGGAAACATGGATTAGATGAAATGAATGATAATGGAGAGAGATTTGTAAATTTGTGTGTCAGCCGGTAAATGGTGATTGGAGGGACAATCTGTCCTCACAAAAGGTGTCATAAGGTTACATGGGTATCGCCAGATCACAAAATAGAAAATCAGATCGATCGTGTAGCTATTAGCAAGAAATTTGGAAGATAATTGACAGATGTGAGGAATAGAAGAGGAACTGATGTTGGTAGTGATCATCATCTAGTAGTAGCTGAGTTTAAATTGAAAATAAAGGCTGCATCGAAGAAGTTTGCAACAAGAAAAAAGTGGTTCAATATACAAAGGTTAAACAGAAAAAGAAGAGGAAAGAATTTAGTCTGGAGTTGAAAAATCGGTTTGAAGTCCTTTCAAGTCTTGAAAAAGTGTAAGAGTTAAGTGTGAAAAGAACTTGGGAAAATGTTAAGAACACTTATATACAAACGTGTGAAAAAGTAAATTGCTATAGGAGCTATCAACAGAAAGACTGGATGTCTGAAGAAACATGGGACTTAATTGAAAAACGAAAAGAGGCAAAAGCTATAGTAAACCAAAGCATAACAAGACAGCAGAAGTTGGAAATTGACAAAATGGTTAAAAGAAGTGTGAGAGACGACAAAAGAAGATGGATTGACCAGCAGGCACAAATTGCAGAGGAAGCTGAGAAGAAGGGTGATATGAAACAACTCTATACCATTACAAGGAAGTTGTCAAGAAAAGGTTGTAGGAAGAGTAAACCAGTGAGGGATAAGCAAGGAAATATTCTGTTATCACAAGAAGCACAATTGAGAAGTTGGCAAGAGTATTTTTCAGAAATTTTAAACAAAGATGATGGAAATGAGCAGGAAATTCAAGAAGTAAATGAAGGCTTAGATAGTGAAGACTCTAGAATAAAGCTAGATCTCCCAACAAGGCATGAAGTTAGGTTAGCATTGAAACAATTAAAGAATGGTAAAGCAGCAGGTATAGATAATATAGATCCAGAAATACTAAAAGTGGATGAAGAGGTCACCATTAATTTGCTGCTACCATTACTGGAGAAAATATGGAAAGAAGAGAAAATTCCAGCTGATTGGAAAGAGGGCTTGATCGTGAAACTCCCTAAAAAGGTGACATCACAGTGTGTAAGAATTGGAGAGGAATAACACTACTGAGCATACCAAGTAAAATTCTCTCTAGAATAATTCTAAACAGAGTAAAGGACTCAATTGAGCAGCGTCTTAGAAAAGAACAAGCTGGTTTCTGTAGACAATGCAGCTGCGTTGATCTAATAAATACACTAAGAATAATTCTAGAGCAAAGTAATGAATGGCAGGCCACATTGTACTTGACATTCATAGACTTTGAGAGAGCGTTTGATTCAGTAAATAGGACCGTAATGTGGAAGACATTGGTGAAATATTGGGTACCGGATAAGATCTTGAATCTCATGAAGGCAATGTATGAAGGGTGTAGATGTAGTACATGAGGGAAAACTCTCAGATTATGTGAATGTCACAAGTGGAGTTCACCAGGGAAGCGGTTTTTTCACCAACAATCTTTTTAGTGGTGCTCGAGAATGTTATGAGAAATATGTTGGGTGGAAGGAAAAGAGGAATACAATGGGGAATGGGGAAAGACTGGAAGATTTAGAATTTGCAGATGATATTTGTCTTTTGTCTTCAAGAATTAGTGGTATGAAACACAAGTTAGAAGGATTACGGAAGGAAGCTGAGGCTGCAGGACTCAATGTAAATGTCGTTAAGACCAAGGAAATGAGAGTAAATGCTAAAATTGATGAAAGATTGTTTGTGGCTGGAGAAGAGATTGAAGAGGTTAAAACATTTACCTACTTGGGAAGTGTAGTGAGAGGATGTGAGAGCCAGAATAAGGAAAGCAAATGGAGCCTTCATGCAGCTGTATACAGTATGGAAGAATAACAACATTTCAAGGAAAACGAAAATAAAAATTTTCAATACAAATGTTAAATCAGTCCTTCCATATGCTAGTGAAACTTGGAAGGTTACACAAACTATCACTAATCTCTTGCAGACATTTATAAACCGCTGCTTATGGCGCATCATAAACATCAGATGGCCTGAAATTATATCCAATGACGAGCTATGGAGAACAACAAACCAAGTTCCAGTCGCAGTGGAAATCAAGAGGAGGAAATGGAAATGGATAGGTTATACTTTGAGAAAGCCAGCGGGATCTATAGAACGCCCAGCATTGGAATGGAATCCGCAAGGGGCACGGAGGAGAGGTCATCCTAGGAAGACCTGGAAGAGGACTGTAGACGAGGAGGCTCTTGAAGCAGGAAAGATCTGGAAGGAAGTTAAAGCATTGGCAAGTCTTTCACGGTTGCCCTATGTTCCAGTGGGAATGAGAGGAATTAAGTTAAGTTAAGTCCCTGCACATGGATGTGTTTCTAAAACTAATTTGATTTTGATTTTATGAATTATGACACAATTCATACATACCTAAAAAAATTCCGTATATTTGTACCAATAGTTCAAGTGTGAAATTCTCAAAAATATGTTCTATTAAGACTGTGTATAAAATAGGTGAAAGTGTTGCTTTGTGCATGTAGATGCAGGAAAAAGTGAAAAAATTATGTAAAATACATTTTACTGTTACCATGTTTTACTTTTCACAAGTTAGTTTTTCAGTATAATTATAAAAATACACTTTTTGATTAAGAAACGGATAGTTAAATATTGTAGTCATGTAAACTGCATTAAAAATAAATGAAATTATGTCCTATAATACTGTAATTGGAAATAAAGTATAAAATCCAATAGTAAAACACTGACAAAAAATGGGTCTGAGAGACCCGGTGCGACCATTAATATTGACAAAACGCAAGCTACCACTCCAGGATTAAGGCCGTGATTGTGGCAATTTAAAATCGTGAACTTATGAGTCATGGTAGCTTGGCTTGATTTGTGTGCATCTTGAAGACAGAGCAGCCGTACATGGCTAGAGTAGAAGAGGGGACTTCAAGAGAAATCTCTTCCTATGGCTGGATATGTTTAGCACAGAAGAAAATCTGGTTGTGGTGGGAGAATAGTCCACTTGTCCTCCACAATTCTTTTATTTTTATTTTTAGAACTTGCTTTACGTCACACAGACACAGATAGGTCTTATAGCAACGATGGGGTAGGCAAGGCCTAGGAGTGGGAAGGAAGCAGCCGTGGCCTTAATTAATGTACAGTCCCAGCATTTGCCTGGTGCAAAAATGGGAAACCACAGAAAACCATCCCCATGGCTGCCACCAGTAAGGTTCAAACCCACCATCTCCTGGATGCAAGCTCCCAGCTGCGCGCCCCCAACCAAATGGCCAGCTAGCCTGGATTTAACAGCCTTGGGAGAAAATATGTTAAATGCAGTTTCAATGCTTCCCATAGAACAAAGACTTCATTTTCACTAAAGAAGATTTTAGCAATAAGAACTGTACAGTTACCAATTCTAAATACAGTACTATACCATTTAGGGATTAAATCAATGGATCAAACACAAAAAGATATAGTGGGTTACATAACTTACCTGCTTACCTCTCCATAAAATATAAGAATGCACCTAACTAGCAGCAGCCAGAGAAAAGAGCTTAACAGGTCCTTGTGACGAGAGTGTGATGGGACAGGCATACTACTATATTATTGTTTTATTAATGAGGAACTGAATTAATTTTTAACTATTTCATTCCCAGAAGCAGAGTCAATTCAATAATGACAATAATTATTTACAATAGTATGCATTCATGGTGCGAAAACAAATGCCAAAGATGGCTTATATTTATAATTTAAAAAGATTATGTTGATGTGCTGATGGATGAGCTAGTAAACTGGTGAATGGGTCCTTCCCACACACTAGAACATAGCATAGTACTAGGATTAGGGACATTTCGCAGAAATAAATTTACCACTAAATTTCTCTTGCATGTGGGAAATATTCACATATAAACAAAATAGCAATGGGTGCTATAAACCCAACCAAAACAAAATAAATGAAACACTGAAGCTACTTGTGGAATGATTCCACTTAAAATGGGAAGAATATGAACTCATATCCCCTGGCTTATCCTCACTTTACCCGACAATAAAATGATGAGATGTAAATTCAACTAGCACACAAAGATATCACACATTCTGTACACACAAATGTGGACAGGCAAGAGAAAAGAAAAAATAAATCCCTTTCAAACAAATAAATCTTATCTGTAAAGAGAAGGAATGAGCTACTGCATGCCTTTTAAAAATGGCCATCACTCCTAGGGTGCGGTAATTGTGCCAATGACCTGAAGACGACAGGAGTATGAGGGACTCCCAGACACACAAAAGAAAATCGTAAACAAACGCTAACACTGACCTTGCCTCAGCTGCATTTTTGGTCTTGAAACCACACAAGGGCGTTTCACTTCCATCTTATCTCGACAAGCATATGAGCCTCTACACAACTTCTTACGACAAGTAAGGAACCCATTCTCATTCTAAATATCAGGCTCGTTTATCAAACCACTTCTGTGTCTAATTCATTTAATTCACAGTACTATTCCATACTATTTCTCATAAAAGCACAGCGCTCTACACATATGGGATAACCTGACACCCTCAAGACCCATGGTTTGAGTCTATATCTTTGGCAGTGTGAAACTTGGTCAGAAAATTTTATGACATTGCTTACAACGTGGTTTTAATTTCTCAACAGACTTTAATCAAAGTGAAAACATGCACATAAATTATGCCCATGCAGCAAGCAGATACTATGTTACATTAATCTTTCTATCCTTCCTGATAAGAGAGAGTGATAAACTTTCCAAAAATGATCCTTATTTACAACAAAATTTTAGTCAAGAAACATTAAGGAATATTCTGATCTAACACTGAAATAAACAACCTTAAGTAACTCCTAGCTCCCTTATCACCCATAAAATAACGCAAAGCACAGTACGAATCCCTAAATAATAGGTTATGTACATTGAAAACATTCATGACTTTTGAATCTTCTTAACAAATGGCCTGATGGGCTCCTACATTATGATCAAGTTGTATTCTAATTGCCAAAAAGGGCTCAACTACTAATATTACATAATTAAGTACTAAATTTCTGCGTAACTCTCACTAATCCTACCACATGCTTACAACATGGTTTTACTTAGCTCATTTCTGATGACCTTCTCCTCTCTGCATCCGGACTTAGCCATGCCATTTAGCCAAGCATGATGAAAACGGTGTTCATAGCTGTTGGTCCTCTCATACTGATGTCTCCAGTTTGGTCCATCCCTGGCATCTGCTTGAGGCTCCGCTTAACGTTGACGTCCACATGGTCTTGAAACTTGGTTCGCAAATTACTAGAATGAAATATACAGTTACTTATCCACACAGCACAGTCGTTATACAGACGCCGTTTCCTGTGTATACTAGGCAAGTTTGAAGCGTACTGAATTTAAGGCATCGTTTAGTGTCATGTTAAAAACAAAACACGCACTGGGGTGTGTCAAGGCTTACTTATACATGAGTTCATAGCCTGTTTGTAGAGCTACACTGATTATACTAGCTCAACCACACATGTGCGTTCTTCTGAAATACAAAATACTTTCAGTCCGCAGATTACAGTCTCCTGCCGAACAACATCATACTACAAACTGACCTGTAGCACGATTGTAAAAAGAAGTCTATGCCATTGGCAAAGTTTATAGTCGATTAATTAGGTGTTCATGACTGCACTATGACAAATCAAATTTAATCTCCCAAGAAAAACTAAATTCACATTTTTGCAGTTTGAATAAAATCAGCGTGAACGCTCCAAAAATACTCAAAGTATCTGCTTAGACAAAGGTTTATGGCATAATCACAAAGACAGATGCGCAACGTGCACCGACAGCAATCTTACAGTCAAATGCGATGCCTCCCTCCAAATCTCTCATCTTCTGGTGCAAAAATGGGAAACCACAGAAAACCATCTTCAGGGCTGCCAGCAGTAAGATTCAAACCCACTATCTCCTGGAAGCAACCTCCCAGTGTTTGTTCTTAGCTCTAACGTCCCATTCACATAAACAACAAGGGAATTTAGTGCAGCCTCTTTGTTGTCCTAATAGAACACCACATACCTTAAAGTCACTACACACATCCCACCGGTGCTCATGATATTTGATTTTATCTAAAACAGTTTGCATTGTGATATAATTTTCTTTTAGTGAAACAGAATGTGCCACAGGAATCGAAGCTAGAATGTTTCTGTTATGAAGTAGTACAGCCTTTAAGCAAACCACAGCCACTCTAACAACAGCCGATTTGCTGTTATCACAGAGCAACACTGTGGCGCAATGACACATTTTCAGACATTAAATGGCAAATAACATGAAAACTAAATGTGATACAACAGAACCAAGGACATTTCTGAAATCAGGAGGCCTTATTTAGTTAAAATCACGTATCAGATGCTTTGCCGCAAAAATCACGCTGGGTAGTGTATTTAAAATATATTCATTACAATACAAGCACCATAACTACCTTTACCAATAATAATCATCATCTTACCACAAAGGGCTAAGGAAATCAGGAAATTTTAAAGCACAAAATGTAGCCTATTTATAATTTCCATGTTTTTTTTTTTCCCTCTCTCTACTTTCATTCTCCTTTCTCACATTTTATTTTCGTATCTCTTCACGTACTTCATCTTCTCCCAATCAAACTCTTTCACAGTTGTGGTGAACAATTAAGGGTCCTGTACTTCCTGCTCTCCTAATTCTAAATAGTTTATCTAAAAGGTCTTAAAAATGACACGAAGTTAAGCACTGAAACATGGTCCCAGCTAATGTACCCCAAAAACATTCATCAGGTAAACAAACCTTGCCAACTCTGACATGGTTACAAGCCACTATACAGATGCAATCTATGGAGCTTGTGGCCATGAAAGAGAACAGGCAAAGAGTACAGGAAATTGGGTACTCATCAAGCACTTGGGTTCAAAAGGAAACATACATGAAGTTTATGATATAAGGCAAGCCAGAAGGAAGCCTAGTGAACTACTCTAGTCCTTAGGCCCTTTTTAAAGCATAATTAAGTAACTTTGTTTCTTCATACAGCCTTCCTTTCTTTTCATGGTAATGACGCCTATCAACTACGTTCATTTAATGACAGAAGCATTTGTCAAGGAGTACATTCTTTGGCTTGGTTCTGAATGATCCAATGTCAATTTCTATCCAAAGTGAGATAGTAACAGACACAAAAGAAATTTTTCCTGACCTAAATATACTAAAAGGGCCAATGTCTCTGATAAATATTAAACAAATAATTAAATAAGCCCTTGCCAATGATGTTAGATTATGAACAAAGCTTGCAGACGTGGAAGTTTGTAAAGAATGTGATGAAAAATGCATTATTTAATCAGTTAATTTCACCAAAGAAAGTGTAAACTTATCTAAAATTAGCTGTTGAAAAGTATATTTGGATAATTGTAAGCAAAACTTCTAATGCCCATTGCCCTTTTAGAACCAAGCCACTCTGCTAATTGTAAATTAAAATATCTTGTTTCTAAATTTATTTTCATTGTATTATATACAATCAAAATCAGTCATCACTATAATTACTTAGATAGAACATGTTACTGTACTTTGCTGGAGTAGGTTCCTTCATGAACATAGCTACTATCAGCAGCTTGTTTTACTTATATGAATGTAATGAAGTTCCTTTAATTTACTGTGATTTATGATCAGCACTAAAGAATGAATATCAGTACTTACTAATAAGATATGCCTAGAAATATAAACACATTCATATATTATTTATATTTAAATCATACTCTACGATCATATTCTTGTAATTTTATATTCTATTTATGTTTTAGTATGAACTCATCTACCACACATTTGGACGTCATAACTTTGGGCAGATAACATCAAACCTAGATGTCTTCTTGCGACGCTTCAATGAAATTCAATTTTGGGTGGTTACAGAGCTGTGCATGACACAGAGTCTCAGCAAAAGGGTCCAGATCCTTCGAAAATTCATCAAGTTGGCTGCCTAGTGAGTAATCAGTAACTTCAGATAGAAATTATGGAAGAGTATGAACTGAATAGTATGAGCATAATCAGATGTATTTTAAAAAAATGCTTTTTCAGTCATTCAGGAACTTAAGAAACCAATTCAACCTCTTAGTCAAAATATTCTGTAAGAACAGCTTTGATATGAAATAAACAACACAAAGGCAAACCAAAAGTTGGATTGTGTCAGGTTGTTCATCAATATATAAAACAGCATCCAAATTTAGGGTTAACTTTCACAGAACTTAAGAACAAAACTGACATAATATAACAATGAAAATATTTCTCATCTTGAAACTCTAATTTTGTTTCTAAATATAGTTAAGTTGATTCCTGTAAAAGAAAAACTATGAAAATGTATTCACCAACACTAGTACAAATTTTTTTTATGTGAAAAGAGAGGCCTCATCTTCACAGTCATTTTTAACACAGAGAAAATACGGTATGCTTAAATAAGCTGCATCATCATTTTCTGAGTGGAAATCAAGCATTCTGCCTACCAAATGGGACTACGAGTGATGCTGGAAACAACTTTAGTGTGATATGTCTTGGTGCAAAAGTTGCACAAGAAATCTTGTTTCCAATTTTATTGAATACTAGCAAGATACCCGTGCTTCGCTACGGTATTACACTGAAATTTGTAATTGAATGCGTATTGCTTTTGATATATAATCCGCCGGCATTCGTGATCTGACTCGTTTTCTGCGAGAATCCGCCAAAATTCGCGATCTGACTCGTTTGCTAATACATAACGGCAAGTTTCCTCCCATTTTTCAATATTTCTTTCCAGCAATCGATTTCGTACTTCCTGGGCTAGATCCAGGTATTCCATCCGGTCACTTGGGTCCCTAAATCTTTGCCATCTTTTCCTATAAACATTTTTAATATGGATCAAATCCTTCAGGAGATCCGGTGTGGTGTCGTCTTGGATGCCTTGGCGGTACTGAACCCGCGGCCAGACTGCATTCTTACTCATTACCCGTCCAGGACCCATTTCCAGCGCGGTCCGCACATTTGATGACGGTCCAGAACATTATTATTATTATTATTATTATTATTATTATTATTATTATTAGATGTTCTGGACCCCACCGCAAGATGCAAGACCGCTACTTGGCGGTAAAGTACATCTGCTGCCATTGTCATTGTTGACAATGTGACCAGCACCATTGTCGTGGGTAGGAAAGTGTGCGGGATTTCTGACGATACGAATGACTGACTTCCGCGCATTATTGACCTTATTATAGAGGTGAACAATTGCACGGTCAATCTCATTCCTATCGTTTATTTCAAATTTGTTTAAATTTTTATTTATACGCCAGGAGAATCTACTGTAACCTAAGAACGTTCTCTGAAGGAAAAGGTGGCTGTTGAAAATGAACCCAGGAAAGATTAAAAATGATCGATTTATGATCAGAATAAGTACATCGAAAATCTACAGCCTGTTTCCATTCAATCGACAGGGTCAGGAATGGAATGAATAAAGCCCATCTAGCGGCGACAATAGGAATTGTGCCGGCTGCCAACGCACTCCTCTGGGGCAATGATCGATGAATGACAAATGAAATGAAATATTGGACAGTGTTGCTGGAATGAATGATGACAGGAAAAATCGGAGTAAACGGAGAAAAACCTGTCCCGCCTCCGTTTGGTCCAGCACGAATGTCACATGGAGTGACCGGGATTTGAACCACGGAACCCAGTTGTGAGAGGCCGGCGTGCTGCCTCCTGAGCTACGGAGGCTCCTTATAAGTACATTATGAACAGTAAAATCAATTGGTCTCACCTCCTTTTACACCCCACCGCCGTTAAGTTTATTAACACTACCCCCCCCAAAAAAATTAAAGGAAGGCGTGTTTCTTTCTGTTTAAAGGAGATTCCAAACACCAATGTTCAAATCTATTACCTTCAGTTTTGTGATATAAGTATCCTCATAAAAATAATTTTCTTTCACTTCCTTTCACACTCCTCTCGCCCCCCAAGTGAATTATCCGGCAAAAAATACTTGTTCCTTTAACAGTAAAGGATATTCTAAATACGAGTACCAATTATCACGACTCTCACATCTTCAGTTTTTGACTGATGTGTCCTCATGAAAGGAATTCAACTGCTTTTCACTCCCGCCCCCAACATGGGTTCCCCCAAAATGCGTTTTTCTTTGTTTTTAAAGGAGATCCAAATACCAATGGTCACGTCTGTAACAACTTTAGTTTTTATTAGATGTATGTATTCTCATACAATTAAGTCAATTAATTTTTCAATTCTTTCACCCTCCCCCCCTCCCCATTGAATTTTCCGAGAATACGTGTTTCTTTACATTTAAGGCAGATTCCAAATATCAAATTTCACGTCTGTAACATCTTCATTTTTGAGATATCAATAGCCTAATTAAAACAATTCAACACCATTTTCAGTCACTTTTACCCCCCCCCCCCCCACTCTACCCCAAGTGTTATTTCCGAAAACTAAAAATACACGTTTCTTTATTTTTAATAGAGATTAAAAAATGCCACTTTTTACTTCTGTAACGTGTTAAGGTTTTTGAGATACTGTAGAAATTTCACCCCTTTCACCCCTTTATAGTTCCCCTTAAATGGAGTTTTTCCAAAAACAAATCACCTATGTTTCTTTACATTTACAGGAGATTTCAAATACACACTTTTTATGTCTGTAACATTTTATGTTTCTCAGATATTCTGTAGATGTAGTCTTTCAAAAAATTCACCCCAATTGTCACTCCTGTTTAACCGCCATTAATTGGATTATCCAAAAACAAAAATTATGTGTTTCTTTATTTTTAAAGGAGATCCCACATACAAATTTTCGGTTCTGTAATATCTTCAGTTTCTGAGATATATGTATCCTCATTAAAGGCATTCAACCCATTATTCACACTTTTACACCCCTCCTATTGGGATTTACGGAAAACAAAAAAAAAAAAAACAAGCGTGTTCCTTTACTTTTAAAGGAGATTCTAAATACCAATTTTTTACATCTGTAAACTTTTAAAGTTTTAAGCTGTAGACAAACTCATTTTAAAAATTCACCCGCCTTTTCATCCCCCATTATTTGGATTTTTCAAAAACGAAAAAATACCTGTTTCTTTATTTTTAAAGTAGATCCCAAATACCATTTTCTGATCTGTAATATCTTCAGGTTCTGAAATATAAGTAGCCTCATTAAAAGCATTCAACCCATTTTTCACCCTTTTCCACCCTTCCTACTGGTATTTTCCGAAAACAAAAAAGTACATGTTTCTTTATGTTTAAAGGATATTCTAAACACCAATTTTTACATCTATAAACTTTAAAAGTTTTGAGATATGGATACACTAATTTTAAAAATTCACCCCCTTTTAACCCCCCATTAATTGGATTTTCCAAAAACAAAAAAATATGTTTCTTTATTCTTAAAGGAGGTCCCAAACACCGATTTTCAGGTCTGTAATATCTTCAGTTTCTGATATATAAGTATCCTCATTTAAAGTCATTCAACCCCTTTTTCACCCCACCTATTGGGATTTTCCGAAAACAAAAAAATACGTGTTTCCTACTTTTTATTGAAGATTCTAAATACCAGTTTTTACATCTGTCAACTTTAAAAGTTTTGAGATATAGATGCACTCATTTTAAAATTTCACCCCCCTTTTCACACTCCCATTAAGTGGTTTTTCCTAAAACAAAAAAATACATGTTTCTTTATTTTTAAAAAAGATCAAAAGTACCAATTTTCAGGTCTGTAACATCTTCAGTTTCTGAGATTAAAGAACCGAAATCCTGATTAATGTCATTCAACCAATTTTTCACCCTTTTTCACCCCTCCTATTGGGATTTTCTGAAAACAAAAAAAATATGTGTTTCCTTATTTTGAAAGAAGATTCTAAATACCAATTTTTACATCTGTAAACTTTTAAAGTTTTGAGATATAGTTACACTCATTTTAGAATTTCACCCCCCTTTTCACCCCCCCTTAATTGGGTTTTCCAGAAACAAAAAAATAAGTGCTCCTTTATTTTTAAAGGAGATCCCAAACACCAATTTTCAGGTCTGTAATATCTGCAGTTTCTGAGATATAAGTAGCCTCATTAAAGGCATTCAACCCATTTTCACCCCTTTTCACTCCTCCTATTGCGATTTTCCGAAAACAAAAAAAATACGTGTTTCTTTATTTTTAATGAAGATTCTAAATACCAATTTTTACATCAGCAAACTTTAAAAGTTTCGAGATATAGATTCACTCATTTTAAAAATTCACCCCCTTTTCACCCTCCCATTAATTGGATTTTCCAAAAACAAAAAAATACGTGTTTCTTTATTTTTAAAAGAGATCAAAAGTACCAATTTTGAGGTCTGTAATATCTTCAGTTTCTGATATATAAGTACCGGTATCCTGATTAAAGGCATTCAACCCATTTCCCCCCATTTTCACCCTTTTTCACCCCTCCTATTGGGATTTTCTGAAAACAAAAAAATACGTGTTTCCTTATTTTTAAAGGAGATTCTAAATACCAATTTTCACATCTATAAACGTTTAAAGTTTTCAGATATAGATACACTCATTTTAAAATTTCACCCCCCCTTTTCACCCCCTTAGCGACGGAATATCCAAAAATCCTCTCTTAGTGAGCACCTACATCGTAATATGAATATATCCTCAAAATTTCATTTCTTTATGTCCAGTAGTTTTGGCTCGGCGATGATGAATCAGTCAGTCAGTCAGTCAGTCAGTCAGGACAAGCTATTTTATATATATAGATTGTCTATATATCCTTTGTGCAAACTTTTCTGGAGCAAAACTTCTCTGCCATTTGTAACTACTCCAAGAAATCTCAACCTAAACTTCAGCACAATAGAGTAAATGGGACACACTCAATCAAATTGTCCCCTCCTTTGAATTATTAATGTGATTGTGCAAAGGTAGATCATTGATGAATTTATTTTGTAATGGTAGGTCTATTTGATATGTAAACTTTGCTGGCATCAGCATTTTTTTTTTTTTTTTTTTTTTTTCCTAATTAATGAAATCTTCTAATATGTTTCACTCAGTTTTAGATTACTAATCTCTGAAGCACAGATTCTGAGTTTTCCTCAATCATTTTCTGGAACGAATTATCGGAAGTGGAGTATGACTTGAAAGGCTACCCCATGTAGCACGAGAAATTCAATAAAGTTATCCTGCAAAATTTGTTGTAGACGCCAGTGGGAGCGGAAAGATGAAGAAACAACACCTGCAGAACTATACTTTAAAAAGCCTCTGGGCAAAAACAAGTTCTTTTAAAAATATCCCACTGAAAACTACGACAATTTATATTCAAACTCCAGATGTGAATTTTTTCAGAGAATACAAAATTTAAGCTAAGATGATCACAGAATACATAAAATTGTGTTTCAAAATGCTGCAGCCCAAATTACATAACGGACTCTTCATTCTCAAAATGCATTCTATAATATACAGTCAATTGTCTGCAGGGATCTATCGGCCAATACTGTGTTACACTTGGCAATCAGCTGGATACCATAGTGACAACCCTGTGCAGACATGAAAAATGTCATTGAGGTGGCTTTCAGCAGTAACGTTCTTTGTGAGTGTGCATTTGATGACTGTACTGATGTAGCATTCATCACCTGTGCATTTTGCAGTAATGGTTATTGCCTTCATCATTTTATAGAATGCTCTCACATACATTAATCTTTGAACACATGCACGCTCTGACTTTGCAATGCAGTTATAGACATCAACAGTACTCCCATGTGTGTAGGTTCTTTGAACTTCAAATTGGCCCTTGTATACTGGTCCACTGTAGCATTTTCCAGAAGAATGAATGTCACCATAGCATTTAGAGACAAATAAAGGACCCTTGACTGAATCACAGTGCAGTTCCACCCTTTTGTACCGGGGAGTGTTCCTTTTAAGCTCTAGTTTAAAACTTTGTGCGTCTAATTGTATGACTGCCATACATAGGCTTTTCTTTATCCTGCTTAAAGTAAGTGAATTAAAACAAGAGACAGTGGTCACCTAGTGCTTGAACTACATATTGCGTACATACAACCTGATAAAAGAGTTTAGCTCCTTTTACATACAAATTCGATACCCGTACAGTCTCATGTGACAAAATTCCTCGCTGTGTGGTTGCAACAAAAAGGAAGTTCTGCTATGTTTTGTATGCTTACTGTTTGGAGATGTCAATCGGATGAAGCTAGGAATGCATTACAAAAATTATTTGTAGGAAAAGGTACAAAAACTTGAAAATCAACACAAAATCAACATAATGTCCTCAGTTTTCAACTTCTTGGAAATTATAATATCACTAATGTTTGAACAGTGTTTACAAAGAATCTCTTCGTGTTTATAAAGATTTTGCAACAAAAATCAGCATATTCTGTCCATAGTAACTAAAATGAAGTGAAATAAAATGGCGTATGGCTTTTAGTGCCAGGAGTGTCCGAAGACAAGTTCGGCTCACCAGATGCAGGTCTTTCGATTTGACCCCGATAGGCAACCTGCACGTCGTGATGAGGATGAAATGATGATGAAGACGACACATACACCCAGCCCCTGTGCCAGCGAAATTAACCAATTATGGTTAAAATTCCCAAACCAGCCAGGAATCAAACCCGGGACCCCTGTGACCAAAGGCCAGCACTCTAACCATTTAGCCATGGAGCCAGACTCCATAGTAATTGATGTATTATAATTATGTGATGCATGTAATCTGCTCTTTCATGGTCATATAACAAAGATAACTTACTTAGGTATCTAACTGGAACTAATAGAATATACTAAAGAAACCCTTGTTATACAGTCATTTTGAAAATACTAAGCTTTACCTACATCGATAACCATACCAAATTAACTCTTGGACTGAAAATAACTTTTACTAATTATAGCTAATGAAGTCAGACTGTCACTTTCCTAGTATACTGTATATGGTTGACCATGTTACAGACGTTTCTTGCTTGTTGTTGCTTGTTGTTTAAAGGGGCCTAACATCTAAGGTCATCAGCCCATAACGACGTTTCAACAGATACTCCGACAATGACAGTATTTTGATAGAGTTTAGGGAATAATGTACAACTGTCTTCAGGGATTATTTTAAATCAGAATTCAATGTGCACAAGGTTTATTGGAATGCATCTTGAAGGATCTCCAATCTTAGTTACAAAAATGTACTAAAAAGTTAATCCCACATACTACATTGAGACATCAGTGTTCCAAGATTGTTACAAGATTGCACTGGAAAGTTAATCCCACATACTACAATGAGCCATCAGTGTTCCAAGGGCATTCAGGAGTTGTTAATATTGTAGTTTAAAATATCTACAAAAATAATCCAGATAAACTGAAGAAAGTTTCCTTTCATGTTGTAGTTCCAGATGTCTACAAAAATACAGTTGAAATTGGTTATAACGGCTCCAAAATGTCCTCAAATTAAGTCTTGTTACAGCCGATAGTTGCACAAACTTTTTTTTTTGCTAAACATTTCACATTTGTAAGTTTTAGACTGCATAATTACATGATTAATTAACAGAATAAAGTGAAAACTTCAACATATGTAAGAAAATAGGTACCATATTTACAATACAGTATTTGTTGAGTGGGACTGAGACTGGGACTTGTAATGTTTACAGAGTGCATGCAGCAATAATATACCAGCAAAATACAAAAACCTTTAAGTGAGAAATGAAGTGGCGACAATGTAAATTGTTCAGTAGTGTCGTACATGGTCTTTGTTAATAAATGGGATAAAATACTGAGCATGTTTTAAACTTAATGCATATTCTGTATAGTATAATATCCATGAATAACACATCCTCGTTTCAGTTATTATATTAGAAAAATTCATGAATGTATTTCAGCACAAAAATGAAAATACAGTACTCAGTGCATAAATTATGTTCTCACCTATAGTAAATGCAGTACTGTAAATTATGAAGACCTTCACTTTCTTCTGTTTCTCTTTTTAGAATGTGTACAAATGTGATATACCTACTGTACCTTACACATTAGAAAAATCCAACATATATAACCATAAAACACCTAAAAGCTGATTAAATGCTATTTCCTAATATTTTGCTCATGAAAACATTATACAATATAAGCTAAGACAGTGTTATTTAGTTTTTTACCAGTTGCCTTAACTTCAAAATACAATACATTAACACATATTACAGTATACTCTACTACTTATGGTAATTAGTTACCAGTATCTTTGTTTACTTTTTGCACTTAAAATGTGCATATGCATTTTGCATTTGATAATGCATTCATTGTAATGCCACATTATTGTTATTTGTATTAAGTCTTCTTTGTAAATAAGAAATTTTTGTAAAGCTGTCGCTGCACTGAGGGCTTTGTTAAGTGACGGCACAACAAACTGTTCTTCTTGTTCGTTTTCCTTCCTGTCAATCATGTGCTGGTTTTTTATGTCAGTTACAGTTTCTTCTTCATTCCCCGAGGCCCACATAGCAAGATTGTTGTCTACCTTGCCAAAGGCCTCTGTTTCACAAGTTGACAAAGGTGATCCAAGTTCCTACATTAATCGCACCTAAGGAATATCATCTTCCTGATCATCAGCACCATCAGCTGTTGCTGAAAATGTGTCACCCCCATTGTGGGATAGTGAACAAAGATCTGCATCTTTAGAACAATTGGCAATGGTTCTTTGAGTGACATTTTCCCATTTTCTGATATCATTAAAATTGCATCAAGAACATTGAAAACTATTTCTTCACCTTCTTCAATTTTGACATAAATGTGTCTTATAGCTGGGGATCATCTGAAAATTTTTGTTACGGAAGTTAGCATCTCAAAATGTGTAATGGAAGTGTAACCCTAGGAACCGTGCAGGCTGTTAAGTAAGGTATGGATAGATGGCCAGACAATGTTACCTAGCAACTGTGCAGGCAGTATCCTATGGCTGGTAGTCATCTGAAATTAGCAGCTATTTGTGGATGGCCATGAACGAGAGGCATATTTATGATCATTTGATTTTGTAAAGGGAAAAGTGGTTTCTCTTTGTAACAAGTTCAGTACATGAAGTTTCCTGTACTGCAATTTAAGAGATTTTATAACTCCTTGGTTCATAGGTTGTAAAAGTGAAGTGAGGTTTGAAAGTAAAAGCACAAACTTTATGCACTGCAGAATGTCAACTACTGGATGAGCAGGGCAGTTATTGAAAAGGGAAATAATTTTTCATTTCTTTTATATCAGCTGAGAGTTCCAGGATAGCAAACACTTTTCAAAAATTTCTTATATCATCCAAGACTTTACATTGTTTTCATAAACTACATGTAGAGACTGAATGTTTTTAAAACACCTTGGTTTTCTCGATTTGCCAATCACCAAAAGCTTTTCTTTACATGACCCTGTCATATTTGCAGCAACAATGACTGTGATTATTTTCTTAGATATTTTCCAACCCAAACACTGTACACCTTTAAATTTCAGTTTATTACGTAGGGTTATATTGTAAAACAAGCCAGCTTCATCTGCATTGAATACAACAGCTTGCTTGTAACCTTCACACAAAGCAGGCCATTTCTTAGATAGCCACTCATCTGTTATGCCATCAAGTACACTGGCAACTTTGCCACAAAATTTCCCAGCGACAACATCATGACAAACTCAGAAATATTGAATCCAAGAGAAAGAACAATTGAGGTTTGGATTGCCCAACCGACTAGCAAATACATTAGCTTTCGCTTGAAGAATCGGTTCATTGATTGGCACATTCTTCTTTTCTGCTTAAACCATGTAAGTAAAGCTTCTTCAATTTCTTTGTGCTTAGATGATCTGGCCCACTTCATTTTAAAGAATTTTGTTTGGAAAGAGACTGTATTTTCTCTCTAACCTTCCAAACAGTAGAAATCATTTAGTGAAAAACACCCAATTCCTTCATGATGCTGACATTTGTTTCCCCATTTTTTAATTGCCATACGATGTGTGACTCTTCTGCAATATTAAACACCTTTTCTTTTGTGACATCTTCACAGCAGTGCATGCCTCACTTATTGAACAAACTTATTTGAAATCTAAAAGCAAGAGTTTGAAAATAAGCATTTCAATCCCCAAATACATAACAAACAAAAATCAACTTTGGACGTTATAGCCGATATACTTCTCCAAGAATTAGATGAAAATTCTTTATTTTATACGATGTCATAATCATCAACGTCATACTAAGCCATTTTTTTAACTACACTGTTTGTATAGGATTTAGACAGGACCATTAGATTTTGCCATTATATCCAATACATCTTTAAAAGCGATGTTGCAATAAACAGTTTTGACTGTACATATTCAAGGAAACCAAAAGGTTGTGCATGATGAGATGAAATTCTTGTTCCAAATTAAAATGGATAATTTTCCAAAGTAAAGATTTCATTTTGGAATGTTTTGAAAAATATTGTCTTGGATACTAAAAACCTATAATGTAGTACCACGCTGCTGGATTTTTTAAGTGGTTGAATGATGATACTTTCTTATTCTGATTGAATTTCTTTAACAATGTCATGTCTCACATGGACACTTTACATGCCCAGTTACAAATTCAACAAGCACTACATTGTTTTGAGGCTGAATTATTAAATATCAGGAACAGATTTTCTTCTTTGGAAGAAACACATGGAGAACCAGCAGTGAATATTTATCATAGAAGTACCACATAGGATGTGAATGTTGCTGCAAGTGAGGTCAGTGATTGCATTCTCACTCAAGTAAAACATCATTTTGAATTCAGAATCTTCTCTCCAGGGCAAAGTTGTTTTTGACTGAAAACAATGAACACTTTAAGCAAAGACATCTGCACAAATGAGATCTTTTTGTGAATTTTTTTTTTTTTTCAGTGATTGATAGATGGACATCAAAGACCAATTTAGTATTTTCTACTCATTATAGCAATTCTCACAAAATGAAAACTTCTCCGATTGCTTAAAAGTAATTAATTTATTTCCTTTTATTTGGACTCAACACAACTCTTTCTAAAGAAACAACAAAAACACAGAAAATATTAAAGGCAATGCTGATGACTTCTGTAAAACCGATAGACGATTTTCACCTTTAAATTTCATAAAATCATATTTATGAAATTTTGTGGAAGAGGACATGCTAACAGCATTATATTATTTATCAACTTAGAAGAATATGGAGAAAGTAAATCCAGATTTTAAGAGAAAACAATGGAGAATTTCACTAGCAACAAGCACTGGAGGATGGATGTCCACTACAAATGAGTAATAGGGTGAGTAATTTATTTTTTATGTAACGTCTTGTCAGTGTTCTTTGTTTGTTTCCATTTCTATGATTGAGCCCTTCTAGAGTAATATGTAGAGGCCACCACTTAATGAATGCCACTTCCCAGATATTAACATTTCAGAGACAAAAGCACACGGGAACCACTATCAGTCGATAACTTTACATACCAATGCTTACTTCTATTAACAGAAATTATTTGCTATTGGATGTCTGAAAAGCCTGCCACATGGTCTAGGGTTAGCAAGTCTGCCTATCAACAGGAGACTGGGTGCAATACCCATGGTTTTTATATATATATCTGAAAAGGAGTTTTAAAACATGACATAATCAACTTTATTAGAGAGAGATGTGGAGACTTCTAATACAGTTCATCAGGACTATGACTTGGACCATGTTTACCTCTGCAGAAAATGCATCACTCCTGGCATAAAATTACATGTCCTTGCTTAAATATGGTAGACTATGAATTACTGTATTTTATCATATATTCTACATTTGTTATGCAAGGTAATTTTCTGAGCATTCAAATGGAAAAATAAGCAAGTCATTGATGAGATTCATAACTGTCAAAGCAGAAGAAGCTGTCTCTTTTAATTTTTTCCCATCAACAGGGAATCTCAGTCTCTTCCTCCTTTTTCTTTTCTTTTTAAGCTAGTTAGTTGGATAGGTTTTAACTGATAGGCTTAGGAATGAGAATGAATCAGTCATGGACTCAATTAAGGTACAGTCCCAGCATTTGCTTGGTGTGAAAATGGTAAACCATGGAAAACCATCTCAAAACTGTTGATGATGGGGTTCAAACCCACTGTCTCTTGAATGCAAGCTCACTCTACACGGTCTCCTTCTTGGTTTCACAGCTGTTGAAACTGAAACCTTCTGCTCAGAGATCCTTGATATCCAACCTGTTGATGATAAATAAATCTATCTACATTTTGTTGAATATGTTGTTGTTTGGGTCATCAGTCCATAGGCTGGTTTGATGCAGCGCTCCATGTCACCCTATCTTGTGTTAGCCTCTTCTTGTCTGTATAACCACAGCATCCTGCATCTACTCTAATCTGTTTTTCGTATTTATGTCTTGGTCTACCCTTACACTTCCCTCAAACACAAACCAAGCAATTCCTGGGTTTCTCAAAATGAGCCCTATCTCTCTTCTTCTGGTCATATTTCACCAAATCATTCTCCTCACACCAACTCAATTCAGAATCTCTTCATTTGTGATTTAATCTACCCATCTTACCTTCATCATTCTTCTGTAATCCCACATTTTAAAATCTTCTATTCTGTTTCTTTCTGCACCAGTTATTGTTTATGCTTCACTTCCATACTGTGCCATGCTCTACACAAAAGTCTTCAAAAACATATTTCTAATATGTATGTTTATGTTTATGTTTGAAATGACCAAATATCTTTTCTTAAAGAAAGGTTTTCTTTGCTTGTGCTAGTCTGCATAGTAGGTTTTCCTTATCTCCCTATTCTGCTACCCAAGTAACAGTATTCATCTACTTCCTTTAAGACTTCAATTCCTAATCTCACTTGGCTTCATTCAGTTACATTTGATTACATTTTTCTAATTATTTTTTTTCTTCTTGTGCACCTACTCCAAGACTTTGTCCATAACATTTAGGAATTTCTTGAGATCCTCTGCAGAATGTGTTATAATAATATTACTTGATTAATCTCCATTTTAACAATTAACGGTCTTGACAGATGTGAGTGCCAGAATGTTGTCCATCAGAAGTTCTTTCATGTATTTGGAAGATAATGAAAGTGAGTTATCAATGTACCACACAAAGTATTTATTGCAGGATGCAGTTAGTATGGTGTTGGACTACCCCTACGATGGACACTGTCAACAATGCAATTAGGCATGAAGACATACAGTTGTTGGATGTTATCCTGAGGAGGATCCAGCCACAGCAGGCACAACTGACCTTCCAAATCTGACATAGTTGCCGCTGGCCAAAGTTGCCGTCCAATCTCGTCCCAAATCCTGCCAAGGAAGCATGTTGATCATGAAGGCAGGCCAGAGATATCCATGCTGTTTGAGGCTGGGCAATATCCTGATGGAAAATGAGATTGTAGAACTGCCTCAGGAAGGGAAGCACACATGGTCACAGTATTTCCTGGATTTATTACAACACTGCCAGGATTCCTTCAATCACCACCAGTGGATAGGAATTTTCATCCCCCACCATTGTACCTCTCGTTGGTGCAGTGTGCTGCTCTACTATCAAGCACTGGCCAGGATGTCTTCTGACTTCGAATTTGGCAGTCATCAGTATCCAGGAAGAACCACAATTCTTTGCTGAATACCACTCAAAACCCATTCCTGGCAGAAGTTCACAGGTGCTCGACGATGCTCAGGTTGTAATGGAAGATGTTGTAAGGGATGCCACAATGATTGATCCTGCTCTGCTAACCCCCTGGGTATGCGGTGGACATATGTGTGTGTCCCCAACTACTGTGACAAACCTATGGATGTTGCACAGCAATACCTGTGGAGTGCTCACAGCCTGTCACACAATGAAACAATCCTCCCTACTGGTGGTCCACCGCGGTCGATCTAGGCATTGTCGAAGCGTGTGTTCTCATTCCCATTGGATCCAACACCAACACACACATGCTGTCAGAATGGTTCAATATGCTGAAATGCCCAACCTGTCCCTTTTAGTCTGACAATGCAGCCTCTCTCAAACTAATCTAGCTGGTCAAATGTGTCACTGTTAAATGTGTCCTTGGAGCAAGCTTCATGTTCATTTAACTTAATTCTGTGGCTTGCACTGTAAGGCCTTACTCGGTGTCTTGCATCTATGAATCTGGAAGGAAAACGTATGCCGCCTAATGGCATTTCTGCTCAAGCAATCTGCATGAAATGGAAATGGGACATGTGTCAACCAATGGTGTTACTGTGGGGCAACCTTTATTCTTTTTATTTTATTTTTTTTTTGCAAATGAATGTAATAATTATATACCTACATCTTGTCTATTTTGGGCGGTCCCCAGAATTGACTACTAGAAATTAGAAACAAGACCTTCCATGGCTGTGATCACAATACAACTCCGATTAAAACAACAAGCTTGGCTTTTCTTTTTTAAATCAAACCATATGAGACCATTTCTCAAAAGGAAAAAGTGTGGAAAAGAGACTGATTACTTATTCCAATGTCAGGCAATTTCTCTGGCAGCTCTAGTTACAGATTATATTAATTTTCAATTAAGGAGAAGTTTTTAGTACTTTCTTTCTTTCTTTCTTTCTTTCTTTCTTTCTTTCTTTCTTTCTTTCTTTCTTTCTTTCTTTCTTTCTTTCTTTCTTTCTTTCCTTCCTTCTTTCTTCTTCGGGAAAAGAAGTTTCCAGAAAATAGGTATATTTTCTTGTGGCAGAGTTCACGATTGACCCAATATTGGCAAACATATGAAAACTGATTGTGTGTGTATAATAATATTTGTAAAATTTATCATGAGACAAACCTTTCGTCTTCTAATTCAAAAAATGCAATAAAAAATAATTATATTAACTGATGTTTCAAATTGTATAATCTGTATTAATATTTTCCCACAGAGTTAATATTAAATACCAGCATTTCATATTTCATTCATGCATAAAATTTGTGTAGAATTAATTACTTTAAACAAGTAACAACAATGGAGTGATTTCTGCCATCAGTATGGCCATTCAAATTTACCAAAAGAAGAGTAATAATCTTTGTATTATTATTATTATTATTATTATTATTATTATTATTATTATTATTATTATTATTATTTACTTTAAAAGAATTTTTTTTTTTTGCTAGTGGCTTTACGTCGCACCAACACAGATAGGTCTTATGGTGATGATGAGATAGGAAAGGCTTAGGAGTTGGAAGGAAGCGGCCGTGGCCTTAATTAAGGTACAGCCCCAGCATTTGCCTGGTGTGAAAATGGGAAACCACGGAAAACCATTTTCAGGGCTGCCGATAGTGGGATTCGAACCTACTATCCCCCGGATGCGCCTCTACGCGCACGGCCAACTCGCCCGGTATAAAGAAATTTTTAATCCACCCGAAATTACAGGTGATCACAAGGATCCTGAGTATAAAAGCAACTTTATATGTTAATAGGCTGTGACCATTAGGAATTACGGTGAAATGTAAAGACCAAAGAAAGAGATTTATGATTTGCAGCAGTAGAATGCATTAAGATGAGGATGCATGTAGATGGTTTCTCAAGGTCCTGACTGGTCCCTTTAGTGCTGTGAAGGCAGTGGTGTGGATTACATTTCCGTTGATTCTGAGTCTGTTGTAAAAGTCGACGAAGAAAGACATAATCACACCCCTGGCTCTGACTACAACTTCCAGGTTATTGAGGTAGTATTTATCAAGATAGTAGGGGAAATACGGACTGTAGTTATTCTTTTTTCTCTTTGTTGACTTCTACTGGCTGTGTCATATCAGTCTTGAATCTAACAGTTGATTATATAACCGCTTTTTGTTTTGTCATCGAAGGCAATGTTGTCTTCAACAAGTGCTGCCAATGGACCATGGACCACCATGGCAGAATCTTTTAAGCCTTTGGTGATGATGGAACTGAGGCTGTGGTGACTAGCATTAATTAAAGTTTCATTGTGTGTGCAGTGTCCTAGGATGCTGGGGAGGGTTTCGATCTCATTGTGACTGTGTCGACAATGGTTACTGTTATAGGACCTAACTGGAATAACTCGTACTGCTGCTATATTGCCTAGCATCTTAAGGCCATTGCACCATTCATTGCCAGTGGGTCCATGGTAGTTTCAGGCATACTTATTAGCTTGGGTGGATTCCATAAAAAGAATAATCCCTTTACCTTTCTGAGGGAGATGGTACCATTTGTCATATTCTGCATATCTCAGACCACTGCATACTTTCCCAGTATTCAGAAGGTTTGTATTCTGGTGGTAAAGATTTTCTTTGTCTTGTAGCCTGCATTCAGTTCCTGGAGGCAGTGGACACTTTCCTCATGAAGTCGTGATTTTGGCGTAAGGTTTGTTGGCTGTGTGTAAACATTTAATGAATTTATTTGTTTTCAGAAGGCTTCCCATATACTGTAGTTCTGAAAATTCCAAGACTTTTAATTTAGTATGATTGTGGAGCATTGCATCAAGTATGTTGGATGGAAAGCAAGGTATTTCTTTCAGTGTATATTTGGTCATTTTATCTGTGTCCTCCAAGAATTTTCATGGTATTGTTCTGTTTGATGCCATTTGTAAGGGGTGTATGAGAGTTGGACAAATTGAGGCCTTATGTGTCAAGAACTTCTGGTCCGGCTGAAGAAGCGGAGAGGACACGAGTGATACTAGTTGGTATTTGAGGACTAAAGATAATTGAATCAGAAAAATTTAAAACGAGGTACTTCACTCTTCCGCAAGCAGAAATGTATTTACATTTAAGTTGTGGTACACCTCCAGGTTGCAACTGGTAAGTTTTCCTTTGATATTCTTAATTGATTTCCATAGTTTGGGCAGAAGAGTGAGGCCAATTCCTTTGAAGTTTTGAATCGCTGTTCTGGTGAGTTCTTTGGCTGATACTTTGTCCTTTGCGATGATAACAGTGTCACTGGAGAAGACTAGGACCATTATTATTATTATTATTATTATTATTATTATTATTATTATTATTATTATTATTATTATTATTATTATTATTATTATTATTATCATTATTATTATTATTATTATTATGCATCAGCATTCAGTAATATTAATTAAGTAAATGAAATGAAATGGCATATGGCTTTTCGTGCCGGGATGTGTCCAAGGACTTCAGATCACCAAGTGCAGGTCTTTTGATTTGACATCCATAGGCGACTTGCACGTCATGATGAGGATGAAATGATCATGAAAACTATATATACACCCAGCCCCCTTGCCAGCGGAATTAACCAAAGATGGTTAAAATTCCTGACCCTGCCGGGAATCGAACCCGGGACCGCTGTGACCAAAGGCCAGCACGCTAACCATTTAGCCATGGAGCCAGACAATTAAATAAATTAACATTCGCTTTAAGACAAACCTGGATATTAAGAAGATATTCTAATCTCATACAACTCTTTTTTTTTTTTAATGTTTCAGCTGCAAGGAGTATCAAAACCTGAATGCATTTTTTGCCATTGTCATGGGTCTGAGCAACGTAGCTGTGAGTCGTCTTTCACTGACATGGGAGAAATTGCCCTCCAAATTTCGTAAACTGTTCACTGAATTTGAGAGTCTAATAGATCCAAGTCGCAACCACCGTGCTTACCGTATTAGTGTAGGCAAGTTGCAGCCTCCTATGGTGCCCTTCATGCCACTACTTATTAAAGGTATTCAGGTTTAATTGCTTTCTCAATACTCTCTTTTAACTTATATAACTTGATTTTCCTGTTGCCGGTGTTACCTCTGTAGATGCCTTTGTGTTTTGCTAGTTTGCAAGAAATTAGAAATAAGTTTCATCTATGAATGCAAAGTATATGGTCATTACGAACCTTACTCCTTTTCTTAATTAGTATTAATTTGTTGCTTACTGTCCACTGCATGCTAATTTGTGGTTTGTTAGTTTGCAAGAAGTTAGAAATAATTTTCATTTATGATTGAAAAGTATTTGGTCATTATGAACTTTCATTCCACTGCATGTTAATGAATAATCATCTGACCTTGTAGAATAAGAGTTATGAGAGAAGAAAATTTTGTTGAACACACTTTTAACTGTTGATGTTGGTATCAGTTGACTAGTCTTACCAATGACAAAGAGCAGAGGGCATTAAATCACTGGTAAGACCACAATTGGAGTATGGTTACAGTGTATGGGACCCCCACCAGGATTAGTTTATTGAGAACTGGAAAAAATTCAAAGAAAAGCTGTACAAATTGTACTCGGCAATTTCCAACAAAGAATAGTGTCTTGTTAAGAAGGAAGAACCAAGTGAGTTAGCCGTGGGGTAAGGGTCACGCAGCAGTGAGCTTGCATTTGGGAGATAGTGGGTTCGAAATCTACTGTCGGCTGCCCTGAAGATGGTTTTCCATGGTTTCCCAATTCCATACCAGGCCACAGCCGCTTCCTTCACTAGCCCTTTCCTATCCCATCTTCGCCATAAGACCTGTCTGTGTCAGTGCGACGTAAATCAAATTGAAAAAAAAATTAAGAAGGGAGTCACACTTTCCAGTGTCAACGTAGTTAATGCAATTTTAAAGCTGTTCAGTCCATCAAAAACACATATAACCCAATATAACACTATAGCATACCTTAAGATATGTGTAATATGTGTTATAATTAGTAGTTTTGAAAGAATAGTTTTACGAAAATGTTGCAAAAACTTTGGATTGGGAAAACTTGGGAGTAAGGAGACAAACAGCTCGATTAAGTGGTGTGTTCCAAGCTGTGAATGGAGAGATGGCATGGAATGATATTACTGGACAAATCAGATAGAGTAGAGTTTTTAAGCGTAGGAAAGATCACAATATGAAGATAAAGTTGAAAGTCAAGAGGACAAATTGGGATGTAATAGAATAGTACTAGAGTAAAAGTAGTCTAACCACTTGTAACAAATAATGTTTTGGTATATATGGCGTGATCAAAAAGTTTCCGTTTGAGGGCGTTGCTGCAATGGACATGTAACGTAGCGCAACTCCGATGCGGGTATTTAAGCATGCCATGTAGGCAAAGAGATTAGTGTGGCAGTCGTGTCGTGCCCAGGTGCATGCGTTAAATGCAGCCAGGTGAACTATGGCGACATTATTACAAAATGCATCCGAACAGGACCAACATGCTGTTATTCTGTTTTTGGCTGCCAAAGGACAAACACCAGTAGACATCCATCATGGAATGAAGACTGTGTACTGTATGGGGCAGGATGTCTGTTGGAAACCACTGTTGTTGAATGATGCACCAAGTTCTTTGCGGGTCGCGTTTCAACACAAGATGCTGATTGATCTGGGAGGTCAGCAAAAAGTGGACAACAACAAGTGGGCAGTGGATGAGCCGATTAGGCTGAACCGGCGCTTAAACATTCGTGCGCTAGCAATGGATCTCGACATCAGCTTCAGTAGTATGCAACACATTATCCGGCAGGAATTACGCTACCGGAAGTTCTGCAGCCAGTGGATACCCCGAGCGTTGAATGCCGAACAAAACGCACACTGGATGGTTGTTTGCCTGCAGCACCTGATGCGTTTCAATGTGGGAGGCAACATTTTCCTGGAGCGCATTGTTGCAGGTGACAAAAGCTGGTGCCATCACTGGGAACCGGAATCAAAAGCATCGATGATGCGGTGGTGTCATCCGTCTTCCCCTCATCCCAATAAGTTCAAGAACCAACCATCGGCAGGAAATGTGATGCTCACCCTGTTCTTTGATTACCTGGGCCCATTGCTGATTGATTTCAAGGAACCTGGTGTCTCCATCACTGGGGAATGGTACTGCGCAACACTGGAGAAATTATGACGGGCAATTAAGGCGAGACATCCAGGAAAACTGCGCCTAGGGGTCCTGCTTATTCATGATAACACCCATGCCCATACCGCAAAGGTTGTCATGCAGAAGGTACGCCAACACAAGTGGTAGACACTCAACACTCGCCCTATAGTCTAATCTCTTCTCATTTAATTATGGTGCCTTCAGTCCTCTCAAAAATTTCTTGAAGGTTTGATACTTCCCATTGGATGAGGATGTGCAGCAGGCTGTTACGGACTTCTTCACGTAGCAGGACATGTTATTTTGCCTCACGGGGATCTTCAACCTGGTGCATGAGTGGGTTCAGTGCCTCATTGCTCATGGCTATTCTGCCCGGTTGGCATCCTGATTCAGGACTGTACGGCCCTTGAACGGAAACTTTTGATTGCCCCTTGTATTTTGTTTACAATTATTTTATTTATTTATTGAAATAAAATACTAGTTGTTACATTATAGTAATTGATGTATATTGCATGAAAGCAGAAGTGGAAAAAAAAAGTGATTCTACTACAGCAAAGTCAGTAGAGCGTGAGATACATTCTTACCTCTCCAGTCTCCAGAACTTGCACAAAAACATCATACTTATCCTAAGATATCCATCACTGTTGGGAATGTTCTTAAAACTAAAGACAGGTATTCCTCCAAGTGCCTCTCTAGGACATCTTTTTAGCAAATGCAAATATGTTTTTTCCACCAAGGGGTTGAGGCTTAGTGATGAGAATCTTAAAAACCAGTTATTTTGTAAATGGCAAATTGCTTGAAATATTTAAAGTCACTAATTATAATAAAAATTGTGAGGAAAAATTATTTTGAAAGTTCTGAGGTATCATGTTCAGTCTAATTTAGTGATGACAGCCACTTGACATCTCCACATGGGAAGAAAAACATAAAATGAAGTAATGTAATTTTCTTTGCAAACTTTAGTATCATTCCTGCCCCATACAAAAACAAAGACTGTGATTTCCTTAAGACTGGTGTTCTGTGAAGTAACTCTAATTGTAACTTTACTGATTACTTGTTGAAAAAATCATTTGTAATTGAGTAAAATCCTTCTCAGGATACTGTAATTCAGCCCAGTTAGTTTTTCCTTGTACTTTTCTTTTCCCATCATAGTATGGAAGCTGCTGAGGTTTGGTTGATGCTGAATAATGACATTCAGAGTATGACTAGTGCATCTGGATGCTATGAAAAATATGACTCATAGGGTTAGTAATGCTGCAATATCACTTCCTGGCTCAGCAAGGAAAGCAATGGTGAACTATCTCAAACCTCATCTTGCTTACTACGTCTCAGTATGGCACCATCTTCAGTTGTTCTATTCTCCCAATAACCGCATAACCTTGAATGGTACACCTTGAGGATCCAACCAGCCTTCAGGTTGACAACTTAATGTATACATACTCATTACTTATAATTGTAGAGTAGATATTAATTATATCTTAATTGTTGGAGTACTTGCAGGTGGAAGGCCCTGCCCTTAAGTGTTTACTCTTATGAGTGTTTATTTGTTTTCAAGTAGTTTCTTAAATTTCAGACATGACATTCACTCACGAGGGTAACAAGACATGCCTCGATGGACTAGTGAACTTTGAGAAGATGCATATGTTAGCCCAGACCATGCGTACAATCCGATACTGTCGCAGTCGCCACTTAGGTGAGTATCAGTTCAGTTCAAACTCCCATATGTCTCTTAGGTTTTTCGCATGGTCAAAAGTGTAGACATTACAGGATAATGTTAGAACAATGAATGGTAATGTGAGCCAGTGGTGGCTATTAGTGGGGATTGAAGGAGGCAGTTGCCCCCTGCCCCCCCCCCCCCACTTTGTGGAGAAGAAATTAAATTTTTATTCCATTTTAACCACCTAAAACTTGAATTTTTTTTTTTTAAAAAAGCTATTTATACAAACTCATTTGTCTTATTCACGAATTCTTTCTTTTAATATTTTTAAGTAATAAAAAAATTACTTTGCATAAATAGGTACAAAATATCATTTGACGCAGTTAACTGATTCGTAGAGCACCACTGTAAGTAATGAAGACTTGTGCAGCAGTGTGTAAAAGCACAATTAGTACCTGATGGCACAAAACTTTAGTTGCGCACTAACTGAGTATTATGTGCAGAAAGGTCCATATTAAAAGAAGAACAATAAAACTTTGATTTCCACCTATTCAATACATTAAAAGCAATTATAAAATTAGGATCTCATCCTTATTTTATTGCTTAGTTGTTAAACAAAGGACATGTTCGTTCATATTTTGAACATCTTCAGCTATAAATATTTTCACAAGATTAAAATGAAAACTTTAAAAAAACCTCTTAAATATAAAGTGTTTATATATTACATTGCCTTATTGAAAATAATATGACTATTATTGAGTTTGAAACTTTAAAACCTTATTCTATTATTTAAAATACAATGCCTTTAGTTAGTCTCTGTATAAATACATTTACAATCTGTTAAAATGCTGAATGTCTTAAAATTATTTGTTGTATACACATTAAAACATTTTGTTACAACTGGACGTCAACTTTTTCACATGTTGTACCATATGGAATTGAAACCTTAATACACTCTCAAAACAGCTGAGTTTAGGTGTGAATGATATTTTTTTCGTCCATAAAATTGACAAAACTGATGTGCACTGTTGATTATAGGTTATGATTTTTTGTCCTACTTTACATATTTAACGTCAAAATTTGTCGAATTCACAAATTGCTTGTAGTCTTAACCAGAGTAGGGCAATGCTATAGACGTAAGTAGGGACTCAATCAAATGGTGACTGACAAGCTTTGGTGATATGCAAGTGGTAATTTCATCCAAGTTTACGTAAGTAAGTCTGTTGACATATCTGTAACGGAAATTTTTTTTCTTAAGAATATGCTGAATGGTTCAAAAAGTTGAAGAAACTAACGTTGAAGGATCAGCACTTACCCCTCTTACTCCTGCCTGCATTTACGTTAGTGCACCCAGCTGTTTGATGACTGCTTGTCGTTCTACTTGTGCTCCTCGTGTTGTATGTATATGTGTCTCCGTATCTGCGGAGCATTGGGAGGGGAGGTAACAGAGGGTGAAGTTCTAGCGAATGGCATGATTCATGCAGGGGAAAGATCAGAAGTAATGTAGGGGAGGTTTGTGCATTCGTAGATTGACTCTTATTATTATCCAGGATAAAATTGCTTGTAAATTTTGTGGTATCAAGTTTGAATATTTGCATTCATTTCGGTATTTGTTCTATTAATGGGTTTTTGATTTCTATTCTTTTGTTCAGGTTTTTATCTCTATTGAAGTGTTTGTCTAGGTAGATATGTATTTTCTCCAACTCATTCATTAATGTTCCTTCATCGACCTGTCTGATTATTTTTAAATCTTTTTCTATTGTAGTAAAATGGTGTCCTTTTTCTTGCATAGCAGAAAATTTGTTATGTTTAGCAGAATTTACATGTTCTAAATATCTGGGTATAAAACTTCTGCTAGTTTGGCAAACGTAAGAAAAACCACAATCTGAGCAAATCAGCTTATAGATTCCTGAACTTTGGTGTTTTTTGTTGCGTGAATTTACACTATTATGGTTGAAAAATTTATTTCTATTTGTAATTTGTGTTCTAAATGCAATATTCATTTGCCGTTTTTTGATCAGATTCGTGATTTGATATACTGCCGGGTTGGTGAATGTAAATGTTACGAATTTTAGTTTTTCAGTTTTGATTAGAATAAGGTTACCGGTAGTTGCCAGTTTCTATTTCACTCTATTAATAATTTTGTTAACAACATCTATTTTATAACCATTGACAGAAGCTAAGTATTTTATAAATTTAATTTCTTTCTTTAAACTATTATCAGACCAAGCTCGATAGCTTAAGTGTGGCCAGTATCCAGTATTCGGGAGATAGTAGGTTCGATCCCCACTGTCGGCAGCCCTGAAAATGGTTTTCCGTGGTTTCCCATTTTCACACCAGGCAAATGCTGGGGCTGTACCTTAATTAAGGCCACGGTCGCTTCCTTCCCACTCCTAGCCTTTTCCTGTCCCATCGTCGCCGTAAGACCTATCTGTGTCGGTGCAACGTAAAACAACTAGCAAAAAAAAAAAAAAAAAAAAAACTATTATCAGAGAGTGGCATTTTGAAGGCTCTGTATATCAGACTAAAAATAGCGGCTTGTTTCTGTGATTTTGGGTGTAGGGAATCTTTTTTAATAGCTATTGGAACGTAAGAAGTTTTATAAACAGATATTTAGAACATGTAAATGCCGCTAAACATAACAAATTTTCTGCTATGTGTAATCATATGCAAGAAAAAGGACACCATTTTACTACAATAGAAAAAGATTTAAAAATAATCAGAAAGGTCAATAAAGGAAAATTAATGAATGAGCTGGAGAACATACATATATACCTAGACAAACACTTCAATAGAGATAAAAACCTGAATGAAAAAAATAGAAATTAAAAAACCCATTAATAGAACAAATACCAAAATTAATACAAATATTCAAAATCGATAGCAAAAAATGTACAAGCAATTTTATCCTGGATAATAATAAGAGTCAATCTACGAATACACAAACCTCCCCTACATAACTTCTGATCGTTCCCCTCCATGAATCATGCCATTCGCTAGAACGTCGCCCTCTGTTACCACCCTTCCCAATGCCCCGCAGATACAGAGACACATATACATACAACACGAGGAGCGCAAGTAGAACGACAAGCAGTCGTCAAACAGCTGGGTGCACTAACATAAATACAGGCGGGAGTAAGAGGGGTAAGTGCTGATCCTTCAACGTTAGTTTCTTCAACTTTTTGAACCATTCAGCATATTCTTAAGAAAAAAAATTTCCATTACAGATATGTCAACAGACTTACTTACATAAACTTGGATGAAATTACCACTTGCATATCACCAAAGCTTGTCTGTCACCATTTGACTGAGTCCCTACTTATGTCTATAGGATTGCCTTATCCTGGTTAAGACTACAAGCAATTTGTGAATTCGACAAATTTCGACGTTAAATATTTAAAGTAACATAAAATTCATAACCTATAATCAACAGTGCGCATCAGTTTTGTCAATTTTATGGACGAAAAAAATATCATTCACACCTAAACTCAGCTGTTTTGAGAGTGTATTAAGATTTCAATTCCATATGGTACAACATGTGAAAAAGTTGACGTCCAGTTGTAACAAAATGTTTTAATGTGTATACAACAAATAATTTTAAGACATTCAGCATTTTAACAGATTGTAAATGTATTTATACAGAGACTAACTAAAGGCATTGTATTTTAAATAATAGAATAAGGTTTTAAAGTTTCAAACTCAATAATAGTCATTATTTTCAATAAGACAACATAATATATAAACGCTTTATAATTAAGAGATTTTTTTAAAGTTTAGTGTGGATAAGTTTGTTAATGGCAAACCATAAATGTAAGTTCTTGAACGATGTTATCAATTTAACCTTGTAAAAATATTTATAGCTGAAGGTGTTCAAAATATGAACGAAACATATCCTATGTTTTAACAATTAAGCAATAAAATAAAGATGAGATCCTAATTTTATAATTGATTTTAATGTGTTGAATAGGTGTAAATCAATGTTTTATTGTTCTCCTTTTAACAGACTTTCAATACAAAAAAGAAATGCGGATAGTCCCTTGCAAGGTCCATGTGCTGCAGCATGACTGAGGGGGACGGAATATTCACTTTGCTAGTTGTTACCAAAGTGTTCACATCGGCTCCTGATGACTACATTAGGGTGACAAGGCTTCATTTTGCATCAATAGCTCAGCAAGAGTTACCCCTCTCCACTACCTTCCTTCTTTCCTTCCCCTTCTTTCCCTTCCAAGCTCAAGGCTTCGCACTGGTTTGTGCCATCAGATAGTAATCACGCTTCTATACACTGCTGCATGAGTCTCCACTACTTACTGTGATGGTGTACGAATCGGTTAGTTGCGTTGAAGGAAGAGAGAAAGGGGATGGACTATGAGGTATGATTCACCTGCTTGCCACGTGCATTCATTCATGAGTCTGGCAGACTCAGTCAATGTGTCTATATAGTTCTATCTAGTGCCTTACTTTCTTAGTTTGTAGTAAAATAAAATAGCTTTTTAATTGTATAATCCTGCTGTACTTCTGTTCAATTGTAATACGTGTGTAATATTGTTCCTCTGGTGAAAGTTTTATTGTATAGTATTGAATCAAAATACCACAGTTAAGTTGGTAAACTGTCAGTCTTTATTACTCTGTCAAAACTTGCCCAGAGAGCATGAAAACTTACCATTTTGCAGCTTTTCCTTTTAAACATTTTTTCAATTTTGTTGTCTTTCCCCCCACTATATCCCCCAGACTTCCAGTACTTTTTGTTATCTATAAATGTTTGTGCTCTCTGCCACTTGTAATTTCCAATTGCTTCTACTGATGTGAACTGCAACAAACGTATACTTGAAGAAAGGAGAGAAAGATGATAAACAGATGAATAGTTGACCTGATAAACTTACCGTACTCTACACCTCTAATGCAGATAGTACAAATAATGAGGGTCATTATTATATCTCCCTTCAATACTCCTAAAGGATATTGCTGCCTGTCTTAATTGTTTAAAATATTCAGGAAATCTAATGACACTTGAATAGAGGATGAAACTTGAGATAAAATCACAATGTAACAAATGAACATCCAAGGAAAATGGAGATGCAGTAAAATCTGTCTGAACAGACACCTCTCACCAGCGGACACCCCTCCTTAGAAGACAAATTTCTACATCCAGTACAGAATCCCATGTTGTGTATGATAAGTAATTTACCCCTGTTATATGGAAACCCTCTATTATGGACACAGACACACCGTAACAGCTAGGAACTCCAATAAAACCTCTCCTAATGGACAGATGTTTTCAAAATAAATTTGTGTAAGCTCTGATTTGGTATGATAATACAGTAGCCTACTAGTACAGTATTCACTTACTTTTTGCACAGACAGTACCTCCAAGAATTGCAGTTAATGTAACTTGTTATGCAGGTTGTACACATTCTTGGAAGGCAACTCTAAGTTATGCTCTAACCTCCAGCAAATGTGTTATCTAAAATGCTCTAAAATGCTGTAGTTCGTCATTTTTCTGTCCAGTTACTTTTAACCTGTGAGGGGTCGCGTCCGGTCGTTTAAACCATTTCTGTTTATTTTGATCAATCCTTCCGCGAACACTGTTTATTATACTTCCTCCCCCTCAGTACCTTTCAATGAACTCATCCACACTTTTGTGACACCACTGTTATCCCTCTCCACTCCTTCAGTGAGTGACAAGCTGGCTATCCGGTCGTTTCGTTCACATGCGACTCCTCACGTTACCTGTCTCCAGTCTATTCAACCATACGCGACTCATGGCATAGAACTATTTATAATGCGAAAAGTGCACTGCTATCATTCATTGTTGAGTAGATAGAGGGGGAGCATTGTCTAGATGTGTGTTAAATGAAATTAAACATCATTTTAAAAGTATTTTCCATGAACGGAACTTGAATTAATTCTTCAATTTCATCAACAAAAGGCAATCTCATAATTATAATTGTTACAGAGTTATGAGCCTTGAAAAGATGAATCTGCCGACTCAGCCGGAGCCACTAGTCACTTATGATTGTTGGTGGAAGTTGCACCCGAAGTTGAGCAGGAGGGAGTGCTATTCGAATTCGGGCAATTTTTGGCAATATGAGAGAAGGCGCCGCATTTGAAACAGCCTTGAGATGACCCTGCTCCATTCCTTGTCCCGCTAGATTTAATTAATGGACACTTGTTCCGGAGATGGTCAGGCGACCCGCAAGCATAACATTTACGGGGTGTGACGGGTCGGCGAGGTCGAGGCCGAAAATTACTAGAGGATGGAGGGGGTTCTTTCGAGACACGTAAGGTGTCGGCGTACCTAACTCCTTCCGCTGAGACAGCCATAGCTTCCAATCGGCAAAAGTTTGTGGACGCGACGCAAAACACAAGTATGACCTGTAAGATGGTGAAATTCCTTCCACTATAGCCTGAACAATTTGGTCTTCAGAAAAATGAAGAGCAAACACCCTAGTATAGAACTTAATATCTTGGATGAAGTCTGCCAAGTTTTCATCCAACCGCTGTACTCTATAATAGTACTTCTGGATTAGTGATGACCTAGCTCGAGCCGGAATAAAATTAGCTAACAGATGGGCGTGGAAGTCTTCGATAGATGATTGTTCGGCAATTGCCTTAACTATTTTGTCAGATAGCACACCGATTGAATAGGGAAAAATAATCTGCAGAATTTGACATGCAGAAAGAGAAAAAACAAGAGCATGATCCTGAAACTCAACAAAAAATCTTAGAAAAGCAATAACATCACTGGTGGAATTGACTAAGAATTTCGAAGTACCTCTAAGCAGCATTGCTAAAGGATGGGGCAAACTGCTGAAGCCAGGTGACATAGTAGGTAGAGGCCTAAGTGGCGGAGAAGCTGTTTCGGAAGGGGCATTATTCAACGAGTTACGACGCTCAGATTCGTTGTCTAAAGGGGCAGAGGTTTGTTGAGCTCCCACAGATTTCCTATTTTCTTCTCCTTTAGAAGAGTCTTCCTCGCTAACTACGTTTACCGTAGTGAGTTGGTCGGCTTTGGGAGGGACTGCCCCAGTTAACAATAGACTAACCTTACTGGACAATGTGGAAAGGTTTTCGAGAAGAGCACTAGCCTCCTTCCCTTGCATGTCCTTCAACTTTAGAGACAACAGATCGTTAACTCTATTAGAAAAATGAAACAATCTAGCTTGCACACGTTTAAGTTGATTTGGAGAGGGATCATTTTCTTCAAAAAACTAACTACAGATGCTAGCTCAGTAGTATTGTCAGTGATCGTGGAGAGAGCATCGTCAATCTCTTTCTCTCCCAAAATGGGGATGGAAATAGGCAAATCAAGGGACTCTTTAAGCTTGTTGGTATCTACTGCAACCGTGCCTCCAGACTGCACATTTCTAATTTTTAATTCATAAATCAATTCCTCCTTGTGCAAATAGCTGGGATGGAGGACATCGCGAGGGCCGGGCATGATGACACAACTTTACAAATTTAGAAAAATCGAAAAAATTCCAGCGATGGAGAAAATTGTTAGAGTTCGAATCAAAAGCAATATTTAGCCGACAAAGGGGGCTAAATCGATACCCATTCAACCACACTCTGCTACCACTTGTTACGGAGTTATCCGTGGAAGGCAGAGGTGAAACAAGGTGCGGGCTGGAATGGGTCTAACTACAAGTTCGAAAGATGAATTAACATTTCAACAAAGGTTATATTTTCAAAACTTAACAATGGTGACATAAATTTGAAAACTTAACAAGTCAATAACAAGCCAAAATCAGATACAAAGAAATGACAAGTGTTAGGGGATTATTACAAGGTCTAGGCATAGAGCCCCACAATCACAATCCTTGAGCAATTAGCCCAACTTTACCAAGGTACAAAATTGAACAAAGGGGCAGAAAACCCCATCATGCCAAGGAGCACTTGCTCCTAATTATAATGGTAAGCCTCCTAGAGGCACACCGAGATCAAATTTAGGAAAGAGCAAACCCGCTCTCAAAGTTCAAGCCTATCAGGAGGCCATAAGCAGACTTCACACTAACTGCCCTCAAGGCACACATATAATGGTACAGGGGTACCTCGTACCCAATCTACTGGGCCTTCTCAGGAAGGAAAACAAAACGAGTTAAATAAATGGTCCAAAATACAAAACTGAATGGAGGCGATTACTTGCACTCCTACACTAAAGTTTTTTTTTTTAAACCTATGTGGCGCTAGGCCGATAATACAGGGGCTAATCGCAAGCTAGGGAGGTGACTTGTATGAGAAAACTTTAATACATTAAGAAAGAGAAGAAACGGTTATGAAAACGTAGTCACTTCAATTTCAAAATGAAGGGGAGCTCGAGAGGGTAAAGCACTCTCTATCCCCGCTTTACAGTAAAAGAGATTTGTAGATTTTACATAGACAGAAAAGGAATTTACATTTTAAAAAGATGGGTTACATATTAAAGGATTCGAACCCTCCCCGAGAGTTAGACTGCTGAGCTAGCAAGAAATAAAGATGTTAAAAGGCCATTACCTTGTAGAAGAACTGCTGCTTGAAGAAAGAGGTGCTTCCTGCCCCCTACTACATATCCACACACTAAGCTAGATGTTATTGAAGTGGCACCGATACAAGAAAATCAGCAGTTTTTATACTCTCGTGGAAAATTCGAGACCTTTCAGGAATGAGTAGATACACCCCCCCATTTTTATTGGTAGACAAATAATTACACACGGAAATTCGAAGAAGAAAGCAATGATTGGAGGAAAATTAATTACAGAAATTAGTGATTGGTTAAATTCAAAACAGGCAGAAAGAAAGGATTAATGTTGCCAACCCACAAACCACAAAACAAAATTTAGTAAACACAAAACTTATGAATACAAAATTTCTTCAAGAAGGTACATTCCTTTGCACCAGAGTGCATGATCATAGTTTTTTGTAGAGACATCTGGTAGAGAACGTCCACACTTCTTGATCAATGACAAACCAAAACACTTCAAAATTCACACAGAGCCATCTTCTGAGAAACTGTTGAGTTAATACAGTTTTTTAAAGTTCAGGCTTACTCCTGTAGAGGAGTTTTGATTGGCGCAATATTTGAACTAGCGGCGTGGAGGTGTACCGCCTGGTAAAATTATTATTATGTTAAAAAGTGTTTGTGTTTAAGTAGTATTACCTTATATTACTGTAACAATAAATAGCATATTTAGTAAGCATTTGGTGTTTTATTGATTGCCGGTCAAAACGAGCATACACGACTCCTGACGTTACACTCGGCATGTGATCCCTCGCAGGTTAAATTGACTGGTAGGCTTTTGATGTGTTTAGTTTTACATTAGTAGGTGTGATTTAACATGGCTCCGAGGAAGTGTTTATCTCTAAAAGAAATGTTAGACATATCATGCTGTATACAAAGAAGCAGATTTGTACAATACAAATAAAATATTTATTGTTTAAGTTTTTTTTTTTACACTGTACAAAATAAAAGTTTCTCTAACTTGCTTCTTTTGCTGAATATACATTAAATCTATAATCTGAATAAGTTTGAGGATGTCTTGGGTAATTATAGATATATACAAATCTAACCTAATATGTACAATAAGTGTCTCATTGCCAGAACACAATGCAAATCATTCATATCCCAAGTATTTCCATCTATGCAATGGGTCGGCGAATGAAGCCCGTCCACCAACTTCTGTCTTTGTACTTTTCTCCTTCTTCAATGTTGTACCAGTCCCCTCCTTGTTGCTGAATATTGTTTTTCACCATGCCTGTATATCACATTCTTGGCCGCCTTCTTGGTCTTGAATATTTTAACTGCAGGTCATACATTTTTCTGGGTATGCGATCAGGATCCATCCTTCGCATGTGACCATACCATTTGAATCTACACAGAGTTATGTTATCCTGCATTCTGTCAACCTGAACCATGTCCCTTATGTTCTCATTACGAATTTTATCTCGCCTTGTTTTGCCAACCATCGCTCGGACAAATTTCATATCGCCGGGCTGAGTGGCTCAGATGGTTAAGGCGCTGGCCTTCTGACCCCAACTTGGCAGGTTCGATCCTGGCTCAGTCCGGTGGTATTTGAAGGTGCTCAAATACGTCAGCCTCGTGTCGGTAGATTTACTGGCACATAAAAGAACTCCTGCGGGACAAAATTCCGGCACCACGCCATATCCGTTGGTGTTGTTGTTGTTGTTGTTTTTGTTAAAAATCTAAACCCCATGGCACAACACAAGCGACCGTTGCTCAGCCCGAAGGCCTGCAGATTATGAGGTGTCATGTGGTCAGCACAATGAATCCTCTCATGATTATTCTTGGTATTATTATAAGCTGCAGATTAAGTCACCAAGAACTGAATGCTTGGCCATAAATGGACCATAAAGGATCAAATGGTGGTGCCTTAAGGAGAATAAGGCCAAAGTTGTTGCAAAAATTACAGTGTCACAATCACCACAATTGAAGAGAGCTGGACTAAACTGAAAGACGCCACTCATGAAGTCACATGCTCTATTCTTGGAACAACTAAACTAGATCGACAAAGGATTGACAAAGACATGTGGCTTTGGAATGATGATGTTAAAGATGCAGTACAGAAGGAAAAACACCTGTACCACGAGTTTCTTTCAGATAAAAGACCATCTCATTGGAATGCCTACCAAGCAGCCTGCAGTGATGCGATAACAAAAGCAAACCAGTATGCAGACCTGTATGCGAGACTTGACATGCAAAGGTGAGTGGGGCATTAACCACCTAGTCAAATCGAAGGCATTGCAAAACCAAAGACATCCAATGTTTTTATGGCATCAGTCAGGAAACACATAAAAATAGAGTAGAAGAATGCCTAAAATTAGTTGACACAGTAGCCCAGGAAGTTCTTTGTGAATACTTTCACCATTCTTCCACTCTTGTCCAAATTGTGTTTTGCTAACATGCATAAAAAAAAATTGAGAATGGAAATTCCCATTCTGACACTGCAATAAGATGTTCAGTGATGATATCTTCTTTCTCCTTGATAAATATGGGCTGTTTCCCATCCTTTCTAATATGTTTTCCACTAATGTGATCACCTAACTTTGACCTTGTAATACCATTTTTTTTTTTTAATTTTTTTTGTAGCTTATATAATAGACAATTTTATCCTGAAATGCAGTTTTGAAATGTGGATACTTGTCTCCCACTGTAACAATGTGCACGCTGTGGCATGGAATGCTGTTGAAATGAAGCAATTCATTCAACTCACAAGAGTCACAGAAAGCATGCCAATTCGTTTGCAAGAATTGTTAGGTCAAGTCAGCATGAGAACTGACTTGAATTTCTTTGCATAATTCTGTCTTATGGTATTAGAAATAAAAGTAACTTTTGTTACTGTTGCTAGCTAACAAAAATACCAGGAACCTTTAATGACTATTACATCCATATACAATAAGTGCAACCATTACATCAATTTATATGTAAAAATCCTCCTATTCAGTACATTGAAATATATTACATCTACAAAGATGATACATATTTCGGCCCATTTTAGAGTCGTCTTCAGTGGAAACTAAGCCTTAAAAACATAGGTTACAATAAAACACTATTTCTAAATAAACTACTTAACATGTGGCATATTAAAATCTTGCAGTGGTGTCCTGGTGACATGTTATTGATACCTAATTAAATATAAATTGGTAATTGAAAAACCATCGATATGGAATTAAATTTATACTGTGCAAATGCAACCATGCCATACCAAAATTTGTAGACGAGGTTGTTGAAGAAAATTCAGCTTTCAGAATCTTAACGGACAGTGCATCAGAAGAATCAAAATCTTGAACTACTCTTTCTAAAGGATCATAATTAGTGCAGCAGTATGTAGTGGCATTGAAATAAGACCCCAGTGAGTCAGGACAGGTTGAGAAGGAATAGCTTAAGTAGGTACTAGCAGTGTCTTTGAATGTCTGTATTTGTAGAGGAGCTATCAATAATATTTTCTTCCCATTTGAAGTTCGTCTTTATTCATCAGGTTAGTTGGTACAAACTACAGTACTTTTGCCACTCTATATAAAGCATGTGGATCATTTTGGGAAAAGTAATTTAACTCCTTTGGCTGCTTTAGACATCTATGAAGCAGCATTTTCTCCTACCATGCACTAAAGTAAAGCTACATGTTAACAAGGAAAACCCTACATACCACAGCTATCCATGCAACTGGCAATGGAAGGGATTATTAATGTATAACTAGCCACCAAACATTATTTGTGAACCTGTATATTGATTATTTCTGCTTGAAGATAATGGCTACACTAACAAATTCTTGAAATATGACTGAAGTATAACTTTATCACACATTTAAACATAAATATCACCAAAACTGTAAAAAAGTATAAATACACCCCTTTGTTATTAGTTTTTCAATTTAGTGTCCTTTCTTGTCACATGCTTGTCTACTGCAAAGAGATAAAATATCAATGTAATGTGATAGTGTGAATTGGAAAATCCATGGTAAGATCCATGGTAAGCTGGGAAAGATGAGATAAAGGATGCCAATGGTATAGAAGTAATGTATAATGAAGACAGTGAATACCGTAGTTATTTCATTGAAGTTTCCAATATCTTACGAGGATTCATGATTCCATCTACAGAGCTAAACAGCCTAGACAGTTTTCAAGAATGTACCTAAGGAATACTAGGTTCCACTACTTTACATCCTCACTGCTGAATAAACAGATGCCAGCAAAATTATTAAGCAATCAGGATTCGTGATAGACATGTCTTCAAAAAGAGTGAAAGACACACTGACTCATAAATGTTTAGAACAGACTTGCAACATTTCCTCTAGTTTTTCCTTCACTTCAAAATTATTAAGACCACAGCCACTTCCTTCTCAGGCAAAGATATCAAGGATAACTTCCTTCTCACTCTTAGTCCTTTCCTATCCCATCATCACCATAAGACCTATCTGTGTCGGTGCAACATAAAGCCACTTGTAAAAAAATTCATCTTAGGTCCCAATAATTACAGTTTTGTACACTACTGTAGATCCACAACACAGAAAAATCTGTCTCTTCATTCTCTAGTATATGGGGCTGATGACCAAAAGACATTGCAAGCCCCTAATTTGAATTAATTACAACAAATATACTACAGTACATATGCTTCCTTTCTCTTTATCACAATATTGGTGGAGCTCCATAAATTGCTTAATATTCTCTTGGTTTAGTTCTAGAGCCACCATCACCCAAGACAGAGATGGAGCTGCGCTCATTTATCAGTTGCTTGCGAGCAATTGACAACCAGAGGGTACTGACAAGCTTGTCTCAGAAACTTGAACCACGTCGATCATAGCCTGCCTGAAGTAAAGAAATGTCCACTCAACTCCAGTCATGGCATAGGACTATGCTCTGTCCAGAGAAGATCCGAATGTCCTGTTGTGCAGTTTGACCTGTCATAAATGTTGGAAATCTCAGCCGGTCAAGTATGGTGGTAACTTGGGAGGAATGTAGTTTTATCCCTGGCAGAAAGTCTGTCAATGCAGCTTCAAGTTTGATTTTGAAGTCAGGATGTAAACTGGAATATTTACAGTTGCTTACAGATATTCTGTGTGATTAAATTAAAGGAAACCTAATTCATGTTATTCTTTGACTATTTTTTCATTTTTGGTATTTTGTTCAAAGTTAACGGTTAGTACTATGGAAGATGAGTGTTATTTCCATGTTGTAACATTAACTCTATGTACACATACAGGGTGATTTGTAAAATCTCTATTATAACTATAATAACAACACAGGTAACTAATAAGGAGTGTTTTCAGTTAGGGAACCCAAATCCTACTATGATATACTCTAATCATTTGGTATTAATGGCAGTAATTTCAAGACTCATCAGTTAAATATTTCCAATGATATGAATTGCCATCTTTTGTTGATGTTTCTATAAACAAGAATTGATTCCTGGCCTGTTTCCAGGTGGAACATTGAGTAACCTCTATTTTAATGGTTAGAAGTACCAGAAAAGGGTTCCTTAACATGCAATGCTCACATTAGTTCACTTTATTGTCCTCAATATTTTGGTGAACTTATACCTTGTATAATATATGTTGTTTCATTGAATTATAATATCTACATTTGGCATAAACAAGTCCCATATAGTATTATTGATGTCTTGAATATCTGGTACAGTGTATTGCTCTCTAAAACTAATATATGTATTAATGATAATAATAAATCTGTACTCTATACTACTTGCATATGTAAGCCATACATAACAGAATGAAATAACAGTAAATTATATCACCAATCTCAGTTAATTATTATCCTACTAGTTTATTTTAAGGTCCTAAATTGTCACTGTCTGTAAACACTTACTAAGAAATGTAAATAACTGAGAAAGAGAAACATACTCTTTGGGTCTTTGCTCTTACAAATAATATATTGATGAATACAATTCATGTTTCTTCTTATATATCCAATGGTATGGAAAAGAAATTATCATACCAGGTGCAGGCCTGATCAGACTGCTTCAGCTGTTGTATCTGAGGGTTTTCAGTGTTTTCTTTATTTTTAGTATAACAATGATAGATGTTATTCATTGTGCTAGAGACTTTGTGTTGTAATTTCTACTCAGATGGTAAAATGTCTACAACAATTCTGGGCATCTGTATTCCAAGGAATGATAAAGAGAAGGCAAAATTGAAATATCAAATCAGTGTCAGAACACTTACAATATAAAATATGAGATGCTGCAATAGATTGAAATCAAACTCAAAATGAGCACCAGTTTTGGTTAATTTGTCATGTAGCAGTTTTCTTTTGCATTGAAAATCCTAATTTGCAAGAGTGGAAATAATGCATTTTCTTCATCTATTTTTTCTTATTTTTTTGTCATACTTTCTGAATTCCCAGTACTCCGTTACGTTGATGGAGAATGCAGTTCTTTGCTCCTAAGACCATTTTGGACCCAGTCATCTTCTCACTCTTTCTGGAAAATCCTTTATCCTGTGTATCCAGATCCTGAAGTTACTTCTTTCTTGAAAAAGTGCCTCAGAGACACCTGCCAGATCCTTCTTCACTGTAGTTGCCTATAGAGTGGTACATTTCCAGGTCATGAGGAGATCAAGAATTCTTTGAGGTATTCTGGTGTCAGGCATTTGAGACAGATGACCGTAAAACATCAGACGGTGCTTCCTCATGAAGCATTTTTCAAATTTACAGTAGAACCCTGCATTTGACCTTGGGACAATATTCACTCTCGAAATTTTGATGTGATCTTCCTTAGGAATTTCCTCTTTCAATTGGATCCTCTCTATCTGACGATGGTGAGTGAGGGCCAAGCATTCAGCAGCATATAAGGTTTCAGGACATACTACTGTGGTGTAGTGGCAGTATTTGGCCTGCCATGAGATCAATCTGGACTGATAGGCAGGTTTGCAATGGTGGAAAGCTATTTCCGTGTGTTTAGCCCAATATTTCAGAGCTTCTTTTTCTGATGCATTGAAGGAAATGATCGCTCCAAGATACTTAAAATGAATGTGTTTATTTTTCCATATTTAACATTGAGAAATGCAATGGTATTATGATAAACAGACATCATTACTTCACTTTTATTTTATTTTTTTACAATGTTCTAGAGACCTACAGCTTTAGCTTCTTGTTGTAAAGTTTCAACCTGGAGCCAGGCAATGTTGAGGACATCTGTGATTAGAAATACATCACCTACAAATGTAAGGAAGTCGATATTCACTGCTTTGGATCCAGTGCCCAGCCTAATACCATCTGCTTGTCCACTCACAGATGACCTTATCAGGAATACAGTTGAAAAGAATGAGTGACAGCCCATTGCCTTGACGAACACTACTCTTAATCTCAAAAGATCTAGAAATTTGCCCCATGAATTTCACCTGTGCTTCCATGGCTCAGGCGGCAGTGCACCGGCCTCTCACCATTGAATACCATGGTTCGAATCCCGGTCACTCCATGTAAGAATTTTGCTGGACAAAGCAGAGGCAGGACAGATTTTTCTCCGGGTACTCTGGTTTTCCCTCTATCTTTCATTCCAGCAACAATCTTCACTATCATTTCTTTTCATCTGTCAGTCATTAATCATTGGCCCAGAGGAGTGTGACTGACTTTGGCAGCCGGCACAATTCCTATCTTTGCCGCAAGTTGGGGGCTTCATTCATCCCATCCCTGACCCAGTCATTGACTGGAAAACAGGCTATAGGTTTTCAGTTTCAGTTTCACCTGTGTATAGGTGTTGGTTAGAGTATGACGATGGAATGAGTCTTGTTGTCCTCACCAATCTCCTTGAGGATATCAAGACAACTGAATCAGTCAGTTGAGTTATAGGCCTTCTTGAAATCAATAAAAGTCGATACAACTGATTTGACACAAAGAGATCTGATTCTGATGGTACTCTTTGGAGAAAAGATATGTTTGCTGAATGGGTCTAACAGAAGCCATCTCCATATTCACCGATCTGTGGATGAACAATACGTTCAATGAGACTTTGATGTAATTTTGACAGGATTTATAGGCAACTGATTTGAGGGATATGCCTCTGTACTTATTCATATCTACTTGATGACCTTTTTTTATGGAGACTTTTAGAACTGACTGCTGATCTTTAGGAATAGTGTCTGATTCCCATATATTATGAAAGAGTTCATCTATTTTGGCAACAAAATCAGCCATTTTTGTCAGTTCAGCAGCTATAGAATCCTTGCCTGATATATTGTTATTGGGGAGAGATGTAATGATGGGTGTGATTTCTTCTCAATCAGGAGGAAGAGAAATTTGGAATGAAGGATGGATCAGAAATTGTAATCTTTGATGCTGGAGGAGGGCAGTTAAGTAAGGACTCAAAAGAAGCATTTTCACATTTCATATCTCACAGAAATAGTTGTTGCTGATGGCAAAATTGTCCACCTAATGTTCACCAATCAGTTCTTAGCCAGGTGCTTCATCGTATGCTTACAAGGATTCTTTTTTGAAATAGGTGGTCATCATTTTAAGGCTCATCTGCTTGCAGGTGGCAAAGAAGCATTCCCCATTGCGGTTGGTTCGGGCGTCAACTAGATTTTCACCTATAGTGTATCTAAACTTTCACTCTTTACCCAGCTGAGCACTGAATTCACCTAAAAGAATAACTGGACCATGTTATGCATAAAGGAACCAAGTGCCAATTTTGCTGAAATTGAGTTATTAGCACCATCTTGTAGAAAAAACTTTGAACTACATGTGCTGCAAATATGGTCTTTGGACATGGAATAATTATTTTAAAATCTGAGATTTAAAAAAAGAGCTAGTTCTGTATCGCACATTAAGGAAAACGAATAATGGAACCAAGTGCCAAGGAAACTTTATGGTGTGGTAAAATCTATGAATGTGTATTCTGCACAAAGGAACCAAGTGCCTTGTGTGAGATGTTGTGTTGTGCTGTTTACGCATTATTAATTGAATTGCAATTATTCTGAAATGAGTAATTGTTTTTAAAATTGGACTTAACTTATAATGCAGTTAAAGAAGAATGAAACTGGTCAAGGGGCCGATGACCTTTGATGTTAGGCCCATTTAAACAACAAGCATCATCATCATCAAGCAAGAAACTGGTCAAAACAAGCAAGGAGACAACACAAAATTAACAGGTTAGTATAAAGCATGATGTTTATTAGGATGTCCAATATGAATATTGAAATTTTACCCTGTGTTATCTTTCCTAGGCTATTCAAGGAACTGGCAGCTTTACTGAATCTGTAACATGCAAGTAAAATGCCTCAAATTGGTGATACAAGTAATTATGATAACAATGGTAGAATTACTCAGTCTAAAAGAAGCCTAATGTGACAAGTGCTGATGAGAGAGAAAATATTACGAAACAACAAAATTTACACCTGGAAACAGCAGAAAAGGCAAGGGAGAAGCTTAAAGAGGACCTGAAGAATGCTCGTCAGTCAGATAAAAAGCACATTTTAATATCCATAAACCAAAACCAAACCCCATGGCACTACAGCCCTTGAAGGGCCTTGGTCTACCAAGCGACCGCTGCTCAGCCCAAAGGCCTGCAGATTGCGAGGTGTCGTGTGGTCAGCACGACGAATCCTCTCGGCCGTTATTCTTGGCTTTCTAGACTGGGGCAGCTATCTCACCGTCAGATAGCTCCTCAATTCTAATCACGTAGGCTGAGTGGACCTTGAACCAGCCCTTAGGTCCAGGTATAAATCCCTGACCTGGCCGGGAATCAAACCCGGCACCTCTGAGTAAGAGGCAGGCACACTACCCCTACACCACGGGGCCAGTTTTACACATCCATACCTCCTTGAAAAGAATCTCTTTTCGATTTTTGACACCTGAGCGTTCATTCATGCTAAATGATTATGAATTTGGAGATGTAGAAGTGCCTTAAAGACTCCACACAGAAGAAGATAACATTAATATTACGAGAACTTATAGATGGAAGAATCCATTCATAAAAGCAATCTGAAGACTTCTTTTCTTCCAGCCTGATGGAGAAGGCTATTGTGAATAGAAAGAAAGTTACCAGCAATCAAAGAATCAACTGGCTACACTTCCGTGAAGGTGAAGTGCGCAAAAAAGGCGCACGTTATTGTATTTTTGTTAAGACCAGTTTTTACAGTTAGAGAAATAATTCTCCTGGAAGAATACCTACTGCACTTTTTGCAACACAGTCACCTCTTGTGTGGCCCCAAAATAAACCTATATCACAGCCCAAAATGAAGGATACAAAATCCACCATGCATTTAATTCCAAGTGATGCAAAACCTTATTACAGGAATTTCTTTGACGAGAAAAATGTAGTTGATGGCATCGAGTGCTTTAATGCTAGTATTGACTTCAAAGTAGGAGCTGAAGATGAATGAACTGCCCATCCTCCGTTGTTAATTTATAAGTAGAAGTTGACTTTGTATTCCACTGTCAAATTTTCCGTATTTATAATGTCCATATAATATATACAGTATTAATATGGTATCAGCCCTCTTAAATATCAGCTATACTGTACATGTAAAAATGCATAGGGGAATCAATTGCCAGGTTCCATTTAACATATTCAGTTCAGTAAATAATCGATAATGCGTAAAGGAATCAAGTGCCAATTTTGAGTGTATTAAAGTAATTAGTAAGCCCAAAACAAAAAACAAACCTCATGACGCAACAGCCCCAAAGGGCCATGGCCTACCAAGCAACCGCTGCTCAGCCCGAAGGCCTGCAGATGACAAGGTGTCATGTGGTCAGCATGACGGATCCTCTCGGCCATTATTCTTGGCTTTCTAGACCGGGGCCGCCATCTCACCGTCAGATAGCTCCTCAATTGTAATCACGTAGGCTGAGTGGACCTTGAACGAGCCCTCAGATGCAGGTAAAAATCCCTGACCTGGCGGGAATCGAACCCGGAGCCTCTGGGTAAGAGGCAGGCACACTACCCCTACACCGCGGGGCCAGAACTAATTAGTAAGCCCATGCTCAAGAATATACATAATAAAGTAAAATATATCCCACTGTATGTGATAATGTTAAATTAACCTTTGTCTAGTCACGTGAAAATTATTACGTTACTAGTCGCGCACGGAGGTAACCTCTGGGGTTAAAAATGCGCGTCATTTTCATCCTTTGAGATGTTGTTTTGGCAAGTTTGTTTGCAGTATTCTTCGGTATAATTAAAAGAATCCCTTTTAAGTACTTGTAGGTAATTTTTAGACAGTTAGTTTGATCAAAAAGCAGAATACTGTAGACCTTAACGATGTCGAATGATCTTATAATATTAAATTCATGAGACTCGCCGTTACCTACGACGGTCACATCATATGAAATAATATTTTTCTAAAATAAGTTTAGAAGAACGAAACAACAAGGTCATCGACCTCCAAAATCAAAACTTATGCACAAAAATATAAGGTAATTTACTTAATCGCACACGGAGGAAACGTCCAGCCGATGTCACTCGTCAAAACAATGATCCCACACTCGCACACAGGATGCGCGATTGTGCCGAAATTTTGACAGGACGAGTCCAAATGAACAAGGAGGAAGGTATAAGGATGGGGAGACCCACAGTTCAACTGGGAAGTTCAGTACCGTGCAAAATGTAATCAGCCTGGAGGAAATCTCCGTGAGCGACTAATTAAGAGTTAAATGGTCTAGAGTGTAACAGGAATTAAATATGAAAGGTTAACTTTGAACTTCAATATCTCAGTTCCACCATGATGGTGCTTGGTTCCTTTATACATAACATTGGTGTCTTAATTCCAGACAGGACATTATCAAGTTAAGTCCATAAGGTCTCAACTTTCTCAGGAATGTTGCAGTTGTCTTGATTGACAGGAGAATGAGCATTCATTAGGGTGTAAGCCTTATTAGCGCAGTTGATAGAGTTGACAGATGGGAAGAATAGGCTTTGTGGTCCTCTACAGAATCCACAATGGATGTATGATCTTAGAAGGCTGTCCTTAGAATAACTAAATTAGCAGGTGTGATCTTAGCCTTGGACTTGAACGTGTGGTATCCATAAATTGTTGAGACATCTTCCAATAGGATACATGTCTTTTGAATTGAAAGAATTTTGACAGTGGATTTATCCAGAGCTTTTGTGAGCTCAGTCTGTTTGCCAACTCTAGTAAGTGTCTGGATCTTGAGAGTTTATGTATAAAAGCTGGGCCTGATTCTTTGCGATGAGGGACCCTTCCACTGATTCTAGATAAGTATATATTTCAAACATTCGAGAGAAATTCCACCTCTTCAATACTATAAGTCATGTACTTGCTTGTGAAAATACAATTAAAATATAATGGGATATGTTTCATCCCTTCATCGAAGACATCTTCAGCCACTTATTAAATAAGCACCATTCCAAAAACACAAATATATACAAAAAGTTAAAATTATATGATGCAATATGATGCTCTGTCTAATTACAACTATATCACAAACATAGTAGAATATCTTTCATTTATTTTATTTATTTACTCAAGTCAAGATGGAAAAACTGTGTGTGAAGGAAAAGAACTTTTGAAAGTATGGAATCGATATGAAGGACAAAATGAAACAAATGAACCCAAGGAAATAGATGAAGATAAAATAAATATCACCATTACAGTGGAAGGGACAAATAAACGATCAGATGAAATAGGAAGAGAAGATCTACAAATGTCAGATGTAGAAAAAGCTGGCAAAAAATGGCAAAGCTCCTGGAATAGATGACATTACAGTAGAAATTATTAAAGCTGCAGGACCTATTGGAATGCTGTGACTGTATAGAAAAATGAAGATAGAATGGACTGACAGAGAGATTCCTGATGATTGCACAAGGGCAATTATTGTACCTATTTTTAAAAAAGGTAATAAGGCACTTTATAAGAACTACACAGGAATAGCATTACTGTGTCACTGGATGAAGATTTATGAAAAATAATCTTACAAAAATCAAGAACAAGGTAGATTCACAATTAAAAGAAGAACAACAAGGATTTAGACCTAGAAGATCAACTATTGATGTCATATTTACTGCTAGACAAGTAGTTAAAAAGAAATTAGAATTTGAGAAAGACATTGCAGTTCCATTCATAGATATTATGACATGATTAGAAGAGAAGAGATATGGCAAAGGCAGAATAGAATGGAATTATCATGAGAAATGCAATTCAGAATTAGAAACATGTATAACAAATGTATGAACTCTGTTATAATGGATGGCAAAAAATCAGAATGGTTTAGAACAGACAGAGGAGTTCGACAAGGAATTGTACTTTCACCAGTGCTCTTTAATATAGTGATGGACAACATTATGAGGAAAGTTCGCCAAGGGTCAACAGCAAATGATATGAAAGTCATAGCATATGCAGATGATGTAATGATAGGGGAAGAAATTGAACAAATATTGGAAGAACAACTAAATAGCTGGCAGAGGGAAATTGAAGAAGCAGGCATGGAAATAAGTTTAACGAAAAATGAGGTAATGAAAATCAGTAGAGAAAACAACAAATATGAAGGATGTTAGGTGTTATGAAAAAATTCTTAAAGAAGTAGATGCTTTTAAATACCTAGGAAGTAAGATAACTGGGAAAGGAAACATCAAGGAAGAAATTTCAGAGGGGATAGGAAATTGCTCAAAATTTTATTACTGTGTATCAGACATAATTAGAAAGTGGAAATTACCTACTAAAGCAAAAATCATGATATATAAATCATATTATTTGACCTATGGAGCAGAATGTTGGACTTGGACAAAAAAAGATCTGAGTAGACTACAAGCTACAGAGATGTGCTTTCTGTGAGGGATCTCAGGTAAAAGAAGGAGGGACAAGATAAGAAATGAAACCACATGAACTACACTAGAGATAAAACCTCTAAAAGAAACTATGGAGAGAAATAGGCTGAAATGGTTCAGCCACATCAAAAGAATGGGACAAGAAAGATTACCAAGAAGAGCTCTGGACTGGACAAAATCTGGAAAAAGACCAATTGCAAGCCCGTGAACATGATGGAGGGATCAAGTGCAGGATGGCGTAAATCGGGGAGGACTACAGGGGCAGACAGTGATGAATGATAGAATGTGGGAAAAAAGAAAAGTTTGGAAGAGGCTCTGTGAATGACCTGCATAAGCAGAAATATATCAAGAAGAAGAAGAAGAAGAAGAAGAAGAAGAAGAAGAAGAAGAAGAAGAAGAAGAAGAAGAAGAAGCATGCAATAGAACCTTTGTTTTGTTTTTATATTACAATTTAGTAACAATGAAACCAAAGGAGTTTATACATTATATGCCAAAATGGTATTAAACAGTCTTCGCCCAGAAATAAGCAACTGCGATTGCATTTCCTTGGCCCTTGAGCAAATCCTCCTCACTGCAAGAATCAGGGCAACACAAGCACTGACGCAGATACATGGTAGTCTGCACCTCTCTGCATTCACAGATTGGAGATACATCCAAGTATCCCTATTTCACTAGGTTGTCATTAGACTTTCCAACACCTGTTCTTAACCTGTTCAGTGATCTCCATGTGATCCAATCCTAGTTGTGTCCGGTTGGTAAGCATTCTGTTGGTTTTGCCCATGTTTGAAGATGACTTGTTCTGGCTGCCCACAATTTTTCTCTGGCATTCTTGGGAGATGTTGACTGTACGGTGCTCCTGCTAGATTTCAATCTAGGCTTTGCTGGAGTGTGTCTGTGTAGTGAATGTAGCTCATATTCTTCAACTTTTTTCCTTTCAGCATTTGCGGCTACTTCCTGGCGTATATCAGGAGGAGCAATTCCTACCATACAATACAGTTTGTCAACTGGAGTTGGCTTCAAACATCCAGTAATTAGTCTCGCAGTTTCATTAAGAGCCCCATCTACTTGCTTTGCATGGGCAGATTTATACCACACTGGGGGGGCATATTCACCGGCGGTGAAGCAAAGTGCCATGGTAGAAGTATGGACCATCTGAGGTTCAGCACCCCAATTACTACCAAGGAGTTTCTGAATGATGTTGTTACAGGCTGACACCTTGTGTCTGGTGTTTAAGCAATGCCGTCAGTAGGTGAGTGACCAGTCTAACGTAATTCCAGGGTATTTGGGTGTAAAACAGTGCTTCAATTTGGTGCCTTCCCAAGTTACTTTCAGTTTTCCTCCTGCCTCTCTGTTTCGAAGGTGGAAAGCACTGACCTGAGTCTTTTGTGGGTTTGGCTTCAGGTGGTTCTTGTTGTAGTAGTCAGAAAAGGTTCCTAGAGCTCTTGTAAGCATCTGTTCTGCTTCTTCAAAATCATTTGTCTGTACCATCAAAGCAAGGTCGTCGGCATATACGAAACTTTTAGTTGCATGAGGTCTGGGTTGATCATTTGTATAAATGTTGAAGAGTATTGTTGACAATACACTCCCTTGGTGAAAGCCATTCTTTTGGATCCTCCAACAGCTCTGACTTCCTTGGAATTCAACATAGAATCTTCAGTTATATAATAAGGTGACAATTATTCTAGTGAAACCAAAGTCCTGGGTCTAGCTCTAGATCTTGTGAAGCATTATGTGGTGTTGGACTGTATCATAAGATGATGAGAGATCAATAAATGCTACTCCAGTGATCTGGCCCTTTTCAAACCCATCCTCTATTTGTTGTGTTAAGTGAGTTATTTGTACTGTGCAATTTCTCTGGGGTCTGAAGCCTGCCTGTTCAGGTATAAGTAAACTGTCAATCTTTGGTGATAGATGGTTCATAGCAGCCTTCAAATATCTTATTAAGATGGCATAATAATGAGATGGGCTGATAACTCTGGGGGTCATAAGGCTCTTTCGCAGGTTTCAAGACAGCAATTAGTTTTCCTCCATATTTTTGGAAACTTGTTCTGTCATAAGCAGTTATTAAAGAGTTCCACAAGCCATTTCAGTGTTGTTGGTCCAAATTTTTTGATTTGCTCTATACTTGTATCATCTAATCCAGCTGCCTTGTTGTTCTTACACTGTTGTATGGTCTTTTGCAACTCATTTTGGATAATGGCTTTGAGAGCTTATTAGTTTCCAGATGTTCCTGCCTTTGAATCTTGAGTATTTTACCTCATTTGTCTGTTTTACCATGTTTTAAAAGCTGTTGAGATATTTTATTTGGAGAAATGTTTGCATGGGTTTTCTTTTGTGTTGGATCATTACTTAGTTGACATAGTAATATCCATGCCACAGGGCTGCTTTTGCTCATGTCTAGTCAGTCCTTCTATCGTTTCTATCCACTGAGTTTTCTTACCTTCTGCCATAGACTGAGTAATTTCTATAGCAGCATCTGATGTTTGCTCGCTGAAAGGGTTTTTTCTAAGAGTTTAATGTACTCTTCTAAGAAATAGATGTTTTCTTTACTAAGTCCTGGAATGTAGTTGGTACGACATCCACGTCGGATAGATTTACAAATTTATGAGATGACTCCTGAAAGGCTGCTATAAAATCATCATATGCTTCAGGACAAGGATGTATTTTCAACACAAGGCTGTCTAGTGTCTCAGAAAACATATCCCAATTTGCTTTCTTGAAATCTTCTGAATGGAACTATTTGTGGTCTTATGGCTGCAGTAATCTGACATACAATAGGTCTCTACTGAGTATTTGGAATTGGGGAACCAATACTCTTGTTGCATTGTGAAGCTGTTTTTTCACTGGTGAAAATCAGATCAGGATTGTATCCTCGTTTCCAGCACCCACTGTTGAAAGATTGTTGTAATTTACTGTCAAGAATTAAGGATAAGTTGTTGGATTCAGTATACAGCATTACAACTTCACCACTTTCATCATCCTGGTCATATCCCCAAAGATTACTATGACTATTTAAATCTTCTAAGTTAAACTTAGTTTTCTGATTGTGGTTATGAGTTGGTTCCTTAAAGATGAATTTTGCATTAGGTGGTTTGTATACTGAGGTGACTATATAGTTGTTCAGGTCAACACACAGGATTTCAATATTATCCACCTCAGTATATGCTGTTGAAAGCACCGATAAGCCATACTTAAATACTGCACTACCAAATTGACAATAGTGTCTTCCGATTACAAGGTTCATGCCTTGTACCTTAGGTCTCCTGGACACACAATGTATCACACTGATATTCTTGACAGATTATGGAGGAGTTCACCTTTTGGTCCAGATATTCCTTCTATATTTACTGATATAATGTTCAAAGTTGGTCTTGAAACCGACCTTTTATACTAGAATTCATAATCTCTACAACTGCTTCTGGATTTGAAAGGATCTGCTGTCAGCACATTTCTTAATGTAGTCTGACATTGCCCAGGGTACGCCCTATTGCCACTCATCGTATTGTAATTGTATAATACCAGTCCTTGTGGAGGCTCCTTTCGTGTACCACATATCTTTAATTTTTTATAAATCTTTCAGACAAGGTCTTGGTGAATGATAAACATTCAAATGAGCCCATGTAGGGCAATGATAAACATTCAGATGAGCCCAGGTAGGGCAATATTATTAAGACAATTTACAATTGTAGCACAATAGTTCATAAAAACTGTGTCCTTAAAAATATAGGTATATGTGTTAATGATATGGTAGAATGTTATAAAATGAACAGTAGGTAAATCACATTTTTTGTGGCTCCTACACAGTGGTCCTTGCCATTGCCACTTAAGTGATCATCTGCCTCACCCATTCACCTTTACCGCTGCAGCCCCGTGTTAAACCCATACTTGGCCCTAAAATGGGAACAGATGCTGCTTTATGGATTTGAGTGGCATTTCATCCACCATCACCCTACCTAAAGGGACTCAGCCACCCAAAGCCATTGGTCCCTTTAGGAAGTAGAGTTATTTACTGCTGCTCAGCATTCAGCATGGAGATGCTGGCAGTATGAACTACTCTATTATTGTAGTCAGTTAACCCAGCCAGACTCTTCTTCTTCTTCTTCTTCTTCTTCTTACTATTATTATTATTATTATTATTATTATTATTATTATTATTATTATTATTATTATTATTATTATTAAATTTAGAAATTTCCTTTGTTTCATTATCAATTTGTAGGAATATAATGTTATATAATTCTTACCTTAAATAGCTGAACAAGACTAGTGACACTGTACTGTTCAAGAAATTTCAGTTAAAGAAGTCTTCTTAAAATACTGAAGGTGATTTTTTTTTCCCCGCAGAAATATAATTTGCTCTCATAAATATTCTGAACTGAATCACTCAGTTTTGAGCTCAAATCTTCTTAAGATAGCCACCATTAATAATGTAAAAATATAATAAAAGAGATCTCAGATGAGATTGTTTATTTTTACGTTGAATATTTTTGTAAATCACACTGCAGATAATGTATTCTTATTTTACTATATTACAAATTTAGATCTCCTAACTTTCCTCCCAGTATGCCAGGGCCGAGTCCTTGTAATAATTGTTTAGATTTAGTATGCCACTTGAGATTTGTCAATCTTATGTTACCTAGCCACTTGCAAATATATACTGATAACCACATTGCAGTTATTGCCCTGAATCTTCAGTATGTTTGCTATAAAAGGAAGTAGAAGTGTGTAGAAATGCCTCCCTATCCAAAATATTTGTATAGTTTTCAAAACCTTCCTGATAAAAACTGTACAGTTATTAATGTAATTCCTAGTCAGTGAACAGAATACTTTTCAGATTCAACAGAACTTATGAATAGAGAGTGAAGCTTCCACGGTGTGAAGAATTATTTAATTTAATTTCCGGGTTGAACCGTGTACGTGATGTGCGTACAAGTACAACATGGTTCAACCCGGAAATTAAATTAAATAATTAAGAATAGAGAGTTTGATTATTCTTATATGATCATTTTAATTTCAATGACTCAGATAATTATGTAACATGTTTGAAAAAATGTCCATTCATGACAAGGTAAATTTCTGTGGGATTCAGCGAATTTGGAAATAATTTATTTGCGTTTTTCTTGTAGTTTTGGTAATTTCTAAGGTCTCCTGTTCCAGATATCCATAAAGCACTTTTTTAACAATTTCTTTTTTGATATTTTAAGTAGGTTGTTGACTGTTTGAATCCAATTTCGTGTGCTTCAAAATCAGTTACTAAATGTGGTAGTTGCCAATGAATTTTCAACCATATATCTAAATGAAAGGTTCAATAAATGTGTGAAAGTGGGCTGCAGTTTTACATTTAATATTTTATTGTGACAATCTACCTACCTTTTCTATGCCATATGGCTCTAAAGAGTGAAATCTCCTCCTCCTTTTCCACCATCGCTTTTCCTACAACGTGATGGGGTCATGGGTGTGGGCTGTATCACACCTGTGAACATGACCCTGTTTTACAGCCGGATGCTCTTCCTGATGTTAGCCCTATCTAAGTGAAATATCCTCTTTGTTGTCACTTATTCATCCCTTTGCCAGTTTCATAACTCATTGCAAAATCAGTAAATAATGAAAACTTTACTAAGTAAGAACTGCATCACAATACACAGAACATACAATCCTGAATAAGGCTATGAGAAATACCTAATAAGAGATTAATATTTCCTTTGATGAGTGTGGATAAAACAGTCAAAATTATGTAATACCGGTAGTACAATAATACATTATAAATTTGTTATGCTCAATTAATTTTATCAAGCAGACAGAAGGCAGAAATAAGAAGGAATAATGATTTTGAACTACTTCTCCCATAAACAAGATACCAGGATAGACACATGCTATTTTGTAATATTCTACTGCCATGTAGTTATACCACCATGTCTGCTAAAGTGTTTCCTCCTTTGCAGATAATTTCTGTTTCATCCCACTCTATATTTGTCATTTTGTATTAATACCTTTATGTTACAGTATTTCTGAGTAAAAACCATTTGACTAGTTTACTGCATGACGTGCATGTAGTGTTGATTGTTTTACTTTACAGAACCCTGCTTGGTTGTTCCTCTGGGCCATCAAAACAAACTGTAAATGTATAGTCGCTCAGAAAGAGAATGAACGCATAGTACTTTATCTTCCTTGCATTTAATATTTTATTAAATACTATAATTTTAATTATTATCAACCACAATAGAGAAATGGGAAAGTTAATATCCACCTTTTCAATACAATATATTACGTGAAGGTTTACATTTAAAACATCACGTTTATTTACATTTGGTACCGGTTTCGACAATGTTTGATGTCATCATCAGCCAGGACAACTATACAAAGATATATTACATTAATCGTGACTCCTACAGTAATATTACATTAATAGTATTGAATATAAACATGAATATAATTAAAAAGTATATACATATATAAGCTGACAGTCAGTGCGATAAAAGATGTTAAATATTATCAACCAGGCGAGTTGGCTGTGCGGTTAGGTGCGCGCAGCTGTGAGCTTGCATCCGGGAGATAGTGGGTTTAAACCCCACTGTCGGCAGCTCTGAAGATGGTTTTCCGTGGTTTCCCATTTTCACACCAAGTAAATGCTGGGGCTGTACCTTAATTAAGGCCATGACCGCTTCCTTCCCATTCCTAGGCCTTTCCTATTCCATCGTCGCCATAAGACCTACCTGTGTCAGTGCGACGTAAAGCGAAAAAAAACAAAACAAAAAAATCAAAATACAATTCACCTCCCATGCCGATACAAACCTAGTGGATACCAATAACAAACATTACATCTATAGGTGGAATAGTTTCTGAGAAAATGTATCTGCAAGGAACTTCAACAATACCTTGTACTCATTCTTTCTTTGAGCAACTGTACTTCTCCTATAAGCTTTGAAATAGTTCCTGGTAGGTCTGGTTCAAAAAAGGTTGTAGCTGGATGAGCTTCAAAGGTTTTCTTTGGCAAGATATCTGGAAACTTCTTATTGTAATTGCCGATATTTTCTGTTGAGAAGTGTATAATGGCTATGAGATGTCTAGAAAATTTAAAACAGATCTGGTGTGTGCAGTAACCATATCACATGGCATTCATCTGGCTATCCACTCTGGTGTTATTGCTTGTCCCTTTGTAGCAGCAAGATCCATTAGGCCAAACCCTACCTAAACATTGCTGCAACTTGGATGATTTGAACTGCAGTATTTCAAGGTGAGGTACGTACAGTGGTAGGATAGTAGACAACAACAGAATACAGCAACTGTGCATTTGATTAACTCAAGGGCATCATACACAACATTAACACAAAAATTTCTTCTTTACCCTCCTAAGTGCCTTGCCTCACATCAACCACAGTCCATCGTAAATGTTGAAAATTCTCTCAGCCTAATTCCTTGCTGTACACTCTGTGGTAGAAGCCTAATAATTAGCTTTATGATAAACAGTGGCAGTTTTAAATGCTAAAAATTACTTTTAGGTCCATTTCCCCAGTAATTGCTGCCAAAAATATATGACTGTTAAATCAAATTTCTTCGGGTGTGCATATGTGAACTGCGATAGCTAGCTGCTGTCTGTGTCTACTGGTTTAGTGTATTTCCAGATGACCCGCTCCGCTGTATAGCTATGCTTTTTAAAATAAGCAAGAAAATGAATCCTTCTCTCCAACTCATACATTATATTTACACATTCTGCTCACAAAAGTGTTTTAGATTACTGTAACGTGGGGTAATACCGATATAACGGGACATTGTTGATCATGCCGTCTTTCTTCTGAAATCTCAGCCTTTCTCTGAAAATGCAACAATTATTAATCTACTATGTGACATATAAACAAAGGGATCATTGTAGGCTAGCTGAATGAGCGCTGAGCATATATGTAGTTCTTGCCTACAATTCACTAGATGAGGTTGTAAGGAAGTGAGAAATTTATTAAATTGTAATTGTCATTGAAAACTTCAGTTTTAGGAAATCACAAACCAAACACAGATGTTAAGTTGATATTGAAATTCTATCCGCTGCTATTTGGTATCATATGAAGCTTTTGCACAAGTTTCTAGATTGTGCTGATTTGAAGTTATGGTGTTTTATATATGAAGTTGCCTTGTTATAGGATAGTACCAATCATGGTGAGGGCATACTTATGTGAAGAGACTGGCACCTGAAGGAAGGTGTAGATATAACCCTATCCACTCAGAGAGTGCAGTAAAAGATGTCTGTCAGGGTAAAATGGGTATGCAGAAAGCATCCGAACAATCTGCTATACCATACACAACAATTAATGATAAATTAAAGAAATGAAATTCACACAAGGTGCGTGCACTGACAGCATTAACCAGGGAGGAGGAAAACACTCTTGTCAAAGAGCTGCTGTATATGCCAGATGGGGTTTACAGCTCAGAAATAACGATATGCTTAATATCGTCCAGGGTTATCTGAACAATGCTGGGAAAAACTGGGGCAAATATTCATTTATAGGAAGGGGAGTTAGGGATTGGAATAACTTACCAAGGGAGACATTCAATAAATTTCCAATTTCTCTGAGATCATTTAGGAAAGGGCTAGGAAAGCAACAGATAGGGAATCTGCCACCTGGGTAACTGCCCTAAATGCAGAGATTGATTGATTGATTGATTGATTGATTGATTGATTGATTGATTGATTGATTGATTGATTGATTGATTGATTGATTGATTGATTGATTGATTGATTGATTGATTGATTGATTGATTGATTGATTGATTGATTGAGAAAAGGTTAACGGCTTCGAATGGATTTGTGGTTTTCTGAGGAGGAATCACAAACTCATGGTGAGAATTGGGGAGAACACCAAAAGAGCCAAGGCAGCTGTTATGTGAGATATTACCATAGATTACTTCCATAACCTACAAAACACACTGGAAGGAGTTCCAGTCTCAAATATTGTAAATTAAGATAAAAGTTTCTGTGAAGCCTCCGTGGCTCAGTCGGCAGCTCATCGGCCTCTCACTGCTGGATACCATGGTTCAAATGCCAGTCATTCCATGTGAGATTTGTGCTGGACAAAGCCGAGGTGGGACAGGTTTTTCTCCTTTTACTCTGGTTCTCCCTCATTCATTCCAGCAACACTCTCCATTCTCATTTCATAGCATCTATCAGTCATTAATAAATCACTTTGAGAGTGGCGACCCCATCGTACTAATAGCCTATATATGATCGATTCATTCATTAAATCAATAACTGGAAAACAGGTTGTAGGTTTTCATTTTCATTTTCAAGTTTCTGTGATGACCCAGGGCATGTGAAGGCAGTTGTGAAATGTGGGATCAAACATCCAGAGAGAATTTTAGACACATGAAAAATGAGTATCAGTGTTATGATGACCGTGGCTGCAGACAGGACAGTGTTACCACCATTTGATGTCTAAGTGCTTATATGACATGTGGACAGAAGGAGTGATGACAGTTTGTGATTAGTGTCCACTAAATGTAACATTTCTATCTGTTTAATATGTCTGACACATTTAATATATTTTTATTACATTTTACTTTACTGATTAGCAACCTTAATAGTCCATAACTTGGTTAGAACAATCTTACCAAATAGCTTGAAAATAGAATGTGTTGAGTGATTTTAGTCTTCTTTGTAATTCTGTCATTTCTATTATTTTTATTGATTTAAATGATTATTTATATTTGTTTTATGTTTATATGTTATTTGAAAAAAGTAAAATTATGATTGGTATTACACATATGACAGTTAAATAGTAATGTCCAAGCAAAACAAATGACTGATCAGAATTAACCCATTCTATGGTATAACACTGATCAACAATATTTTTTTCTTCTTGTAATATTATCAATTACTTCACATTTGATATTGCATCAAAAAATGCTAAATAATCATAAAATATATTTAATTTTATAAGTACTACTTAAAAGCGCATGACATATCTGATAAAAATTATAAAATTAAACACTATGTATGTAAGGAGTTAGTTCTGTAAAACTCTTCTATGAATGAGCATCAACTCAGCCTGAAAGAAGTAAAGAAGCTAAGATCAATATAGAATGTCAAAGATGTTTATTTGACGCTTCATAAGGCATGGAATATAATAACTTGGTCTTCAATTCTCAATTATCTTATTGCCACACCTACTTAAACCAGACCGAATAATGGGACGTTGAGTGCCTGATTTTTCTTTGCATCTTGTTTGTCCTGTTACTCGTTATTTGGTGCAGCCTATAAATTTTCACAAAGCTACATTCATTTCATTCCAGGAATTTGATCATAATTTAATTGAAAATTAACTCTTGAGATTTTTCTTCAAAATTGGCCACAAGATGCTTCATATTTGATAGAAAATGCTAATCATAGTATGTTACTTCTTTGTCCAAATAACGTTACAAAGTCATGAAAAGGCAAACTTACTATATTTAGAACTACCTGCAGTATTCATCGTTGATGGAACAATTACTTAGCATGTGCATGAATATATTTTTGTCCACCCCTTGTTGTTCCCCAGTCCCTGTCAGCAGCTTGCCCTAACGAACATGCTTCCTTGCTCTCTGTGGCCCTTTGCAGTTTCATATTGTTTTGTATTATTGCTGATCTTGATTTGATCTCTTCCCTCCAGTATAAAAGAAAGCCAAGTATTAGGTTAATTTTCAAAAAAATACAGACAGCCGTACAAAGACTTTAAAATGTTGTTGGAACAATCTCCTTAGCAACTCTCTTTACAATGTAGAGTTACAGTAGTTACTGGCTCTTGGACTTAATCTTTCACATGACTGCCACTGATATCTTAAGAAGGTGTCCGACTCGTTGGCTCCATGGTCAGCATACTGGCCTTCGGTTCAGAGGGTCCTGAGTTTGATTCTCGGCCGGGTTGGGGATTTTAACCTTCATTGGTTAATTCCAATTGACTGGGGGTTGGGTGTTTGTGCTGTCCCCAACATCCCACTATCCTCCACCACAATAACACACAGTTACCTACAGATGGCAGATGCTGCTCACCCTCATCGGAGGGTCTGCCTAACAAGGGCTGTACTCGGCTAGAAATAGCCACATGAAATTATTATTTATTATCTTAAAAAAGTACCGGAATAGAATAAAAAATTCCCATGAACCATTTCCTTGTGTAACCAACCATAAGAGTGTTAAATCGATTTTTATTCTCTAGGCCGCCTACTGAAATTTTTTGAACAACTTTTAGTTAAGATCAGACTCGACCTTATTCTAAACTGAAATACCAAGTTTCATTAAAATCCACCCATCCATTTTCCCATGATGCTGTGACAGACACAGCCAATATTAAACTGAACTCCCATATATCCTGCTTTTATAGATACTTCTTATACCACAAAACTAATCTGCTCAGAATTGTATGTTCGTAAGGATAAAGAAAACAGGAAGAAATTGTCTGATGTTAAATATTATTGAATTTATTAAGCTATTTCCTTTTCCATGTAGAGTTGAGAAAAATACGCCAACCTCACGCAATTTGGCACAAATATCTGTGTCTTACTTTGTATATTATGACTAAAAAGTTACCAAAACATGTATGTTTTTATATTGTTATTATATACTGGTAGCTTAATTGTGTATGAGAATGGTAACAAAGTGTCTTTTCAGTAAATACAGAAGTTTTCTTTTATTCAGTGTAAGACTTAATAATTGGAAATGAAGAATGCATTTTTAATATTAAATAGTGATGATATTTCTAGAAAAATGAAGTAGATTTATAATTTTTTGCAAATTTTGGCATTTTTATGCACCTTTCTTGTTGACTGTTACAGAATGTTAAGAAATACATAGTTTTTAAGTATTGTGATAAAACAAATACATTTAATGAAGTGTTTTGTAATGTAACAAAGTAATTGTGTGTAATGGATGAAATTTATGACTGTAAAAGACACTCTACTGATCTTTCCTTCATATTAACTTCTGTGTTAACTATGGGTGTTGGTGGGTATAGTGTACTGTATTTTATTTATGAGACTGAACAGTTAAATAAGGTGTCCTTTAAATGTAATTCCTAAGCCTGTGGTGGAATTCTACCTATAAGCCAACATGCCAGAAGTCTATGTCTACATCCTTGCATGATGGGACTGATTGCTGTAAGAAGAGAAATATTGAAAGCTATATATTAAAGAAAGATGTACATGTCTTGCTTTAAGTGGACTGAGACCATGGGACCATTTCCTATTACTGGTACTTCCAAGTAACTTTCTTCTGAAAGTTCATTTAGAAATTAATTGTATTCAAGTGACCTGCAACAGAACAAATTTTGGATTGAATTTGTTAAGGTTTGATTTTATATTTGTGAGTTCAGTGTCACAGCATTGAAAATGAAGAAAACGTTCTCCTTCCATTTGATGCAACCTTGTTAATAAATACTTTACCACAATTTCTGAGAAATGTGCTTCTACAGTACTTGTTTTCTCTTCCCCTTCTTCCTGTTCTTGCTAGGGAAATATAAATTAAGAGGAGCTAGAAGATTACAATAATGGATCAAGGAATTATTGCTTTATTTTGGGACAAAAGCTTGTCACATAGTCCATGATTCTGACTTGGGAGTCCCAAATTAGTTCAGAGGTCATAACTTTAGTCCATCTTGACTTCTAAGACTATGATGTGATACATGTTTTCCCATGGTTTCTACTCTTTTGTACATTCAAATAGAGCAAAATGTTATGATGTATGGTACTATGTTTTCTGCTTTTTTACCTGCAGTTTGCTTATCATAGATACATGAAATATATGAGGTTTAAACTTACAATCCATACAGTTTTGCACTGAATTTAAATGAAACAAATCTCTATTTTTCATTACAAAAATTTTACAAAGGCCACAAAGATACATACTGTAAATTTCTTGCTAATGATATTATCCCTCTTCTATTGCATTTTGACAGTCATGAAACATACACATGAAAATATGTAATAAACTGGAACATTTTAAAATAAAATAAAATGTCTTTGAAAAAATAATTATTGTTATTGTTTTCTACAGACTCAAGAAAGCAGGTGTGCTGTTTTGTAAACTACCTATTAATTTACAGTAAATCAAAATTGCACTAGAGGAATAGACACTGCCTCATTTTCTAATGAGACTAAGTGGAAGAAAGCCCTTAAGATAACTACCGATATGTCAGAACTTAGAACTGTTCATGGAAAACCCCAAGATGATTAGGCCAGAGGTGCTAAGCTGGGCACACGCTGAGGTCAGCCCAGTGCAGCCAGCTATGTACCAAGCATACATCACAGATAAGCGAGACAGTGAACACACTTTGCAGAGAAGTGGAGTGGTGACATTCGATTGTGACTACGAATCTTTCCTCCACTACTCAGTCAAATGTTGTGAACAGTATTTTTTTTTAAAGGTGCTCTAATTGCAAGAAAACAAACCTTTTCAAGATATTTTGGTTTGATTTATACTGCACTCGATATAAACAGAGTCAATTTTATTTTCATATATTTATACATTCGAAGAATATTGACGCGTTACAATTTACAAGGATAAGGGGTTTAAGCGTATAAGCTATGATTTACAGTTCCTTGGATGGGAGTAACAATATTTCCATTAAGAAAAGTAAAATTCCTGTTATTCATTCAGCAAAACATAATATGCTTACAAAATCCAACAATTTTAATGCTTGATTTTGCACAGTGTTGTAGTGGTACGTGACCCATTCACTGAATTTCTGAAAATAGTATTTAAAACTAATCAGGTGTCCAATGATAATAGCTAGCCCTGAATTGCAAGGGAGTTTCATCACAAGAGAGGACATAGATATTTACTATACAACAATGTAAATGCATTTAACAAATAGATATACAATATGTCTTCAAATAAATAACCTAACTGATATTATTCCCAGTAAGCATGATTGGATTGTAGGTGAGTTTATCAGATAATTTAAACCCAAGCAACCACAAGTCACACCTTATCCACCTTAACTCTGTATTATATTAGAAATGCTTCTAAGGTTCCTCTTAAAATATAATAGTGAAAACTGTAATTCATTAAGTACAATACAAAAATATTTGAGGTTGTTCTTTCACTCTTTATTGTATCCAGCTAAAATACATAAACAGAAATGAACAGAATTAACTTATGTCTTACAATGTAAATTGAAAATTATGTGGAGTTGTCTGTCGTTCTTTCATTATTTTCTGCATCCATTTCAAACTTGGGTATCGCCGTAGTGATTGAGAGTGGCTGGGAGAACTTTGCCAAGCCTTCAGAGTCCAAAGATATTGGACAGATTTTGGAATCTTCTACCTGTGCAGAATAGATTCAGAACTCAAAACACCATAAACTGAGAGCAACTGTTGCTGAGGTTCTGAGAAGCAAAGACTTCAGGGTACATGAAGATGTACATGGTACAGCCGAAGATATCAGAAATGTTGATACGATCTCTATCGATCTGAACACCTTTCCTGAGACTGTTATTGGCCTGATATTTTGCAAGTAATCTCAAAATGTAACTCAATGATGCATTAACATGATTGTCATTGATATGAGCACTTCTAATTGGACTGTTATTGACCCAGTGATTTGTAACTGATCTTCCAGTGTCCAGCCTAATAACGTTTCTATCAAAACAAGTTCCAACCATGCCTTATTATAAAAATCAATACAGACTTATAGACGTGAATATTATTGCACTGGTAATTGATGCAAAATGCTCTATTCTTGCCCTGTTTACAGAGTTTTTCTGCAGTTTGGGATTTGGAAAACAGTTTACACTGGATGTTGTCTTCACAAAACACCTGTAAAATGGAGATCATCAGACTCTGCAGGAATCTCCATGTCAGTTGCTGGGAAAAGCATACTCAAGACCATGATAAGGTGGAGGTAGGTTATGAGATTGGCACAGACGACATGTCCCTAAGTAGTCAACAGAGTGAGTGATAGACAAAGGAAGTCCCTGTATGTTCAAATTTTCCATACAGGTAGCAGAGCATATATACAGTATATTGCAAAAGTGAAAACCATATGTGCATAGATTAATACTTCATATTGAATGCTACTCGTTTATCACTAAAAGTTGCAAAAATACTCATAGAGACGCACCCTGCAGTAGTTTGTGTCTGAGGTAAGGTTGAGCGGGATGGGACACAGTCATACAGTAGTGTTTTGGCTGACCTCATCAAGCTGATAATTCAGGCGTAGCATGGAAGACATAAATGTTCACTGGTACAATATTGTTTGACTCGCGACAGTGGTGATTGTTGAATATCGAATATTATTCTTTTACCCAAACATGTAACATGGAGACCGTTGAGTGTAACAAATGACACACGCAGTATAAAAAACCAGCATATTAATCCACAAATATTTAAATACTGCCTAAAGTATGGAATGTTGCAGGGAGTAGATTACTTGTTCTCAGATGGCAGGAGCAGATGTGAAGGGATTATGATGTACTTGGTGCATGAAACTGTCATCATCCCTTGTGATGGTCAGATGTGGTTGACCAGAACCTTGACGACGAATATGCCTGCCCTCATATTCCCATGCAGTCCAACATCGGACCACAGACACATCCAAATGCTTCACAAATCTGGATATTGCATAAATCAACCAGCCGGCCAAATGGAGACCCACAATGAGGCCCATTTGAAACTCTTTCGGGTGCTGATAACACTGTCTCACAAGAGTATGCAGGATGTCCGTGTCCTTCACAGTGATCACTCAACATCTGACGCTGTTCACACCCCTTCTATACCTTACCAGGCATGGTAACAACAGAAGACATAAACTACACTAACACACTCTGGTGGTTGTTATAAATGTCACAGAGAATTGCAACCCTAATCATTTACATACCTGCCGGTGGTGTGTACATGTAGTTATATTGACATTTATTCTGGGTGCTTCAATTTTTTTGTCAGGCAGTGTATTTAAGCAAAAATGTGTCCTGTTTTAGTATAATTTTGATAAAATTTCTCTTTGAAATTAAGTAAATAATTGAGGGACAAACCAGCTGCAGAGAATTTAATATGCTTCTTTTCACCTTGAGCAAGTACATTTAAACCATGAGAACAAGCTATATTAATTTCTGTACCTGGATCATTGTACTTCACCGTTTCCTTGCAGCAGATGTTTTCTTACATCTCTTACACCCTCTTCTAACATCTTGGACAGGAGAAATATAATCAGACATTTCACTTTACACACAGCAAGACTTTAACTTTTGATGTACAGCCACAACAGTTCACCTTCTAACAATGATGCTATTCTGCTTTACTCTGAAAGGAGTAGTATTATTAGACCTTTATGTTTTCTTTTGTGTAAAGAACTGGAATTACAGTTAAGGCTATTTGCAGATGACGTTGTAGTGCATAGAGTAGGGATTGTAGGGATTGTGAAAAACTACAAAAAGACCTAGAAAATGTTCCGAGTTGGACGGCAGATAATGGTAAATGGGATGAAAAGTCAGGTTGTAAGTTTCACCAAGAAAAAAGTCCTCTCGATTTTAATTACTGTGTTGATGGGGTGATAGTAGCTCATGGGGATTGTGCCAACATATGGCAATCGTAGTGAATGAGAAGGAAGTGGTGTGCCTATGGGGCTGCACAGATAAGGACTCGGATCATAGTGCCAAATCTTTATTATATAACAGACTAGCAATTACCCGCGGCTTTGCTCGCGTGGATTTCGTAATTTGACCAAAGTAATCGTTCCTCAGCATTGTACTAAAACATAATCGGAAAATTCTCAAGTATAAAAACTCGCCAAAAAATTTAGTTTCATTTACCCCAGAAATCTTTTTAAACCATGTTTGTGGTATTACCTTTTGGGGCTAAGACGACCATGCGACATAGAACTGGACATGTGAGAAACAATCTTCTATCAAGTCAAAAAAATAAATACATGTTTTTAATCTTTAAAGGAGATTCCAAATGCCTATTCCCACATCTGTTACATCTTCAGTTTTTGAGACATACGGTACGTAAGTATCCCCATAAAAAGAATTCAACCCCTTGACCAGTGCTTCCCCCACACTCACCCCCACCCCCATCTAAATGTATTTTTCCGAAAACAAAAATACGTGTTCCTTTATTTTTAAAGGAGATTACAAATACCGTACCAATTTTCATGTCTGTACGTCTGTAACACCTTCAGTTTTTGAGATAAATGTATACTTATAAGAATAATTCAACTTCTTCTTCTTCTTCTTGACTTCTTTCCACCCCTCTCCCACCTTAAGTGGACTTTCCGAAAACAAAAAATAGCTGTTTCTTTATTTTGAAAGGAAATTCAAAATACTTACTGTCGCGTATGTAACAGCTTCAGTTTATAAGATAAAGTATCCTCATAAACATATTTCAAATCCTTATTTACTTATTTTCAACCCCACACCCCTTACGTCGATTTTCTGAAAAAACAAATGACTGTTCCTTTATTTTTAAAGGAGATTTGAAATACTAATTTTTATGTCTGTAACATCTTCAGTTTTTGAGATATAAGTATCCTCATAAAAGTAATTCAACTCCTATTTCACACTCCCCTTGCCTACCCGTTAAATTGATTCCCCCTCCCCAAAAGTGCGTGTTTCTTTATTTTTAAAAGAGATTCCAAATACAAATGTTCATGCCTCTAACGTCTTCAGTTTTTGAGATATAAGTATCCTCATAAAAATAATTCAACCTCTTTTTCACCCCAGCCCGTTAAGTTGATTACCACCCCCCCCACGGTCGCCAAAAAAATTTCATGTGTTTCACCTTAAGTTTTTGAGATCTAAGTTTCTCCATAAACAGAATTTAAAATTTTCACTTTCTTTCAGCCTCCCCCTTAAGTGAATTTTCCGAAAACCCAAAATACTTGTTTTTCATTTATAAAGGAGCTTCAAAATGCCAATTATCACGACTGTAAAATCTTCAGTTTTGAGATACCGGTATATGTATCCTCATTAAAAGGTATTAAAATCCCTTTTCACCGCCTCGCCCCCAAGTTGATTTCCCCCAGAAAATGCGTTTCCCCTTACTTTTAAAGGAGATTCCAAATACCAATTTTCACGTCTTAAACATCTTTAGTTTTTGAGATATAGGTTCCTTTAATTCAAACAATCTTTCAATTACCCCCTTAAGTGGATTTTCCAAAGACAAAAGATTGTGTGTTTCTTTACTTTGAAGGAAAATTCCAAATACAAATTTCCATGTCTGTAACGTCTTCAGTTTTTGAGATATAAGTATCCTCATAAAAGTAATTCAACTTCTTTTTCACCCCTTTTCTACCCGTTAAGTTGAATCCCCCTTCCCCAAAAGTGCGTGTTCTTTATTTTTAAAGGAGATTCCAAACACCAATTTTCACGTCTTTAACATCTTTAGTTTTTGTGATATAAGTATCCTCACGCAAATAATTCAACTAATTTTTCAATTCATTCACCCCCCTTAAGTGGATTTCCGAAGACAGAAGAACACGTCTTTCTTTACTTTGAAAGAAGATTCCAAATACATATGCTCATGCCTCTAACATCTTCAGTTTGTGAGATATAAGTACCCTGATGAAAAGAATTCAACCCGTTTTTCACCCCAGCCCGTTAAGTTGATTCCCCAGCAGTAGTATAATAGGACAGTTCGGCGGCCTCCTCCTCCTCCCGCAGCGCGGGAAATTTGAATTTTGGCGGGAGATTTGAATTTTGGCGCGAGATTTGAATTTGTAAACAAAGCCACGTGCTTTTTGACAGCTGTCATCGACAACAACGCATCGCTAACCTCACTGCTGCCATCTTGACGGGCCTAAACCTCACTAGTGCCAACTTAACCTAACTAGCGTGAGGTAAACAAAGCCACGTGTTTTTTGACAGCCACGTGCTTTTTGACAGACAACAACGCATCGCTAACCTCAGTACTGCCATCTTGACGGGCCTAAACCTCAGTAGTGCCAACTTAACCTAACTAGTGCGAGGTAAACAAAGCCACGTGCTTTTTGACAGCCACGTGCTTTTTTGACAGCTGTCATCCGCCATCTTTAAACCACAGAGCGCTGTGCTGCCCTCCTTAGATGTAAAATTCGTCACCTGTCATCGGCAGTGCTGCCATCTTGGCGGGCCTAAACCTTAGTGCTACCAACTTAACCTCACTAGCTCGAGATAAACAAATCCACGTGCTTTTTGACAGCTGTCATCCGCGATATTTAAACCACAGTGCTGCCCTCTTTATCGCAGTAGCTGTAAATTCGTCACCTGTCATCTGCAGTGCTGCCATCTTAACGGGCCTAAACCTTAGTGCTACCAACTTAACCTTACTAGCGCGAGATTTGAATCGGTAAACAAATCCACGTGCTTTTTTGACAGCTGTCATCCACCATCTTTAATCCATAGAGCACGGTGGTACCTTCTTTAGCTACTTACCTTTGAAATGTGGTGGCGGATAATTTGAAAAATGCTTTTTGATAGCAGCCACCTTTAATCCAGAGAGCACCGTGCTGCCCTCTTTAGCTAGATACCTGTGGTGGCAGGCAATTCCACATGACGGCAGCCATCTTTAATCAAGAGGGCACCGTGCTGCCCTCTATGTGGTGGCGGCAATTTGAAAAATTCTACATGCTCTTGTTTGGAAACAAACTCACGTGCTTTTTTGACAGCCGTCATCCGCCATCTTTAATCAACAGAGCATAGTGCTGCCCTCTTTAGCTAGATACCTTTGAAATGTGGTGGCGGCAAATTCCACGTGCTCTTGTTTGGAAACAAAGCCATGTGCTTTTTTGACAGCTGACATCCGCCATCTTTAATCTATAGAGCACAGTGCTGCCCTCTTTAGCTACTTACCTTTGAAATGTGGTACGTCACAGCTGTCATCCGCAGTGCTGCCATATTAACGGGCCTAAACCTTAGTGCTACCAACTTAACCTTACTAGCGCGAGATTTGAATCGGTAAACAAATCCACGTGCTTTTTTGACAGCTGTCATCCACCATCTTTAATCCATAGAGCACGGTGGTGCCCTCTTTAGCTACTTACCTTTGAAATGTGGTGGCGGATAATTTGAAAAATGCTTTTTGATAGCAGCCATCTTTAATCCAGAGAGCACCGTGCTGCCCTCTTTAGCTAGATACCTGTGGTGGCAGGCAATTCCACGTGACAGCAGCCATCTTTAATCAAGAGGGCACCGTGCTGCCCTCTTTGTGGCGGTGGCAAATTCCACGTGCTTTACAAACTCACGTGTTTTTTTCTGACAGCTGTCATCCGCCATCTTGCATCACAAACCTCAGTGCTGCGCTCTTTAGCTAGTTACCTTTGAAATGTGGTGGCGGCAATTTGAAAAATTCTATGTGCTCTTGTTTAGTAAACAAAGGCACGTGCTTTTTTGACAGCTGTCATCCACCATCTTTAATCAATAGAGCACTGTGCTGCTATCATGCGGGCAATTTCGTCAGCTGTCATCCGCCATCTTTAATCCACAGAGCGCCGTGCTGCTCTCTGTAGTAGCGGGCAATTTGAAAAGTTCTGTTAGCTGTCATCTGCCATCTTTAATCAAGAGAGCACCGTGCTGCCATCTTTAGCTGAAATGTGGTGGCGGCAAATTCCACGTGCTCATGTTTAGTAAACAAACTCACGCGCTTTTTGTCAGCTCTCATCCGCCATCTTTAATCTATAGAGCTCAGTGCTACACTCTTTAGTTGAAATATGGTGGCGGATAATTAAAAAAGAAAAATTCTACATCAGCCATCTCTCGACGCTAATTGCACAAGATGGTGGCTATACATGACTCCTTAAAGGTGCTTATGCAAGATGGCCGCTATACATAGGTTCTTATGAGATGCCCTTGGGCTGCTTGCGCAAGATGGCGGTTATACAAGGCTCCTTATGAGACGCCCTAGAGATGCTTGCGCAAGATGGCGGTTGCTCTTATGAGGCGGCTTAAGGGTCCTTGCACAAGATGGCTAGAGATGCCCTAAGGATGCTTGCGCAAGATGGCGGACGCAAGATGGCGGCTATACACGACTCCTTATGAGACGCCTTAAGGGTGCTTGCGCAAGATGGCTGCTGCTCTTAGCTTAGAGGCTAACGTGTCGTGCTAGTTCGATTCATTAAATTTGGGGCTTAAATGCATAATGTTAAATATCTCGAAAACGGTGCATCGTAGAGCAAAACGGACAAAATTTTTCTACCTCGGTTCGCAGTATAGGGAACAAGTAAAACATAGTCTAATGATGAGATCAACGGTTCGGTTCTAACTTAGGCCCTTTGGCATTGGCTCTGTTTCAGCTTGTAATGAAGCAAGTCTTCGTAACATGATCAGGTCTAGCTATGGTAGAGAGTATAACGTACCGTGCAGGTTCGATTCATTACATTTGGGGCTTAAATGCAAAATGTTAAATATCTCGAAAACGGACAAAATTTTTCCACCTGATACCTAGGTTTGCAGTATCAGGAACATGAAAAAAACATAGTCTAATGATGAGATCGACGGTTCGATTCCTACTTAGGCCCTTTGGCATTGGCAGCTATCTATTTCTACAAGATGGCGGCTATACATAGCTTCTTATGAGACAGCTTAAGAGCGCTTGCACAAGATGGCTGCTGCTCTTATGAGACGCCCTAGGGGTGCTTGCGGGAGGTAGCAGCGACAATACGATGACTATACACAGCTGCTTATGATACGGCCTAGAGGTGCTTACACAAGATGGTGGCTGCTCTGATGAAGAAAGCTAGCTTTGCATCGTGCAGGTATTTTTTACAGCACTAAACCTCATACCTTTGAAATGTGGTGGCGGGTAATTTGAAAAATTCGACGTGCTTTTTCATAAGCTGTTAAGGCCTCCTCTTATGTCAAGGCATAGCTCTATCGAACAAGTTTAAACCTGCATCGTAATAGCTAGAGTAAGCGCGTGCTGCAGTGATGACGTCATTAAGCATGTTTAGACTTGCAAATCACAGAAGAAACGTAACAAGGCTGGAATCGAAAACTGCACTCTATGCCGTTAACTTTATCATGTGATCGGAACATTGATTGAAGTGTTTAGAACACTAAATAAGTAGAACCGAACACTGTACTCGATACAACATGTGTTTAGAACATGTCAGGGGGTATCTTTGTTCTAAGAAGATTAGTTTACCGCACATTCCTTGTAGGGCTAAGGGGCTAATGGGCTAAAGGGCTAATGGGCAAAAGGGCTAAAGGGCTAATGGGCTAAAGGGCTAAAGGAGCAACAACCTCATCGATCGCTATCAGCAAGAACGCTTGTACTTTGTTAAGTGTAGAAAATTAATCTTTATTTGTAAATGGTTTCATGTTCAGAACAAGGAATGGAACCTAGGGGTTACGTCTTACCTAATAAAATCCCCGAGGTGCGATGAGTTACGTTTTTCGAACTAGTGTTTGGAACACTGAACTTTTCAAGATGATAGCAGAGAGTTTAGCAATGTTCTGTTGTTGGATTATAAATTCCGCGCTACAACATGCATAAGGTGGCAGCCCTTGAGGTTTACTGCCGTAAAGATGACAAGAGTGAGGTTAACAATGTTCCGTTGTTGGATTTTAAATTCCGCGCTATAACATGCATAAGGTGGCAGCCTTGAGGTTTACCGCCGTAAAGATGGCAGCAGTGAGGTTAGCGACGCTCTATTGTCCTTCAAAGTGAGGTTAGGGTTCGTCAAGAAGACAGCTGTCAAAAAAGCACGTGGCTATGTTTACCAAACAAGAGCACGTGGTCGTGACGTCACGGTGATGTGTACACGCTTTGAAACATGGCTATTCTTTGTACTTTAAGTTCATGTGTATAAGTTATGCTAAGATACCAGCACAATCTACCTGAAGAAGTTTAGTACGAGATTCGATACATGCAAATTCGATAGTTGATGTGTACACGCTTTGAAACATGACTATTCATTGTACTTTAAGTTCATGGGTATAGGTAATGCTAAGATAGCAGCACAATCTAGCGGAAGAAGTTCAGTGCGAGATTCGATGCATGCAAAATCAATAAGTAATGTGTACACGCTTTGAAACATGGCTATTCTTTGTACTTTAAGTTCATGTGTATAAGTTATGCTAAGATAGCAGCACAACCCAGCGGAAGAAGTTTAGTACGATATTTGTTGCATGCAAAGTCGATAGGTAATGTGTACACGCTTTGAAACATGGCTATTCATTGTACTTTAAGGTCACGCGTATAATTTATGCTAAGATAGCAGCACGATCTAGCGGATGAAGTTTAGTTCGATGGTCGATGCATGTAAAATCGATAGGTGATGTGTACACACTTTGAAACATGGCAATTCATACTGCTGCTCTGTCCCCAAGACTTTTGAGCATAGCTAATCCTAATGCTGCTCTTAACGACGTCGAGCTAAGGATTGATTACGTGACCGTGACGTCACGACCACGTGCTCTTGTTTGGTAAACATAGCCACGTGCTTTTTTGACAGCTGTCTTCTTGACGAACCCTAACCTCACTGCTGCCATCTTTACGGCGGTAAACCTCAAGGCTGCCACCTTATGCATGTTATAGCGCGGAATTTAAAATCCAACAACGGAACATTATTAACCTCACTCTTGTCATCTTTACGGCAGTAAACCTCAAGGGCTGCCACCTTATGCATGTTGTAGCGTGGAATTTATAATCCAACAACAGAACATTGCTAAACTCTCTGCTATCATCTTGAAAAGTTCAGTGTTCCAAACACTAGTTCGAAAAACGTAACTCATCGCACCTCGGGGATTTTATTAGGTAAGACGTAACCCCTAGGTTCCATTCCTTGTTCTGAACATGAAACCATTTACAAATAAACATTAATTTTCTACACTTAACAAAGTACACGCGTTCTTGCTGATAGCGATCGATGAGGTTGTTGCTCCTTTAGCCCTTTAGCCCTTTAGCCCATTAGCCCTTTAGCCCATTAGCCCCTTAGCCCTACAAGGAATGTGCGGTAAACTAATCTTCTTAGAACAAAGATACCCCCTGACATGTTCTAAACACATGTTGTATCGAGTACAGTGTTCGGTTCTACTTATTTAGTGTTCTAAACACTTCAATCAATGTTCCGATCACATGATAAAGTTAACGGCATAGAGTGCAGTTTTCGATTCCAGCCTTGTTACGTTTCTTCTGTGATTTGCAAGTCTAAACATGCTTAATGACGTCATCACTGCAGCACGCGCTTACTCTAGCTATTCCGATGCAGCTTTAAACTTGTTCGATAGAGCTATGCCTTGACATAAGAGGAGGCCTTAACAGCTTATGAAAAAGCACGTCGAATTTTTCAAATTACCCGCCACCACATTTCAAAGGTATGAGGTTTAGTGCTGTAAAAAATACCTGCACGATGCAAAGCTAGCTTTCTTCATCAGAGCAGCCACCATCTTGTGTACGCACCTCTAGGCCGTATCATAAGCAGCTGTGTATAGTTATCGTATTGTCGCTGCTACCTCCCGCAAGCACCCCTAGGGCGTCTCATAAGAGCAGCAGCCATCTTGTGCAAGCGCTCTTAAGCTGTCTCATAAGAAGCTATGTATAGCCGCCATCTTGTAGAAATAGATAGCTGCCAATGCCAAAGGGCCTAAGTAGGAATCGAACCGTCGATCTCATCATTAGACTATGTTTTTTCATGTTCCTGATACTGCAAACCTAGGTATCAGGTGGAAAAATTTTGTCCGTTTTCGAGATATTTAACATTTTGCATTTAAGCCCCAAATGTAATGAATCGAACCTGCACGGTACGTTATACTCTCTACCATAGCTAGACCTGATCATGTTACGAAGACTTGCTTCATTACAAGCTGAAACAGAGCCAATGCCAAAGGGCCTAAGTTAGAACCGAACCGTTGATCTCATCATTAGACTATGTTTTACTTGTTCCCTATACTGCGAACCGAGGTAGAAAAATTTTGTCCGTTTTGCTCTACGATGCACCGTTTTCGAGATATTTAACATTATGCATTTAAGCCCCAAATTTAATGAATCGAACTAGCACGACACGTTAGCCTCTAAGCTAAGAGCAGCAGCCATCTTGCGCAAGCACCCTTAAGGCGTCTCATAAGGAGTCGTGTATAGCCGCCATCTTGCGTCCGCCATCTTGCGCAAGCATCCTTAGGGCATCTCTAGCCATCTTGTGCAAGGACCCTTAAGCCGCCTCATAAGAGCAACCGCCATCTTGCGCAAGCATCTCTAGGGCGTCTCATAAGGAGCCTTGTATAACCGCCATCTTGCGCAAGCAGCCCAAGGGCATCTCATAAGAACCTATGTATAGCGGCCATCTTGCATAAGCACCTTTAAGGAGTCATGTATAGCCACCATCTTGTGCAATTAGCGTCGAGAGATGGCTGATGTAGAATTTTTCTTTTTTAATTATCCGCCACCATATTTCAACTAAAGAGTGTAGCACTGAGCTCTATAGATTAAAGATGGCGGATGACAGCTAACAGAACTTTTCAAATTGCCCGCTACTACAGAGAGCAGCACGGCGCTCTGTGGATTAAAGATGGCGGATGACAGCTGACGAATTTGCCCGCATGATAGCAGCACAGTGCTCTATTGATTAAAGATGGTGGATGACAGCTGTCAAAAAAGCACGTGCCTTTGTTTACTAAACAAGAGCACATAGAATTTTTCAAATTGCCGCCACCACATTTCAAAGGTAACTAGCTAAAGAGCGCAGCACTGAGGTTTGTGATGCAAGATGGCGGATGACAGCTGTCAGAAAAAAACACGTGAGTTTGTAAAGCACGTGGAATTTGCCACCGCCACAAAGAGGGCAGCACGGTGCCCTCTTGATTAAAGATGGCTGCTGTCACGTGGAATTGCCTGCCACCACAGGTATCTATCTAAAGAGGGCAGCACGGTGCTCTCTGGATTAAAGATGGCTGCTATCAAAAAGCATTTTTCAAATTATCCGCCACCACATTTCATAGGTAAGTAGCTAAAGAGGGCACCACCGTGCTCTATGGATTAAAGATGGTGGATGACAGCTGTCAAGAAAGCACGTGGATTTGTTTACCGATTCAAATCTCGCGCTAGTAAGGTTAAGTTGGTAGCACTAAGGTTTAGGCCCGTTAATATGGCAGCACTGCGGATGACAGCTGTGACGTACCACATTTCAAAGGTAAGTAGCTAAAGAGGGCAGCACTGTGCTCTATAGATTAAAGATGGCGGATGTCAGCTGTCAAAAAAGCACATGGCTTTGTTTAAAAACAAGAGCACGTGGAATTTGCCGCCACCACATTTCAAAGGTATCTAGCTAAAGAGGGCAGCACTATGCTCTGTTGATTAAAGATGGCGGATGACGGCTGTCAAAAAAGCACGTGAGTTTGTTTCCAAAGAAGGGCATGTAGAATTTTTCAAATTGCCGCCACCACATAGAGGGCAGCACGGTGCCCTCTTGATTAAAGATGGCTGCCGTCATGTGGAATTGTTGCCACCACATGTATCTAGCTAAAGAGGGCAGCACGGTGCTCTCTGGATTAAAGGTGGCTGCTATCAAAAAGCATTTTTCAAATTATCCGCCACCACATTTCAAAGGTAAGTAGCTAAAGAGGGTACCACCGTGCTCTATGGATTAAAGATGGTGGATGACAGCTGTCAAAAAAGCACGTGGATTTGTTTACCGATTCAAATCTCGCGCTACTAAGGTTAAGTTGGTAGCACTAAGGTTTAGGCCCGTTAAGATGGCAGCACTGCAGATGACAGGTGACGAATTTACAGCTACTGCGATAAAGAGGGCAGCACTGTGGTTTAAAGATGGCGGATGACAGCTGTCAAAAAAGCACGTGGATTTGTTTATCTCGAGCTAGTGAGGTTAAGTTGGTAGCACTAAGGTTTAGGCCCGCCAAGATGGCAGCACTGCCGATGACAGGTGACGAATTTTACATCTACTACGATAAAGAGGGCAGCACAGCGCTCTGTGGTTTAAAAATGGCGGATGACAGCTGTCAAAAAAGCACGTGGCTGTCAAAAAGCACGTGGCTTTGTTTACCACGCGCTAGTTAGGTTAAGTTGGTACCACTGAGGTTTAGGCTCGTCAAGATGGCAGTACTGAGGTTAGCGATGCGTTGTTGTCTGTCAAAAAGCACGTGGCTGTCAAAAAACACGTGGCTTTGTTTACCTCACGCTAGTTAGGTTAAGTTGGCACTAGTGAGGTTTAGGCCCGTCAAGATGGCAGCAGTGAGGTTAGCGATGCGTTGTTGTCGATGACAGCTGTCAAAAAGCACGTGGCTTTGTTTACAAATTCAAATCTCGCGGCATAATTCAAATCTCCCGCCAAAATTCAAATTTCCCGCCAGAATTCAAATTTCCCGCGCCGCGGACGGAGGAGGAGGCGGCCGAATCCCCCTATTATACTACTCCCAGCCCACTCCAAAAAATTCCAGTTTCTTTATAAAGTTGATTCGAAATACAAATTTTCACGTGCTACCATAAGTTTTTCCATACAAAGAACTACATTTTTTCACTTCCTTTCACCCTCCCCCTTAAGTGAATTTTTCGAAAACCAAAAAGAAAACATGTTTCTTTATTTATAAAGGAGCATCCAAATGCCAGTTATCACGACTGTAACATCTTCAGTTTTGTTATATATGTATCCTCATAAAAAGGAATAAAACCCCTTTTTCACCGCTCCCGCCACCAAGTTGACTTCACCCCAATAATGCGTGTTTCTTTATTTTTCAAGCAGATTCCAAATACTAATTTTCACGTCTGTAACATCTTTGGTTTTGAGATATAAGTATCCTCATACAAAGTATTCGACTAATTTTTCAATCAGTTTACACCCCACCTCCCAAGTGGATTAACCAAAGACAAAAGATTACGTGTTTCTTTATTTTGAAAGAAAACTCCAAATACAAATTTTGGTGTCAGTAACATCTTCAGTTTTTGAGATATAAGTATCCTCATGATACGAATTCAACTCCTTTTACACTCCACACCCGCCCGTAAGGTTGGTTTCCCCCACCCAAAAAATGCGTGTTTCTTTATTTTTAAAGGAGTTTCCAAATTCCTATTTCCACGTCTGTAACCTTCAATTTTGAGATATAAGTTTCTACAGAAAAGGAATTCAATTTTTTACTTCCTTTCACACTCACCACTCAAGTGGATTTTCCATAAACAAACAGTACCGGTTTCTTTAAAAGAGCTTCCAAATATCAATTATCACGAATTTAACATCTTCAGTTTTTGAGATATAAGTATCCTCATGATACGAATTCAACTCCTTTTACACTCCACACCCGCCCGTAAAGTTGGTTTTCCCCACCCAAAAAATGCGTGTTTCTTTATTTTAATGGAGATTCCAAATACCAGTTTTCACGTTTGTAACATCATGAGTTTCTTTTGGTATATAAATATATATACATTACCATACAAATAAATCAACTAATTTTTCAATTATTTACCCCCCCCCCTCGTTTAGGGTTTTTTTCTGAAAACCGAAGAATACGTGTTTCCTTATTTTTAAAGGAGATTCAAATACCAATTTTCACGTCAGCAACATGTTAAGTATTTGAGATATACTGTAGATACGCTAAATTTAAAAATTCATCCCCTTTTTCCCCTTGAGTGGAATTTCCGAAAAAAAAAATTATGCTTCTTTATTTTTACAGGAAATATCAAATATCAGTTTTCAAATCTGTACTATGTTACGTGTCTGAGATAATTTGCAGTCATAATCTTTTTAAAAATTCACCCCGTTTTTCACTCCTGTTCACCCCCTATTCTTCGGATTATCCAAAAACACAAAAATACGTGTTTCTTTATTTTCAAAGGAGGAATTTTCATGTCTGTAACATCTTCAGTTTTTGAGATACAAGTCTCCTAATAAAATGTGTTCAACCCATTTTCACCCCTTTTTCACCCCCCTGAATGGGATTTTCCGAAAACAAAAAATATGTGTTTATTTTTAAAGCAAATTCCAAATACCAATTTTTACATCTGTTATCTTTTAAGTTTTTGAGATATAGATGTCCTCATTTTAGTAATTCACCCCCCTTTTCACCCCCTCAGCGACGGAATAGCGAAAAATCCTCCCTTAGCGAGCACCTACATGTCCATTAGTTCCCGGTGATGCGTTTTCGCAACAGCGTACAATGATATACATTTTGTTAAATAAAGTTGGCAGCACCTATTGTGAACTCTTTGGTGTTAGCCGTATAGTTATTCCATGACTCAAGCTACGAGCTCCAGGCGTTTCCCACCGTATCTAACAGCGTGTCGTCCTGTGGATAGCTGGTGAATTGTAACAGTGAATGAACTCCGAGAATGGCGGTGTCTGACCGACAAGAACGGTAAATAAATCGTTATGAAACTGAAGCTATATTGACGAACTCGTGTTTATAGCGTAGCACAAGGACAATATAATATGCCTGTGTGAAAAAATTAATCCCGGATGCAACAATGAGTCACCCAGACTGGTTAGATTACGAGTGTTGCGTTTTCGCAACACCGAGCACAAATGATATCAAAACCATTAAATATTATTCTGGTTCCTTTTGACATACCTATTATTACGGTTTTGACCATTTTCTTAATACTTTTGTGCACTTTTTGAATTTTCGTTCTCATTTTCATCTCATGTAGGAGACTGTCCGTGCACGAGAGTGTGACATTACTGGAGGAGGAAGAGCCTCCGGATATGTTACGAGCCAACTGCGTGGATGTATTCATGGCTCCCCCCAGGTAAGGTACGACTCAGATGAAGACAGTGGTGATGAAGACACTAGAGGAACAATAAATAATCTAAGTGGACAGCAGCTAAGATCTGAATCCGAAGCCATCTTCCAAAATTTCAATGAGGATACGGTATTTGAGGGAGAAACTGTGCAAGAATATTGTGAGGAAATTGAACTTCCAGACCAAGACAGTTCTCGCGAGATTAGCGAACAGGATATGAGTAGTTTTAATGCGACAGTGGCAAAAATTAGGTTGTTGGGGAACAAGAAACAGGTTAGCAAGTGGAGAAATTGTGATCTGCCTGAAAACTGTGAAATGAAGAAAACGCTACAGATCAGAAACAAGTATGTATTTTACGAGCCTAATGCATTATGTAGGCCATTATCTCCTGTAGATGTATTTCAACTATTTTACAGTGAAGAGTTGATTTTAGATATTGTGACACAAAGTGTCATACATTCTGTTCAGAAAGGACGTCCAATGTTACAGTTTTCTACCGACGAGCTGAAAGCTTTTATCGACATTCTCTTACTCAGTGGTTATGTTCCATTGCCCCGCTATAGAATGTACTGGGAAGAAAGTAGTGATACCAGAAATGACTTAGTTTCGAGCGCAATGCGAAGAACTAGGTTTGAAGAAATTATGAAGAAATTATCTGAGTGACAATACCAGCTTGGATAAAAATGATCGTATTGCGAAGGTTAGACCATACCTAGACAAACTGAAAGAGAGTTTCAAGGAGTTTGCTACGTTTGAGATAGAGTCAAGCATTGATGAAGCTATGATCCCGTACTACGGGAGGCACGGCCAGAAACCGTACATCCGAGGCAAGCCAATCCACTTCGGTTACAAAGTATGGTGTCATAATCTAAGACGGGGTTACCTGATCGACTTTGATGTCTACCAAGGTGCAAATGAACAACAAAATGAGTACAAGCAAGATTTTGGTTTAGGAAGAGGAATTCTAATTAAGTTTTCTGAAAATCTGCCTCAAGTCGGAAACGGAAAAGTGCTCCCACATCACATATTTGCGGACAACTATTTCGTAACCCTAAGTGTTGTCGATATTTTTACAAACCTTGGCACTGGACTGACAGGAACGCTGCGAAAATTGCCCTCTGAAAGATGTAAGTTTATTGAAGAAAGAAGAAAGGGGTGCTTTTGATGTAAAGTGTGATGACTCAAACAAACTTGTTGTTTGTCGCTGGAACGATAATTCAATAGTCACTGCTGTTTCGAATTGTGGAAGGCACAGAGCCCCGTTTCAATGCTCAAAGGTATTCATCATCCTTGAAGAAGAAAATCACCATCCGCCAGTCCAGTCTACTGAAAACTTACAACATTCACATGGGTGGAACGGACAGAATAAATCAGAATGTCAACAATTATCGAACAAATATACGATCAAGGAAGCGGTGGTGGCCACTGTTTGCATGGGGGTAGCTGTACGGAATGCTTGGCTGCTACACAAGAAATCTGCAGAAGCTGTGAATGCCGAAATAATGGACCTCCTGAGTTTTCGCAGTAATTTAGCGCAGAAACTCATTGGGAAGTATGGAACGCCTATAGCTAGTCCAGGCCCCACTGTAACTGCAGTTACAAGTAGAGTCTCGGCAGACATCCACTTCTATGAAAGAGGGCACATTGTTGTGAAGCACAACAAACGAACACGATGTGCTCTCTGCAGATCTCAGACAAACAGAATGTGTGCTAAATGTGGTGTGGCCTTGCATGATAAGTGTTTCTCCGAATTTCACGTTCGAAAATAAGGAAAATACTGGCGGTGATCCTTGGCTAGTGCTATCTTTTCCCTGGTATTGCAATAGGACGATATATCAACAATAATTGTGAACACTATTTTGTAACAAATGATAATGATAACGGAAGTAGAAAAGTAGTAATATATGTACAATAAATTGGTATTATAACAATACTTTCTTTCTAATTGCATTCGTTCGATATGACCAGGTTTGCAACCCTTTGTTACCGGTGATGCGTTTTCGCAACATACTCATTCTAGTCTCGTGTGCACGGAACCGCAGTAAAACATTCCCAGAAATTATTATCTAATGCTAACGAACCACCATAAAACATTTCAGCCGTTTCTGAAGAAAAAATGTTCTGGGAACTAATGGGTTAACATGAATGTATCCCCGAAATTCCGTTTCTTTGTGTCCAGTAGTTTTGGCACGGCGATGATGAGTCAGTCAGTCAGTCAGTCAGGACAAGTTACTTTATATACAGTACATAGATTTAAATTTGTCTTGTTTTGATAACAACCTTTGCTACGCACCTTAATCATAAACTCTGTCAGACTCTTTATCCAATATACAGTAAGAACACTCTCCTATAATATATAATTTACAACCGTGACACAAGGTTACCTAGGGAACCAGCCCAGGTAATTTAAAAATACAGTTAATACAAGCTTAAGAGGAGGGTATCCCACTTCATATAATCGCCAAATACCAACAGGTAATTCTAGAAAATAACGTGGCTAACAATCTAAAACTTTAGGTAAGCACTAGTTTACCGTAACATCTAAACAGCTCTTAGAACTGCAGAGAAACTCTACGAGTTTCTAACAGATGCGACTTACACATTACTTGACATTACACGAAGGTGCGTAAAACCTTGCCACTTCATTCTAAGGAACCTCAAATAACATTACCCGTGGCTTTACAACTCATAATGACCGAGCTCGATACCTGCAATCGCTTAAGTGCGGCCAGTATCCAGTATTCGGGAGATAGTAGGCTCGAAAACCACTGTCGGCAGCCCTGAAAATGGTTTTCCGTGGTTTCCCATTTTCACACCAGGCAAATGCTGGGGGCTGTACCTTGATTAAGGCCACGGCCGCTTCCTTCCCACTCCTAGCCCTTTCCAGTCCCATCGTCGTCATAAGACGTATCTATGTCGGTGCGACGTAAAGCAACTAGCAACAACAATACAACTCATAATGAAAGACTTTACAATTTAAAGATCCCCATGCAAGGGGGTACGACATGCCTCAAACAAACTGCCACGGCAGAAGTAGAAAAATAGTACAAGAAATAACGAGCATTAGCTCTACGTAAACGCACCAATAAGACTTTTACAAATGAAAGGTACAAATAAGTTTTGCGCAAACCTAACACCTTGATTTCATTTCATTACAATACTAAACGGGGTTCAACCACCTCATACTCTTTCTTACTTGGTAAGACATCGGAGAACTATAGAAATTTCAGCTCTTACTTCCATGTCAGTGGAACCTATTTCGACCTCCACATGGCACCGGCTCGTATGTGTGTCGCCATCAAGCACGAGAAGCAGAATTTTCTCACTCAGTTCGGTCAACTGTGACCTTGCCCAAGGGGCGAGGTGACGTGTCGAGCGAGTCAACAACGATAGGATCCCCCGAAAGGGGCAGGGGAAATAGCCCAAATACATGGAGGCATGAGAAGAGGGGAAACGCTTCCAGAGTGGGAAATATCCACATCCTCTGGGGCCATACTTAATAATCGAGGAATGACACTTTATTAAGGGAACGAAGGCAGGCTGGAAATGAATACATAAACATATATACTTGTACTAGAAAACCGTTACAAATATAAAGTGACACATAACATTAGTGCCTGGCCAGGCTGAATAAAATACCAAAGGCCGGGGGAGACTTCCCACGGCACAGACCTCCCCGCCTTAAGCCTAATATCGGGAAGGAAATAGCCTCTTGAATGAAAAGGCAAGTTCATTCATCATTAAGGTATCTTCAGCACACCATATTTCAGTAGCAATATAGATGGAACATATTTCAAAGCAAGCAACTTGCTCGGCACAGCAGGGAACACGTCCCTGAGTACAGATCCAATAGTAATGCGCCGAAAAGTAGGCAACAACGTCCACAGATGCGAATTCGACACAACTGGTCGAAGATTATATGGACAGAATTTCCGAACATTCCTTCCACATAGGACAGTAGAACGAAGCAATCTTCCATATAACGAGTTGCTGAGCACCAGGGCAGGGCCAACTCGAAAGGTGACAGGTCGATGTAATTAATTGAAGTTCATAATAAGCAGGTAACATCGGCTCGGGGAGAGTTGGTACACACCAGCCGGCTGCATCAGGGGGCCCTCCCGGCGAACTTAGGCAAGATGGAACAATCAATACAGAGCCGAAAGCATCTTTTGAACGTGTTGCCGAGTAAAGGAAGGACGACGGGAAGGCATGGGGTCAGGCCACAGGAGATGACCAGGCACGTGACATGGAGATAACGAGAGAAAAAAGTAAACGAGATGTAGGATGAAGGCGTGAGGTGGAAGGAGAAAAACTGATACACAGACAATAAACAATACATAATGCGCCCAAACATAGGCTAATTACTAGAATCCCAATGAAAATGAAATGGCGTATGGCTTTTAGTGCCGGGAGTGTCCGAGGACAAGTTCGGCTCGCCAGATGCAGGTCTTTGATTTGACGCCCGTCGGCGACCTGCGCGTCGTGATGAGGATGAAATGATGATGAAGACGACACATACACCCAGCCCCCGTGCCAGCGAAATTAATCAATTATGGTTAAAATTCCCGACCCTGCCGGGAATCGAACCCGGGACCCCTGTGGCCAAAGGCCAGCACGCTAACCATTTAGCCATGGAGCGGACAGAATCCCAATATAACATTAGGAAACCCTCCTTAAGTACTTCGATACAAGGCATAGAGGATAATAAACCTCAGCTCAAACGAGCGACTACGCCGGTTTCACCTGGGAGAGTTGGACCCTAGAGATTCTCTGTCCCTAAGTAGCAGCGAAACAGGAGTAAGAAACTCCAATAGAGAGCAGGGTCCCCAGAACCGGTGGGCAAGCTTACCGGATGGAAAAATTTTTTACAAAAACTTTATCGCCGACGGCCAGGCTGGTAGGCTTTAGACCTTGATTGTAGCGTTGTTGCTTCCTCAAATGTGAAACCTTCAAATTTTGCATAGCACGTTTCCAAGTAGAACTAATATCAGGAGGGTGAATATTCTCGGGTAATAAGTCACTCATGCTCCATGAGTTGGATAGGGGGGAATTAGGAACGAATGAAAACATAAGCGAAAATGGCAACATTTTTGCGCCTCATGGATAGCAGTGTTGAAAGAAAAGGCTAACCATGAGATAGATGTGTCCCACCTCGAAACATCCAGGTGCTGGTAGGCAATGAGAGAGGAACGTAAATTACGGTTTGCCCACTCTGCGTACGACGGCTGAGGGTAGTACGCGGAGGTCGTAACATGCGAGATGGACAGAGCAAAGCAAAACTTTCGGAAGAGGTTAGACGTAAAAGCTTTTGCATTGCCAGATACTAAAAACTAACAGGGCCCAAAGGTAGAAAAAATGCTCTTCAAACATTTTATGGTGGCATCAGCAGTAGCCCACTTAGTCGGAAACAACCACGTAAAGCGAGAAAAACCATCCACACAAACTAGGATGAAACGGTTCACTTCTCCTTTCGACTTGGGGAGAGGTCCGGCGTAGTCGATAAAGATACGCTCCATGGGGCGCGTCGTCTGAGTCGATGAAATTAGTCCTACCTTGGTACTAATCACCGGCTTACTGATCCTACAGATCTTACAGGCCTTGACAAGTTCTCGAATTTCTCCATCCATCCCCTTCCAAATAAAAAAACTCCCTAATATTATCCCTAGTTTTAATTACTCCTTGATGCCCGGCAAGAGGAATTTCATGATAATATTTGAATATCACTGGAATCAAAACCGTGGGCACCACCACCTTCATCTTCTGATCGTTGCGAGAAGGACAACAAAGAACTCCATTTCTGAGAATATAAGGAGCAACCGCGCTCCCTTTATTTAACTCCTGAATAACTGGCCCTAACTCAGAATCTTCAGCTTGAAGTTTAGCAATATCATGGTATAGAAGGGGAGCATCGGACAAAATTGCCCCAGAAATCTACAACGATGTTAAAGGATCCTGGTCTAAGTCGTCTTCCTGTTCAACGCTGGGTTAAAACATACTACTCAGAGAATCGGCTACCGGTTAAATGGCGAGATTCTTCAGCCAGGGGAATCTGATAATAAGCTTGATTTAGATCTAAAAGCTGAAATCCTAATTGCCCAACGAGCTAAACGACCAGTTCTTCTGGGCCTACCCAAGACCCAGCTCAACGCCTGGTTGTCCGGTTCAAGTTCAAACTTGACGTGTTCCAAATACAACTCACATATGGAGTACTTAGATTAAAGGGGAGAAAGGGTTCTGGATGCATACGCGATGGGACGTCTCCCTAACTCGGAGTCCTGCATTAAAACAGCAGCGACTGCAGAGGAAGATGCATCAGTTTGAACCACAAACGTTTTCGAAAAGTCAGGCATGGCTAAGACGGGGGCATTAGAGATAGCTAGCTTAAGGTCTTCGAAGGCTGCTTGCTGGGAGGGACCCCACTCAAATTTAATACCTTTCCGACGGAGAGCGTTCAGTGGGGCAGCACGCTTAGCAAAATCCGGGATAAACTCTCGGAAAAAGTTTATCATGCCGACAAAACGAGCAACCCCTTTTACGTCCTTAGGGAGGGGGAACTTGCGAATAGCCTGAGTTCGGGACAAGGCGACAGAAACACTTCCAGAAGAAACGATATCGTCCCTGCTCTGGCAAACTAGCGAAACTGACAAACTAAGGAATCTGTAGTTCTGAAGTTCTGGTCTAGATTTTGTTATTAATATATTATCTACCCTCTGATAAAGTATCACATCTGCAGCTCATTCTGTATGCCTAACACATAAAACCAATAATTAAATATAAAAATTGATTTGACATGAGTAATGACAACTTCTTTCAACTCTCCTAACCTTTTGACAATTTTCAGATTCGATAGTTTGCCAGAGCAGGGACGATATGTCCAAGGAATGACATTTGGGGCTTCGTAAAAGAGACTTTCGAGAGCTTAACCGTGAGCCCAGGCTTACGGAGACGGGTCAATACCTCCTTGTGGTGTACCAGGTGCTCCTCAAAACTTTCCGAATAGACGACTAAATCCTCCAAATAATGGTAGAGGTAATTGAACTCAAGATCTGAAAATATCTTATCCAATAGCCTCGATAGCACCGCGGTGCCTAAAGAAATGCCAAAAGGGAGCCGACAGAACACGTATAAATTCCAGTCGGTGGCGAATGCGGTTAAATGGCGAGATTCTTCGGCCAGGGGAATCTGATAATAAGCTTGATTTAGATCTAAAACCGTAAAATAGCTGGCCTTCCTAAACCATGAAAAGCACGAGTGCAAATCAGGGACAGGAACCGACTGTAACACAATTTTCTTATTTAGGACCTTATAGTCAAGAACCGGCCTGAAGCCCCCTGCGGTTTAGGGACGAGAAAAATGGGTGACGAGTAGGCCGAGGTGGAAGACCGAATGATTCCCTGGTCGAGATTTTATCGATGATCTCCTTCAAGACCTTGACCTTAGGAGGAGATAAACGATAAGGAAGAATTTTTACGGGGGTAGGATCCGAGACTTCGATTTTATAGTCCAACACATTAGTCATACCCAATTTCTCGGGAAAAACATCGGAAAATGCGCCACATAACTCCTTCATACTCTGCGCCTGATCCTCAGGCAGATGGCTAAGGTCACACACCATCTTGCTCTGAGGGGGCGTAACCGAAAGGATAGAAGAAGAATTAAAAACTTAGCGGCATTTTTACAGAATTACAAAATTTAAAGCAACAAGTGTGATTCTGGGAGTCTAAAATTAATCCGGAATAAGAAAAAAATCGTTCCTAAGATGATGGGGCACGACAAATTTACAGCTACGAAAAATGGAAATTTCCAAGAGAAATCAGAGATACAAATTTTCGCCCTAACCAAACCCCTAATCTCTACGTTCGAAGAGTTGGCCGATACGCACGAAAATGAAACAGGTTCCAAGTCCGAAAACTTACAAATAGACTTATGGGCGGCATACCACTTCTCACTTATGAGGGAAATCACACTGCCAGAGACTAACAGTGCAGATACGGGTTCGTTACCAACCTTAACCTTAATAAAGGGAACAGGATCTTTAAGATTGGACGAGATGCTTAAACACTCTACCGGACACTTACTAGCAGGATGATCAATAGGCAGACCTTTATCACCACTGACGCACGGGGTTTCATCAGTGGGAATATCCACGACTGCCCTCTCACCTAGTCAACTGGAACTCGAAGTTTCCGGACAATTTCTCGCCAAATGACCAGCTAGACCACACTTAAAACAAACCAACCTACTGGTCCTTGATTTTCCATTTGCGCCAGTGCTAACTCTAGAAGACCGCGCTTCCGAAAATTTAACTGGGCAGCGGTTTCGCAGATGTTCTGACGATCCGCAGTCATAGCATTTCCCTACATTCCCTGACTTGCGTGACGAAGGAGTACTAAAGGCCTTAGGCACGGAGGGATTACTCGACGTACGCAGGAGTCCGCGTGACGAACTCCTTAGGCAGTTACTACCATCGCCTCCAACTCCGAAAAATTGCGAGGATGGGCCGCAAAACACAAACAGGAGAAATCCCCCCTACGATGGTTGAAATAATATACTCTTCCGAGTAGTTCAACGCAAAGGCTCTCGCATAAAATTTGATGTCAGAAATGAAGTCCGATAAGGACTCGTCAACGTGCTGCACTCTAAAATAGTAACTTTGAATAAAGGAATTGAGTGCCCGAGCCGGAATGAAATGTGTTAATAAATAAGCATGAAACTGTTGAAGGGACATATGCTCTGCAATAGCATTAACTATCTTTTGCGACAAAACACCAAGAGCAAGTGGACAAAATAATCTGTAACATATGAGTGTGTGATAATCCAAAGACCGAGGCATGGTCTTCGAACTCTACGAGAAAACGCAGGAAAGAAACAGTATCGCTAGCCGAATTTACACAATAATATAGAGCCTCTTTTAACATCAAGGTCAACGGATGGGGAATATTAAAAAACGGCGAGACATAAGACGATAAGGTTGACTGTAAACGTTGCTTCTCTACCGATTCTAAATTCTTTCGATGTTTACCCAAATCGTCTTCACCTACAACTACACCAAGCGGGGCACATTTGGCCATAACAGTCAACTTACTAAGCTACGAGTCAACCTTCTCTAAAAGGCTACCGGCTTTAGCTTCTAAATCCTTAATTTGGTTCCTAGTTTCCTCCTTCAAGGTTAACGAGAGTAGATCTTCGATACAGTGAAGGTAACGAGTAACGCGACCTTGAACTCTTCTAAGTTGGTGGTTCGATGCTACATCGCTTTCTAGAAACTCCATTACTGACAAAATGTCAGATAGGTTTGCTTCAGTCACTCAGGCCGCTCCACCAACCTCGCCGTCAGTTAGGTTGGACACAGAGATTACTTTGTCTAAATTAGCTCTTAACAATACTTCGTCACTCTTAACAGTGCCTCTAGATTCTAAGCCGCGAATAGCTAATTCGTATAAAAGTTCCTCCTTCCGGAGAGCCCCAGGATAGGCTATATCTCGAGTAGCAATTTTACGCAAAAATAAAGAAATTCAGGGATCCCATTGACGGAAAATTCCTTAGGGCACACGTCTCTCCCAAGCTTATACAGCGGTTGATCTTAGGCCAGCCCCATTCAACCACGACCGCTCTGCTACCAAGCGTAGCGAATGAGAAGGAAGTGGTGGGCCTATGGGGCTGTACAGATAAGAACTAGAATCAAAGTGCCAAAACTTTATTATATAACAGATTTAAATTTGCCTTGTTTTGAAAACAACATTTGCTACGCACCTTAATCTTAAACTCTGTCAGACTCCTAATCCAATATATATAGTAAGAACACTCTTGTATAATATATAATTTACAACCGTGACACAAGGTCACCTAGGGAACCAGCCCAGGTAATTTAAAAATACAGTTAATACAAGCTTAAGAGGAGGGTATCCCACTTCATATAGGCTAATCGCCAAATACCAACAGGTAATTCTAGAAAATAACGTGGCTAACAATCTAAAACTTTAGGTAAGCACGAGTTTACCATAACATCTAAACAGCTCTTAGAACTGCAGAGAAACTACGAGTTTCTAACAGATGCGACTTACACATTACTTGGCATTACACGAAGGTGCGTAAAACCTTGCCACTTCATTATATGGAACCTCAAATAACATTACCCGTGGCTTTACAACTCATAATGAAAGACTTTACAATTTAAAGATCCCCATGCAAGGGGTAGGACTTCCTCATCAAACAAACTGCCACGGCAGAAGTAGAAAAATAGTACAAGAAATAACGAGCATTAGCTCTACGTAAACGCACCAATAAGACTTTTACAAATGAAAGTTACAAATAAGTTTTGCGCAAACCTAACACCTTGATTTCATTTCATAACAATATTAAAAGGGGTCCAACCACCTCATACCCTTTCTTACTTGGTAAGACATCGGAGAACTATAGAAATTTCAGCTCCTACCTCCATGTCAGTGGAACCTAGTTCGACCTCCACATGGCACCGGCTCGTATGTGTGTCACCTTCAAGCACGAGAAGCAGAATCTTCTCACTCAGTTCGGTCAACTGTGACCTTGCCCAAGGGGCGAGGTGACGTGTCGAGCGAGTCAACAACGATAGGATCCCGCGAAAGGGGCAGGGGAAATAGCCCAAAGACATGGAGGCATGAGAAGAGGGGAAACGCTTCCAGAGTGGGAAATATCCACATCCTCTGGGGCCATACTTAATAATCGAGGAATGTCTCTTTATTAAGGGAAGAAAGGCAGGCTGGAAATGAATACATAAACATATAAGTAAACTCGTGTCCTCATCCCGAGGTGGTGCAGCACTTTTCAGGCGCACCCCCATTGGAGGTGAGGTGCATGTACCATTTCAACCACAGACCAGCCCTCCTGCCATTCTTAAATTTCTGGCAGTACCGGGAATCGAACCCGGGCCTCCGAGGACGGCAGCTAATAACACTAACCTTACGCTACGGAGGCCGACCATAAACATATATACATATACTAGAAAACCGTTACAAATATAAAGTGACCCATAACATTAGAGACTGGCCAGGCTGAATAAAATACCAAAGGCCGGGGGAGACTTCCCACGGCACAGGAATTACTGTAAATACCTAGGTGTTATTATAAAGAATGGTTGTAAAGGAAGGTGTCCGCCTCTGTGGTGTAGTGGTTAGCGTGATTAGCGTGATTAGCTGCCACCCCCGGAGGCCCGGGTTCGATTCCCAGGCCACGAAATTTGAAAAGTGGAATGAGGGCTGGAACGGGGTCCACTCAGCCTCGGGAGGTCAACTGAGTAGAGGTGGGTTCGATGCCCACCTCAGCCATCCTGGAAGTGGTTTTCCGTGGTTTCCCACTTCTCCTCCAGGCGAATGCCGGGATGGTACCTAAAATAAGGCCACGGCCGCTTCCTTCCCTCTTCCTTGCCTATCCCTTCCAATCTTCCCATCCATCCACAAGGCCCCTGTTCCGCATAGGAGGTGAGGCCGCCTGGGCGAGGTACTGGTCATTCTCCCCAGTTGTATCCCCGACCAAGAGTCTGAAGCTCCAGGACACTGCCCTTGAAGCGGTAGAGGTGGGATCCCTCGCTGTGTCCGAGGAAAAAGCCGACCCTGGAGGTTAAACAGATGATGATGATGATGATGATGATGTAAAGGAAGGTTTCAGCTCTCTTCACATGGTTATGAGGGTATTTAGGGGTTGTAGTAAGGGTGTAGAGGAGAGGGCATGTAAGTCTCTGGTAAGAACCCGATTAAAGTAAAGTTCCAGTGTATGGAATCCACCCCAGGACTACTTGATACGAGAACTGGAAAATATCCAAAGGAAAGCAGCACTATTTGTTCTGGGTGATTTCCGACAAAGGAGTAGTGCTACGAAAGTGTAGCACACGTTGGCCTGGGAAGACTTGGGAGTAAGGAGACAAGATACTCAAATATGTGGTATGTTCCGAGCTGTCAGTAGATAGATGGTGTGGAATAATATTAGTGGACAAATAAGGCTTGAGATGAATTTTTAAAAGTAGGAAAGATCACAATATAAGAATAAAGATGGAACTGAACAGGACAAATTGCGGCAAATATTAATTTATTCATAGATCATAGTTGATTCCTTTCCACATCCTTACTCCATTTCATTCACCATCGTTCATTTCATTTTCATTAACTTTGCGACTCAGGTCAGTGACAGGATGGGCATCCAGCTGTAAAAACATACCATGTAATTTTATCTCACCTCATCTCTGATGAGGTATCAGGAAACGGGACTAAGGGGTGCTTGTTGTGATAATCCAGCATTCTGACCCAAGCATCTTTTCTATACTTTTTCCAAGGATGTAACTTGATCCCCTGACCAGGAAGTTAAAAAATTAAGAAACAGGATTTCCACTTCCGTAGGTGCACATGGCTCTGGGGTTAACTCAGCCTACATCAAAAATGAGTACCAGGTTAATTCTTGTGTGCAAAGGCAGCCAAGCATAGAGCTAACTGCTCTACCCCTATAAGTGCTGAGGTTACGGATAGTGGAAGCCTTTGCCTTCCACCTCTCCAAGGGCCTTCGTGGCCTGTACGGAGATGACTTTGCTTTACGCGAAGCCTGCAGACACAAGAGGGTCTTTATAAGAATTCACTCCTGCTAATCCATACAGTAGGAAAGAAAATAGTGCAGGCTTATTTAAACAGAATGGAAAGATGCTCTAAAGAGGTCAACAAAATTCACATCCATCCTGGCTGTTCTAGGCAGATCCAAGGACAGTAACCATTGCAGATGATGGGGTGAAATCAAAACTTTGGCCGTTGTCTTAGGATCATGACATTACAGCTAACGTCTAAGGAATTCAAGACACCACAACATCCAGTCATCTACAGCTGATACACTATGAGAAAAATGATACACGGAGCATAAATAAGTCCAATGTATTGCAACTGGTGGCAGAATGAAAAGAATCCACATGATTGTCCTCAACTCTGGAGAAAAGAGGAGCTTCATTATCGATGTGACTATGAAATTCAAGACTCACATACCTGACGATGTGGATGCAGAGAGAAAGGGAAATACTTGGCCAACATCTCATAAGAACAAGTTCAAGTCAGAGGACATCAAAAACAAAGAGCTCATGCTGGAAGCGAGGGGAAATATTTCTAAACATCTAGTCACAATGATGAGATGCATGAATGTACAGAATGAAACTATCATTAACTGGTACATCCACATACTGAATTATTCAGTATCCATCTTACGACATCACCTCTTTTCCATGGTGAACACCATGTCAAAAGTATTCCTTTTATTCTTAAGCATTAGCTATGTTTTCTTATACAAAAATCAATTATGTACTTATTTTTCTTTTTTGTTTTCAGAGCACTTTCTTGGAGAATGATTGGTATTCTTTGTTAATTTTATCAACCTCAAGAATTTGAGGAAGAAGAATTAAATTCAAGAACAATTCTGTCATATTGCGATTCAATAGTATATTGATGATGGGACATCAGTCCATGTATTATTTCCCTGCCTTTGAATTTTGTGCACCACATCTGAGCCATAGTGTCACATTAAACACTCCTCTCATCATATACTTAATAAATATTTCTTACAGGTCCCCACCCTGACAACACGAAGGGAACTTCAACCAACCAAGGCCATGTCACTGCCACAGTTGTAGGAGAAATATCTGGATTACAAGTACTACTTCTTTTAGGTCACAGGTCTACAGTCCTAAATATTTTACTCCAACTATCATGTGGTGTAAAAGTCAATATTTGTCTATCAAATTAGTCTTATGGCGACTGGTGGGAAGGAAGGAAACAAGGCTGCTTGCCTGTCTGCCTGCCTGCCTGCCTTAATTAAGATACAGTCCTAGCATTTGCCTGGTGAGAATATAGGACACACCTAGTGAGTTGGCCGTGCAGTTAGGGTCGCGTAGCTGTGAGCTTGCATTCTGCAGCCCTGAAGATGGTTTACCATGGTTTCCCTTTTTCACACCAGGCAAATTCTAGCCTTTTTCCATCCATGCGTTGCCAAAAACCTCCAATGTGTTAGTGCAACATTAAACCAATAGCAAAAAAGGGAAATCACAGAAAGCCTAGAGCTGCAGACAGCAGAGTTCAAACAAAACTCTTTTATTGGTCTAATATATTCACCCATCTTCATGTCTTACTACATATAATATAATACACAAACTATGGAAGGGTACTCGATAGGAAGTGTCAAAAACACAAACAAGAGAACCATCCGAAAACAGATTTTCAGTTTCAGAATAAAACTCTCATAACTTACAGAGGATTTAAAATTATGACTGTACACAAGAAGAAAGTCCTCAATTTCCAGTGCTGCATCTGTAAGAAACCTCAGAAAATTCTTATATGTAGAAGAAAATCTAATATTAAGATGTTGAAAAAGTCCAGTGCCTTTTGGAGGTGTCAACATCATACGAATTTGAACATCAATCAGTACAGTAAAATCTGTAATTGCATCACCTTTGTTGTAATAGGGCCTATCACAGTTCAACATTAACAAGAAGGAGAAGTCAAATTTTAGAGATATTTGATAACAGTGCTTCTTGGAGAAAATACCTGAAATCAGCCTTCAAATATTGGCTGTTTTTCTAGCCATTGTTCAAATATCAGGTGGATTGTCCAGCTTGCTAGCAGAAAATTTGACTGTAGATTTTGCAGACAAGGGAAACGTTGGCAATAGGAGCTTACCATCCATCATTATTACTAGCATATTTTGCAAGGGTGAGTATTAGCTGTCACCAACCCCACTCTAAAATAAATAGCCTTCTTTTCTAGAAGGGCGTGATAGCCGAGTGGTATAGTCACTGATTTCTCAACACAGCAGCTGTGGTTTGAATCTTGGCCAATGCAAGTGGGAATTTTGAAATGAAATATCACAGCTCTGTGGTTTGGATTCCATATAAAACTGGATGTCCAATGGCTATAATCTCAATAACAACCGTCACGTAAAACTACAAGCACGTGGTTAGGGTCACGTAGCTGTGAGCTTGCATTTCGGAGATGTGTTCAAATCCCCACGCCGGCAGCCCTGAAGATGGTTTTCCGTAGTTTTTCATGTTTACACCTTAATTAAGGCCAATGTGACCTTTGATGTGTTAGTACGGCGTTAAACAACTAACAGAAAAGAAAAGAAAAGAAAAGAAAAGAAAAGAAAAGAAAAGAAAAGAAAAGAAAAGAAAAGAAAAGAAAAGAAAAGAAAAGAAAAGAACTACAGCATTCTTCACTTTGTCCATCGTGTCTGCAGATTTACCGACGTGTAAAAGAACTCATGTGCGACGTAATTCCTGCATCTTATCGTCCCCGAAGACGATATAAACAGTTGTAAATCCAATAACAGTATTATTTCACATGTAACAACAGACAACTCCATCCGCTGCTATAGATTTCTGCAAGGTAATTTGAACCCTCTTAAAATACTGAGTCAACAAGGAGACCCTCAGATGTTCGGGGCACTTACTTTATTGATACTTCGTGTTATTATTGGTGGATATTAGTTTTTAAAAATGTTGAAGTACCGGTAATACAGTGTACCTGTCTACCATTCGCAAGAAAATAAAAATAAACACTGGCAAAGTAGATGGTATGAGGCAATTATTCTTGAATTCGAAAACGCTATGTGCATTGATCGGTATTCAAACCGAATTCGCCTTGGTGATAAGCTATCGACGGTGTTACTTGGGTATCATGGCCTGTTTAAACAAAGCCTTTGCTCAGAAAATGAATAGAGCAATGCTGCAATTTTTCAAAGAAACATACCTGACCAAAATCGGACAATTAGAATGTGGGCAGTGAATATAAGGAAAACCTTGAATCCCAGTAACACTCTTCATACTACAAATTTAGACACCTAAATAACACCGTTTTTCAGAAAACATTATTCATCGTCCACGAATTACGAAGATTTGCATAAAACGTCAGATAAGTTCGCCGTAGTTCCAAGGGTTTCTTATTGTAGCCAGCAATCTCAACCCAATACTGCAATCAGAAAATTCCTTGATACTGATTAAAGCAGATTTGCGAAATTCCTGTTCTGTACGACTTAGAAATTGAAAGATAGTGGGTTCAAACCCCACTATCGGCAGCCCTGAAGACAGTTTTCCGTGGTCTCCTCATTGTCACACCAAGTGAATGCTGGAGCTGTACCATAATTAAGGCCACTGCCCTTTCCTTCCCACTTCTAGCCCTTTCCTTCCCCATCGTCGCCATAAGACCTCTATGTATCGGTGCGTTGTAAAGCCAATTGTAAAATAAAGTATGTATTACATTGAATATTGCATCTGTTACAAAGCGACATTATTTTTTGCTTAGTTAATTGTTAATAAAGTCATTTTTAACATTTAAGGAAAATGCAGTAACATTTTTAACGAATAAGGACGGTTTAATTCACAAAACTGAAGCTTAGTGGCGCTGGCCTTCTGAAAGCAGGTTGCTGTGTTCGATCCCGGCTTAGCCCCGTGTTACTTGAAGGTGCTCAAATACGCCTCCATCGTGTTTGCAGATTTACCGGCGTGTAAAAGAATTCCTGTGCGACAAAATTCCAGCATCTCATAGTCCCCGAAGACGGTAAAAAACAGTTGTAAAACCAATGACAGTATTATTTCACACGTAACAACAGACAACTCCATCCGCTGCTATAGGTTTCTCCAAAGTAAGTTGAACCCTCTTAAAATATTGAGTCAACAAGGAGACCCTCAGATGTTCGGGGCACTTATTTTACGAAGTATTGGTACTTCGTGTATTATTGGTAGATATTAGGATTATCGAAATATTGAGGTAATAAAGCGTACCAGTCTACCATTCACAAGAAAATATATAATGAGTCAGTTGTTCTTGAATTAGAAAATACTATGTGCATTGATCGGGATTCAAACCGCGGTCGCCTTGGTGATAAGCCATCGACGATATTACTTGGATAGCACGGCCTGTTTAAACAAAGCTTTTGTTCGGTGTATATGCCATACTTCCATCACACAGATATTGATAAAATGGAAAATTAATTTAATCTCAAGTAACAGCGTTTACCTTTTATGTCAGTCCTATATGGGTACAAGGCTACGAGCATATTGTTACGTGCCAGCCCTGTGGTAAACCCTTTCGGTACTTCCTGGAATTGGCTAGTGAGTCACACGACCGGGATTCTCCCAGCCGGCCTGGACGGCGGGGCTGTCTTTTCCGTGTATTGTTCCCTTCGGCTGATTTCTTCGTGAATTGTTGATAGGTGCAACGAGAATGTTCCGTTTCTGGCCACATCGTGAATATTCTGGTACTCATCAACCGAGATATAAAAAGGAATCTAACCGCGGACTGTCGGTCAGTATTAGAGTCAGTGTGAGACTCCGTGGTGGAGTCAGTGTGGGACTCAGATTTGGAGTCCGAGTTGGACTCTGTGTGTTGGGGTTCGGTAGCTGGACTGGGTGACAGGGTGCTGGTTATCGCCAGTGTCCCACCGAGGTCTGAAAGATGGGTTGTTACGTCGGAGTGTCGAGTGAGTAGCTGGACTGAAGATAGCTGTTGGCTGACATCAGGGTACCATCGGGTACGGAACGGAGTACTGTGTGTGTATACTTCTGTGGACTGAGGACCGCCGTGGTCTGCAACTGGAGCAGCTATCGTGAGTGTAATTGGAACAGTGTTAATGGACGTTGTTGTGACGAGTACTGTCCTGCTAGTAGGCACTGTTGAGCTGTTACTGTAGAGTTGTCAGTGTCTAGTTGTTCACTGTGTTCGACTGTGTAAATTACTGGACTGTCTCTGGAGTCGAACCAAGGAACAGTTATCATGTGTTGTGTGGCCAGTAGCCTGCATTCAAACCTAGCTGTCTGCACGCAGTTGCTATGTGGGGTAATTTCAAAGAGCCGGGACTCCCTGCTGTGTGTAAAGAACGGAGACTTGTAAATAGACAGCAGTTAGTACGTGTGGCCTTTCATGGTTGAATAGAATTGTGTGCGTGTGTGCATGTATTGGGTCATCCTGAAATAAATTAGAGTAACAAAACAGCGTAAAACAGACGCTGTTTTATTCGTAACAATATCCAACCTGTGTCTGGTGAATGGTCGCCTAGTTTGTACACCGTGCTAGTTTGGACGATGCGCATTGCGAGACATGACACCAAGTGCCCCCTATTGGTCAACTCAACACAGTTAAACGGAGTTTAACGTTGCACCACATCGCACGGAGTCAGTGTGAGGACTCGTGTCATTGCACAATGGAGTGCAAACGTTTTGCTTCCACCTAGGCAAAACGGCAACGGAAACACCTGCAATGACATAAAATCGGTTTACAGGCATCACATTGACACTAGGAACATATCGAGTTCCTTCTGCCCAGTACAGTACATGTTGTGTGTGGCATCCGTACGAGGCCTGACAACATGTGTATTCCAACAAACCGCTCCATTTCTTAAGTTGTTGTGTTGATGGATGTGACTGTCCTCTGACAGGGATACACATTTATTTCATTTGCAAAGTTCATGCAAACTGTATCGAAACGCATTACTTTGAAGTACTGTAATGGAGACCAGTCGTCATCTCCTGGTTCTGCAAATTGGTCATTGAATGATATATCCAATTCTTCTAACAAATAAGTCTTGCGCACGCCAACGAATATTACGACGAGGATTCTAACGTGGGTGATTTCATATTCGTTAATCTCCTCTCCATTTGCGTCGGGAGCGTTGACTTCCACTTCCAAAGAGCATCTCTCTTCGGTGACTGATTCTGACGACAGATGGTTTAATACTCTGTTTATTTCGTGTTCTTGTCCGCCTCTGTGGTGTAGTGGTTAGCGTGATTAGCTGCCACCCCCGGAGGTCCGGGTTCGATTCCCGGCTCTGCCACGAAAATTTGAAAAGTGGTACGAGGGCTGGAACGGGGTCCACTCAGCCTCGGGAGGTCAACTGAGTAGAGGTGGGTTCGATTCCCACCTCAGCCATCCTCGAAGTGGTTTTCCGTGGTTTCCCACTTCTCCTCCAGGCGAATGCCGGGATGGTACCTGACTTAAGGCCACGGCCGCTTCCTTCCCTCTTCCTTGTCTATCCCTTCCAATCTTCCCATCCCTCCACAAGGCCCCTGTTCAGCATAGCAGGTGAGGCCGCCTGGGCGAGGTACTGGTCATTCTCCCCAGTTTTATCCCCCGACCAAGAGTCTGAAGCTCCAGGACACTGCCCTTGAGGCGGTAGAGGTGGGATCCCTCGCAAAGTCCGAGGGAAAAGCCGAACCTGGAGGGTAAACAGATGATGATGAACAGATGATGATTTCGTGTTCTTCAGAATCGTCACCTGAAATGTCACTGCAGTCTACAGTACATCAGACACATCTCCTTCCATCAACAGAATAGTATCATCTTCAGGTAACTTTTCTCTCTTTTTACAGACATCTGAAATATATCAAGTATACAATAATGGTTATAATATATCTTTCGTGCACATCATTTCAGTAACATTAAATCGTCATAAATCTGCGATTCAGACATCAATTTATCCATTTCTCTGTACGCACATTTTAAATACATGAAATGAGTCAACCACATGACAATACATTATTGCTCCCAACGATAACGTTTTTATTATCTCATTACGGTCACATGTTTGAGTGAGAAGTAGTGTTTTCTAAACTCATATCACTATAAAATAATGAAGGTACGACTCTCAGTATAATGGAGAGCCACAACCGTGTTTAACAGTTAAAACTTCCCTGTTCAAGTTGATGATAATAACTGTTATCACTGGGGGCTGAAAGGGATATGGGTCAGGTGGCAATTGCATCATCCACTCGTTCATACACAGGGCAGAGAATCATCTGCAACTCAATTGGGTCCCGCACTATTTCTGCTGTGCAGATATTGACACACATTCTCAAATACTATACAGTAAATGTGATTTTGCAATCACGTAGGATTCGACCATTTAACCCATGTTTGTAATTTAATACACGCTGTGATGTGGAACGCATGTCCATCTCCATATTCGAGTCGTTGCCGATTTTCGACGCCCCACAGGACCCAGTTCATTCACTTCTAGACATGGACTCCTCCTGAAAAATGATGTTACTTTTATAGATCTGTCTCTGTCTTATCCTTGGCTTTGACAATATGAAAGTGACTGAGGCCTGAGTGATGCTTATGCAGCTTATGCAGCTAGTCCCTGCTGTGAATGGTGTGAAAATGTTGCTTACAGGGTCCGTTAGTACATGTACTTCAGTGGGCGTTGCAGACTGATATGAAATAGGAACTTCTGGCTCGGTGAAGAAAGCAACGTGAAAGTACCTCACTCCTCACTTCCCCAGTACTCCTCTTCTTGCCTAGGCCATCTATGACATCTGATGGCGGAGCTGCTGAGGATCCAACCAGCCTTAGGTCTGAGGACTGAACATACACATATACAAACAAAGCAAAGCAAAGTCACCTCCGTACAGGCCATGAAGGCCCCTGGAGGAGTGGAAGGTAAAGGCTTCCACCATTGTTAACCTCGGCACGTGATGGGGTAGAGTGGTTAGCTCTATGCCCGGTCGCCTTTGCCCCCAGAAATTAACCTGGTACTCATTTTTGGTGTAGGCTGAGTGAACCTCAGGGCCATGTGCACCTCCGGAAGTGGAAATCTCGTTTCTTAAATTATCCTGACGGGGATTCGAACCCACGTCCTTCCGGGCGAACCGAGCACGCCTTTACCGCCTCGGCCAGGCAGCCCATACATACAAACATACATATTTTTGTATTTGCTTTACGTCGCACCGACACAGATAGGTTTTGTGGCGACGATGGGACAGGGAAGGCCTAGAAGTGGAAAGGAAGCGGCCGTGGCCTTAATTAAAGTACAGCCCCAGCATTTGCCTGGTGTTAAAAAGGGAAACCACGGAAAACCATCTTCAGGGCTGCCGACAGTGGGGTTCGAACCCACTATCTCCCGGATGCAAGCTCACAGCTGCGCGACTCTAACAGCACGGCCAACTCGCTCAATTACATACATACATACATACATACACACACTTACCTTGCACAGATTTCATATAATGCTAGTGAAAACATTTTCATACCTTTACAGCTCTTTTCGCTGTTTTTTTTTTTTTTTTGTTATTTGCTTTACGTCGCACCGACACAGATAGGTCTTATTGCGACGATAAGATAGGAAAGACCTAGGAATGGGAAGGAAGCGGCCGTGCCTGGTGTGAAAATGGGAAACCACGGAAAACCATCTTCAGAGCTGCCGATAGTGGGGAAGTTAATGCAAACGACATTGTGCTCAGTGATGATGTTAACAAAATGATTCATGAGCATGTTGAGTAATCAACAATGATGAGCGTGGACGATGAAATGATTCCCAGTGATTGGTGAATGGCTGTGGCAACTCTTGAAAATGATAGGTTTTGAAAGTAACTGTACGTTAATTCATTTTACTTGGGATGTGGTTCAACATTTTTTTTAAGCCGGCCTGTACTCCAAAATATATAAATAAACTCAATTTGAAAAAAATGGATATGGTAGATTTTGATATTAGATCCCCGATATATAGGTAATGTTTTTACGTCCCACTAGCTACCTTTATGGTTTTGTGAAATGTCGAGGTGCCGGAATATTGGCCCTCAGGAGTCCTTTAATGTGCCGGTAAATTTACCAACACCGAGGCTAGCGTATTTGAGCACCTTCAAATAGCGCTGGACCGAGTCAGGAAAGAACATGCCAACTTGGAGTGAGAAGGCCAGCTCTATACCATCCGACCCAATGAGGCCGGCAAATAATAGGTAGATCGATGTTTCCTTACCGCTGCCAACCTGTACGGCTGCAAGGAGCTTGACGTGGGTGGTACTGCACAGCGACACTGGTTCTCTCATTTCTGTCTGCGTGTAACACAGTTGAAACGAGCTGTGTATGTTTTTAGCTCGATAGCAATCCGCTAGTGAAGAAGAGCCGGCCAGGTGGCTTGCACGTGTGCCTTCTTGTTTCCAAGTGTCTGCTGTCTGTCTACATGCCAGCAGTTACAAGGACTACACGAAAACATCAAAGGCATTAGGAAAACAGGTAAAGAACGTCAGGAACTTGAGCACGATATTCATGGCAACAAAGAACCCTAAGGTTAGCATTTCAAAATAATGGGCGAAGGATGGCCATGATTTAGTGTCTCCAGGTGAGTTCATCGGTTACAACATTCAGATAAAAACATGGAACAGTCGTAGTAATCGGCAATCCCTGTTAATCTTCTTCCATTTTCCCCATGCATTCCTCCTGCTCAGCGTATAAAGACTCAACGTCGTCGAACATCAATTTTTTTTTTCAGTCCTTTAAATACATCACCGAAGGTTATGCGGAATTGTGAAACCGCAAAATGGCTGTGCCATTAAGAGGCGTATTAGGCATTATGAAGCGTGGCGTAGTTTGCCATTGCTTTCTCACTGGGCCAGAAACTGTTATTGCACCGGGCGAGTTGGCCGTGCGCGTAGGGGCGCGCGGCTGTGAGCTTGCATCCGGGAGATAGTAGGTTCGAATCCCACTATCGGCAGCCCTGAAAATGGTTTTCCGTGGTTTCCCATTTTCACACCAGGCAAATGCTGGGGCTGTACCTTAATTAAGGCCACGGCCGCTTCCTTCCAACTCCTAGGCCTTTCCTATCCCATCGTCGCCATAAGACCTATCTGTGTCGGCGCGACGTAAAGCCCCTAGCAAAAAAAAAAAAAAAAACTGTTATTGCAGCACGACCGGCCCTATGATAGCACCATTCATAATATCTGCACGTACTAGCCGTTTCTCAGGGGCTGCCCGGCCGAGGCGGTAAAGGCGTGCGCGGTTCGCCCGGAAGGACGTGGGTTCGAATCCCCGTCAGGAAGTCGTAAAATTTAAGAAACGAGATTTCTACTTCCGGAGGTCCATATGACCCTGAGGTTCACTTAGCCTACACCAAAAATGATTACCAGGTTAATTCCTGGGGGCAAAGGCGGTCGGGCGTAGAGCTAATCACTCCACCTCATCACGTGCCGCGGTTAACAATGGTGGGAGCCTTTACCTTCCACTCCTCCAAGGGCCTTCATGGCCTGTATGGAGATGACTTTGTCTTTTTGACTAGTCATTACTCAGACCACACATACCTCAGCAACTTCCGCACTGGCACTGAGACTTTTGTTGGAAGTAACATTTCGCTCTAGCCGGATGCAAAAATACTGCATCCATCTACAAATAGTAAGGTTCGTCTTCAAATAACTATAGAAGGAAAATTAATCAACCGCTTGGTATTGAGACCAATGTATCTGACATGGTACAATTGCAGTAAGGAAAAATGTGTATCCTCCTTCCCTTTAGTCATAATGCCTGACTCCATGGCTAAATGATTAGCATGCTGGCCTTTGGTTCAAGGGGTCACGAGTTCGATTCCTGGCAGGTTTGTGGGATTTAACCTTAATTGATTAATTCTAATGGCTCGGGGGCTGGGTGTGTGTGTTGTCTTAAGCATTAGAAATCATCCTAGGTACGGCCGGCCCCCTCCTCACAGACCGCCAGGTCGCCTACACGGCGTCAAATAAAAAAAACCTGCACCAGTCATAGTTAGTTTTACTATGTGCTCATTTTTAAAAATGTTTTATGAAATGTGTCCGACTTAGGCTCAATGCACCCATTTGTTTTTAGAATTCTAGAGCTGCCTCTGAAAAATCAATAAAAATGTTATTGTTCTTACTTCCTACCAACTACGTTTATGTGATTAAGGTTCCTTGCTCTCTTCAAAGAACTGCACTCGATACTGTTTTTTTGGAAATTGCCTTAGATAGCTCCTTCTTGCATACTGTACTTACCGGCTCACATGCCACAGCCTTCACGTTTTCTGCATTTTTTATGTCCCACTCATTTAGTTTTCATCCGGGGAAAGAGAAGAAATCACAGGATTATCTGCTTCTTCCAAAATCTTCCAAAAGTTTGGCTGCAGTTTATCGAATGCAGAGGGGACTGCTTGTGAAATAAACAGGGCTATTAATCGTTTTAAAAGAAAAGCGGCCTGAGTAGCTCCGACTGTGGAATGCAGGTTTTCTGAGCTCAAGTGCAATCCCGGCTCAGTGCGGTGGTATTTGAAAGAGTCAACCTCATGTCAATAAGTTTACCGGCACGTAAAAGAACTCCTACGGGACAACCTCTCCGAAAAGCGTGAAAGTAGTTAGTGGGACGTAAAACCAAGAACACCACCTCAAATTCCACAGTAACACATATCATCCGATAAAAATGAAATGGCGGATGGCTTTAAGTGCTGGGAGTGTCCGAGGACAAGTTCGGCTCGCCAGGTGCAGGTCTTTCGATTTGACTCCCGTAGGCGACCTGCGCGTCGTGGTGGTGGTGGTGATGATGATGATGAAATGACCATGAAGACAACACATACACCCAGCCGCCGTGCCAGAGAAATTAACCAATGACGATTAAAATTTCCGACCCTGCCAGGAATCGAACCCGGGACCCCTGTGACCAAAGGCCAGCTCACTAACCATTTAGCCATGGAGCCGGACTATTATCCGGCAGTTCCAGCGCAGAGAAATACTCGAGGATGATGAATGCAAATGCTTAAAGTCCCAGAACTAATTCAACAACAACGAATTACGTTGGCTGTTACGTACCATTACTTGGCACAAAATATTTATCATGTGGACTCCTGCCAGTATATCAGACCTCTGATCCCTTCAGTACGTAACAATAGGCCTTTCCCTCGGCCCCATTATGTTTCCTAAACCCGCGACCTCTGAAGTTCACTCGCTTAATAGTATTTCCGTTCTTTGGATGGAAAAGACAAAAGGGGAGATACTTGGCAGGTGTTATTTATCATATACATACATTTTTATTCTGTGCCAATGCCGTCTTAACACCTGTCTTCACTAACAAACCTTTGCCATATTCTTGGGATTAATTCTGACTTGTCTTGTTCACAGACAATAATAATAATAATAATAATAATAATAATAATAATAATAATAATAATAATAATAATAATAATAATAATGTTCTTACGTCCCACTGACTATTTTTACGGTTTTCGGAGTTCTGTTGTCATGTTACGTGCAGTTACACGTACCGACTCGAGGCTGTCCTACTTGAGAGTCTTCAAACATGATTCTATTGAGTCGGGATTGAATCTCCAACTTGGAATCGGAAGGCTAGGGCGTCTACCTTCTGAGCCACTCAGCCGGCTAAAGGCAATGACGAAAGTGATATTCGGCGCGTTGATCGTGTGAATGCTACCTGTTCATCAGTGGGGTTGGTATCCGTGGAAATGTCACGAAGCTTAATTTCTATTCAGCTTCTTGCATCTAAAATGCTTCGGAATATTTCATGGTCTGCTCTGAGAAGTCTTTTCTGCATTTCTTTAATGCAGACATTCCTAATTGCATCTTCGGGGCAGCCTGGATCTAGCCAATGGTAACGTTCGTCGGATTTAACCCTACAAAATCTGTACGACTAACGGACGTCGGTCTCTACGTGTACTGTGGATGGGTCTGATCCGCCTGCACTTCAGTGAGCACCAGATGTTCAGCGGGTGAGTATAAGGAACAGGCACAGTGGGCCAGAATATGTTTTAAAGGAGTTACAGTAACTTCTTCGGGATATAGGGTTGGCGTCACGAAGGGCATCCGATCGTAAAACTTGGCCAAATCACCACCACGTGTTGATCTCAGTAACGAATGGGATAAAGGCAGAGAAGGAAATTCATTCGACATAGGGTTCCCCAATTACACGTAAAAGGAGGTTTCCTGCGTGGCATGTAAAAAATACATAAAATATTTCTTTCTTTCTTTCTTTCTTTCTTTCTTAATCTGCTTAACCTCCAGGGTCGGTTTTTCCCTCGGACTCAGTGAGGGATCCCACCTCTACCGCCTCAAGTGCAGTGTCCTGGAAGTTCAGACTCTGGGTCGGGGGATACAGCTGGGGAGAATGACCAGTACCTCGCCCAGGCGGCCTCACCTGCTATGTTGAAGAGGGGCATTGCGGGGGGATGGGAAGATTGGAAGGGATAGACAAGGAAGAGGGAAGGAAGCGGCCTTGGCCTTAAGTCAGGTACCATCCCGGCATTTGCCTGGAGGAGAAGTGGGAAACCACGGAAAACCACTTCTAGGATGGATGAGGTGGGAATAGAACCCACCTCTACTCAGTTGACCTCCCGAGGCTGAGTGAACCCGGTTCCAGCCCTCGTACCACTTTTCAAATTTCATGGCAGAGCCGGGAATCGAACCCGGGCCTCCGGAGGTGGCAGCTAATCACACTAACCACTACACCACAGAGGCCGACCGTAAACTATTTGAAAAACATAAATTATGTAAAAAGCTAGAATCAAAATAAAAAAATTCAGTAGTTACCTTTATGTATTGCAGAGGAGGAGGCCTTGAAACGATCTTACATTTTACAAACTCCCATATTCACATCATAATAGTTATTATTAATAATAATGTCCGCCTCTGTGGTGTAGTGGTTAGCGTGATTAGCTGCCACCCCCGGAGGTCCGGGTTCGATTCCCGGCTCTGCCACGAAATTTGAAAAGTGGTACGAGGGCTGGAACGGGGTCCACTCAGCCTCGGGAGGTCAACTGAGTAGAGGTGGGTTCGATTCCCACCTCAGCCATCCTGGAAGTGGTTTTCCGTGGTTTCCCACTTCTCCTCCAGGCGAATGCCGGGATGGTACCTAACTTAAGGCCACGGCCGCTTCCTTCCCTCCTCCTTGCCTATCCCTTCCAATCTTCCCATCCCTTCACAAGGCCCCTGTTCAGCATAGCAGGTGAGGCCGTCTGGGCGAGGTACTGGTCATACTCCCCAGTTGTATCCCCCGACCAAGTGTCTGAAGCTCCAGGACACTGCCCTTGCGGCGGTAGAGGTGGGATCCCTCGCTATGTCCGAGGGAAAAACCGACCCTGGAGGGTAAACAGATGATGATGATGATTAATAATAATAATGCTACTTGCTTTACGTCCCACTAACAACTTTTACGGTTTTCAGAGACGCCGAGGTGCCGGAATTTTGTCCCGCAGGAGTTCTTTTACGTGCCAGTAAATCTACCGACACGAGGCTGACATATTTGAGCACCTTCAAATATCACCGGACTGAGCCAGGATCGAACCTGCCAAGTTGGGGTCAGAGGGCCAGCGCCTCAACCGTCTGAGCCACTCAGCCCGGCAATAGTTATTATTAGTCTATGAATGAATCGCGATTCGTGTGCGTGTCAGTGTCATGTTCTGAATTATTTAAAGCGTGTAACAGAAGAAGATAAGTATTATCCAACATTATTTTCAGTGTTAGAAGCTAAATTAGTTAACATTAAAATAAGTAGTTAAATGTTGTATTTCACCAGCAGTTTTTCCTTTACGTTATAAAGTAGGCCTATAACAATGAACTTTTTTTCCACAGCATGTATATATATGTAGTAAGCAGTCTGGCCTATGCCGACGACTTGGTTTTAATGGCAGATTGTGCTGCAGTTTCTAAAAAGAACAAATTAACTTATTCATGTCAAAAACTATCAGATACTCTTCTAAAACTTTAATTTTCAATATTTTTTCCTACCCTGCTGCATACAAAAGTATTACACAATGCGACATCCTACTTATTTGAAAATATTTACTCCTAAGATAGGCTGTGGAAGCTCTGGAATTTATTTATCTCATTTAAATTATTTAAAGAAGAAAGACATTGGAGTTTGTTTTGGATAAAATTTATGTTAGGCCTAAAGTAACATACAAAGGGAGCAAGCTTGAAGGTTTAGCTCTACAACGTCCCTATGGTAAAGTAAGGGTTATTCTGCCCGAAGGCAGGTCCGAACCTCCGCAGAGGTGTTCCTGAGCCGGAGTTTACGTGCGGGACGGTGGCCCGTTTCTTTCCGCTCCTCCATTCCCTTACCCCCACCAACAGCGCGTGGCAACCCATCCAACTCCTGACCACGCCCAATGTTGCTTAACTTCGGAGATCTCACGGGATCCGGTGTTTCAACACGGCTACGGCCGTTACGTCCCAATGAATAATCACTAAATCTAACTAAAACTATAGAGACTTTTATGGTATCTCCCTTACTATCAAACAATAAAGATGTTGAAAGCTTATTTCCTTGCAAAGTTTTTACTGATCAGTTATCTGAACAGGTCTTGAAGGTGATGACCGATATAGGGTATAAGGGTTTTAGCACTATTTCAGATAACAATGGCATTAATAGGTCAATGTTTACGAACTCAAGTGGTGGAAATTTATCTTCTAAATGTGTTAATCCCTACGACATTACTCACAATATTTGTGTCTTGTTTAACTCAGTGCATATTTCTGAGTGTATTAGAAATAACTAGTTAAATCAGACTGATCACCCCCATTGCACTACAGCACTTGAAGGGCCTTGGCCTACCAAGCGACCGCTTTTCAGCCCGAAGGCCTGCAGATTACGAGGTGTCGTGTGGTCAGCACGACGCATCCTCTCGGCCGTTATTCTTGGCTTTCGAGACCGGGGCCGCTATCTCACCGTCAGATAACTCCTCAATTCTAATCACGTAGACTGAGTGGACCTCGAACCAGCCCTCAGGTCCAGGTAAAAATCCCTGACCTGGCCGGGAATCGAATCGGGGCCTCCGGGTAAGAGACAGGCACGCTACCCCTACACCACTGGGCCGGCATCAGACTGATAGTACCGAGCTAGATAGCTGCAGTCGCTTAAATGCGGCCAGTATCCAGTATTCGGGAGATAGCAGGTTCGAACCCCACTGTCGGCAGCCCTGAAAATAGTTTTCCGTGGTTTCCCATTTTTACACCAGGAAAATGCTGGGGCTGTACCTTAATTAAGACAATGGCCGCTTCCTTCCCACTCCTAGCCCTTTCCTGTCCCATCGTCGCCGTAAGACCTATCTCTGTCGGTGCGACGTAAAACAACTAGCAGACTGATAGTAAACAGAAATTTTGTTTCCCAGAATTTATAAACCATAATGTCACTCTTATTGCCATTGTGCCCGATTTAAAATTGCTACAACAAAGTGGACAACATAGTGAAATTAAATTAGCACCTGTTCTTGATAAAAATAGTGCTGTTCCCGACTTCCTTGGAAAGGTAGAATGTAAACTTATGTGCCAGGTAATTTGATGAAAAATATGGCTACTCTCAAACATTGTCAGATAGAGCGTAAAGACTATAATGTTGAGGGTATTATTTGTTTTTTAGAAGTTATAATTAAATAGTGGAAAATAATGACTGTAATTCATGCACTTAAAGGGGCGGATTTAATGTTGATTACTGTCGCCCGCTGACATCTTCGGATCAAGAGGATAATTTGTTTTTGAGAAACATTTTGCTATGGCTAGAGAAATGGAATGATGTAGTTTCATGGGAACGTGGACTTTCGAGGAAAGAAACGGTTAACTCGCACCAGGTACTCGGTTAGCTTTGACACTGTCAGTACTGGACAGGAAATATTTGAGTATTTATTAACTGCGTTAAATTTCAAATACGTGCTGGTAGGTAAATTTCAGACAGATGATTCGGAGGCTGGGTTCGGGTAGTATCAAAAAATGAGCGGAGCTTGTTACAATATTTCAGCTGCGCAAGTGATCAAACAAGAGAAAAAGCTCAAAACAATTAGTATTGTTAAGGTACACAGCCAAAAAAAAATAGGGGAACATGTTTTGTAACGTCTGGTATGTGAACGTTAATATGGTAGATAGGGTCTCAATGGTCCTACAGCATACCTTGAGACCTTAGCTACTCAGGGTATGTCAAATCTAAGTTATACTCCATCTGTAGGCGTAGCCATGCATTAAAATGTCAGGTGACCGCTCAAAACAAAGTGAATAGCTGTGCGTCCGTGTGCCGTTGTGAGGTACACAGACTACTGCGGTCATTTGAGCACGTTGTACGTAAACCAGCACATCCCATGAAACATCTTAACGAGGTTCAAGACGCAAGGGCCATCACTTTGATCCAGGAAGGATGGACTTTTCGTGGATCTCAATGTATCTCCGTCAGTTATTCACCGCTTGTGGAATCACTACAGTGAGACAGGCAAGTTCACAAAGAGGGTTGGACAAGATCGTGGACGCACGGCAACCCCACAGGATGACTGATATCTGACCATCTGTGCGTTGCGACGCCGTTCAGCAACTGCCAGCCAACTGCAACAAGACCTCAGAAGGGTCACTGGAGTCACGGTATCTGACCAGACAGTAAGAAACAGGTTAAGAGAAGTGTACTTACGACCCAGACGTCCTGTTCGAGTGCCCCGTTTAACGCAGCAACATCGCACAGCTCGACTTCTGTTTGCCCGTACCCACGTCAACTGGCAACTTCGCCAATGGAGACCTGTGTGTTCACAGACGAGTCCAGATTTCCCCTGACACAGCGTGATGGACGTCAACGTGTATGGAGACGCCGTGGTGAGCAGTATATGCCAAATGTTGTCCAGGACGAAGTTCTGTGATGATGTGGGGTGGCATCAGTATTGATGTCCTCGTCCGTGGTAATCTTACCGCTGCGGGGTACATCGAGCAGGTATTGCTACAGCATGTGTTGGTTGCTGCATATGGTGTTGGCCCTGAATTCCTACTCATGCACGACAATGCCAGGGCTCATGTAGCGCGCATCACTAGAGCTGTCTTGCGAGAACTGGACATTCAAGAGATGGAATGGCCAGCAGTGAGTCCCGAACTTAAACCCATCGTGTATGTGTGGGATATTCCTGACAGAAATGTTCGTGGGCGTCCTGTCCCATCACAGACTCTCCAAGACCACGAACAGACCCTCGTTGAAGAATGGGACCTAATACTGCAACGTGACCTCCGTCGACATATACGGAGCATGCCACGTAGGTGCCAAGCTGTGAAAAATGCTCGTGGAGGACATACACCATACTGGAGATCTCCAACTGTAATAGAAAATCCACTCTGGAGGACTGTTAACACTTTGTTTTCGCCCTATTTGGAAATTTCCGTTTGTGTTCTGAAAATGAACGCGAATCCATCGATGTTCATTTGAATATTTCAACGGTAAAGAATAAAGTTTAGTTGGTAATATACATGAGTGTGAGGTATTGTTTAGTGGAGCATAGCATACGTACAAAAACATGTTCCCCTTTTTTTTGAACTGCGTATTTTCTGCTAAACATTGTGGCACAGAAATTCTATATTTTAGCGTAAGTGAAGAAGAAATTGACTGTGACGAAAATGTTGTACAAACTTGTGATATGTCTGAGTTTTAAGGAGTTAATCATTAACTCGATAATCTATATTCTATATAAAATAACATGTCCTGACTGACTGACTGACTGACTGACTGACTGACTGACTGACTGACTGACTGACTGACTGACTGACTGACTGACTGATTCATCATCGCCGACCCAAAACTACTGGACATAAAGAAATGAAATTTTGAGGACACATTTATACTACAATGTAGGTGCTCACTAAGGGAGGATTTATGGATATTCCGTCGCTAAGGGGGTGAATTTTTAAAATGAGTGTATCTATATCTCAAAAATTTAACAGTTTAAAGACGTGAAAATTAGTATTTGCAATCTCCTTTAAAAATAAAGAAACATGTTTTTTGTCTTCGGAAAATCCTCATAAGGGGGTGAAAAAAGGTGAAAAAGTGTTTGACTACCTTTTATGAGGGTACTTAAATCTCGAAAACTGAATATGTTACAGAAACGCGTATTTTTGTTTTGTTTTGGAAAATCTACTTATGAAAGGGTAAACGGGAGTGACAAAAGGGGCGAATTTTTAAAATGAATATATCTACAGTATATCTCAAACTCGTAACATGTTACAGACGTGAAAATTGGTATTTGGAATATCCTGTAAAAGTAAAGGAACACGCATAAATTGTTTTCTAAAAATCCACTTAAGGGGAAGTATTAAAGGGGGTAAATTTTTAAAATGAGCATATCCACAGTATATCTAAAAAACTAACATATTACAGACGCGAATATTTTTATTTTTAATCTCTTTTAAAAATAAAGCAACACGTATTTTTTTTGTTTTTGGAAAAAGCACTTAACGGGGGTAAAAATGACTGAAAACGGTCTTGAATTATTTTATATTACAATACTGGAATCTACAAAACTGAGGATATTACAGAGGTGAAAATTGGTATTTGGAAACTCCTTTAAAAATAAAGAAGCACGTATTTTTGTCTTCGGAAATTCACTTAAGGACTGAAAAAAGGGTTGAATTATTTTTATGAGGATACTCATATCTCAAAAACTTAAGATGTTACAGACATGGAAATTTGTATTTGGAACCTTCTTTAAAAAAAAGAAACACGTACTTTTTTGTTTTCGGAAAACCACTTAAAAGAAGTGAAGTGAAGAAAGTGTTGAATTATTTTTGTGAGGATACTTACGAAAATGTTACAGACGTGAAAATTGGTGTTTGGAATCCCCTATGAAAGTAAAGGACCCCGCATAATCAGTTTTCTGAAAGTTCACTTAAGGGGAAGTGTTAAAGGATGTGAATTTTTAAAATTATTATTAAATTATATTTGCCTTTATTTGTAGTGGCGATGTTAGGACTCATGGTCTTCTCTTACAGTTAACCACACTTCATTAACTGTGTACATCTGAGAACAATATTCGGAATCTTATCTTAAATCTACGATTACAAACTAGAAACAAAATATGAAACTAAATAGCATAACATAAGCACTATAAAATGAGCATATCTACAGTATATCTCAAAAGCTTAACATATTGCAGACATGAAAACTGGTATTTTAAATCTCTTTTAAAAATAAAGGAACACGCATTTTTTGTTTCGTAAAAACACTTAAGGGGTGGGAGTTGTAAAAAAGGACTGAAAAAGGGGTTGAATATTTTTATTAGGATATGTATAACTGAATATGTTACAGACATGAACATTTGTATTTGGAATCTCCTTTAAAAATAAAGAAGTGTGTATTACTTGTTTAACGGAAAATCAAATTAAGGGGAGGAAGAAATGAATTTTAAAATGAGTTGAATATTTTTAGGATACTTATATCTCGAAAACGAAGGATGTTAACGGGCGAGAAAATTTTATTTGGAATCTCCTTTAAAAATACACATATTATGTAGCGGGGGAGGGGTGTGGAATCAACGTAATAGGGGTGTAAAAGAAGCTGAATCAGTTTTAGGAGGTTACAAATAAGAAGTGGACTTAAAACAATACATCCCTAAGGGTGTTTTGACGGGGGGTGAGGAATGATGACAAAAATATGCATTTATATGAAACCGTTTGAATTATGAACTTCAAATTTCAAATAATATCCTAGGTTTTAAATAACAGAAGGTATGACACAAATTTAACCGCTCAGAATATTAGATGTGGGTTAAGATCTGAAATGAAATATATTCATTCCTTTCTCCGAAAACGTTTAACGTCTGAAGACAAAATTCCAAATAGCGGTATATACACTGACTGACAGAGCAAGTGCAACACCAAGAAGGAGTGGTTCGAAAGGGATGAAAGTTGGGGAAAAACAGAGACGGCACGAACGAATAATTGATGTTTATTTCAAACCGATGTCCGACTCGTTGGCTGAATAGTCAGCGTACTGGCCTTCGGTTCAGAGGGTCCCGGGTTCGATTCCCGGCCGGGTCGGGGATTTTAACCTTAATTGGTTAATTCCAATGGCCCGGGGGCTGGGTGTTTGTGCTGTCCCCAACATCCCTGCAACTCACACACCACACATAACACTATCCTCCACCACAAAGAACACGCAGTTACCTACAAATGGCAGATGCCGCCCACCCTCATCGGAGGGTCTGCCTTACAAGGGCTGCACTCGGCTAGAAATAGCCACACGAAATTATAATTATTATTATTTCAAACCGATATGCAGGTTACACAATGCGCACGGCATCGACTCAGTAGGATGTAGGACCACCGCGAGCGGCGATGCACGCAGAAACACGTCGAGGTACAGAGTCAATAAGAGTGCGGATGGTGTCCTGAGGGATGGTTCTCCATTCTCTGTCAACCATTTGCCACAGTTGGTCGTCCGTACGAGGCTGGGGCAGAGTTTGCAAACGGCGTCCAATGAGATCCCACACGTGTTCGATTGGTGAGAGATCCGGAGAGTACGCTGGCCACGGAAGCATCTGTACACCTCGTAGAGCCTGTTGGGAGATGCGAGCAGTGTGTGGGCGGGCATTATCCTGCTGAAACAGAGCATTGGGCAGCCCCTGAAGGTACGGGAGTGCCACCGGCCGCAGCACATGCTGCACGTAGCGGTGGGCATTTAACGTGCCTTGAATACGCACTAGAGGTGACGTGGAATCATACGCAATAGCGCCCCAAACCATGATGCCGCGTTGTCTAGCGGTAGGGCGCTCCACAGTTACTGCCGGATTTGACCTTTCTCCACGCCGACGCCACACTCGTCTGCGGTGACTATCACTGACAGAACAGAAGCGTGACTCATCGGAGAACACGACGTTCCGCCATTCCCTCATCCAAGTCGCTCTAGCCCGGCACCATGCCAGGCGTGCACGTCTATGCTGTGGAGTCAATGGTAGTCTTCTGAGCGGACGCCGGGAGTGCTCAGTGCAGGCCTCCTTCAACCAATCGACGGGAAATTGTTCTGGTCGATATTGGAACAGCCAGGGTGTCTTGCACATGCTGAAGAATGGCGGTTGACGTGGCGTGCGGGGCTGCCACCGCTTGGCGGCGGATGCGCCGATCCTCGCGTGCTGACGTCACTCGGGCTGCGCCTGGACCCCTCGCACGTGCCACATGTCCCTGCGCCAACCATCTTCGCCACAGGCGCTGCACCGTGGACACATCCCTATGGGTATCGGCTGTGATTTGACGAAGCGACCAACCTGCCCTTCTCAGCCCGATCACCATACCCCTCGTAAAGTCGTCTGTCTGCTGGAAATGCCTCCGTTGACGGCGGCCTGGCATTCTTAGCTATACACGTGTCCTGTGGCACACGACAACACGTTCTACAATGACTGTCGGCTGAGAAATCACGGTACGAAGTGGGCCATTCGCCAACGCCGTGTCCCATTTATCGTTCGCTACGTGCGCAGCACAGCGGCGCATTTCACATCATGAGCATACCTCAGTGACGTCAGTCTACCCTGCAATTGGCATAAAGTTCTGACCACTCCTTCTTGGTGTTGCATTTGCTCTGTCAGTCAGTGTATTTTAAAACCTATGTGTGAAATAAGAAGTATTTTTTAACGTTTCACCCCTAAAGTGTTAAACGAGGTTAGCTATTTAAACAAAAATATTCATCCCTTCAATACCATTCGAAGTACAAAATTTTAATTTTACGAGAAGTGTCTTCTTTCACGTAATAGTGTAAAATATCGTATACTTCAAAATATTTCTCCCCTAAGGGGTTCAGGTAGTGGCTGACTCTCCAAAACACAATATCCATTCTTCCGAAATCGTTTCAGGCACGGAATTATTTTTTTATGAAGGTAGGTCTTCTATATCCCAGATGTTAATAAATATTTTAAAACATTCACCCCCTGAAAAAGTATTCATTCCTCTATTAGTGTTCGACGTACAAAATCAAAATTTCACAGGGCGGTCGCTTTTACGTCCTAGATGTTAAATAAGATAGGGTTTAAAACATTCAGTTTCTTCCGTATGGGGTTCAGATGAGTGTTTTTTTAAAAATAAATTGCTATTTGTTTTGGGCGTCGACCTAGAAAGATCTTTTGCTCCTACTTGCACCATATGTGAGGAACCTGCGCGTATTTTGTAAATGGCGGAAGTGTAAAGTGTTGAATGGGAGGAAAGGAACGTTAAGGACGACACAAACACCCAGTCCCCAGGACAGTGATATTAATCATTCAAAATTAAAAACCCCTGACCCGGCCGGGAATCTAACCTGGGGTCGCCGTGTGACAGGCGGACGCGTTGCCCCCTACACCGCGGAGCCGGACTCAGATGAGTGTTAGATCAGAAAATAAATAATCATTACCCCCCAAAAACGTTTGATATACGACCTGAGGGTGTATTTTACAAGCTTCGCTGACAGTGGACTCTCCAATCTGTAAAACTTTGAATAATAACTTTCAGTTTAAAACCGTAGCGAAGCACGGGTATCTTGCTAGTGTACATATGAGTGAAATTATTGTCGGCATTACGTACATAAGAGGTCATTTTTAATTTAGTGTGGCTATTTCTAGCCGAGTGCAGCCCTTGTAAGGCAGACCCTCCGATGAGGGTGGGCGGCATCTGCCATCTGTAGGTAACTGCATATTATTGTGGTGGAGGATAGTGTTATGTGAGGTGTGTGAGTTGCAGGGATGTTGGGGACAGCACAAACGCCCAGCCCCCGGGCCATTGGAATTAACCAATGAAGGTGAAAATGCCCGACCCAGCCAGGAATCGAACCCGAGACCCTCTGAACTGAAGGCCAGTACGCTGACCATTCAGCCAACGAGTCGGACATAAGAGGTCATGTGTGTGAAGTATGTTAAGTGCCACGCCCTCTTTGTGGTCATGATCGTTCAGTATACACCGTGGTTAGCCAGTTCGAGTCCCGTTGCTCAAAAACGTTTTCACAGTGAGAATGTCCGGCACCAAGGCTACATGGTTAGCGTGCTGGCCTTTGGTCACAGGCGTCCGGGTTCGATTTCCGGCAGGTTCGGGAATTTTAACCAAAATTGGTTAATTCCCCTGGCACGGGGACTGGGTGCATGTGTCGTCTTCCTCATTTCATTCTCATCCCGACGCGCAGGTCGCCTACGGGAGTAAAATTAAAAAAGACCTTCACCTGGCGAGCCGAAGTCCTCGGACACATCCCGGCACTAAAAGACATACGCCATTTCATTTCATTTCACCGTGAGAATGTTGGCCGGCAGAGTAGGAGACGTGGTGGTATGCAATTTCTAATCACTAGACTGCGTGCCAGAAGCCTGGGTTGAATTCCAAACCTCTCCGCAGAGCTCATATGGAGCGAGGAAATACGACGCTGTCCGTTGAATGGAGATGTAAAGTCTTGAGAAGACCCCATGGTGCTGCTTATGTGCCCGCACCGGGTTTCATCCTCTCCCTTTGTCTTATGATATATCATGTCATGCCATTCATTTCACCCCATTAATTCCTCTGATGAGGTTGACGTCGTCCGCCTCTGTGGTGTAGTGGTTAGTGTGATTAGCTGCCACCCCCAGAGGCCCGGGTTCGATTCCCGGCTCTGCAACGAAATTTGAAAAGTGGTACGAGGGCTGGAACGGGGTCCACTCAGCCCCGGGAGGTCAACTGAGTAGAGGTGGGTTCGATTCCCAAATCAGCCATCCTGGAAGTGGTTTCCTACCTCTCCTCCAGGCAAATGCCGGGATGGTACCTAATTTAAGGCCACGGCCGCTTCCTTCCCTCTTCCTTGCCTGTCCCTTCCAATCTTTCCATTCCTCCACAAGGCCCCAGTTCAGCATAGCAGGTGAGGCCGCTGGGCGAGGTACTGGTCCTCCTCCCTAGTTGTAAATCCCGACTTATCAGGACACTGCCCTTGAGGCGGTAGAGGTGGGATCCCTTGCTGAGTCCGAGGAAAAAGCCGACCCTGGAGGATAAACAGATTAAGAAAAGATCGTGTCGAGTACATACTAGATGTCAAGTACAGAATACAAAAGGCCAACTGGACACCGGTGAAAACCCGCGATCGTGAAAGTTAAATATGTATTTCGTATGGTCTACTGGGGGGGACTAGCTCGCTCGGTGGCCATGATCTTTAAGGCGTTGAAGTCTAAACGGCTGACACCGTGGTTAGCCGGTTTGAGTCCCGTTGGTCGAAAAAAAATTCACTATCAGAATGTTGGCCTGCAGGGTAGGGGAGGAGAGGGGAGGGGATAGGGTGGTATACAGTTTCTTGTCCGGCTCCATGGCAAATGTTTAGAGCGCTTTCATTTGGTTCAAGGGGCCCCGGGTTTGATTCCCGGTCGGGTCTGGGTTGTGTGTCGTCCTTAAATTGAAAATAAAACAGAAGCAAGGAAAAAATGGGAAAAATAAGAAAATATCGATAAAATGTCTAAAACATATTTTTAAAAAAAAAAAGAAGAACAAGAATGATGGAGTCGACCGTAGAGCTCAATCGCGAGATCTTCGGATGCGAATCTGAAGCTTGTGGATTCACTTCTCACTGGTGTGCCTTTGGCCATTTTTGTTATGTACGTTAACATCTGTTCAGTATGTACTATACAGTATTTACTCGACACGACCTAATAAGTTGAAACTATAACCTACTTCAAGTACAAATGGGACGTTCGGTTCGAATGGCCCACTGCAGGCGACTAGCGCACACTCCACAGTTGTGCTACATGTACTGGCAGACCTGCCAGTACAACAATCGAATGACCGAGACCACTGGAGGTCAATCAGGAAAGCAAGGTTGAGGGTTTGGTTCTCACCGGTGTTCAGTTCTTTCAAGCTTACCTAACATCTCTTCGGCATGCACTATATATAAAATAAAATAAAATAAAATAAAATAAAATAAAATAAAATAAAATAACAGTCTATTACAAGTAATGAAGGCTTTGCTCTAGAGAGAGTAGGTTGTTTAAATGAGGAACTTACAGACCTGGTCCTAATTAATGGAGATTGCCGACATAATGAAAGGTGAGGAGGACGATACAGGGGAAGAGGCTCATCTACTTCTTAGATACCACCTTGCAGTTCGTCAGAGACATCGAAAGGACAGAATTCAATTAAGTAGAGCAGATTAGATCGTGTCAAGCATAGATGCTGCCTGCAGAGATGGCTGCTGTCCAGGAAACGTAATTAAGTCCACAAACAAGCACGAGAATACTACCTGCAACTAAGTTCTCTATCTCAACCCAAGATGATAATGGACATCTTGCTGTAGCATCCATGCCTCCGTGGCTCAAGCGGCAGCGCGCCGGCCTCACACCACTGGGTTCCATACTTCAAACCCCGGTCATTCCATGTGAGATTTGTGCTGGACAAAGCGGAGGTGGGACAGATTATCCTTCGGGTCCTCATCTCTAATTTCAGCAACACTCTCCAGTATCATTTCATTTCATCTGCCAGTCATTAATCATTGCCCCAGAGGAGTGCGACAGGCTTCGGCAGCCGGTACAATTCCTATCCTCGCCGCTAGATGGGGGCTTCATTCATTCCATTCCTGACCCGGTCGAATTACTGAAAACGGGCTGTGGGTTTTCATTTTCTGTAGCATCCCTTCAAACAGCACATCACGCTACATCTCAGCCTTGGTCAGTCACTGTACATGCGATGATGTTCGTTGTTAAAATTTATTAGTAACAACATATTGCACTATACGTTATTCCTCGTTTTTTACTGGCTACTAAAGGTCGCAATTAGTGAGGTGTATCTCAGTTATTCTGCAGCAGAACAGTATGTGGACTAACTACTTTCACTGCTTCTGGAGACGCCGTGGGGTTGTGTCAGGAGATGTAATAATCAGAATCTTCTACAGAAAATATAATAGCCTGACTCAAACGATTGTGAATGATACGGTAAATCTTTTTTTTTTTTCTATTTGCTTCTATTTGGCCTGAATTAAGGTACAGCATTTGCCTGGTGTGAAAATAGGAAACCTCGGAAAACCATCTTCAGGGCTGCCGACAATGGGATTCGAACCACGATCTCCCGGATGCAAGCTCACAGCCGCGCGCCTCTATGCGCACGGCCAATTCGCTCGGTCCTCCTCTGATCGGTTGGCCGATCAGAGTGCAGAGCTGTTGGACCACGGACCAGCCGTGGTCACTTAACGGCCGAGACCCACTGCATCTACCGACCCCCAAAAACAACACAATAAGTCCCGTCGATCGTTTACGAGCTAAGCCTATTTTAGATGGAGGGATAGTTCGTATTTAGGATTAAGTTTGGAGTTAGACAAGGCATTACGGACACTGCAGTATTCCGCCAATGTGTGGAACAAGGTTGGCATAGAATACGTGCAAATCCTGGATGAAATGAAATGGCATATGGCTTTTAGTGCCGGGAAATCCCAGGACGGGTTCGGCTCGTCAGGTGCAGGTCTTTTGATTTGACGCCCGTAGGAGATCTGCGCGTCGTGATGAGGATGAAATGATGATGAAGACAATACATACACCCAGCCCCCGTGCCAAGGAAATTAACCAATGATGATTAAAATTCTCGACCCTGCCGGGAATCGAACCCGAGACCCCTGTGACCAAAAGCCAGCACGCTAACCATTTAGCCATGGAGCCCGACAATGCCTGGATTGTTCGAATGTATTTGACAACCAATGAGGCGGCGTGCACTCAGGCGCATGGTGGACATTAGAATGCAGTATCCCTGCTGATACATCAACATCGTGACAGGTAGGCTACTTGACGTGAGATGTGAGTTGGAAAGTCTGTAACTCATAATCGATCGACCGTAGGACGTAATATGTTCATAGGGGGTGGTTATGTTTTGGGGCGTACTATCCAAGCATGTTTGGGAACACCCTGCATATGATGAAAAGTATACCTGGTGGGCAAGGTGGATATTTTGAAACTAAACAGTAAACAAATGCATTAACCCAGATATAAACCAAACCAAACCCCATGGCGAAACAGCCCCGAAGGGCCATGACCTACCAAGCGACCGCTACTCAGCCCGAAGGCCTGCAGATTATGAGATGTGTGGTCAGAAATACGAATGCTCTCGGCCGTTATTCTTGGCTTCCTAGACCGGGTTAACCCAGATATACACGCATAAAATATCATAGTTGAATAAAGCCTACCTCAATATGATTTTTCTCTTCATTTCTTCAGTCCGTTAACACTTATCTCTACGAGTATTTGTGGCTTAGAAAAAAGCCATTTAACTTTGAATACAAATAATAACAATTCCATTAATTAAATCTGTATTTTGATAAACGATTTGCCATTTGTGCATGTTGAAAATGTTCAAAGAGTTTCACTTATTGCATAACCTAATCCATTGACTACTCTTAAAATCAACTGTCTGGTAGTTATTATTATACATTCCTCCCAAAATTTCACTCCTCATACCCTCCTCGAAAATGTTAGGATAGTATAGTCGTGTGTGGCGAGTGAATAGACTCTTCCCACCTAAAGTTTAAGCCAATTAAGGGTAGAAATTGAGGATGAATGACCGTCAATACCCTCCTACAGTTGCAAGGAGTGTAAACGTCGCACTGAGCGAGATAGATTCTCAGCTGCTCTACGGTAGAACAGCTTTCCTTGCCTTTCTCTAATCCTGTTTCGCAAAACTCTACTAACCATGCCAGATATTCCTCAGTTTGTCAGCATTCGAGCCGGGATAAAGTTTACCGAATTTTGAAACAACAGGTTTCTAACCCCTTCCCCTCACCTTAGGACAGAAGGAGAGTGACGATCCAACCGTGTGAAGAGTCTCTCTTTTCTCCAAACACACTATACTTTGTTTCAAGTCCCTAGTTAGCAACTCCGATGCTATGCCCAAAATTCAGTTTCAAGCACGACCGTCAACACTACAGTAACGTACATATTCAACAAACAAGGAAAAACAAAAAAGAAAGGAAGAAAAACCACACACACACACAAGTGATGTATAATAGCCTACATATGGTGCTCACCAAGAACGTTCTTAGGGCCTTAACCAACAGCAGTCAGATAAAATGGCTAGTACTATCTGAAGTGCATCCTCAAACACACTGCCGGGCTGAGTGACTCAGACGGTTGAGGCGCTGGCCTTCTGAACCCAACTGCGCAGGTTCGATCCTGGTTCAGTCCGGTGGTATTTGAAGGTGCGATACGTCAGCCTCGTGTCGGTGGATTTACTGGCACGTAAAAGAACTCCTGCGGGACAAAATTCTGGCACCACGGCGTCTCCGACAACCGAAAAAGTAGTTAGTGGGTCGTAAAGCCAATAACATTATTATTATCCTCAGAAAATAAACAGTGAGAGGTCATAAGGAGCCATGCGCGTAGAGGCGCGCGGCTGTGAGCTTGCATCCGGGAGATAGTAGGTTCGAATCCCACTATCGGCAGCCCTGAAGATGGTTTTCCGTGGTTTCCCATTTTCACACCAGGAAAATGCTGGGGCTGTACCTTAATTAAGGCCACGGCCGCTTCCTTCCAACTCCTAGGCCTTTCCTATCCCATCGTCGCCATAAGACCTATCTGTGTCGGTGCGACGTAAAGCCCCTAGCAAAAAAAAAAGGTCATAAGGAGGAAACCGAATAGTGACAAGTTAAAAAAAAACAAGAAGGAAACAAGGAAAAACTGGTATAATCATGTCTAGATCATTAGTAACGCTATAGCCGGGTTGTCAACACAGAATCGAGGGCGAACTCCTTGATATGGAATAAATATATCAGTTTCCTGTAGGGCACGTACTGTTTTTGGAAACCCGTAGAATATTGTTGGAATGTAGGCGTACACAAGGCACACGGTGTAGTGGTCTATTTTGGATTCTACGAGAATGAACATGCAACGGGAAATGAGGTAATAAAGATGTGTATTTAAGACTGCCATTAACAATTCTATGAAGAAAGCAGAGGTATGCGTACTGCAGACGTCTACTCAGGTCCAAGATGTCCAAGTACGACAATTTCTTTGGTACTAAACTGTCTTAGGTCAGTAGTACGGGCTTTCATAATGCACGCAAAGAAGGAGAACGCGCGGTTACTGTTAGTGACATTTATGGGGGGAAGCTGATGAACACATAGGGAGCAGAAATCAATTATAGGATAGACATATGTAAAGAAGTATGTAACTTAAGGGCATTTAAGTCAGGAATTTCAATAATCTGGCACGGGATTTTATTTGGTCAATATGAAGAAAAAAATTAGCTTACTGTCATACATTATTCAATATAGTGCCATTTATTTCATACTTGTGGGTAAATTCACGTTCATTTAGGCAGATTGACATTTTAACGCATTTTTTCTGCATTAAATTTGAGTTTCCGTATAGTCACCCAGTCGTAGCACAAGTTCAGCTCTTCTTTTTTTTTTTTTTTACAATTTTCTTTCCGTTGCACCAACACAGATAGGTCTCAGCGACGATGGAATAGGAAATATCTAGTAGTGGGAAGGAAGCGGCCGTGGCCTTAATTAAGGTACAGCTCCAGCATCTGCCTGGTGTTAACTAAGGAAAATCGCCTTCAGGTCTACCGACGGTGGGATTCGAACCCATCGATATAAACAAACAACGAACGAATCAAGTATTTAGTAACTGACTTGAACGACGAAATTTCTCTTGACGGACATAAACTAATAAGCACAGCAACTTCTGACATAAAAATAATCTGGTAAAAACAAAACTTTTAAAACCAAAGCAAAAGACCTATTAATTAGTTTGTTTGGCTAGGTTTATCTGTCCTCTACAATGTGGCACTCCGACACAACTATCAAACGCCTTTCTTAAAGATATGGACAAAATTATAAGAACTATGTAAAAGAAATAATGACACTGCCAGATGATACTCCAAATTCGATGCTGTATAGTGCGAGAAAGGTCAGAGGAATGGGAATAATTTGCGCAGAATGTGAAGCCAGTATACATCATTGTAATATTTGTAATCGCTTATTCCGTATTCAGGATTTTTATCTACAATGCGTAAGGAAGTTACCTGAAGAACAATATATGGCACTCCACGGACTTGACATACAAAAAGCAAGTCTTACCCCAAAGACTGACTGTGAAATTATGAGAAATCGTTCCTTTCAGTCGTGGTGCCAGTTACCACATAAGGAAAAGAGGGTAGTGTTATATTCATACTGCCCGAAAGCAAACTCCTGGATGACTCATAAATCACCTCTGTCCTCTTCTGAATGGTTCTGTATGAGTTGCGCCGAGTAAAAGTTGCGCCGAGTAAAATTTGCGCCGTGGAGATTCCCCGCCGGGAGTAGAAGTGGTTTGACAGCTGTCTTAAGCATCTACTACCTGCGCTGCACCGCAGGGGGTTATTTCCAAGTTCAAGGAATGTCTGTGAATATCTGCAGTACTGAGATTTTGAAATTAATATATAAAAAATATTATTCACTCTATCTTTTTTTGCTAGTTGTTTTACGTCGCACCGACACAGATAGGTCTTATGGTGACGATGGGACAGAAAAGGGCTAGGAGTGGGAAGGAAGCGGCCGTGGCCTTAATTAAGGTACAGACCCAACATTTGCCTGGTGTGAAAATGGGAAACCACGGAAAACCATTTTCAGTGCTGACGACAGTGGGGTTCGAACTTACTATCTCCCGAATACTGGATACTGGCCGTACTTAAGCGACTGCAGCTATCGACCTCGGTATTCACTCTATCAATGTTGGTTTCTTGCACATTTAGAAAACCTGAATCGTATTTATATCAGTGGGTGAAATGTGTATAACTACATAGTTTGACTTAATTTACAAACCAATTGTGGAAACATGGAATCAGTCTTTCAGTCTCATGAAGAATATCCACAGCCTGCTTGTAGCTAACTGACAGGGTCAGGAATAGAATGAATGAAGAATGAAATACCGCTAAAGGAAGAAAATACTGCCGAACGCGAGATCTGACGTGCTTTTGCGGACAAAGATTAATGGATGGCAAATGAAATGTAGCGAATTTGTTGAAAAAAGAATGACCAGTGAAAACAGAAAAAACTGTCTCACCCTACGTTTCCCCGACATGCGCCCCTTATGAAGCGATAGGGCTCAAGAATGAACCATAGCTACTGCCAAAGAAAGGAAATTGTGTGCCCTGGCGAGGCCTGTCGCATTCCCCTGAGTATAAAAGATTAATACATGACAAATGAAATTGTTTCAAACAGTGATGCTGATATAAATATGAAGAAATCAGAAATAATATTTTGAACGCCAGCTTTGTATCTTTCTGCCCTTTTGTTAAGTAAAACATACAATAAAATGTTGGGAATGTTGAAGAAGAGAATTCCCGACTGGGAACCCGAAAGGGTGATCATTGATTTTGAGTCTACCAGCATTTGTGCTTTGAAACAGTCATTTCCATTAGCTGAAATACAAGGATGTTTCTTTCATTTTCTCCAGTGTATTTGGAGAAAGGTACAGGAAATCGGACTGACAACACTCTGCAAAGAATGTCAAGAAGTGAGGCTGACAATTCGGAAGTGCGGGGCTCTTGCCTTCTTGAAGCCTGAAGACACAGGGGACTCTTCCCGCATCGCGCTCACTTGTTTCTCTCCCTGTCCGCCTTCTGCGTGACGTCATGTGGTATGAGACGGCGGTCGCCCGTCCTGCTGACACGTATTACCACTACAGTCTAAAATGGTCATAACTTCTGAACCATTCATGCAAAGTATGTCCTGACAAGGTTATTGTAATCCTTATAAAATACTGGAGGAGATCAAACAATTTATTTTGATGAGGAACTCGAGGATAATATCGAAATATTTATTTAATTTTAAGGAGTTATATTTTTTACCACGGACTGTAGCATAAAATCGCTTCTAGAGGGCAGCCGGTTGGAAATAGGTATGTGCCATCCCGGACATTTTTGTAGAGGATTCTATGCTCTACATTTCGTACGCTTACACTTGGGGTCTATCGTTGATGGTTCACGCAGCGTAAGCCAAGAAAGCAAGTGACCGACCGACCGACCGACATTTTTATCTCTTTCTACGTATTTACTGTATATCGGATCACGGATATATAGTAATTTGATAGTGGTTCACTACGTGAACAGTGTTCGTGTTGTCAGTATCTGAAGTAGAACCACTGTACTGATTAAAATGCAGTCAACATATTATGGAAACGTGTGTGGCGCTATAAATTGTCGGCACGTAAAAGAACTCCCGTGGGACAAAATTACGGCACCTCGAGTCTCAGAAAACCGCAAATGTTAGTGAGACGTAACACAAATAACATTATTATTATTTCGCATATTATAAAGACAATAACGACAACAACCATCATAGACAGTTAATTTGCTACTGTGATGGCATAACAATACTTCCTCGTCAGCAATGCTTGGCTGTTGATACACTTTGTAATAAACTCTTGAATATCTCCATTATTGCAGCTCGTACGGTAAAAAGATGTCAGATATAAATGACTGAATGAAAACCATATTTTCTGTAATTATTGTTATGTGCTAATAGCCGGGCTGAGTAGCAACTCAAATGGTAGATCGCTGGCCTTCTTAGCCCAACTTGGCAGGTTCGATTCTGTCTCAGTCCGGTGGTGAAGGTGCTCAAAAACATAGTTAGTGGGACCTAAAATCCAATAACATTAACATTATTATGTGCTAATAACATATATTTCTGAATATATTTCGAAGCTCGTGAAATAATACAGTATCCGTGATCCGCTATACAGTAAATACGAAGAAAGAGACAAAAATGTCGTGCGAGAAGAGACCTGTTACTGGATCTTGGTTATTTCAAAAGGGGGCCTCACACATCCCAGTCATGAGTGGTTAAAAATATAGCCCAGTTCGAAATTTCATTTGGTGTGTTTCGCGGTAAGACTGTATCCAGATGCAAAAAAGTGAAAACTCTTACTTCTATTATTAAGTCAAAATTTCCAGTATTCCATGACAAAATAATTTGTCTCTACGTAAGGACCAGGACATTTATTAGGATATGGCATTTTAATGCAAAGAGTAAGGAGCTAGCACTGAAAAAATATGCCAATAAGAAGGCTAAGCTTTGGGCTGGTTCATCAAGTAATGAAGTCTCCTGACACGTACGTTTTAATAATTTAATATAATTCCATAAAGATGTCGACATGATGCATATTTTCCTATCCCATTTAATCTAAATATTTACTTCATCAGGAAATAAATTAATTATTTTGAGTTGCATGGCAATATTTTATTTCTTATCGTATTATATGTCATGTATTTGATAGTTGATGTTCTACCTGCTCAGCATGTGACGAAATTTAAGGCATTTTCACGTTTTTAAATCTATTGGAAGTGCTGTTACTTATCGAATCGGACTAAACCAGACTATTATTTGATGAATGATTGAGAAGATGTTTCACAGGCACGAGAATTCACAGACTTGCTGTACTGCGACTGTGTTCCTTACTCGCTATCGTTCATACCGCGTGACGTCAGAGCGCTCCAGCCAATGGAAGCTTCAACCGCCGGAGTAGCCTACCTTATATTCTAGTTACCTTGGCCTGAAGATGTGGATGAAGTAAATACGAAGAAGCGCCACAGAATCCTAAACTTGTCCAGTTTTTGGACTATTTTGTGGAAGAATGGCTTGAAAATCATAATGTAGCACAAGCAATCTGGAACTGCCACAGAAGACGCCACAGAACAACAAATGCTGTTGAAGGGTGGCACCACAAAATTAACAGTATTCTAGGGAGACCGCACCCACGAGTTAAAGATCTCATTTTGTGTCTTAAATCCGAAGCAGAAACTCGAATTTTAAGTTTGCCAGGAATGAACTTCATCTTGAGGGCAAAAGAAGAAAAGAAGTTACGTGCAATTAGACCAAAGTATCTTGAGAGCAACGGAGGTCTATTTGGAAAGCGGTAATGTAATCATTCTGAAACACGAAACTTCCCTGTGGAATTCCCAAACAAGACCTCTAGTTCCTCGAATGATTAATGACCACGGCGCAAGTTTTACCGATTTTAACACGGCGCAACTTTTACTCGGCGCAACTCATACGACACCTTCTGAATATATAAACGCAGTGAAGATGTTATGCAACTTCATCGCAGTCAGACTGATTCCCGGTTTTAGCACAGCCCATTGCCGCCAAAACGGCTGCAACGAGACAGAAACCCTTGGACATGTGCTGGGATTCTGTCGGAGCAATGAACTAATGCGCAACCATCGCCACCACCGTGTAAGAACGTCGATTGCTCAAGCCTTGAGACAGCGTGGATGGGAAGGTGCACGAGGAGGTTCACTGCATCCCTACCGATGAATCTAATCGGAGGACTGACATCAGCCATCACAGAAAGGACAGTAAAGTGATGGTCTTAGATCCCACCATTCGCTTTGAAGGAGACTCAAATCAGGCTCGGGATGTGGACCTAGAAAAGCAAGCTATTTATGTTCCGTGCTTGCCTTACCTGTCAGCAAAGCATAAAATACCTATCGATCGGAGGATTGTCAGAGGCCTGCTATTCGGAGTAAGAGGCACCCTCCCTAGTCAGACATCGACCTTAATAGAAAAAATAGTAATACAGTTACTGAAGAACTCTCTACAAATCATTCATTTCCATCTATACCTGAGAATGTGATACATTCCTCCCCCACCAACCCGTGAAAAAAAGAAAATATAACAACATTAACAATTACATTTCCACTTTTTGATGTTTTGAAACTCTATTGAAATTTTAACCTGATTTTATTCCACATCCGAATGGTCACCCTCATTGGAGGACGGACAACTTATTTCCTTAATAAATCTCTCTCTTATGATTATTATTTGGTACATTTTACGGCTAGATGCCTTCCTAACGTCAACCTCAGTTGAGGAACTAATGAAGATGAAGTGAATGATGGTGAATTAAGGAGGTGGAAAGAATCGGCTGTGGCCTATGAATAGGAACAGGATTTATATATACGAAAAACAGCTAAAGCATACATAAAAGTGTGGACCCAAATATGGACTAAACTTTTTAAAAATTGGCGTAAAAATGCAAAGGATATCTGCATTGTATCAAATTTTCATTATAGCGAAAAGAGTACAATTAAACATATATTGCTTAACATGAAAGCTACGAAATGAGAATTTAAATAAAAGCCGCAGAACAAGATTTTAACCTCTTTTTATATAGGTCACAGCAGGTTGAGTAAGAATGCCGAAACCAGCAAGAAAAGAATGTGAATAGAGTAGAATTTGCTTTTCACATCTAAGAAGTACCAAATAATCGGTTTGAAATATTGATGGTAGTAAAATGAATGTAAAGTTATTTTGTGACAAGAATAACTTTGAAACTATGATATATGGAGCATATTTTTTAAAGCGTTAAATTATGTAAAAATGTGTAATTTTCCTCAAATATGTAGAAACATATACTGAAGCCGGAAATGTGGGCAAATATGGAAAATAAAAATGTTTTAGTAACTCCAAATATAGGGGCAAAAGATCCACATAGATCGACGTCCCGAGCAAATAGCATTTTTTTAAACTCCAAATATCGTAATTCATGAACATATGACAATATTTTGTCTGTAGCTAATGTTAAAACAGCCGGGCTGAATGGCTCAGACGGTTGAGGCGCTGGCCTTCTGAACCCAACTTGGCTGGTTCGATCCTGGCTCAGTCCGGTGGTATTTGAAGGTGTTCAAGTACGTCAGCCCCGTGTCTATAGATTAACTGGCACGTAAAATAACTCCTTCGGGACAAAATTCCGGTACCCCGGCGTCTCCGAAAACCGTCAAAAAGTAATTAGTGGGACGTAAAAACAATAATATTATTAATATTAAAACAAATATATATTTATATAGAAATTCCAGCCCTAGTTATTAGCTTAGGCTACATCTCTCTAACTATTTTTACGGCTTCAGGAGACGCTGAGATTCCGGAAATGTATCCTTCAGGAATTAATTTATGTGCGCGAAAATCTACCGACACGCGGTTTGGCACCTTCAAATACCAACGGACTGACCCGAGATCGAGCCATCCAACTTGGAATCGAAAGGCCAGCGCTCTACCTTCTGAGCCACTCAGCTCGGCACTCTATAAAAAGCATCATTTACGGGCCAGTAATATGCCAGTAAATGTTATGTGTAGTGCACAGATTTAAGGAGCCCATGTTACCCTGGATAACGTTCGAATTCACTAAGTAAATCCCTAACATCCGTGTTAAATAACATGTTACCGTGATATTCTGGTCAAATTCTCCCGGAGTCATTAGGAGTGTATTGGGAACGTTGAAGTCTACTTGGAGTACATGTTGAGAAAAGAAGTACTATAGATAATGTATGACTGTTGCAGAGGGTGCTATGTGATAGCGGCTCAGAATTGTTCTTGATAAGAAATACGACCGAGCTAGTGGCTGTGCGGTTTGGGGTAAGCTTGCATTCGGAGGACAGTGCGGTCGACAGCCCTGAACCATGGCTTCCCATTTTCACACTAGGCAAATGCTGGAGCTGTACCACGGTCACTTCCTTCCCAGTCCTAGCCATTTCCTATTCCATCGCCGCCCTAGGATATGTCTGTGTAGGTGTGACGTAAAACAAATCGTAAAATTCAAAAAATCAACCTCCTTGGACAGCAACGAGCGGGAGGGCACATTTCTGGTGATTGTGAATGAAGAATGAATGGAGTCACTGTGTCCCATTTTCTTGAAGAAAGTATAGAAAGTCCCAATTGAAAGACTTGATGCACATAGGCTAATATCCTTTCCGTACAGTGGTTATTTGGGATATGATATTTGAGAAGGCTTCAGAATTTCAGTGTGTGGTTAAAGCTTTTTTTTTTTTTTGCTATTTGCTTTACGTCGCACCGACACAGATATGTCTTATGGCGACGATGGGATAGGAAAGGCCTAGGAATGGGAAGGAAGCGGCCGTGGCCTTAATTAAGGTACAGCCCCAGCATTTGCCTGGTGTGAAAATGGGAAACCACGGAAAACCATCTTCAGGGCTGCCGACAGTGGGGTTCGAACCCACTATCTCCCGAATGCGAGCTCACAGCTGCACGTCCCTAACCGCACGGCCAACTCTCCCGGTGGTTTAAAGCTTTGCTTTCATGTTACTCTTCTTCATCTTTTTCTACCGCTTTTCCCACCCCTTTGGGTTCGCGGGTGCGAACTCTGTCGCACATGTCGATTTGGCCCTGTTTTACGGCCGGATACCCTACCTGATGCCAACCCTATATGGAGGGATGTAATCACTATCGCGTGTTCCTGTGGTGGTTGGTAGTGTACTGTGTTGTCTGAATATGATGAGGGGAGTGTTGGAACAAACATACACACCCAGTCTCCGGGCCAGAAGAATGAATCAAAGGCGATGAAAATCCCCTACCCGGCCGGGAATCAAACCCGCGTCCCTCTGAACCGAAGGCCTCAACGCTGACCATTCAGCCAATGAGTTGAACCTTTGCTTTCATGTTATAATGTGGAAAGAATACATTTAAATATGTCTATGAATGTTCACCTGGTGAAAAATTTACTAACCTAACTAACTTTGCAAGAACAGCATCATATCAAAGTGGCTTCTTTATTCGTCCTGCTCGGCTGTGGAATGAACTCCCACCACAGATAAAAGAAATACCTGCAGAAAAATTTTGTAAAGACGTAAAAAGGATGTATATATAACGAAACCTTCTGTACATAGTATATATTTTTTCTACTGTGTGAATGTTCAGTATGAGTGGGAGGACGGATGAATGTTTATGGACCGAGCTCGATAGCTGCAGTCGCTTAAGTGCGGCCAGTATCCAGTAATCGGGAGATAGTGGGTTCGAGCCCCACTGTCGGCAGTCCTGAAGATGGTTTTCCGTGGTTTCCCATTTTCACACCAGGCAAATGCCGGGGCTGTACCTTAAGTAAGGCCACGGCCGCTTCCTTCCAATTCCTAGGCCTTTCCTATCCCATCGTCGCCATAAGACCTATCTGTGTCGGCGCGACGTAAAGCAAATAGAAAAAAAAGTTTATGGGATCCCGATTGAGTGAGACTGTAAGTGGGTATGAGTGAGCTGGCCTAGCTAAAGTATATGTGGGGATTCTAGAGAGAGAGGGAGAGAGTCGAATTACTTGAATGTTGAACAGGTCTTGTGATTATTATGTAAATATGCCTATGTAAATACGGTAACTGTATATAAGAACACTATGTAGAATGCAATTTGAATATTGTACACTAATTTTAAGTGGTGATGGAGGCACTTTTGTGTATGTGGGGCTATGCCCTTTCTCCATTCACCATTCCTAAATTGTGCCTACAATTGGTGGAAAATAAATAATAATAATAATAATAATAATAATAATAATAATAATAATAATAATAGTAATAATAATAACAACTAACCCCATGGCACTACAGCCCTTGAAGGACCTTGGCCTAACAAGCGACCGCTGCTCAGCCCGAAGGCCTGCACTTTACGAGGTGTCGTGTGGTCAGCTCGACGAATCCTCTCGGCCGTTATTCTTGGCTTTCTAGACCGGGGGAAAAATTTATTAACATTGATATATCCAGCTTCTTATTTACCTAGTAAATTCCGTAGTCAGTTCCACAAATTGTCTTGTAGCAGGTCAGGTGATCAAGAGCGGCGTTAATAACACCTGAAGATTCTTGAAATGACAGTTCGTCTGATGATCATGAGCGATATCGTTGACATCTGGAGAAGCTGTTACGTGATAGTTCATCCGGTAAATAATGATTTCGTGTGGCTATTTCTAGCCGAGTGCAGCCCTTGTAAGGCAGACCCTCCGATGAGGGTGGCGGCATCCGTCATGTGTAGGTAACTGCGTGTTATTGTGGTGGAGGATAGTGTTATGTGAGGTGTGTGAGTTGCAGGGATGTTGGGGACAGCACAAACACCCAGTCCCCGAGCCACTGGAATTAACCAATAAAGGTTAAAATCCCTGGCCCGGCCGGGAATCGAACCCTCTGAACCGAAGGCCAGTACGCAGACCATTCAGCCAACGAGTCGGACAGTTCATCCGGTTATGAAGTGTGACGTCATTAACAGTTAGCAAATCTGCATGACAGTTCGTCTGGTGATCAATTCTTTAACATCTAAAGAAGCCGCTACATATTGTTCGTCTGATGATCAAGTGTGATATCTTTTAACATCTCAAGAAACTGCTACATAATAGTTTTTGTGGTGATCATGAGAAGAAGCCGCGTCATGACAGTTCCACTGGTGAATAAGTGCGACATCTTTAATACCTGAGGAAGCTGCGAGATGATGATTTGTCAGGTAATCAAGAACGATGTTCTTAACACCTGAGGAAGCTGCCACATAATAGTATGTCCGATCATCAAGAGCGATGTCTGAAGAATCTACAACAAGGTAGTTCGTATGTTGGTCAAGTGTGATATGTTTAATATGTAAAAAAGCTGCTACAAGACAGTTCGTCTGGTGATCGAGGATGACGCTTTTAGCATCTGAAGAAGCTGTCCCACGGCAATTTGTTAGGTGTTCAAGAGTTCGTCTTGCTGAATATATAACAATAGACGCGTTCATGTACAACAGTTGTCATTGATTAGTCATAAGTATTGTAACTACTGAATTTAAGTTATTTATCTATTGTGATGATACCAAGAAAATTGACCATCGTGTTTGGGTCACGTAGTTGTGAGTTTGCATTCGGGAGATGGTGAGTTTGAACCCCAATGTCGGTAGCTCTGAGGATAATTTTCCGTGGTTTCCCATTTTCGCACCAGGTAAATGCTGAGGCTGTACCTTAGTTAAGACCACGGTCGCTTCCTTCCCAATCCTAGCCCTTTCTTGTCCTATCGCGACGTAAACAAACATGAATTATTTTTTTGTTATTGCTGTTGTTTTAAGGGACCTGTCCTATAGGTCATCGGCCCCTCGAGTTATGAATTTTGGGGCGATTAGTGTTACAACATTTGCCATAATTTCTTTGCCTAGTGGTTTTCACCGAGCTTTGGTCCGGATGTCCACATGGGGAGAAACTAAAATGAAGTCAGACAAGCTTGTAGGTTCTGCAAGAGGTCAGTTAATCCCCTCACTGGTCTCTATTATTTATGAACAATTTTCTATTTCGTCAGGGGAGAGTGAAGAGAAAAGATCCTGACTTAAGCAGACACATGGCCATCAGAGCATGCATGTGTATCCGTGTCTCGTCGCTGAGCTGACATGACTTGACTCCTGGCGGAACGAACAACAGACTGGCGTGTCGTGCTAGGAGCCATCTGCCGGCTCGGGGATAAAGTTATTACTGCGATTGCGTGCCATGTGCGCAATCCCAAAGGGTCACACATATGGAGTATGGGATGAGGTGGCATTTTTTTTATTCTGCAACCTCTTGGGGCCGAACTAGTGAATGTACCGAATATTTCATGCTCCAAACAGATGTTTAATTAGCGTAAGTCACCCAAACAGCCGTCATTCATGCATGTGTTTAAACAAGAGGGAAGAGTGCAACCACGGTGCACAATAGCAATGATATCTGATGTTTGGCATGTGTATGTAGCAGGGTACTGGAATTGAGATCGGAGATAATCGTAATTTATAGTGCCTAGCCCTCATTTGGGGCTGATCAGTCTGGGACGTCGATATTACCCCAAGTGCAGAACGGAAAGACAGGTGGATGTTAGTGAAGTGCCCTATATTCCTTGTTGTCCTATTATTATTATTATTATTATTATTATTATTATTATTATTATTATTATTATTATTATTATTATTATTATTATTTTGCTAGTTGCTTTACGTCGCACCGACACAGATAGGTCTTCTGGCGACGATGTGACAGGAAAGGGCTAGGAGTGGGAAGGAAGCGGCCATGACCTTAATTAAGGTACAGCCCCAGCATTTGCCTGATGTGAAAATGTGAAACCACGGAAAACCATTTTCAGGGCTGCCGACAGTGGGGTTCGAACCTACTATCTCCCGAATACTGGATACTGGCCGCACTTAAGCGACTGCAGCTATCGAGATCGGTATTATTATTATTATTATTATTATTATTATTATTATTATTATTATTATTATTATTATTATTATTATTATTATGGGAGGTAACAACCACTCAGAGTTTTTTGTCCTTAATTATGAAGAAAGCTGTGACGATGATTTCAAGAGAGGGAGTGAAAAGTAGATGACGGGTAGCTAACAGCCCCTTTTTATGAATTTCGTTCAATGACTTTGAACACAGACCAAGTAATTTCTGTGGTAGTTAGTAGTGTGATGTGTTGTGTTGTGTGAAAAATGCACGTGAGTATTAAGACGAACGCAAGCACCCAAAACTCGAACTAAAGGAATTAACTATACGCCATCAAAATCCCCGAATACACCGGGAACCGAAAGCCACTACGCCGACCATCGAGCCAAGCGGCCAGATGTGTAGTTATCTGAACACAAAATTGAAATAAATGCCGTGAGCTTGACGTAAGTTACTGTACTTATCCCAGTAGTAACCTGAAATGCGTGTGTATAATTCCGGAGTGAAATCACACTGTCACACCAGTTTTCTCGACGACTGTGCATGAAATCTGAGCTGAAAACGTGGATATGAAACTTCTTTCCTCAAGATTTAAGGTTGAACCCTTGAACTTACCATTCCATCGTTGGTCGGCCACGGCTGCTATAGTAGAACAATTTAGAACTCTTAAATCATGGGTCGTTGCGGGAATAACTTCGGTCACGATCTTAACCAAACGATGGGGTTCAGAAGAAAGCCTAACTACTTGAAATGAGGAGCAAAAATGTGCTTACTAACTTTTATTAAACTGAAATAGCACGATAACATAATTAATTTAATATGCATTCTTGCCACAAAAATAAAACAAAATTAAATTATTGACTTTGGATGTTCCAAACACAGTCACATTACATAACGTCACTTCGTTTCTTCAAATGTCGAAGAGTTGCTTCAGAGAAGCTAATATGTTAGTGGACAGCGAAACTGAAAAACTGAAAAGGGGAAGACCTGAAAACCGGGCGCCTATTTTTCCAAACAAGAACTGAGAGTTAATCCACACGATCCGTGGAAAATCTGACTTTCAACAAGTAGAACGCCTGATTTTCTCTTAATTAAGGTTATCCACCAGTCAAATACCCTTCACGGATACGGAACATCCGCCGAATGGACCCTTAATCGAACCAAACTGACTATCAGTTGCTTTGGATAGGTTGCGAAATATTATGGGAAAGCATGGTGTTCACTACAAGTTAATGGCATCATTCACAATTGAAATAAAATTCCACCATGTATTTGTCATTCATGACACCCTTAAGTGATACGTTAATCCCGATGCTAACTGTGCATCACCCAAACAACTGTTCGGAAGGAACCAACAACCACATGATCCGGGAGGATCTTACGTTAAGTCGTTCTAAAGGAACAAAACTGCGAAATGCAGGAAACACTTACTAATCATGCATTTAGAAGAAATGCCAAACACTGAAGTTAATCAAAAAGTGAAAAGTCACTTGAAAATATTATTATTGAACCGATTTTCAGGTTAGAAATGGGTTTATTATGCTTAATAAATTTACCAGTCCACGCCAAAATTTACTACAAATTTAAGGAATTCTTTCCCTTGACAACAATGCTACCAGTACAGATCTCTCTATTTACTGTCTGTCCCAATACACTACTGGTAAAGTGATTACTTACTTACTTACTATGAATAAGAATGAAAATACGACAAGGTGAAAGTAAAATAAAATACTGGCTGACGAATCGAAACCGCATTCGCAACTCAAGTCTCATTCTAAAACACTGAGTGTCAATATGCACACCATCAAAGAAAACTGACGTCAAGACGAGGAAACAATAAAGTCCGTAAAAATAAATTAACATCTCGAAGTCATACAGCTTAACACGCATGAAGAAACACAGTAAAAATATTTAATCTAGATCGGGTCGATGTCCCACACTTGGACAGCCCTCGTTTATCAACAACAGTCCCGTTATCTCAATGAGAGCTTCGCATAGACCCTCTACAATAAATCATATCGTACTGTAACTGCTACCTTCCCCCAGGCCACTTCCACAAAAGAAATAAAAGACAGGAACATCTAAACCGAGACTTGAGCGTGTACAGCTACCATCCCAGACCTATCGTCGGGCTCACTTGAAATCTGTACACCCTAAACCTAATCAGTATATACATGATGCCTTCCAAATCCTATCGTCGGGCGTGACCTAGGACGTCTCATCACCAATGACTCCAAGAATAAACACGTGACGTCCTAAATCTATCGTTGGGCGTCAAAGTGGGTCGCACCACGTCTCCCTTAACATATCAGGCGAACCGCAATTTCCAACAAACCTCCAACAGTAACACTGAATCTGGTCAGACAAAAAAATACGCACGACCGAACTACGTCTCTTATCAAAAGAATACAAGTCGAAACACGGTAAGTACCTACCTCTCGAAAAATACAACAAGTGTCTACCTCATCATAATATGTGAGCTCAAAAAATAAATAGACGTGACGAACGATTCTCCACCTCGAACACAATCTCAGCCTGTGCACTGAAGTGTCAGGGCAGCCAATGAAAATTCCCAACACACGTTTCCCTTTTAGTGGATGCCTTCAAAATAATAATCATCACCATCACATTCGAAATTCTCAGATCGCCTATCATCAATTCCAACCATCTTATCCATGACCTCTCCAATGAACAAATTAAATATAACCCAACCGTGTGTCAAAATTGCTCTTCAATCCGTGAGGCCGTACCTTATCTTAACAAAAATCACTGGATGTTTACTACCCAGACCTTTACATTTTACTAGAGTCGTTTTCACTTGGAATCGTTCTATCAATTTACAATGCTTCACATCATAGTCGTCTCAAGTTCGGATTGATTGCGGAAAACAATACAGCCTGTTTCACACAGCCTGTTCCTAAATACTTCCTCTACAAAAATGTCTCAACACTCTTTCTCATCGCTTTATTTCAGCGGTAACACTTCTCTCTCATCTCCACGTACATATAAATCCATCGCTTTCAATCCCTTTTCCTTCGAGACCCTTCTTCATACATCGATCCCCTGGTGAAAACGACAACCATTATTAAGCACATCTCTGACTTTACTATAATTACGACTTTCGAACCTCAAAAATCCAAGAGCACACATCGACCTTTCGCAATTCAAGTATACACGATGTCTCAAAATTTTCTTCCCATTAACGACTGTGACTCTAACAAATTTTCTTGACATTATCTAAATATGCCTACGATCCTTGTAAAAATAACTGGTTAAATTTAACAGAGGGGAATTTCCTTATCCCGCGGTAAACATTATTATTATTATTATTATTATTATTATTATTATTATTATTATTATTATTATTATTATTATTATTATTATTAACCAGCATTTCTGAATGCAACTGACACCTGAGATTACAATATTCGCCACGACAAATTTACACTTATAACGTTCACAAATCCGTACTTTGAATGATATCTCATCTCAACACAAAATTTTAAGCGTCGCATTTACCGTTCTTGACATGAACTTTACACACTTAAAAATTTTCACACGCTGACCAAAATTTACAACGCCTTTCGCCTGATAATTACGCATATCACCCGACAATCATCTGGAAAATTTGGTTAGGACAGACAGTAACTAACTAACTAACTACAACATAATGTAAAATAGACAGACCTGCACATTGGTGACATTCTCAGCATTCTGATTGCATCATCCCAGCAACCTCGTACTTAGCCACTCATTTTCACAAATAACATTTTCATTTTTAAAATTTCACTCATCCAAACACTACCCTTCACACACACACGAGATTAAAATTACCATAAATAATGCACTTTCTTTGTAACTTGCACCACGAACTTCCCTCGTTCTGCAGTCGGCTATAACTGTCTGATGCGTCTCCCAGAGTGGTTTCTCTCCCCGTTGTTTCAACAAGAACAGGTGTTCGGCCGATAAGAGAGTCGAACTATTTTGAATCGCTTCCCCCAGACCTTCTTCACTTACAAGAGTACAGGAAATGATAAAAATAAAATCTGCTGTGTATTTTTCAACCAGCCTACACCTTCCCAGTTCGTCTGCAAACGTTCACAGCTTCTCCAATTCACTTTTCTTCTTACTAAATATATGGACTTTAGCCACGAACATGTATTTGATTATTGTCGGTCAATCTGGCGCGAAATTCTAATGACGACGGGCACGAGCTCCCGCGGCTTCAAGTTCCAGATCGACACTCCAAAATCTACGGTGGGGGGTTTCTTTTATAATTTCCGGAAGGACGCTATCCCCTCTATGAGTCTCGGTGGTGTAATCTGCCAAATTTGCTTCTAATAAACCGATTTTGATAAAACTTGTCCCAGAACTCCGGACAGACTTGCACTTATGTTAGGTGTTAATTTTATAATTTTTCTACACTCACAACATGAGAAATAAATTGTTTCTGCCCGTGCGTTTCGCGCGTTTTTCTTCTGCCCACGACCTTGGCACGTGTAACTAGCTCGCTGTTCTCACGCTAACACACACTTGGGCTTAACTGCATCTAAATTGTCCCTGGTGTCACTACCTCCACAGAGGGTATATGAATAATTTTGCTTATTTATTTCTTCCTTTACTATCTTGTCAAAATCCCTCGTTGTGCAGAATTCATTAATTTAGAAAATTGTCGGGCACTCGAGTTCCACCGAGGTGTCCCGGCAATCCACGAGCTCGCCTTGCGGGAACCTTCCCACGCAACATCGGGCTCTTGGGAGCGCAAAAATGGCTGCCCTCAAACATACAGTAGTTTCTGACTACCAAATAAATATTTGGGAAAAATAAAAATTTTTCTCACCGTAGAATTATGGGTTCATAATCCACCTACAACAACGAAATGTTTACCCAGAAAGGGGAAATATTTAAACAGATATATTCCTTCAAAATTCTAAAGTATACGTGGGAATTTTGATACAGATGAACCATGATTCTACGTAAAATTTCCCAGCCGATCTCACTCTTGACGTAGGGCTCTGTTATTTTCACGTATTTCCCTGTTTTCTTCTTCCAACAATAGGATTGCGTTACAGATGTCATCAACAAAGTCTTCTCTTAAGAATGAACATTGTAAACATTCAGCGTCTTCCTCTTCTTTACTCCCGCTGCTTGCCTGTCCTTGGAGTGGTGCCTCGACCTGTCTTCCTCTCGACGTGACGATCATATTTACTGGTTGTACTTCTTCTTCTTCTTCTTCGGTGACCATTTCCCCAGCTGGTAAGGCTGCGTCATCCTGTAGTGGAATTCTTTCTTCGGCTCTATGATAAACCTTTGATCTTCTTATCGGGTTGCGGTCATCATTTAATTGGGAGTTGCTCGAAGTCTGTTTCTTGATGTTACTGATGTTATGTGCGTCATTTGGTTGTCTTTCCTTCAGAATCTGGGATGAAAGACTCTGAACCTTTTCCTACTGGGAATTTGAAGTTGTTTTTCTTCTATCAAGAGTAGACATTGACTCCTGCTCAAAATCTGGCGCAAACGGGTTCAGACCGGAGTTTCGTTGGTCTTGCCTATGTGCCTTCTGGAATTCCAGACTTTCAGCCCCGAAACAGTCGGTGTTGACGTCCTGGCGCTGTATAGCCCCCTGCCATTTTTTTCTTTCGTGGTCCTTCCTTAACCCGTCGGTGTACTGAACACGTTCACGGTACCGTTCATCCTCATCACGGCGGAAGTTCTGGGTTCGATTATTTCCCCAGTCCCTGCGGTTATTAAGTCCATTCCTGAAATTCCTCTGGTTTTCTCTGTCCCCATCGTATCGCCTCCAGTAAGGGTTCCTCCTTTGTGGATAATTCCAATTGCCCTTACGCCTTTTCCAATCCTCATTTCGTGGATGCGAGGGTTCCCAGTTATTCCGAAACTCACGCCTCCGCTCAATCGGCTGTGGATTCCCCTGCTCAGGTGCCTCTGGACTTCCCTCTGGGACCTGGCTAACAGTGTTTACATGTTGCTCGTGCGATCGTCCCCCTCTGGGTGCTATTTGATTATGGGTATGATCCAATTGCCTAAGGATCATTTCTGCCTGCATGGGGGTCTCTACCTTTGATGCAATGAGCATCCTTTGTACTTCGGGAGGTAACTGCTTCTGGATGGCCTGTACCAACTCTTGCTCCGAGGGCGGCGCCTCAAGTTCTCTGAACTTTACCATTTGTGCAATAAAGTATTCACTGAACTTTGTAGGGCCTATTGCATTATACCGACGTGAGTATAGCTCTAATCTAAGACTCTGCTGAATTTCCGTACTCCAAAATTTATTGAGAAACGCCCTCTGGAATTCATCAAAGGTATCAAAGTGGTATCGGAAGCCTTTAAACCATAAAAGTGGTGCCCCCTCTAAATATCTTTCAGCTACCCTCAACTGACGTTCCTCAGGAATCTTGGCGTCCCGGATGTACTCCCTGAGATCCTTAAGAAACCCCTTCGGCGTGGTATGTGGACCTCCATTAAATTTCTTAGGCTGGTCCTCATGTAACTTGATCATGTTAATAACGTTTGTGACCCCTGAGCCTTGAGATCGACTGGTATCTACATTTGAGCTCTGACCGTTATTATTCACATGATTGATATTTGGCAATTGACCACTGAGGTCAGAGTTAACAGCTGTCGATGCTTGACTCAATACTTTGTCCACCTTGGACTGCATATCTACCACGCTGCTAATCCAACTGCTCACTTCGCTCTTAATGAACCCAACTTTCTTGTCTGTCTCTTCCTGGGCTGACGTGATTTCCCTTAAGTCCTGTTCTATACTAACTTGCCTGTCGTTGAATTCCCTGGTACGTTCGTTTTTCATTTCAACTAACTCCTCTTGAATTTCTTTAATTAAAATTTCGGAGTCCTCATTAGCCACTTGGAGTTTACTAATTGCTTCCTCATTAACTTGCAACAATTTCTTCTCCATGGTTTCGGTTTTTGATAATACCTGACTCTCCAATTCCACACTAATTTTATCTACCTTGTTGTTCAGTGACTGAATGTCCGCAGATAATATTTGACGTTGTTCCTCTATTATGGTTAGCGTTTTCCCCTTTTCCTTATCACTGGAGATCCGCATCTCTACGACCTGTTGTGTAATGTCGTCCTTAAATTCAACCTGGCTGTCGATCAGCTGCTTATGCGCCGCCTGGCTTTCCAGTAAATGCTTGTCAAGTTCCTTTCTCATCTCATCCTGACTATCGCATAACCTACTGTACATGTCGTGGCTTTCGTCAAAACGCTTGTCCATATCGGTTTTTAAACTGTCATGGATTTTAGAAAACTGTTTGTCGAAATCGTTCTTTAAACTGACCTGCACTTCCGCAAATTGTTTGTCAATCTCATTCCTAATTTCCACTCGGCTATCATCAAAACGCTGGTTGAGTTTACCTATCTCACCCCTAACTTCCTCTTTAAGTTCGGTACAAATAGTGTATGTCTCCTGAACTACGTTCTTCAATCCAGCCTTCAACTCATCACTAGACTCTCTACACCTAGCCTGGGTATCCTCGATACTACTCTGTAACTCCTCGATCTTACCATCCAAACTTTCATTATGAGCCTTCATGTCCTCTCTCAGATTCTCACTCTGGACTTTCGTGTCCTCCCTCAAACTATTCAAACTATCACTCTGGGCTTTCGTGTCCTCCCTTAAACCTTCCATCTTATTATCCAAACTGTCTATCTTACTATCCAACTTCTCATTTGTCTTAATATTTAACATCTCATTATGAACTTTCATGTCCTCCATCAACTTACTATTCATTTCTTCCATCCTCTGCATTAGCAGATCCATCATCACCTGACCTTCCATCTCACAATACCACAAAGAATACAATAATGAGTACGCTGGCTGTTGATGCAACCAGAATACTCCAAACTACTAGGGAAAGAATTCACTATCTACTGCGTTTTCACATACAAACGCTATTATAATTTAATGCCGAAACTGACAACATTCCAACAATTGTCTTATAAAATTTGGTTTACATGGCTGGTATCACAAAATTGTTTAATAAAAAGAAAATCTGAACTTAATAAGTTACTCTGGATAAATATCCCAAATAGTTTCGCTTCCGTAAATTAAGTAAATAAAGAACATGTTAACGCATAAACTTTGAATGTAATTCAGCGTTACCACTTCCAAAATTTATATTGGCAACATGACATAAGCTTCAATAAAGCTTTAAGTAATGGTTTCCTAAAATGCATTGTGACTGTTATTATTATTATTATCTACCAAGTAGTTACGCTCCTCATTAAACGTGTTAATATCTAGCACTCTCATTGGGCATAATTCGTTTAACTGTGGCTCAGCCATACTTTTCACCCGCTTGTATTATTTATAATGTGGCTTAAGCCTCAACATTATTTTATATTTTTCTAACATTTATTTTCAATGGATAATTTCATTATCGTTATCGTGACATCATATCGTTATCGTGACTTTGGGCTCCTCATCGTTATCGTGACATTAAGGCCCCAAAGTTGATGGCGCCACTTCTACTGAGGCCCAACGTGTACTATTATTCTACAATTGGTCATCATTTTACTGATGTCAACCAACATGACTCGTAGTTCTTCCTTTAATGCACTCAAGCCCTCTCTGCTAAGTGACTTAAGCCATCACGTTGGTGTTATTTCTTACTGTCCTCCAACGTGGAATATTATCGTCCTCCTCATCGTGACTTAAGCCCCACAGTTGGCGCGACACTTCTTACTGAACCCTTGAACTTACCATTCCATCGTTGGTCGGCCACGGCTGCTATAGTAGAACAATTTAGAACTCTTAAATCATGGGTCGTTGCGGGAATAACTTCGGTCACGATCTTAACCAAACGATGGGGTTCAGAAGAAAGCCTAACTACTTGAAATGAGGAGCAAAAATGTGCTTACTAACTTTTATTAAACTGAAATAGCACGATAACATAATTAATTTAATATGCATTCTTGCCACAAAAATAAAACAAAATTAAATTATTGACTTTGGATGTTCCAAACACAGTCACATTACATAACGTCACTTCGTTTCTTCAAATGTCGAAGAGTTGCTTCAGAGAAGCTAATATGTTAGTGGACAGCGAAACTGAAAAACTGAAAAGGGGAAGACCTGAAAACCGGGCGCCTATTTTTCCAAACAAGAACTGAGAGTTAATCCACACGATCCGTGGAAAATCTGACTTTCAACAAGTAGAACGCCTGATTTTCTCTTAATTAAGGTTATCCACCAGTCAAATACCCTTCACGGATACGGAACATCCGCCGAATGGACCCTTAATCGAACCAAACTGACTATCAGTTGCTTTGGATAGGTTGCGAAATATTATGGGAAAGCATGGTGTTCACTACAAGTTAATGGCATCATTCACAATTGAAATAAAATTCCACCATGTATTTGTCATTCATGACACCCTTAAGTGATACGTTAATCCCGATGCTAACTGTGCATCACCCAAACAACTGTTCGGAAGGAACCAACAACCACATGATCCGGGAGGATCTTACGTTAAGTCGTTCTAAAGGAACAAAACTGCGAAATGCAGGAAACACTTACTAATCATGCATTTAGAAGAAATGCCAAACACTGAAGTTAATCAAAAAGTGAAAAGTCACTTGAAAATATTATTATTGAACCGATTTTCAGGTTAGAAATGGGTTTATTATGCTTAATAAATTTACCAGTCCACGCCAAAATTTACTACAAATTTAAGGAATTCTTTCCCTTGACAACAATGCTACCAGTACAGATCTCTCTATTTACTGTCTGTCCCAATACACTACTGGTAAAGTGATTACTTACTTACTTACTATGAATAAGAATGAAAATACGACAAGGTGAAAGTAAAATAAAATACTGGCTGACGAATCGAAACCGCATTCGCAACTCAAGTCTCATTCTAAAACACTGAGTGTCAATATGCACACCATCAAAGAAAACTGACGTCAAGACGAGGAAACAATAAAGTCCGTAAAAATAAATTAACATCTCGAAGTCATACAGCTTAACACGCATGAAGAAACACAGTAAAAATATTTAATCTAGATCGGGTCGATGTCCCACACTTGGACAGCCCTCGTTTATCAACAACAGTCCCGTTATCTCAATGAGAGCTTCGCATAGACCCTCTACAATAAATCATATCGTACTGTAACTGCTACCTTCCCCCAGGCCACTTCCACAAAAGAAATAAAAGACAGGAACATCTAAACCGAGACTTGAGCGTGTACAGCTACCATCCCAGACCTATCGTCGGGCTCACTTGAAATCTGTACACCCTAAACCTAATCAGTATATACATGATGCCTTCCAAATCCTATCGTCGGGCGTGACCTAGGACGTCTCATCACCAATGACTCCAAGAATAAACACGTGACGTCCTAAATCTATCGTTGGGCGTCAAAGTGGGTCGCACCACGTCTCCCTTAACATATCAGGCGAACCGCAATTTCCAACAAACCTCCAACAGTAACACTGAATCTGGTCAGACAAAAAAATACGCACGACCGAACTACGTCTCTTATCAAAAGAATACAAGTCGAAACACGGTAAGTACCTACCTCTCGAAAAATACAACAAGTGTCTACCTCATCATAATATGTGAGCTCAAAAAATAAATAGACGTGACGAACGATTCTCCACCTCGAACACAATCTCAGCCTGTGCACTGAAGTGTCAGGGCAGCCAATGAAAATTCCCAACACACGTTTCCCTTTTAGTGGATGCCTTCAAAATAATAATCATCACCATCACATTCGAAATTCTCAGATCGCCTATCATCAATTCCAACCATCTTATCCATGACCTCTCCAATGAACAAATTAAATATAACCCAACCGTGTGTCAAAATTGCTCTTCAATCCGTGAGGCCGTACCTTATCTTAACAAAAATCACTGGATGTTTACTACCCAGACCTTTACATTTTACTAGAGTCGTTTTCACTTGGAATCGTTCTATCAATTTACAATGCTTCACATCATAGTCGTCTCAAGTTCGGATTGATTGCGGAAAACAATACAGCCTGTTTCACACAGCCTGTTCCTAAATACTTCCTCTACAAAAATGTCTCAACACTCTTTCTCATCGCTTTATTTCAGCGGTAACACTTCTCTCTCATCTCCACGTACATATAAATCCATCGCTTTCAATCCCTTTTCCTTCGAGACCCTTCTTCATACATCGATCCCCTGGTGAAAACGACAACCATTATTAAGCACATCTCTGACTTTACTATAATTACGACTTTCGAACCTCAAAAATCCAAGAGCACACATCGACCTTTCGCAATTCAAGTATACACGATGTCTCAAAATTTTCTTCCCATTAACGACTGTGACTCTAACAAATTTTCTTGACATTATCTAAATATGCCTACGATCCTTGTAAAAATAACTGGTTAAATTTAACAGAGGGGAATTTCCTTATCCCGCGGTAAACATTATTATTATTATTATTATTATTATTATTATTATTATTATTATTATTATTATTATTATTATTATTATTATTAACCAGCATTTCTGAATGCAACTGACACCTGAGATTACAATATTCGCCACGACAAATTTACACTTATAACGTTCACAAATCCGTACTTTGAATGATATCTCATCTCAACACAAAATTTTAAGCGTCGCATTTACCGTTCTTGACATGAACTTTACACACTTAAAAATTTTCACACGCTGACCAAAATTTACAACGCCTTTCGCCTGATAATTACGCATATCACCCGACAATCATCTGGAAAATTTGGTTAGGACAGACAGTAACTAACTAACTAACTACAACATAATGTAAAATAGACAGACCTGCACATTGGTGACATTCTCAGCATTCTGATTGCATCATCCCAGCAACCTCGTACTTAGCCACTCATTTTCACAAATAACATTTTCATTTTTAAAATTTCACTCATCCAAACACTACCCTTCACACACACACGAGATTAAAATTACCATAAATAATGCACTTTCTTTGTAACTTGCACCACGAACTTCCCTCGTTCTGCAGTCGGCTATAACTGTCTGATGCGTCTCCCAGAGTGGTTTCTCTCCCCGTTGTTTCAACAAGAACAGGTGTTCGGCCGATAAGAGAGTCGAACTATTTTGAATCGCTTCCCCCAGACCTTCTTCACTTACAAGAGTACAGGAAATGATAAAAATAAAATCTGCTGTGTATTTTTCAACCAGCCTACACCTTCCCAGTTCGTCTGCAAACGTTCACAGCTTCTCCAATTCACTTTTCTTCTTACTAAATATATGGACTTTAGCCACGAACATGTATTTGATTATTGTCGGTCAATCTGGCGCGAAATTCTAATGACGACGGGCACGAGCTCCCGCGGCTTCAAGTTCCAGATCGACACTCCAAAATCTACGGTGGGGGGTTTCTTTTATAATTTCCGGAAGGACGCTATCCCCTCTATGAGTCTCGGTGGTGTAATCTGCCAAATTTGCTTCTAATAAACCGATTTTGATAAAACTTGTCCCAGAACTCCGGACAGACTTGCACTTATGTTAGGTGTTAATTTTATAATTTTTCTACACTCACAACATGAGAAATAAATTGTTTCTGCCCGTGCGTTTCGCGCGTTTTTCTTCTGCCCACGACCTTGGCACGTGTAACTAGCTCGCTGTTCTCACGCTAACACACACTTGGGCTTAACTGCATCTAAATTGTCCCTGGTGTCACTACCTCCACAGAGGGTATATGAATAATTTTGCTTATTTATTTCTTCCTTTACTATCTTGTCAAAATCCCTCGTTGTGCAGAATTCATTAATTTAGAAAATTGTCGGGCACTCGAGTTCCACCGAGGTGTCCCGGCAATCCACGAGCTCGCCTTGCGGGAACCTTCCCACGCAACATCGGGCTCTTGGGAGCGCAAAAATGGCTGCCCTCAAACATACAGTAGTTTCTGACTACCAAATAAATATTTGGGAAAAATAAAAATTTTTCTCACCGTAGAATTATGGGTTCAAGGTTACACCTTCCCCATTTATTATAGCATTCCACAGCGATCCAAAAACCGCGAGAACCTGGTCACGTATGGATATGTTACTGATGCAACTGAAGCCATGGCAACAAAGATAGACTTACTTCCCCTATGGCAAATGTTTTTCCACAATGTAACTCTGTATCGAATCTGGATCGGTCCACATTTACAGTAGTATGTGCTCTGGAATAAAACTGTGTTAATCAATGAAATGCCTTATGTCAGTAACAAGATGTTGTTTGGTTCAATTGGTTCAATGTGTTTCTTAATATTCATTACCGGACGAGTTGGCCGTGCGGTTAGGGTCACGCAGCTGTTAGCTCGCCTCCGGGAGATGGTGTGTTCGAACCCAACTGTCGGCAGCCCTGAAGATGGTTTTCCGCGGTTTCTCATTTTCACACCAGTCAAATACTGGGGCTGTACCTTAATTAAGGCAACGGCCGCTTCCTTCCCATTCCTAGGCCTTTCCTGTCTCATCGTCGCCATAAGACATATCTGTGTCGGTGCGATGTAAAGCAAAAAAGTATTCATTGACCAAATTCGTATCGTTCGGTCATGGGATATTGTATTTTGTTTTCTCACTGCGATAAAATAATGACGAATCTCGTTATTAATTCTTTTTTGCAAGACTTTCCCCTGTCTGCGTAGAGTTTAGAAGTATTCTTAACATTTGGGAAGACTGTCTTATTTTTGATCAGTCTTCTTTGTGCCATTACAGAATTTAGTTTTATACGAGATTACATATCAATGGTCAAACAAGGTGGGTACATTTGGGAAGGTTCCTTTCCTCTTGGTTGCTTTCTGTATATTTTATAAACATTAATCAAGTACTGTTCATGGAATTTTCGGTTCTTCTTACGTGATGGAGCATACGAAGAAACACTACTTTCCCGACCATTGGTTAATGAAGGACTTCTATCTGGACGTGACTCATCTTGTAACGCTGGATCATCGCCGAAATCACGGTCAATTTCCTCATCATCCGTGATTTCCTCATCAGTCATACGCGTATTACACTCGTCCATAACAACCTCTTCTTCCATAAACTGAATTTTAAAGTTTTCAAAAATCAGAAGTGGTTGATGTTTCCTCCGAAATACGAAATAAGGTCCTCTGGCAACGTAATTATCACGGTTTTTTTGTTCATTCTGTGTGATGTTCACAACACTCTAAACTCGTGTCTAACTATCAACTAGCGTAATATGTTCCGTGTTTCATCTTCTCTACCCATCCACTTTCATTTTTCTTCCATCACCTCTCCCTCAGTTTCATGTATTCCATAGTGTGTTAAATCGTGCCATTCGTCTTTCCTTATGCTCAAAAACACAAATAAGCTTGTCCCATTCAAACATCAATGACAAACATGTTGACCCTTCCTTGAGAGTAATTTTCTTTTTACCATATCTTGATGGTTACTGTGTTATTACACTTTTCTATAAGCAAAATCTAGAAAAAATTAAATAATCACTGATATCTCAGGTATATTATGACTATATTTATGGTATATAAACTGTGGAAACGTGGATGATATGAGAAACTATACTCAGGACACATTCAGTGCCGACGACCTCAGTAAGCTGTCGGTTAGACTTCATCCTTCCGTTCCCAAGATAGTAAGTTCATTCCTGACTGAGATCGTTGACATCTGGGTGTGTTTAAATGCGATAGTTCCATGTCGTTGGCTCCCAGCACGATACGAATTTCTGTAGTACAAACTCAAGACACCCCGGCGTGTCTTAAAATCTATAGCGATTGAAGGTTCGTTATATGATGATGATGATGATGATAATAATAATAAGAAGAAAGTAAACTCGCGTCCTCATCCCGAGGTGGTGCAGCTCTTTTCAGGCACACCCCCATTGGAGGTGAGCTGCATGTACCACTTTAACCACATACCAGCCCTCCTGCCAGTTTTTAAATTCCTGACAGTACCGGGAATCGAACCCGGGCCCCCGAGGACGGCAGCTAATAACACTAACCGTTACGCTACGAAGGCGGGCAATAATAATAATAATAATAATAATAATAATAATAATAATAATAATAATATGGGCTTTATATCTGACTAACTATTTATACGGTTTTAGGAAGTGCCAAGATGTGTGCATTTTGTCCCCAGGAGTACTTTTACGTGCCGTGAAATCTACCGACTCGGCTGGTGTAAACGAGCACCTTCAAAAACCGTCGGACTGAGACGGGATCGAAATCGATAACTTGAACTTAGAAGGTCAGCGCTCTACCGCTTGAGTCACTCAGACCAGTTCACTTAGCTAGAGGGCCTGATGATCACACTTGTCCTATCCCTTAAGACATGCAAGAACAGCAACACCATGCTTCATGATCCAGGTGGCACAAGCAATGAGCGGGTCGGCTGACAAATGAGGTATCCTATTGAGCTTACAAATTCACTTTCTTCCTTCATGACTCACGTAGGCTCTGCTCTAGGGACAGGCTGGAAGCCACATTTACTCAGGGTGCAATTGAATTTCGATAACCCATCACTCTGCACCCTGTGAGCGGGAGAAGCCAAACAGTGTACATACGGCATATTGGATTAGCTGGCCGGAGTCTGTGTGAAGCTTGTCTCGTTGATGTTGTTTTTCGGGGAGACTGCTCTCACTTTAATTCACAGTTTCAGTTTTAATTGTTGTTTTGGAACACTTTAACTGATTGCCGGGCTTACTGGTGATAGGAAAGGGGATGACGATATCCGTGGCTGCAACTCCGTTACTTCATATAGTGCATTTCGTCTTTCGAGGATCCTTAAGGTCTTCAATATACAGTTACAAATCACAGCAACGTGATGCCACTTGAAGCGCCTCAACGAAAGGATAATAATAATAATAATAATAATAATAATAATAATAATAATAATAATAATAATAATGCACGGCGTGAAACGAGTCTCCGACACACACAAAAAATGCAGTTTGCCTTACGTCGCACCGACACAGATAGGTATTATGAGGATGATGGGATAGGAAAGGGCTAGGAGTGGGAAGAAAGTGACCGTGGCCTTAAGTAGGGCACAGCCCCGGCATTTGCCTGGTGTGAAAATGGGAAGTCATCGAATAACGGAATACCATCTTCAGAACTGACGACCGTGGGGTTCAAACTCACTATCTTCCGAATACAAACTGATATCTACGTGACCCAAACCGCACAGCCACTTGCTCAACCTCCGACAAAAATAACAGCTAGTATAAATTAACCAAGATTTCAAGAAGGCAACACCCAAGATTTCTACAAAACCTTTAAATGGAACCTTTCAAAACACACCCAATCAAACTTGTACTTCAAAGGCCCTGATGGTAAAGTTGTTTACTATGACTAGAAGAGTGGTCAGATCTTGGCAAAGTACTTCGAATCCCTCCACAACTGTAAGGCTCCAGAATCAAAATTCACCTTCGGAGAATCATCTCCATCCAACAAGAAAGAAATCTAACAGGTCATCCAGTCACTCAAGAACAACAAAGCGCCTGGTGAAGACTCTGTAATCGCCGAACCCCGGATATATGCAAGTGACAAGGTGATCAAACAGACGTGAATATTTACCGAGGCATCTCACTACTCTCGGTTACGTACAAGATTTTCTCGAAAGCCCTCCAGGTCAGGGCAGAGAAACAACTGGATCTACAACTGGGATACTACCAAGGACGGTATAGGAAAGTACACTCGTGTGTTGAACAGATCATGAAACTTAAATCCATTATTTTATACTATCTGAAACTTAGGAATAAGCAATTCGTGATGACCTTCGTCCATTCTAGGAACTACGACTCGACTGACCGCACCAAATTAATCAAAATTCTGAAATAATTGAGCTTGGGAAAAAACCCAGAGCGGACATTCAACAGACCCTGATAATTCCACAACCAAAGTGAAATTTAGAGGAGAAATTCCAGACACCCTTGAGATCACCGTCTGGAAAAAAGCGAAAGTCTTGCTGGAATGATGAAGTGAGGACAACATGTAAAAGTAAAATGAAGTCATATCAGAAATGTTTTCAAACAATGAGGGCTCAGAGCTAATTACGAATAGATAATTACCGAGACGTTCAGTAAAACAGAGGCTTGCAAATCGAACGCTGAAAGGCATAACAATCTATAATTTAGATGTGTGTAAGTTATAATTTATGTTGAAATAAGGACTAGAGTTAGGTAGGGAGGTGGGCTTTCTCCTCTTCTCTTCAACTATGTGCTTGATAAAAGTTATCCGTGAGTGGCGTAGTGAACTGAGTAAAGAATGTATTGAAAACGAAGTAAGGGAAGGAACATGGCAATTATCTCTCGAGCAATTTCAGGTGATCTTGGGATTTTTCAGATGCCATTTTGACAGCTGAAAAACAAATGAAGCCAAGCTGAGTAGCTCGGGCGGTAAAGCGCTTGCTTTCTGAGCTCAACTTGGCAGGTTCGATCCTGAGTCAGTCCAGTGGTATTTGAAGGTGCTAAAATACGTCAGCCTCTGCAGATTTAGTGACACATATAAGAACTCCTGCGGAACAAAATACCTGCACATCGGCGCCTCCAAAAACCATAAACATGTAGTTAGTGGGATATAAATCCAATAGCATTATTAAAACAAATCAACCACCTTTAGTAAAATCAGCAAAGGCCAGAGTCCAAGATCTCCTTTGAGGAAACGGACTTCAGAGTGAACATCAACCCGGCACCCAGGGGCCTGATTATGGAGCACGGGAGAATAAAGCAGACAGAGAAATTCAAATACCTACGCTAGTGGATAGAGATTGTCTGAAAATGAGGCCTTTGGGTCGAGGATTAACAAGATGGAAATTACATGCCAACTTATCTGGGACATCTAAAATAAACGATGTGTCCTTCAACTCCAAGCTCAGACTACTGTACAGTCATTCGGCCAGAGGTCCTTTACGCAACAGAATGCCTCGCGATGGATAAGAAAGATTTCGTAGGGAAACTAAAGGCCAAATGGAGGATGATCCTGAGAAAGTCTTTGACCTAGTCAAAGGAAATGGCGAATGCAGAAGAAGGAAAAACCATGAACTAAATTCATACATGGAAAAGATAAAGGACACCATTTGAAAAAGGAGGATCAACCGAACGATTTGGCCGTGCGGTTGGGGGCGCGCAGCTGTGAGCTTGCATTCGGGAAATAGTGGGTTCGAACTCCACTGTCGGCAGTCTTGAAGATGGTTTTCCGCGGTTTCCCACTTTCAAACCAGAAAAATGCTGGGGCTGTACCTTAATTAAGGCCACGGCCACTTCCTTCCCATTCCTAGCCTTTTTCCTATCCCATCGTCGTCATGAGGCCTGTATGTGTCGCTGTGACGTAAAGCAAATTTAAAAAAAGAAAAGGATCACTTCATATCGTCACGTGACACGAATGAAATCAGACAGACTGCCGAATCAGATTTTCGTCTACTTTCTGGCCAAAAGAGCCTGAGTCACCGCGGTAGTAAAGGACCGATAAGAAGTGGGGATCACACGTAATGACATCCTCTTCGAAAGAAACTTGGAGAACATCGTGGTTACCAGAAAACGCCCGAACTGAAAACAGGCGACAAGTGGATTGAAGAGAGAATGAAAGCTCACCGAAGACGAAGGCAGGAATACTGGGCATGGAAGAAAACAGTTTAAAATGACGTGGTTCATAGCTGGCCGAATCGAAATTTAAAATATGAATAATCTTATGACCTCAACTACCGTGTGCAGGCAAATTGATGTGATGCCATTATGGGTGGCTGCGTGTTAATTTCGTGGTTCCGTTTAATTCTACCGGAAGACAGTGAAACCAGAACTCTATTGGTTGACCTAAGGCTGAGTTCTATGTAGATTTGTCGGATAAACGCCAAATATGTCACCAGAGATATTTTACATGTTGACAACGTAAGAGATGGAATGCCGAACGGACGCCTTACCGGTTATGTCTTGATTGCGAACAAGGCAAAAACCATCCAGATTCCGAACAATAAAATATACCCTGTCCAGATTGCGAACAAGAGATTAGTGTTGACGTGAGATACATAAAACAGATACAATTTTCAAAACATTCTCATATGTAATTTTTGTTCTAGTAGTATTAACATTAACTGGTATAATGGGATGTTTTAGATAACCTAACCATATTTTTAAAAATATTTTTAATTGAAAATGTTTAATAATTTAGTTTGAGGTAATCTTACCATTTAGAAGATTATCTTTTTTATTGTATAACATAACTAGAGGGAAGTTGTATATGGTGGATTAGTGAGAGTTGTATTATTAATAGGTTATTATTATTATTATTATTATTATTATTATTATTATTATTATTATTATTATTATTTCTTTTTTGCTAGTGGCTTTACGTCGCAGCGACACAGATAGATCTTATGGCGATGATGGGATAGGAAAGGCCTAGGAGTTGGAAGGAAGCAGCCGTGGCTTTAATTAAGGTACAGACCCAGCATTTGCCTGGTGTGAAAATGGGAAACCACTGAAAACCATCTTCAGGGCTGCCGACAGTGGGATTCGAACCCACTATCTCCCGGATGCAAGCTCACAGCCGCGCGCCCATAACCGCACGGCCAACTCGCCCGGTATTCTTATTATGCCAATGAAAGAAGTGAGTGGTTGCATCGACAAGGCCTTAAGAATATTGATTATTATTATTATTATTATTATTATTATTATTATTATTATTATTATTATTATTATTATTATTATTATTGGTCTTATTAGTATTATTATTATTATTCAAAATAATACGTAAGAAGTGAAATAGTTAGTTCGTTTGGAAACAAGTGGGTTTTTCTTAGATGTTTTTTAACTTTTTTTGTGTATTACCCAGTATTCCAATTGTGTGTACCAGAACTTGGTGTACCAAGTGAGGGTTAATTTTTCTGCAGCCCGTCAAATTAGAATTTTGTTCATATCCAAGTCAACATTTCTAGTCAAACGGGTTGGGAAACTTGGTATTTCCTGTGGGGAGGGGTCGATGACTCTAGCCACACGTACATTCCAGACACCCCCTACCCCCAAAATAGTTTATTTGTTTACCGCAAAACTTGTCATTTCATATATAGTAGCCGCTAGGAACAGTCGCAGTTTCCTTGGTGTAGTGTCATAGTGTTCCTAGTATTATGGAAGGGGTTAAAAGGAAGAAGAAGTACGTGGCGCTAGATGAAAGAATCGCGAAAATCACAAAATGCTACGAGGAAAAGGGCGAAATAAAACAGCTTTTGAAAACAATGCAATATGTACTGAATCTGGAGTAGTGCTGAAGCTGTTGAGGAAAGTCGTAAATGTAGATTTTTAAATACTGACTGTTAATATATATCATTTACTTTAGGTGACGGGATTCTTATATGCTAGGTTAATTTAGAATTACAAGGCCTGACTGCCGCTTTCTTTATTGCCAGAGCTGGTTTGTGAATAAATTCAAATCTCCCTGGTAATAATTAAAGCGGCTTTCTAAAGAACTTCAGAAGACTGTAGGTGCCTCTAGTGATGCATACTGCCGCCACAATCCACCTAGATAAGCAGCGTGACATATATAAAATGATATATTCTTGCTCATTATATTCTCGCTTAAGCGCATCTACTTTATGCCTGGCCGCAATCTCGACTCATTAACGTGTGTCAGACCCAAACTATCCCCTTCAGGTACCCACTTGTTCGCAATCTGGACTCATTAATGTGTGTCAAACCCAAACTATCCCCATCAGGTACCCACTTGTTTGCAATCTCGACTCATTAATGTGTGTCAAACCCAAACTATCCCCTTCAGGTACCCACTTGTTCGCAATCTCGACTCATTAATGTGTGTCAAACCCAAACTATCCCCTTCAGGTACCCACTTGTTCGCAATCTCGACTCATTAATGTGTGTCAGACCCAAACTATCCCCTTCAGGTACCCACTTGTTCGCAGTCTCGACTCATTAATGTGTGTCAAACCCAAATCATCCCCTTCAGGTACCCACTTATTCGCAATCTCGACTCATTAATGTGTGTCAAACCCAAACTATCCCCTTCAGGTACCCACTTGTTCGCAATCTCGACTCATTAATGTGCGTCAAACCCAAATCATCCCCTTCAGGTACCCACTTATTCGCAATCAGGACGACACCACCTTACCGCCTTTCAAAAATCTGACTAGCTCTGACGAGTGTGAAGCCTTATCTTGAGATTTAGTTTTTCCATTTATGTTTGGAGAGGGATGTTGGAAGCTATTATCATAGGACCTGTGGTATTACCTCTGGAATGACTGGCATATCTTATCAACAGTTTCCGGAAGGCATTCTTACCACTACTAGTAGTGGATGTTCCACTGCATACCCAACGGCACATGTGGTCCCAGCATGATGGAGCACTCCCGCACATTAGCAACGCAGTGCGCAGCCACCAGGATGCGACCTATCCGCAGGGATGGATTGGGCGTTTGGGATTTATCGGCTGGTCGGCAAGAAGCCCCTTAGATTACTTCTTTTGGGGGTACATGAAATCTAAGCTGTATCGCAGAGAAGTGAAACCCCGCAAGAGTTCCGAGAAATTGTTATGGAAGCTGCTTAGGACATCAATCAAAACCACGAGGTACTGAGGCGGATTCGACAGAATTTCCTTGAAAGGTGCCGAGTTTGAACACCTGCTGTAACAATGTGCAACATTTCCCACATATCAGTCTGGTCGAGTACGTCACTCTCTTAAGGGGACCGGGGACACATTTTTTTCGGTAAATGGATGAAATTGTCGAAATTTGAATTCTGGCATAAATAAATTGTATTAACCTTCCTCTACGTAACAAAAGTGGTTTTGTGTCGCTGTGACTATTTTTGGCGTAGTTACGGCCGTTTTAAATGGCTCTGCATGGTCATTTAATTCTCCACCACGCCCCCATTCCTCTGTATGCTCGGCTATCCATGTTCCTTCTGTTACCATTAATTCCCTATTTACAGTAGCATTGAGATGAAACAATTTTTGAATATTGGAATATATGCTGCCGTCTGTTGGCTATGTTATGAACTACTTCAACCTATAATTTAGTCAACATAAAACTTTATATTTCAAAACATGTTATCCATTCTAGTGACATGTTTGACTTGAAAAAATTCTATGTGTTTTTAGAAGTAGTATTTTAATATGTTTGAGAGTTGTAATCAAATGATATATTTAATAAGTTAGTGGACAGCCTGACATCAGCCTATACACTTCCTTGTTTACTATTGGGTTTGTTTTGGTCAATTTCGTGAATTGCAAGGAAGGTTGTGGGAAATTTTTAGTGAATATTATATCAAATCATGAGGAAGTAGATCCATCCAATGTAAGTAAACAAGTGCTTGACATTGCTGTATCAGTTGATGGAACATGGCACAAGCGTGGCCATACATCTCTCTATGGCATTGGCATAGTGATTCACATTCTGAGTGGATTAGTTATAGATTACCATGTGTTATCTAAATATTGTCACATGTGTGTTGTAACTGCTCAGGAACTGGGTGATGATTCTCCAGAATATAATATATGGCTGGAAGGTCATAAAGCATGTGGGGAATGCTTGAGGAATTTTGAGGGATCATTTGTAGCAATGGAAGTATTTGCAGCTGATATTTTATGAAAAAGATCAGTGGAAGAATGTGGCATGCGCTACACAACTGTGCTTTCTGATAAGGATCCCAAAACATTTCTCCACCTTTTAAATAAAGCAGTATATTGACCAGAAGTACAATTGAAGAAAGAAGAGTGCATTAACCATGTTGCAAAAAGGATGGGGACTGGTTTGAGGAATTTGGTGAAAGAGTGGAAAGTAAAAGGAACTACACTTGGTGGAAGGGGGCCTGGAAGTTTGAAAGAAGCAACTATTGTGAAGCTCACAAATTATTATAGGCAGGCAATATGTCCAAATATTCCCTCAACAGATAATATGAAATCTGCAATATATGCCTCACTATAACATTACTCCTCCACAGATGAAGATCCTAAGCATAAGAAATGCCTTTTAGGACCTGAATCATGGTGCTTCTACTACAAGAGTATCGCAACTGGACAAACCCCTCAAAACCCACAAAAAATGTCAGTTAAGTTCACAACTGCAATGCTGCTGAAAATTGTGCCTGTATACCAAAGGCTGGCATCAACAGAACTTCTGTCTAGATGTTGTAGAGGGGCTACTCAAAATGCAATGAAAGTCTTCATGCATGTAAATGGAAAATGTGCCCAAAAGAGACCTCTTTGTCCTCAAAAAGACTTGGAATAGCTGTTTCTAATGCAGTTGCAGAATACAACATGTGATGTAGTGCAACACAAGAAATGAAAATGGTTATAAGGAATTATAAACTTTCACCAGTATCCAACAAACTTGCCACACAAGGAGATGGAAGAAGAAAATTTTACAGTCAGCGGTCAGTCACACAACAAAAGAAAACAGCCAGGAAAGAACTGACAATCCTCAAGGTACACAGGGAGGAAGCCAAGAAGAAACAGGAGGGTAGGAGTTATAGTGTTGGTGAATTTTAAGAGATTTGGAAAGGCCATTATGAAAATTTTTAATGGTTTTAGAACTAAAATTCATTTAACTCAAAACACCATTTTTTGTAACCTGCAGTGTTCCATGCGGGTCAAATCTAAACCTATATTTACCAAAGTCAGTATGTAGCTTCTATGTGACCTAACAAAGAAATTGTAGGATGTATTTTGCATTCTTCTTCAACATACTCATTTTACGAGGCAAAATGTACAGACAATTAGTGGAAAATTACATGAAATAAAATTAAAAAATTGAAACAGGAGTTAATTGAGAAACATAGGGTGAATCAAGAATTCCATCCTAGAGTTGTTTTGTATTATAAGGAAGAATCATTTCACAAGTTTTCAAACTCTCAGGTAAAAGTCCATCCCGCAGGGAACTTTTTGAAAGTTGCCTGTTTCGCGAGTGTCATAAACACAAAGTACATCATATCTCATGAACTAATAAGGATATTAAGTTGAAATTAAGATATATTCTTTTCATAATAGTCCTACATATTCCATATCAATTTCATTGTGATTGCTCAAAAATTGTGGAAAATTAGAAAATGTGTCCCTGGTTCCCTTAAAGAAGCACAAACGCTTTGCCGCTGTGTTCTCATGTTTTCTTATTAAAATGTCAACTACGCTAGGTTTTACGTTTTTGTGATCATAAGTCACGAGACCTCAATTTTTATGTGGAATCCGACCCCTAGGACGTGACATTTCCTTTCGTAAGCCCCACATGCATTGGCGAAGAATCAAATCCGGACTGCTTTGGTGAGAAGCGAGACACGATGTCACTGGGACTGTTTCTATTATACTCCGTTTTATCCCATTTTTGCTTCGAGGTCAGGGGTCTGAATCATCAGATGCCCTTCTTGAGGCCAAACCATTAGAGAAGAAATGCTATGTGTTAATGGGGTGGTGGCGAGTGTGGTGCGGCGTCCAGGTGTTGAAGACGAGAGAAACACCCAGTCCCCGAGCCATAGGAACACACTTGTTAAAGTAATAATCCCTGGCACAATCGAAAATGAAACCATGGGCCTCAAGGACGGAAGGATAGTACGCTAGCCGTTCAGCTATGCTGCCGGACTGCTGTGTTCGCATTATAATATTATTTACTAACGAACTGGCCAAGTTATCAGTAGCACGCTATTACGGCGAGTTTGCTGCAGTCGGATGGTGAATGGTTTGAATACCCCTGCTGGCCGTCTTGAGAATAGTGTTCCATGGTTTCCCATTTTCACTTTCAAGGTGCAAATAAGGAGAATAAATCATCATCTCCATCATCATTGGAATAGGCCAAGTTACGCTTAACGTCATATTGTTGAATAGTTACCGAACGTTCATCACGTTTGTTAATTTTCAAGCGTGAAGTTACGCTCTGTACTGTCACAAAACTCGGTTAATGAACTAGTGCTAGTCCGGCTCCATGGCTAAATAGTTAGCGTGTTGGCCTTTGGTCAGAGGGGTGCCGGGTTCAATTCCCGGTAGGGTCGGGAATGGTAAACATCATTGGTTAATTTCTCAGGCAAGGGGCTGGGTGTACGTGCGTCTTCGTCATCATTTCATCCTGATTACGACGCTCAGGTCGCCTACGGGAGTCAAATCAAAAGACCTGCACCTGGCGAGCCGAACATTTCCTTGGACACTCGCGGCACTAAAAGCCATACGCCATTTCATTTGATTTCATTATGTATATTGACAGGGGACACTTCAAGATACAATAGTACGGCGCAACCGGTTTAAACACTTACGCACGTACCCCGGCAGTCTCATGAGAATCTACCGCCAGCCGCTACGTTAAAATTCTTGCAATTCTCAAAACGTGACTTTCCTCGAGAACGGAGCGAGCTAGAGACCTGAAAAATGCAATATTGTGATCCTCTACACAAAATCTATTATTTGTGTTAAATTGGTGCATCAGTTTCTTTCTATGTTGTATATATAAACAGGAAACGTGAATCTCTTTGAGTGATATATCATAATTGAAGATATAGTTCGTGAAGCCACTGCATTGCTTAATCTGCAAGTCCGAGTGTAACAATAAATACCTGGATAAGGCCACAAGTTATAGTTATTCGCGATGTGGAGGACTGTTTGTCATGGGGAGCTACAATCACATATTTGTGTTGAAACATACCTCCAATGTAAACAGAATCCTTGAATCTTCCATGTTTGTCCTAAATCTGTTCAGACATTCGGTAGTAATGTTTCAGGGCATACCTGCCCTACAAGCTGGTGTTATTGTGCTGATATGGTGTACGTAGCCAATCTGAGCAGTAATTTCCTCGTTCTTCTGTTTACAAGAAGGGGAAATCAAGCCCGTTTGAGGTCAGTAGCACTGGACGGTGTTTATACGCGACAATTCCGTGTTATTAGCTTCCAGGACGTTAATTTTTCAGGGCTTGCAGGTGTAGCGAATCGAAAAATTCGATGGACTGGAGAGAAACAGGAACGCATGAATATTATTATTCCCGAGGAAAACATACGGAGAAACATATGCAACCAGCGTATAGCGGATGTCATGCAGGCAGTATGAACACACGGCGCTACCCCAGGCACTAACTATTCAATGAATAAATTTATTGCTCCTTTAGGTTTGAGACCGAGTGAAGTAGTGTTTATTATCCTCCCTGTCTGTAATCGGCATTTTCGTAACAGCGTCGTGTATGAATGAACCAGATCAGGTTCAACTTTTAAGGAGACGTCATTGGAATAACAGGAATAATAATAATTTGTTGTATGTGTACCACATAGTCCCGTTTCTTAATACGGGGTCGGGGATGAGGTGAGATTAATTCATATGGCAAATTCTAACGGCCGGATGCCTTTTCTGACGCCAACCTCAGTTGAGGAGCTACGGAAGATGAAATGAATTATGGTGAATGGAAAGTGGGTAAGGAGGTGAAGGCAATCGGTTGTGGGCTATGAATAGGAGATGTCCTGGCAATTGCCTACATGTAAAAATGGAAAACAAAAGAAAACCATTCTCAGGACAGCCGAAGGTGGGGTTCGACCCCATCGTCTCCCGAATGCAGAGTTTGGCTCCATAGCCGTAGTGCTTTTAACACGCGCAATCACTCCGTTCGGTAATACTAATACTAATACTAATACTAATACTAATACTAATACTAATACTAATCATCATTCATATTGATTACATGCGGACGTGATGGTTCATCGCATCCCAATATGATTGCCCCGGTTTCGAACCGTGGTAACATTTATTCGAACATCCCGTGCAGGAAAGTGAAGCATACATTTATATTACAAAATATCAGTATATTAGATATTGGGCACTTCTGTAGCTGAACAGGTTAAATCGCACTCAACATGAGGACAGATATGTTAAATTGTTCTGAATCCGATATTTGAATTCAGTCATCGACAGTGGCTATCCTTAATCTATCCTCTCGTGTTCCTCTAATATCATTAAAGTCCGGGGACCGTTCAGAAATAGACTCAAATACAAAAAAAAATAGAGTTACAGATCGTCAAACAGTTTATACATTCACATACAAACATCTGTGATCTTTGAGATCACAGCTTTTATGAGGCATCCTGAATGTCGTAGTGCTATATAGGCGCATTGCTACTCTGTTTCATTTTTGTTTAAGCTTTCCTAATTTAATACCCCATCTCTTGCTTCACACGACAGTTGGAATAGCGGGTGTCGCTGTTGAAGTTTCCTTCAATTCATTCTAGTGCCGTAATATAGATTCTGTGGGTATGGGGCGGGCTTTAAAACACCAGCTGTCTGTCCCGCAGTTCATTTGCTAATACAACCCCTGGCCCAGCGTCCCTTTAGAGCGACCACTCCCATGCAATCTCGGTTAGTGTGCGCGTGACTCAACCTCCTGCTTTATTAATCGAAGTGCCAATTAGGTCCCCAGATCGAGCAACTCTTCGCTCTAATTTGTGTCGGGTCTTGAGGGTCGTCTTCTCTAGAGCTGTAACATGAAACACTAACAAGCAACATTAACAGCAGGAGCAGTGGATCTACAGAGCCTAATAATAATAATAATAATAATAATAATAATAATAATAATAATAATAATAATAATAATAATAATAATAATAATAATAATAATACTGGAGATACACCTCCGTACATTTGAACTGAGCGCCTTTAGAAGGCCATCTGTGATGTAAATCCTGAACTGTGTATTGGAAGAAGTTTGGACCTCTTATCTTCAGATGTCTCTACTGTCGACTTATGTGCCTCCTCTGACGGGAGGACGGATAATTTTTTTTAAAGGGAATGTTCTGTTTTCAAGTTTTGTACACCTGAAGTGTTTGTAAATTGTATTTTTTATGTGCTGAAGTTGTCAGCACTACATGGCCTCCTCCCTCCTGAAATGAAATGTCGTATGGCTTTTAGTGCCGGGACATCCTAGGACGGGTTCGGCTCGCCGGGTGCAGGTCATTCTATTTTACGCCCGTAGGCGACCTGCGCGTCGTGATGAGGATAAAATGATGATGAAGACAACACATACACCCAGCCCCCGTGCCATTGGAATTAACCAATCAAGGTTAAAATACCCGACCCGGCCGGGAATCGAACCCGGGACCCTCTGAACCGAAGGCCAGTACGCTGACCGCTCAGCCAACGAGTCGGACCTCCCTCCTGAAGTTGTCAACCAATCAGAAATTATTGTATATATATTTTTGCGGCCAATTAAAACTGGGGGTGTGTACAGGCATTCGACGTAGACGGTTCTGGAACTTTCCCCTCTGCTATAAAAGCTGGGAGCTTTTGGGCCATGTTGTCTTCTTCTTCGCTCCAGTATAGAGTGCATATGGTTAGTGAAGGCAGGCGCAAGCCTTGCCCGTCGTCGGATGGCCCACCAGCTCAAGGTAATGGCAGACATCTTTTAAATATATGATAGCTCCAGAAAGCTGACTCGAGGGGGAGGTTTCAAAATTCATTCCGAATGTAAATTTCTGAAGTTTAATATCATCTTTTAAATGTAAACATTGCTCGGCTCCATGGCTGAATGTTTAGCGTTCTGGCCTTTGGTCACAGGGTCGGGAATTTTAACCATAATTGGTTAATTTCGCTGGCACGGGCTGGGTGTATGTGTCGTCTTGATCATCATTTCATCCTCATCACGATGCGCAGGTCGTCTACGGGAGTCAAATCAAAACACCTGCATCTGGCGAGCCGAACTTGTCCTCGGACACTCCCGGCAGTAAAAGCCATACGCCATTCCATTCAATGTAATTTTTTTTTTTTTTTTTTTTGCTAGTTGTTTTACGTCGCACCGACACAGATAGGCCTTACGGCGACGATGGGACAGGAAAGGGCTAGAAGTGGGAAGGAAGCGGCCGTGGCCTTAATTAAGGTACAGCCCCAGCATTTGCCTGGTGTGAAAATGGGAAACCACGGAAAACCATTTTCAGGGCTGCCGACAGTGGGGTTCGAACCTACTATCTCCCGAATACTGGATACTGGCCGCACTTAAGCGACTGCAGCTATCGAGCTCGGTAATGTAAATTTTCAAGCAAGTCTACGGACTATATTCAAATCCACGTTAGAAAAGATGTAACTTGGGAATAAAGAGTGTTCACCCTCTTCTAATGCCCATTCAACTTGGTATGGGGGTGACTATGCTTTTCTAAAATTTTAAATTTTAATTCTATTTTGGTACTTAATATTTTCGCCATGTAATCAGCCTCAGTAGTATAGACTTAGCCTCTGTAACTTCGGCAATAAGCCCATATAGTATCTTAAGTGTTTTTCAAAGTGTATTTCAAAAGGAGTGCAACTGTTTCGCCTCCTAGCATTTTGTTTTGGCCGATTTCTTAAACCTTTTCTTTTGACCACTAAGGCCATTTAGAATGGGCACTTACTGTCTCTGTTTAAAGTGTCATTTTTTTGCCGGGCTGAGTGGCTCAGACGGTTAAGGCACTGGCCTTCTGACCCCAACTTGGCAGGTTCGATCCTGGCTCAGTCCGGTGGTATTTGAAGGTGCTCAAATACGACAGCCCCGTGTCGGTAGATTTACTGGCACGTAAAAAGAACTCCTGCGGGACTAAATTCCGGCACCTCGGCGTCTCCGAAGACCTTAAAAGTAGTTAGTGGGACGTAAAACAAATAACATCATTATTATTATTATTATTATTATTATTATTATTATTATTATTATTATTATTATTATTATTATTAAAGTGTAATTTATTATGGATGAGTATGTAATAGACTGTCGGGCTGAAATGACAGTGAATATTGTTTTCGGAGTGATCTAATGTAAAATTTGGATAAGAAACTTGTTCCTTTGAGAGGCCTGAATGTAGTAAATTTTGGACCTCAGTCTCCTAAGGTGTAATTGAGTGGAGCAATTATGCTCTTTGTTAGAGTTTACCTTTAGAGCTACCATGCTCATTCATTTGTATGAAAATGAAAAATTGAAAAGGAAGAAATGCAATTTCAAATTTTAGTGTTTTAAATTATGCTCTCATTTTTCTCCGTTCACCCATTTAAGCACCTGCAACCTACCAAAACACGGTAATAATAATAATAATAATAATAATAATAATAATAATAATAATAATAATAATAATAATAATAATAATAATAATAATAATAATGTTACTAGCTTTGTGTACCTTCAAATACTACAGGACTCAGCCGGCATCGAACCCACGAACTTTGGCTCAGAAGACCAGCTTATTACCATCTGAGCTACTGAGTCTAATGATCCCGTCACGTAAAACTGCAGGCTTGGTATCTTAAATTAGTTTTTGCTATTGACAATACGTCGCACCGGAACACAATAAATGTAATTAATCGTAGTGCATGTAACCTAACCTATATCACATCCGCTCACACAGTTTTTATGGCGACACTGGAATATGACAGGACTAGGAAGCAACCGTGCTTTTAATTAAGGTACAGCTCCAGCATTTGCCTGGTGTGAAAATGGGAAGCCGATGAGCATTACTTTCGAAGCTGACAACAGTCCTAACAGGTACACGGTCCGAACCGTGCAGCCAAATCACTCGGTACTTTTTAATTGGAAGCGTAATGATACTTTTATGGTACATGAACAATTTCGCTTACACATTTACCGTATTGGATGACTCTGTGGGTTAAGGTACTGGCTGATTATCGAACATCCTCAGAACAGTTTCCATTGCTTCCATTTTTGAGAACAAGAAATTATATGACTACATCCTTCTCAATCCTACACTTGATTAAACCCTTCAAATGTAAATTAAAAGCTTTTCAATCTGTCGAACACACAAGTTCAATATAAATATTACACTATAACATGTTGAATGAACAAACTTAGTTTAATAGTATTTATATTCCGTGTTTAATAGTTTTTTCTTTACAGATATCTTCTTCTTCTCCTTCTTAGAGTGCCTGCCGCCTCGGACGCTGGCGATCAACATGACTATTCTGGCTTTATCCATTGCAATTCGGAACAGTTCTGGAGATTTTTTGTTGAACCAGGTTTTAAGGTTGTCGAACCAGGAAATTCTTCTTCGCCCAGGAGATCCTTTTCCTTGCAGGATAAGTTGAAGCAGCTCATATATTTTATGATTCCTCATGATGTGTCCGAAATATTGTGGTTTACGACATTTGATGGTGTTGATCAGCTCTGGTCTCTTGTTAGCTCGGCGTAGAACCTCAACGTTTGTAACTTTCTTCTATATAGCCAGAGTTCAAATGCTTCCAGTCTAGCAGAGGTGGCTTTTGTAAGGGTTCATGTTTCCACACCATAAAAGAGAAATGAAAACACATAGAATCTAAGGAGCCGCATTTTGGTATCCATGGTAAGATCGTGATTCTTGAAGGTTGAGCTCATTGAGTTGAAAATACTTCTCGCTTTTCCAATGTGATACTTTATCTCTTGCGAGTAATATTATAAGTATTGACCTTGTGTATGCGACAGACTGGAAAACTTTTATGTTACATTTAACTAAGTCGACAATGGAAAGTATGTCTTCCTTCTTAACAAATTAAACCCTTCATACTCGAAGATCTCATTTTCAGAAGAATGCGTATTCTGTGGCCACTAAATAAACCTCGTTGGTAGGCAAATTATAATACAGGACCAGACTTGCAGTATGCGTTAAATAATTTTAAAATCTGCTGCATATAGGAATAGACATTTATGCTTATTTTTCGTTGATCTACAGAAGGTAAGTGATAGATTGTCAAGATAATTTACAGTGGATTTACTGAGAGATTATGGGATCGAGGTAAAATTGTTACAAGTACCCAAGGGCATATTATGTTGAAAATCAGGCTGCAGTGAGATTTCATGGTTGAATAATAATACTATTGGTTTTAAGTCCCGCTATCTACTTTTACGGTTTTTGGAGATACCAATGTGCCGGAATTTGGTCCCTCTGGATTTATTTCACGTGCCATTAAATCTACCGACACGAAGCTGACGTATTTGAGTACCTTCAAATACCACCAGACTGAGCCAGGATTGAACCCTCGAGATGGGCTGCTCAGCCCGTAAATTTATGGTTGAACGTGCAATCAGTGCATCACTGAAATGTGAAATGTCATATCCCGGAAGAAACTTGTCCTATCTCTGATTTATTCAACATCTAGGCATAAACCTGGGATATATGGATGAAATATCAACTTATAATTTTTCGAACTACGAAAGGACCACTGAGTAGAATAGGATATGCGTCATAATTCACACATACAACTCTGTGCTTTTTTGTAAATGTAGGTTATGGCAAATCTAATTTTGTACTCCAAATAAGCGACCCCGTAACATATGACTAAGAAGGTAAGAGAATTCGACTGGTGGAAGGGAGAGTGTGTTTGTTATATAGCCTAACGGGGTACAGTAATTGTATTACATCTTAGTACCACGAAGTGATGCACAACCCAGCTAAATTCATGAAGAATATGAGTATTGTTTGTTGTCACGCTAAATACATATAATATAATTACATTTTCATGGCTGGATTGACGTAGTGAATAAAAAAATGCCAAACTAGCAATAAAATCTGGTATGAAAGGCTATGGGGAAACAATAGATGGTTAGTGCTCTCTGAATGGAGGAAAAGGATAAAGCAGTTAATTAAGAATTAGCATTTGGTTAGTTGCTCGAACAACTACAAGCCAGATGTTGAGTTCCCTAGCGCCATATGAACAATGTCAAGTCAGCTGTTGAATACACCAACGTCATTTACTTCATTCAATGAACACACTCTGTTGTCATTACGATCCGCAATAGTTGACAGACTAGTAAAGTAGTATCTTGAACTAGGAACTATGCAGGGGTTAACAAAATGGGCTACGCATCGTGCTCGAGGGACCGTTGGTTCACGTAGGCTCTCAGTGGTCGAGCGACGTCACAGTTGCCCACAGCGCAGTACAGAGTACAGTGATGAACTGATGACAATGTGTTGGATTAAAGGCAGAGTTCATATTTGCCCTCCCATATTTTATTTACAAGTGTACTTCCGAAGTAATTTGTTTCTGGAGATCTTGTCAACATTTCAAATAAGCACTTTAGGCAGTACGGCTGACGCTGTTACCAGCTGGCCACGTGACACTCCAGTATTTGCAGGTCATATACTGTAGCTGGGTAGCAGGGCCAAGACCCTTACAGACCTGTGTGTGCCACAAGTTTGCCTGTATCTCATTTTAAGTGTCTAAACGTAGAACCAATGATCTCAATGTTTGTCCCATTAAAACTGCAGTCATCATCATCATCATCATCATCACCACCACCAAGCGTTCATATTTCAAATTATTTCAAATCATTGCGAAAGAATGGCATTTAACAAACTTGAAAATGAAGCTTAAATGAAATAAAATGAGAACAGAAGGATAGAGGCAACCCAGTCACCATTGTGGGCTTAAGGTAATGCGAATATAGAAAGGCGTGATAGCTCTGTGCCATTGTCCGGCTCCATGGCTAAATGGTTAGCGTGCTGGCCATTGGTCACAGGTGACCCGGTTTCGATTCCTGGCAGGGTCAGGAATGTTAACAATCATTGGTTAATTTCGCTGGCACGGGGGCCGGGTGTATGTGTCGTCTTCATCATCATTTCATCCTCATCACGACGTGCAGGTCACCTAAAGGAGTCAAATCAAAAGACCTGCACCTGGCGAGCCGAACATGTCCTCGGACACTCCCGGCACTAAAAGTCATACGCCATTTCATTTTTGTGACATTGTCACTAACATTTTACGAAAGCGGCTGTGGTATGAATCCCGAGTAATGCACGTGGGATTTCGAAAACGAAATGTCGTATCCCTGTGGTTCGCAAACTAGTTACTATGGCTATAATTACGATAATTGCGTAATATTACAAGCTTGAATGTTTAATAGTTATAGAAGTGTTCTGGTATATGGTTCTATTTCATCTTTATTATCCTCGAATTACATTCAGAAATCTGATTCATTACAAAAGAAGTTTCTGATATTCAATGATTTGAATTTCAAATCTTATGTTTCCAATTTATTTTTCAAGTTATCCGTAAATTTGTTTTAATCTCGATCGTTACTCGTTTGTCATGCATCCTCTACATAATTCTTTCCATCAACAAGCTTTCTGGGTTTTTTTTGGTACGTCTTGTCATCCACATTTACATCTTCGTTGATTTTCCATCAGAATGCGCACTTCTTTCTATCCCTATACACATTTTTGAAGATATATCCATGCCATTTATAGCACTGCGTTAGTATCCCTCACCCGATCTACAGAACAGTCCTACTCCACTATTAGTAGCTGTCATCCTCGGAGGCTTGGACTTGATTCCTGGCACTTCCGGGTATTTAAGATCGGCAAGAGTGCAGTTATGTGGTTAAAAATTGGCATGCAGCTCACCTCCCTTGAAAGTGTACCGGAAAAGAGCTGTAAATTACCACCTTCAGGAATACGAGGGCACGAATTTACTACTATTGCAACGTTCTGGACATATCCAATGTATTCTCTTGAACATTACGCTGGTCAAGTGAATGTATTTTTGACCAGTTTTATTGATATGGAGCTTACAGATGGACCATACCTTCAGCACTTTACTGACAGATTGATTACATCACCTGCCCATAGTCAGTGTGAAAGAACAGTGAAATCTTATTCTTAATGGTCCCATTGGTCACTAAAGCTGAAAGGATACTTTACCTTCCTTCCCTCTACTCGCTATGCGTATCAGTGAAGAGTTTTTCACTTGAACTAATTTTGAAAACCTAATCCCAAGCCATAACAACGCTTGATAAATGAATTTGCAACAGCGAATCTCAAACTAGCATCGGGATCCAATGAGTAATTTCAATCCTTGTCAGTTTTTGTATCATCTGAATATCTACCGATCACCGTCTCACAGAACAGAACAATCATAGACTTACCAATTTATTTATTGATTTGATATACACTGACTGACAGAGCAAATGCAACACCAAGAAGGAGTGGTCAGAACTTTATGCCAATTGCAGGGTAGACTGACGTCACTGAGGTATGCTCATGATGTGAAATGCGCCGCTGTGCTGCGCACGTAGCGAACGATAAATGGGACACGGCGTTGGCGAATGGCCCACTTCGTACCGTGATTTCTCAGACGACAGTCATTGTAGAACGTGTTGTCGTGTGCCACAGGACACGTGTATAGCTAGGAATGCCAGGCCGCCGTCAACGGAGGCATTTCCAGCAGACAGACGACTTTACGAGGGGTATGGTGATCGGGCTGAGAAGGGCAGGTTGGTCGCTTCGTCAAATCGCAGCCGATATCCATAGGGATGTGTCCACGGTGCAGCGCCTGTGGCGAAGATGGTTGGCGCAGGGACATGTGGCACGTGCGAGGGGTCCAGGCGCAGCCCGAGTGACGTCAGCACGCGAGGATCGGCGCATCCGCCGCCAAGCGGTGGCAGCCCCGCACGCCACGTCAACCGCCATTCTTCAGCATGTGCAAGACACCCTGGCTGTTCCAATATCGACCAGAACAATTTCCCGTCGATTGGTTGAAGGAGGCCTGCACTGAGCACTTCCGGCGTCCGCTCAGAAGACTACCATTGACTCCACAGCATAGACGTGCACGCCTGGCATGGTGCCGGGCTAGAGCGACTTGGATGAGGGAATGGCGGAACGTCGTGTTCTCCGATGAGTCACGCTTCTGTTCTGTCAGTGATAGTCACCGCAGACGAGTGTGGCGTCGGCGTGGAGAAAGGTCAAATCCGGCAGTAACTGTGGAGCGCCCTACCGCTAGACAACGCGGCATCATGGTTTGGGGCGCTATTGCGTATGATTCCACGTCACCTCTAGTGCGTATTCAAGGCACGTTAAATGCCCACCGCTACGTGCAGCATGTGCTGCGGCCGGTGGCACTCCCGTACCTTCAGTGGCTGCCCAATGCTCTGTTTCAGCAGGATAATGCCCGCCCACACACTGCTCGCATCTCCCAACAGGCTCTACGAGGTGTACAGATGCTTCCGTGGCCAGCGTACTCTCCGGATCTCTCACCAATCGAACACGTGTGGGATCTCATTGGACGCCGTTTGCAAACTCTGCCCCAGCCTCGTACGGACGACCAACTGTGGCAAATGGTTGACAGAGAATGGAGAACCATCCCTCAGGACACCATCCGCACTCTTATTGACTCTGTACCTCGACGTGTTTCTGCGTGCATCGCCGCTCGCGGTGGTCCTACATCCTACTGAGTCGATGCCGTGCGCATTGTGTAACCTGCATATCGGTTTGAAATAAACATCAATTATTCTTCCGTGCCGACTCTGTTTTTTCCCCAACTTTCATCCCTTTCGAACCACTCCTTCTTGGTGTTGCATTTGCTCTGTCAGTCAGTGTAAAAGCCAAAGGCAGCCATTTATACAAGTGGAGGCGCATGCTTATCCTAGCACACCGTCACTGCATAGTCCTACTTAGGAGGCTTGCAGTGGTGTCTCAATGGTGCACTAGCCGCCAGCGTCTTGGAACTAATGAGCCCACTGCTACACTGGGGCGAAACGTTGGTAATTTCACGTTTGAAAAAGCCCAAAGAGCTTAAATGTTTTTAATCATAGACTTTCTTGTAATACCATATACTTATGTCCTCACTCCACCCAGCAGAGGAATGTGAGAGGTAGATGTACACTGTTAAAGATTCCGTGATCTTGTTAACTCATAGAAATCGTACTACCGTGACAATCTGGAATATGGATTTTGTCTGCTTTTTTAAAGTATGCTATTTGGGTTTAGACACTCCTCTTAATAAAACTGAGTGGGTTATTATTTTTTTATTCCATTCAGCTTAAGCAGTTAAACACGTAATTTGCACTCTGGAACACACTGTTTACATCGACGGCACGTCCTCTCTTAACTTCAGTTCCGTCATTAACTTTAACTGTCCGATAGTGTTCGTTTTAGTGGTAAAGGATGGATTGAAGATTAAACTGCTATTAATAAGATATCCTGAGAACTCCCTAGAGCTGAATGCTCTCTTACAGAATACTGCGAATCGCAACTACAATACAGAACAACTGGTCAGTGAATGTATTTTTGACCAGTTTTATTGATATGGAGCTTACAGATGGACCATCTTATCATACTCACTGAACCTCTTTTCACACTCTAAGATTTTATATTGCCGGCTTTCAGCACTGTCTTACCATTTAGACTAAGTCGTCGGCATAGACCAGGATGCTTACTACATTTCCACCTAACTGAATCCCTCCCGGTCATTGACATCTAGGCTTACATAAGTACAATTGCACACACTACCCCATACCCTACAATAATACAGGTTACAGCGTTTTTATCGATTGAACGAAATACAACATTAAGTATTTAATTATGGTAAACAGTAAATGAAAATCCTGCTTCATAATTCACAGCCAGCTCCATGGTGCAGGGGCAACGTTCCTGCATTTTACCCGGAAGTTAAGGGTTCGATTCCTCACCAGTCCAAGGATTTTAATTTTAGTGTGAGGGACGTCTTGATTCAATTTCGCTTAGTATACTACCATTCCCCACGGCACTTAACGACCTTGAAAGGGCCTTGGCCTACCCAGCGACCGCTGCTCAGCCCAGAGGCCTGCAGATTACGAGGGGCCATGTGGCCAGCACGACGCATCCTCTCGGCCGTTATTCTGGGCTTTCGAGACCGGCGCCGCCATCTCACCGCCAATAGCTCCTCGAACCAGCCCTCAGGTCGAGAGAAAAATCCCTGACCTGGCCGGGAATCGAACCCGGCGCCTCCGGGCTAGAGGCAGGCACGCTACCCCTACACCACGGGGCCTGCAGTATACTACCATCCTGGGAAAATATACTTCCTAAATACTTGCAATGATCTACCTGTTCCAGTTATGTATTTCTTACATGATATTAAGTCCTCTTAGTTTTCTCCTCAACTAACATCAGTTTAGTCTTGTAAATGCAAGTTTTCTTATCATACTCACTGAACTTCTTTTCACACTCTAAGATTTTATATTGCAGGCGTCGTCGGCATAGACCAGGATGCTTACTACATTTCCACCCAACTGAATCCCTCCCGGCCATTGACATCTAGGCTTACGTAAGTAGGCTACAATTGCACACACTACCCCATACCCTACAATAATACAGGTTACAGAGCAGTTTCTAAAAGCACAAGTTCATGAGACCTATGACGAATATATTAAAGAACCCTGATACGAATGAACGACACCAGTTAAACTCCAACCAGTGGTGATTTACTAGAGTGGCGATATTTCATCACAATTTATCTAGTAACATTCGCTATATTACTGGATTGATCTAGGAAACGCTTGAGGATCAGTTAATAAGCAGCTGGACGTGTAGTGATGGCGCTACCATTGTGTGTACACGTGGCAATCTAGCGCGGGACACGTGTGTCTGCACGTGTGACGCCTAGCCTGGGGGATTACACGCTGCAAAGGGTAGCTACAACTGGCTGAGGCCTTTTAAAGTCGCCATTTAGTAGTAATGAGGATCAATGGTCATATACATGGGGAGCTTGCCCTTATTTTCGTCTCCGATGTTAGCAAGCATTCTGCCGTCGCGTCGGTGTCGTATCTCCGGGAGCTTCACGCCCAAGTTTAGAATATCTCATTTGAAAATAACAAGAATTACATTATTATAATTTTCAGCTCCCTCGGAATAGGAAGTATTCTCGATTACGTGCCCATTCTTGTCGTTTAAAGTGGTGTGCTCCAATTTCCGAGGCATTTTTATCGATTCAACGAAATGCAACATTAAGTATTTAACTATGGTAAACAGTAAATGAAAATCCTCCTTCATAATTCACAGCCAGCTCCATGGTGCAGGGGCAACGTTCCTGCATTTTACCCGGAAGTTAAGGGTTCGATTCCTGACCAGTCCAAGGATTTTAATTTTAGTGTGAGGGACCTTCACGTTCCAGTATAGAATATCTCATTTGAAACTTACCAAAGAATTACATCACTTCAATTTTGAGCTGAGGCTGGAACATAGATCACTCGGCCTCGTGAGACCAATTTCAAGAAATGAGACTTGGGATGTCGTAACGCTGGCCACGTGACTCTATAGTATATGTAGGCCATGTGGCAAGCTAATAACTCCTAACCTAATCCCATGGCACTACAGACCTGTGGCAAGCCAGTATGGTACGTAATGGCTAGTATGTGCCGCGGTTTTGTTTGGTTTCCTTGATTTGTCCGTCAAAGGAGTAGAAAACTACGGTTGCCGGACAATTGCGGTCACGGACATTTGCGGTCGCCGGACATTTGCGGTCACTGAGATAAACCTGTGTCCACTCACAGAAATTCCCCAGTTGTCACAGGATATTTGTGGTCACTGCATCAGGGCTTGGGCCTCATTAGCTTCATCTCGGGGTATCTCGCTAACCTGCCTGAGTTCCTGCTAGCTCCTTGCAGATCAACATTTTTCTTTCGCGGGCATTATTTAGAGATTAGTGCCTTCAGCCACAAACACCATTCTATACCGAAACTTCCTGGTAGCTCAATCTTGAAGGTAAGAGGAGGTAGACGAAATATGTGAAGAAAGATGACAGAATTGAAAGAACCCTTAAGAAATATGAAGAAACCAATGACATCAGGTCCTATTTAAGGGCAATTTCTTACACACACAAAACTAGTGTAATCTTCCTGCTGCTTCAAGTAATCCTAATGTAAATAGGTATGTACACAGGAACAACATTATAACGACGTTTACCACCCCATTTTTTTCCGAAAAATATGTTAGCGTGACGTTCGACTACCAGAAATTAATTAATTAATTAATTAACGATGGATTAACTTTTGTTTTTCTAAAAATGAAGGACTGGTGCGGAATAAAACAGTGTATTTTACCTTGAGCTACCTTTAATTATTCCACGATAAATAAATAGGAAACTTTTTTTTTATTAGCCTCTGATGTTTGTATATAAAAATTCACTTTATGGTGTATTAGAGTTTAAATATCAAATATACGAGCTGCGTCACTGTTTATATCGTGGTAGGCACGGGAACTTTCCGTGATGGTGGTGATTATTGTTTTTGTGACAAAGTAGAACGGCGCCACCATCCTCCCTTAAAACTAACCAGAAAACAATTCGAATAGGTCCGACTCTCTTTTAGGAAAAATGAAGGATAAGGCCACGGAGGACGTGAAAATGTAAGACTTGGCAAACATCGTACCGTAGGGGTCGGAAGAGAACAAGAGTTGACCAAAAGAGGCCGGATAGGAAATAGAATGGAATATATTTATTTATCATCTACAGAATTGTATGTTACCATCAATATGACATGACTTGTTCTTCTCCTTCAGACACACCCAGGTGACGATTTCATGTTGACTTTCCCTTTACTTTCTGTGGATATAACCATTTGCCTTATCAATAACTGTCAAATCCATTACAGCTCATAGCAGTAAATATTTACACCGGGAAGTTTCGATATAGAATTGTGTTTGTGTCTGAAGGTATCGGTCTCTAACTAATGCCTGTGAGAGAAAAATGTTGATCTGCAAGGAGCAAGCAGGAGCTCAGGCAGGTTAGCGGGGATACCCAAGATTAAGCTAATGAGGCCCACCTCCTGTTGCAGTGACCTCAAATGTCCTCTGACAAGTGGGAAATTTCTGTGAGTGGGCACAAGTTTGTGTCAGTGACCGCAAATGTCCGGACACCGAAAACTACACCATTCCGACATTCAAGTCCTTCTTGAGGTTCCAAGTTCTCAATCTGGGATCATAAATCATTAATAGGGGATATCAGTCTAGAACTGAATCTCTTACTCCATTACTTTTCATTGGACTAAGATATTGTTTAAGTAGGCACTAATTTTGATATTCAACGGTAACTTCAAGAGTTTATTAACGATTTTTCACTCTGCATTCCTGTCCTGACTTTAACAGTGACTAAAACTCCTATCATCCTCTTTACTCACCACTCCGGTGGAGATGAAGGAACAACGAAAATAAAGGACATAGTGTGAACTTTCTCAGTTCACTGGAAAGTGTTCAGATTTGTCATGAAAATAACTCCCTTACTTAATGCAAATGGAAAAGGGAGTCCCAGTTCTTTACGACGTTGTTGGAAATTATTGAGGGTTTTTTTTTTTTTTTTTTTGCGTCGCACCGACACAGATAGGTCTTATGGCGACGTATTGAGATCTTTGTCCGGCTCCAAGGCTAAGTGGTTAGCGTGCTGGCCTTTGGTCACAGGGGTCCCGGGTTCGATTCCCGGCAGGGTCGATAATTTTAACCATAATTGGTTAATTTCGCTGGCACAGGGGCTGGGTGTATGTGTCGTCTTCATCATCATTTCATCCTCATCACGACGCGCAGGTCGCCTACGGGCGTCAAATCAAAAGACATGCACCTGGCGAGCCGAACATGTCCTCGGACACTCCCGGCACTAAAAGCCATACGCCATTTCATTTTCATTGAGATCTTTAAATCTCTGCTCTGAGTGAGAAAGCGCAGCGTAGTCTTTGATTTCTGAGAAATTGTGCACTACAATACATGGATAATAAGAAAATGTGTGAACTTGGATATGCTTGAAATTCACCTTGTTTGAACTTTCGGGGCTCATCGAACTCCATTCCTAAGTAACAGCTTTAATCCACGCCGCTACAGTTATTACAACAACATAGAGATCCATTCTTCCTTTACTGGCCTTGTTCCCAATTACTGGGGATCGACATGTTAATTGTAGCCTATTTTTACGGTCAGATACCCTACCTTAAGCCAACCCTCTGTAGAGGGGTGTACTCGCTGTTTTTTTTTTTTTTTTTTTTTTTTGCTAGGGGCTTTACGTCGCACCGACACAGATAGGTCTTATGGCGACGATGGGATAGGAAAGGCCTAGGAGTTGGAAGGAAGCGGCCGTGGCCTTAATTAAGGTACAGCCCCAGCATTTGCCTGGTGTGAAAATGGGAAACCACGGAAAACCATCTTCAGGGCTGCCGATAGTAGGATTCGAACCTACTATCTCCCGGATGCAAGCTCACAGCCGCGCGCCTCTACGCGTACTCGCTGTTGCTTGTTAATATTAATGTTATTGCTTTTTCACGTACCCACTAACTACTTTTACGGTTTTTGGAGACGCCGAGGTGCAAGAATTTAATCCCACAGAGAGTTATTTTACGTGCCAGTAAATTCTACCGACAGGAAGCTGACGTATTTGAGCACCTTTAAATACCACCGGACTGAGACAGGATCGAACCTGCCAAGTTGGGGTCAGAAGGCCAGCGCCTCAACTGTGCGAGTCTCTCAGACCACCTATTGCTTGTTTCTACGGTGGTTGATAATGTGGTTGTTGTGTGTAAATTAAGTGTGTATTAAAGCAAAAAGCAAACACCCGGGAACCTGAGCTAGAGGAATTAACCAAAATCACGTATCCAACCTACGACCCTCCGAATCGAAGGCCGCAACCTTGATCACTCGCCGAAGAGCCGGACTCCAATAACGTAGACTATTGAAAATTATTCATATTCGATGAAAGTACATGTGAGTGATGGCCGTTCGGTCTCTAGGTCCAAAGAAATGAGTAAAAATAGTATAACACTACAGTAAATCCACCATATTTCCTGTTATTTCTAATAATTCATGTTTATGTAGTAACATACCCCGCCCTGCTCCTTGGCTAAAGGTCACCGTGCTGACCTTCGGTTTAGAGGGTCTCAGGTTCGATTTCCAGCCTGGCCTGGGATTTCCTCTCGCTGCGGGACTGAATGTTTGTGTTGATCGGAATGTATGTATGTTCAGTCCATCAGCGATGCCGCTGGTGGGATCCTCAACAGCTGTCATAGATAGCCTAGGCATCACTGAAGAGGCGTACTAGGGAAATGAGGAGTGAGGTAGTTTCCCGTTGCTCTCCTCACCGAGCCAGAGTTGCTATTACATATCAGTCTGCCAAGCCCACTGAAATGCATACACCAACCGACCCTATGAGCAACATTTTCACACCATTCATAGCAGGGACTGGCTGCATAAGGACTGGTATTACTAGCATTGCTCGTACCTCAGTCACTTTCATATTGTCAAAGCCAAGGATAAGACAGAGACTGATCTATGAAAGTAACAAAATTGCTCTAGCCTATACCAGAAGACATAGTGCACTGTAAACACTAGGTCCTGCCAGCTTTTTTTTTTTTGCTAGGGGCTTTACGTCGCACCGACACAGATAGGTCTTATGGCGACGATGGGATAGGAAAGGCCTAGGAGTTGGAAGGAAGCGAAGCAAAGCAAAGAGCAAAGTCATCTCCCTACAGGCCATGAAGGCCCTTGGAGGGGTGGAAGGTAAAGGCTTCCACTATCCGTAACCTCGGCACTTGATGGGGTGGAGTGGTTAGCTCTACGCCCGGCCGCCTTTGCCCCCAGGAATTACCCTGGTACTCAATTTTGGTGTAGGCTGAGTGAACCTCAGGGCCATATGCACCTCCGGAAGTGGAAATCTCATTTCTTAAATTTTACGACTTCCTGACGGGGATTCGAACCCACGTCCTTCCGGGCGAGCCGAGCACGCCTTTACCGCCTCGGCCAGGCAGCCCCTTGGAAGGAAGCGGCCGTGGCCTTAATTAAGGTACAGCCCCAGCATTTTCCTGGTGTGAAAATGGGAAACCACGGAAAACCATCTTCAGGGCTGCCGATAGTGGGATTCGAACCTACGACCTCCCGGATGCAAGCTCACAGCCGCGCGCCTCTACGCGCACGGCCAACTCGCCCGGTGATCCTGCCAGCAAAGGCACGTTAGTCGGAATACACTTCTCTTAATTTAAGCACAACACACTACAGTACTTTTTTTTTTTTTGCTATTTGCTTTACGTCGCACCGACACAGATAGGTCTTATGGCCACGATGGGATAGGAAAGGCCTAGGAGTTGGAAGGAGGCGGCCGTGGCCTTAATTAAGGTACAGCCCCAGCATTTGCCTGGTGTGAAAATGGGAAACCACGGGAAACCATCTTCAGGGCTGCCGACAGTGGGGCTCGAACCCACGATCTCCCGGATGCAAGCTCACAGCCGCGCGCCTCTACGCGCACGGCCAACTCGCCCGGTGGTCCTGCCAGCAAAGGCACGTTAGTCGGAATACACTTCTCTTAATTTAAGCACAACACACTACAGTACCGACCATAACAGAAACACTGAGTAGTGAATACATCCCTCCACATAGAGTTTTGGCGTCAGGAAGGGCATCCGCTAATAACGCTGGCCCCAAATCCACGTCACCTGCCGACCCCAATAAAATGGGGTAAAAGTAATAAATAAAAGAAGAGTATGGTAACATGCCGCAATGTGTGTGCGATTTCACCTGATTATATAAAAAAACGGAATGAAAACTGTGGATCTAAGCCTCGGAAAGTCAACTGAGTAGAGGGGGCTCCATTCCCGGCACAGCCATCTTCGAAGTGTTTTCCGTGGTTTCCTACTTCTTCTTCAGGCAAATGGTACCTTAGTTAAGGCCATGGTCGCTTCGTTCCCTCTTCCTTGTCTATCCCTTCCAATCTTCCCGTACCCCACAAGGCCCCTGTCCAGCACAGAAGCCTGGGACAGGTACTGGTCCCCCTTCCCAGTTGTATACCCGACCAAATGTCTCACGCTCCAAGAAACTGCCCTTGAAGCGGTAGAGGAGGGATCTTCGCTGAGTCCAGACGAAAAACCAACCCTGGAGGGTAAATTAATTAAATAAATTAATAGATAAATAATAATAATAATAATAATAATAATAATAATAATAATAATAATAATAAGTACATTTCTCAGACAGACAACAGTTTCTTTCCCAGCTCAAGCCGCAAATGATATCAAATAATCACACATCAGAACAAACACCACAGGAACACAAATTTTCAATTAAAAATTATATACTCAATAGGCCTAAGTACGCCGGGCTATTCATCGCAATGTTGGAAGTTCTTAAAATTAAATACAAATCCTAGAGGATCATACTTCACGAGCCTCGAACACTGGTTTTCAACAGAGATCCTGTAAGTGACGTCCATAATGCATGACACATCGGTATCGTTTGAACCTTCCTTGAAAGTTTCAAGAAAGAAATTCTCAAGGGAATAAAGAACTTCAGTAAGAGGTTACAGTACAATACCTTGCAGCTGTTGTTCTGCTATGGTGAGAATTGGGCTGTGCGATTGCGTACACCAGTCATTAGACCCGTGCGATGTCCAGATACAGCCTCATTGTTCTCGACCTAGTTGGAAATCATGTGGCCTGACTGTTAAGTGAAGGAAGGGCAATGCTCTAAGACAGGTCACAAAAGGCCGAATGAGATTTCTTCACACAGAACTGGAATTGGTGAGATCTAATCCCTTACTTTAACGTTGAATCTGCTTGTAATGTTTCGTGTAGCAACTACCACATGATCCATGTAAGAACTGTTCTCTCTTCCATCAGTTGTGGAGCTGCTCGCCTGTTATACTCAAGGTTGTGGGATCGAATCTTGGTGAAGTCGGTTAACATTTGAGAGTGCTTAGATAGGAAAGACTCGTGCCAATAACTTTATGGACACGTTAAGGAATCCCTTTAGAGGGCGAAATTGTGGTGATATAGCACCTCATAAAACTCATAACAATTCAAGGGACGTTTAAACAAAGCACTAAAGAAAGTTATTTCATCAGCAAACTCTTTGTGGACATAAATTTGAACTTATGCACTTCGTCTTCAGTGGGCAAAAGTTTAGGAAAACGATGTCCTCTTAAGGTCTTTTCGGCAGATGACATTCAAACTGATAGTAGCGAATACATTATTATTATTATTATTATTATTATTATTATTATTATTATTATTATTATTATTATCTATTCGCATCGAACATCCTAGGAATTGGCTTTTCCACTCTTTTGTATTAATGTTTTTCTCATATTCCTATTTCTTTGCCCTATACCCCTACTCTGAGTGATGTTCTGTCAAAGGGCGAATTGGCCGTGCGGTTAGGGCCGCGCAGCTGTGAGTTTGCATCCGGGAGATAGTGGATTTGAACCCCACTGTCTGCAGCCCTGAAGATGGTTTTTCCCATTTTCACACCAGGCAAATGATGGGGCTGTATCTCAATTAAGTCCACGGCTTCTTCCTTCCCACTCCTAGGCCTTTCCTGTCCCACCGTCGTCATACGGCCTACAGTATCTGTGTTGGTGCGACGTAAAACAAATTGTAAAAAAATGTTCTGTCACCTATGCTTTACCTCAAGAGGGACTGATAATCTCATTCGCTTTTTGTCTTTTAAAGCAACAATCGTCGCTACCAATATTAGGTACCTCAAACCATTAAACATGATACTGTACTATCCCAAAATTGTTCTGGAGTTGATTTCTAAAACCCGGGTAAGAAATCATACCATTTCTTTATTGAGTTCTGGATTAAAATTTCCCTTCATTGAAAATGGAAGACTAACTGGACGAAGAAAATATGTAGTGCGGAAAAGGTAAATGGACCATTTGGGGTTTTGTTAATTGACTTTTTGTGATCTTATAAAGCACAAAATCCAAACAATTTTGTGCCAAATTTGTTTTTTTTGACAAATACTCCATTTTCATTTTCCGCATTACATATTTAGTTATTTCACAGCCCTGAATGTGCACATCACGGGAAAACTGCTTAACACAATTTCTTGAAACTCTATATTTAATTTCACAGGTATCTTGAGTGTAAACGAGGCTATATATTATTTTATTAGTACAGTAGCCTAGCAATATTAAGGGGATCAAAGCAGGAAATATCAACTTTCACCGTTAATATTAGTTGAGATGATGTGCGCTCTCTCTCTTCTTTCTTTGGCTGCCACTCAGGTGATCAACTTATCACAGCAGCAATTGTATAAACAATTAAACCCATCAAAGACAGGTTCAACAACTAGTGAAAAATGAGAATCCAAATGGAAATAAATATACATATTGTCGCCTGGTGGCAAGACATGGAGCTAATATTTTAGTGGAATATTTCGCGAGCGCGTTGCTTAGTTAGCATATCTACGAAATTTCAGACTCCTACGATCATTACAGCCCGTGTTGTGTCGCGGTGATCTCCGGCAGTTGAATTGTGGACGCCCGGAACCATCACAACCTACTACTGCTGCTAACAAGAGACCAGGCCGACTACAATGAAGCTTGGTAGGACGATCAATTAAGACGACATAAACTTACAGGTGATAGGCATTCTGCCGTAAAAAATACCTGTGTATGTTCAGTCTTCAGCCCTAAGGCTGGTTGGATCCTCAACAGCTCCGCCATCAGCTGTCATAGATGGCCTAGGCATCACTGAAGAGGCGTACTAGGGAAATGAGGTGTGAGGCAGTTTCCCGTTGCTTTCTTCACCGAGCCAGAAGTTGCTATTACATATCAGTCTGCCTAGCCCACTGAAATGCATGCACCAACCGACACTATGAGCAATATTTTCACACCATTCATAGCAGGGACTGGCTGCAGAAGGAATGGCATTACTCACATCGCTTATACCTCAGTCACTTTCATATTGTCAAAGCCAAGGATAAGACAGAGACAGATCTATGAAAGTAACAAAATTGCTCTAGCCCATACCAGAAGACATAGTGCACTGTAAACACTAGGTCCTGCCAGCAAAGGCAAAGTAATAAAAAATAGTAATTTGTTGCTGCAGTTTTAAATAGAACGTTGTATATCGAAGGTAACTATTGCAATGAGACTTGGTAGGATGATCAATTAAGACATCAAAGCATCACTCCACGCCTGCCGTTGATATATAGGCTGTGCACAACATGACAGAATGACAGAATGAGGGATTCTGAACAGAAATCCGGTAGTTACCTCGTTTGTGCTAATACAATATTAATAGCACGCACGTTTATATAGACTACAGAGTGCTCCCAAACAAGGTTGCCATCCAGTATGTGCAGTGTTTGGTGTGTTCGAAAGTGTCCGACACTCAGTGAGGTGGCATGATCAGGCATGCATTCAGGCGCATGGTGGACAATTTGAGGACTTCTTGAATTAAAATGCAGGTACACCAACATGGCGGCAGCTACTCAACATGGGATGTATAAAGTTGGATGTTGGGGACAGCACAAACACGCAGCCCCCGGGCCATTGGAATTAACCGATGAAGGTTAAAATTTCCGAGCCGGCCGGGAATCAAACTCGGGACCCTCTGAACAGAAGGCCAGTACACTGACCACTCAGCCAACATAAATTTGGAAAGTCGGTAACTCTTAAACGATCGACCGTGGAGCATATGTTCATTGGGACTTGTTTTTTGTGGTATACTCTCCACCGCCCGATTACTTTCCACATGTTTGGGAATACCCTGCACAGATGGCAAACATTTCACCCTATATCATGTTTCAATAATGATGTTATTGGCTTTACGTCCCACTAACTACTTTTCCGGTTTTCGGAGAAGCCGACGTACCGGAATTTAGTCCCGCAGGAGTTCTTTTACGTGCCAGTAAATCTACCGACACAAGGCTGACGTATTTGAGCACCTTCAAATACCACCGGACTGAGCTAGGATCGAACCTGCCAAGTTGGGGTAGGAAGGCCAGCGCCTCAACCGTCTGAGCCACTCAGCCCGGCATATAATATTTCAACTTCCTTTATAAACGATACAAACGTACGGTACTAAAAACCTAATGCTTCGATATTTTCATATTCTGTTCCAGTTAGTAAAATAGATTTGTAGAGATGAAATTTCTATGCGTACTGTCAAAATTTCACTTTCAGTATAAAGTGTTTTGAGGAACTTTAAAATAGAACATTGGTATATTTCTGCAGTGCATACGCAAAGTCATTCTACGCCACTATCAGCTAATTACTCCGAGCCACCCAGCTACTTTTCACTAATTAATTACAACGCTACCGTTAATTTTACGGCAAAACATGTATTGTCATTATTTTACGACGTATTAATTAATCTTTCACCCAATTTTTTACGAAATCCTACTTGTCACATTATGTTTACATGTAGTGTGACCATAGATGCACCAGTCTTCCAGTTCAAAGCCGCAACTCATTTTTTGCATGTGGTCTTCCATGCGGAATCAACCATAAAAGTGAGAGGTGGGTTCCGACATAATAAGACTCGATGTCCCCCTTGTTAGTACTGTTACGTGTCACCCCCGTAGTAGCACCATTCGGTGTTTCCCGGAAGGGATGACTCAGCCAGGCCGGAGAAGTCCAAGCCGGACCGAGGACATGCCGTGGTCTTTCCCTCTACTGTTCTCTTCGTCTGGTTTCCCCATGCACCTTTTTAGAACCTTAAGCGAGAATGTTCCGTCTCTGGCCGAGCCCCGAAGATCATCACGATATAGTCCGACTCGTTGGCTGAATGGTCAGCGTTCAGAGGGTCCCGAGTTTGATTCCCGGCCGGGTCGGGGATTTTAACCTTAATCGGTTAATTCCAGTGGCCCGGGGGCTGGGTGTTTGTGCTGTCCCCAACATTCCAGCAACTCACACACCACACACATATCACCATCCTCCTTCACCACAATAAGTTCACATGGCAGATGCCGCCCACCCTCATCGGAGGGTCTGCCTTACAAGCGCAGCACTCGGCTAGAAATAGCCGCACGAAAGTTAAAAATCATCATCATCATCATCATCATCTGTTTACCCTCCAGGTTCGGTTTTTCCCTCGGACTTAGCGAGGGATCCCACCTCTACCGCCTCAAGGGCAGTGTCCTGGAGCTTCAGACTCTTGGTCGGGGGATACAACTGGGGAGTATGACCAGTACCTCGCCCAGGCTGCCTCACCTGCTATGCTGAACAGGGGCCTTGTGGAGGGATGGGAAGATTGGAAGGGATAGGCAAGGAAGAGGGAAGGAAGCGGCCGTGGCCTTAAGTTAGGTACCATCCCGGCATTCGCCTGGAGGAGAAGTGGGAAACCACGGAAAACCACTTCGAGGATGGCTGAGGTGGGAATCGAACCCACCTCTACTCAGTTGACCTCCCGAGGCTGAGTGGACCCCGTTCCAGCCCTCATACCACTTTTCAAATTTCGTGGCAGAGCCGGGAATCGAACCCGGGCCTCCGGGGGTGGCAGCTAATCACGCTAACCACTACACCACAGAGGCGGACAAGTTAAAAATCACGATATAAAAAGGAGGTTGGCCGCGAAGAGCCAGTGAGTAATGAGAGTGGGACGGCAGTAGAGCAGGTTGTCGTTGTCGTCGGTATCCCACCAGAGTATCGTCGTGTAATGGGAGGAGTACTGTCTGTGTACTGCCTTGGAGTACTGTGTTGCGTACTACCGTGAACTGTATACAGTACTTGCAGTCTGTGTGTGGAACAGTTGGTGTGGGTTAGAGTTGGAGCAGAGTTAATTGTCATTGCTGTGAGGAATACTGTAATGCAGATTAGCTCTGTTGAGTTGTTGTTATTATGTGGCCGCTGTTTTCACTTGTCAGTGTTGAGTAGTTCACTGTGTGGCGTGGTCACTGTTTACTGTGTGAGTTGTGGACTTTCCGTGAAGTCGAGCCAAGGGACACTCATCATGGTCATTCGTGGTTGAATATAATTGAGTGTGCATATGTGTGTGTGTAATTGGGTCACCCTAGAAGTATATTTGATCGATAAAACATGAAGTGTTTTATTCGTAACAGTACTACATTAGTAGTAGCGTAGTGGTAATAGAGCAACAGTCCCGAAGGGCCCTGGCCTACAAAGCGACCGCTGCTCAGCCCGAAGGCCTACAGAATATGAGGTGTCACGTGGTCGGCACGACGAATCCTTTCGCCCATTATTCTTATCTTTCTAGACCGAGGCCGCCATCTCACCGTCAGATAGCTCCTCAATTGTAATCACGTAGGCTGAGTGAACCTCGAACCAGCCCTCAAATCCAGGTAAAAATCACTGACATGGCCGGAAATCGAACCCGGTGCCTCCGGGTAAGAGGAAAACACACTAACCCTACACTGCGTAGCTGGCACGCTGTATTAGTACAGTAGTTATCTATATATCCTCTTCTTTTTTCTTCTTTTCCTTGCACTTTCTTTCAATCATTTGGGGTCGGCATTTGATGTGGATCTGGCCCAGTTTGACGCCCGGATGCCTTTCTGGACGCCAGTTTTATGTTGCGGAATGTGTTCACTTTTGCGTGTGCATGTGGTGGTTGGTAGTGTGATGTACTGTGTGTAGATGGAGATAAGTTTAACTAGTAGTTTTCCGAGCGAGTTGCCCGTGCGTTTGGTGGCACGCTGCTGTGAACTTGCATTCGGAAGATAGTGGGTTCGAATCCCACTGTCGGCAACCATAAAGATTGTTTTCCGTAGTTTCTGATTTTCACACCAGGCAAATGCTGGGGCTGTACCTTAATCATGTCCACGACCGCTTCCTTTCCATTCCCAGCCCTTTCCTACCCCATCACTGCCATAAGACCTGCTTGTGTCGGTGCGACGTGAAGCCACTTGTAAAAACAAAACAGTGGTATGTATTAGCTGTTTATACTGTGTCTTATATTGTATGAGATTGTTCCATTTAGGAAAAAATCATAGATTTTATAATGTTTTCTATAATGTGGTTAAGTGTAAGAGAGAACGATGTGTCCTAACTTCGCTACTTCTGCAAATAAATAAATAAATAAATAAATAAAATAAATAAATACAGTTAAGTTAAATAAAGTAAAACAAAACTGCAAAACCCCTCGTAATGATCATCACAATATCAACTGTCACATAAAACGACAAGCTTGTCTTGCCTTTTATTTTTCATGAACCATAAAATACTGGCGTATATGATCTTAATTGCCCTTGTTGGCTCTTATAAGTGTTGCATCTTTGAAGCAGAAATGTGTACCGGATTAATTCCCAGAGTACCGGCCTGAGTGGCACACAGCACTGGTTTTCTGAGCTGAAGTTGGCGGGTTCGGTCCCACATGGTTCTGATGGTATTTGAAGGTTCTCAAATACATTAGCCTCATTTAGGTCTGTACAATAACTCATGTGGAACAAAATCTAGTTCCTCGACGTGTCCGAAAAACATAAAGTAGTTAGTGGGACCTCTTATTATTATTATTATTATTATTATTATTATTATTATTATTATTATTATTAACGTGTTACTTGTTTTACGTCCCACTAACTATTTTTACGGTTTTCGGAGACACCGAGGTGCCGGAATTTGGACCCGAAGGAGTTCTTTTATATGCCAGTAAATCTACCGACATACGTCTGCTGACGTATTTGAGCAACTTCAAATACCACCGGACTGAGCCAGGATCGAACCTGCCAAATTGGGGTTAAAAAGCCACAGCCTCAATCGTCTGAGCTTCTCAGCCCGACATTATTATTATTATTATTATTATTATTATTATTATTATTATTATTATTATTATTATTATTATTATTATTATTACTCATCTTTGTGAGTGACGGGATTCAAATATGAAGTCTCTGAATAGTGTTGCTTCTGTCTTGAGAATGAATTAGAACCCTCATATATGGAGAAACCTTCCTGTTTTTAGGTTCATTGATCTGAAATGTTGTACCAACAGACAACCGCTCTGTATCCTACGACAGATGGAACGCCGCCTAGGGTTCAGTAATGTACTTAGCTAGGCAGAAATCAGGGCCAAGCTAACACGATCGCGACCGCCCAATGAAAACAAATGACTCACTGTCGGCGATTCATTACGAAGACTTGACTCGAAACCGTGTCTTGTAATGTGATTGTGCTGTCGCGAGGGTGGGGAATAGGGAGAGGGCCGCGTTGCTAAGTGAACAAGTGGAGATGCAGGAAGCAAAACTTTCATATTACTTGAGCAGAATAGGTGCAGTCCGCCTCTGTGGTGTAGTGGTTAGTGTGATTAGCTGCCACCCCCGGAGGCCCGGGTTCGATTCCCGACTCTGCCACGAAATTTGAAAAGTGGTACGAGGGCTGGAACGGGGTCCACTCAGCCTCGGGAGTTCAACTGAGTAGAGGTGGGTTTCCGTTATTTCCCACTTCTCCTCCAGGCAAATGCCGGGATGGTACCTAACTTAAGGCCACGGCCGCTTCCTTCTCTCTTACTTGTCTATCCCATCCAATCTTCCCCCCCCCCCCCCTCAAGGCCCCTGTTCAGCATAGCAGGCGAGGCCGCCTGGGCGAGGTACTGGTCATCCTCCCCAGTTGTATCACCACCCAGAGTCTGAAGATCCAGGACACTGCCCTTGGGGCAGTAGAGGTGGGATCCCTTGCTGAGTCCGAGGGAAAAACCAAACCTGGAGGGTAAACAGATAAAGGAGAAGAAGAAGGAGGAGAAGAAGAAGAATAGGTGCAAACCACTGCAGCTTATCCTCTCCGTCACTGGAATGTCATTACTCAGTTCTTGGTTCAAATCTCTCTCAGTACACAAGTAAGACGTGCTGGACCGGGGGACTTGGCTGTGCAATTTGGGCCGCATATTTGTTATCTTTTATTTGGGTGATGGCGGGTTCCAACATCACCATCGGAAGCCTTGAAGATGTTTCCCCGTAGATTCCCTATTTTCACACCAGGCAGATGTTGGGGATGTACCTTAATTGAGGCCATAGCCACTTCCTTCCCTTGGCTATCCTATCTTTACCAAAAACCTATCTGAGTAGTATGGTCAAGAATAACATAGACTGGCGTCTAATGATCGACTTGACTTTGTGCTGTTATATCTGGTGGCCCACCCCCTACTCATGATTATGTTTTATTAAATCCAACCAACGTTACATTTTGCCGGGCTGAATGGCTCAGGCGGTTGAGGCGCTGGCCTTCTGACCCCAATTTGCTAGGTTCGATCCTGGCTCGGTCCGGTGGTATTTGAAGGTGCTCAAATACGCCAGCCTCGTGTCGGTAGATTTACTGACACGTAAAAGAACTCTTGCGGGACCAAACTACGGCACCTCGGTGTCTTCGAAAACCGTTAAAGTAGTTAGTGGGACGTAAAGCAAATAACATTATTATTATGAATTATTATTATTATTATTATTATTATTATTATTATTATTATTATTATTATTATTATTATTATTATTAACATTACATGTTTTCTTAAGGTCAGTATTGCTGTGTTTCAAAAATGTAAATGAACCATATCGAAGGAAAAGTCCACCTCTGTGGTGTAGTGTAGTGGTTAGTGTGATTAACTGCCACCCACGGAGACCCAGGTTTGATTCCCGGCTCTGCCACGAAATTTTAAAATTGGTACGAGGGCTGGAACGGGATCCAGTCAGCCTCGGGAGGTCAACTGAGTAGAGGTGGGTTCGATTCCTATCTCAGCCACCCTGGAAGTGGTTTTCCGTTGTTTCCCACTTCTCCTCCAGGCAAATGCCGGGATGGTACCTAACTTAAGGCCACGGCCGCTTCCTTCCCTCTTCCTTGTCTATCACTTCCAATCCTCCCATCCCCCCACAAACCCCGTGTTCAGCATAGCAGGTGAGGTCGCCTGGGCGAGGTACTGGTCATCCTCCCTAGTTTATCCCGACCGAGAGTCTGAAGATCCAGGACACTGCCCTTGGGGCGGTTGAGGTGGGATCCCTCGCTCAGTCCGAGGGAAAAACCGACCCTGTTGGGTAAACAGATAAAGAGGAAGAAGAAGAAGAAGAAGAAGAAGCAAGGGGAAAACGTCTATGCACATTTTCACCGTCCAATACTTCGGACCATTGTACAAAAGTGTGTGTTTTTGCTCCCTGATATAACACCTGTGCCCGTAATGCTATACAATTGTTAGGTTATGCTACATCTATAATGGTAGAAAGTTAAATGAACGCCGTAAACCATGACTGGAAACTCTGGCACGGTCATTAACTTTCGAGGTTGAAGGGCCAAAGTTTGGTACTACACTTTTAGCGAGTATCATGCATTTTGTTTATGTAGCCGAGTCGGCAATGTATCGGCCGTATCTGAGCACCGGTAGTGTAGTGGTTTGAATCCAACCTTCTGTTCTTTTTTAACGACGGAGTGTGTTCCACTGTAACAGGGACACAGTGTTAAACCACTCCTACAAGGTCACATTACAGCACATATTCTTGCACTCACGGTGTATCCCAGAGACGAGTACGTCGATATGTTGCTATTTTATGCAGTAAAAAGGCAGACCACGTTCGAGTCGCAACGCCTGCATCACGAGCAGTTTCTTGACAGAAGACTATGATATGTTACAAAATCTTGAATGAGGATAGCGGTCAACTGGAACTCTTGAAAGGGTACCTCCTGTTAGAGATGCTCCTATAACATCTGGTTCAAGTGAAGAGGCTGTTTTGGATGCTGTCCGGAATAATCCTCTTATTAGTACTGAACCATTCTGTTCATTGGGACAATTGTATTAATTTGAGTATTGGATATTGGAATCACACAAGGCCACCCACGAAGCCGATGTCTTACAGTATATGTCATAAAGGGGTCCAGAAGAAGCGTTCTTATGTGAAGTGAGCGCGAGCGTCATTATGAGAAATCTCCAGAACTCATTAAAAGAAGTTATGTCCCAAGCCAAGCCTCTTGATGAAGAGTGGGGACGCTTTCCAGTTCGCGGCTAAACTTATTATAGGAGGGAAGAATGAAATAAATTAATATCTTTGGTTACAGAAGAGTTGCATTGGATTTGAGACAAGAATTGCAACCTGTATTATTTCTGCTTTATTTTGATAGGCATTAGGGCTGCATTAATTAATGCATTCGCTAAGTTGAGCTCATGATAATTAATGCGGGAAAATTTTCCCGGGCGCGCTAAGAGTGCACGCAGTCAAGCGGCGTGATGACGCTATCCGGAATTATAAATTAAGGCCGCCAGGGCATATCAGAGTCATTCTTGGACTGAAAGGCTGCACGAACGTATCGTCATACTGCGTGTTGGTACTGAGAACAACGCTTTGTCTTCAAGCTACACCGACTACCTGTACTGCTATTTCTGCAAGGAAGTAAGTACTCAACTTGAATATTCAGATGAATTTGGATTTTACCTGCGAGAATCTGCTATGGGGAGATGAGGTACTGCTTATAAGAGACTAATGAACTAGTAGCTTCATATTTCTGTGAGGCCAAGGTAGTACTGACGAAAGGCTAGAATTAAGCTTGGCTCAGGTTAGGAATTCTAAAACTATTTGTTGTCCGTGTGATAGGGTGATAGAACAGTGACTGAGAGTAGTGGAGAAACTATTGTGTACCAGGTTAAAACTCTGAACGAGACTGGGTCAGTGTGCCGTGTGAGACACGCTAGTAGTGGAGACAGGCATCGAGTTTGGACAGTCTGTAATATATGGATTTATTTTCAGTTACCCCAGCATCAAGTCAGAGCGAGTGTTTGACAGCATCATTGCAAAGAAGCCACAACCAGGAGCTGAAGCCAACACAACAACGGGCATCGATCCAGGAACGTGGGGAGCACCTGATCAGCACAACATCGAAGGGGACACATTCCGACTACAGAGGGAGCTGTACGAAGACACCACACCAGCAAGAATGTCTCCCAGTGGTCAACAGTATCTGAGGCCAGATCTGCAGTCTATCAGAATGTGGTAGATCCAGTGGTCCACAGGGATGGCCGCTCCGCTATGTCCCTCGTCAGAATGATAAATTAAGGTCAGAGCTTTCCAATTCTGTTTCAAGCATGTCATTTAAATTTAGATAGGAATATGGGGGCCGTCAGTCAACAAATTTGTGGTAGTAGAAGAATTTCCCTTGTAATTTAGAGCTAGGCCTCAAACTCGAACCCCGTACTTTAAGGTAGATGTTATTTGTAGAGTCCTTGTTAGCGAAGTTATAGCTCATTTTGATTGCGTTATTTTAACGTACGTGTTTTTGTAAGGGTCTGATTGTACTCATTTGGGCATAGGAAGTGTGTCTACAGATAGGTACTTTTATTAGATCGCATTTAGGCATTTGTTTCTGCAGACGTAGAAGTGTATAGTTATGACCAAGTCGTGACCAAGTCGTGACCAGTAATTCACCCAGATTCACTGATAGAGCGAGCGAGTCCAAATATTTAAGAGCTTTGAGCCCGAGAGAGGCAGAAGTAAAATTTGCAGTTGGCATGAGAGAGCCCAACTATTGAAAGTTTATTGAATATATATTGGAAACGCCCAGTATGGCCATGTGACGATCGCTTAATGATTAGTGTTTTGTAGCACCAGGATTTAGCCCATGAGAGGCATAAGTAAGATGAGCGAGATTGCTTGAGGTATTGAGACGAGGGCAGATAGCCCAGGTATATTTAAATGAGGGCTTTAGCAGCTGACTACGTGAAGTGTTCTTTTGAAAGGCAAGATTTTAGCCTGTCACCCCGTCTGAGCTCATAAATTAGGGGACTGCCGCAAGTGGGGTGGTGAGAATGGAGGTCATTGAGCTTGACGTCACAGGCTTGTGTGTTGGTCGTCTGCAGTATGTCAAGTATGCCTGAAGGGGAAGAAACGACCTTCATGTTTTGAGAGCAGAGAGTGATCTTTTTATGTCCTATTTGTTTTACGTAATATTTTAACACTGGCCCGTTTTATACTGACACCCATGTATGTGTTGATTGGGTTCTTTTATATTGTTTGCATAGGTATCTTGGACGCCTTACCTGTCATGGGACTAGGGTTCGTGACCGAGTCAGGTCATTGTAAATTTTGTGGTGATTTTTGTTTGCACCGGGGTTCGACGGCGCGAGGCATTGTAAATTTTTATGGGAATCATTGTTTTTGTGTAATTCAGCAGATATCCATCTTTTTAAACTTCGTTACTTACACTATTGTAACATGCTTGTTGCAGCTCACGTGTTTTCGTGAAGGCAGTGAACTGATAGTCATCGGCTCAGCGTCATTTTTCCATCGCATATTGAAAGGCTCTTTCATTTGTAAATAATTCAATTTTATGTAATAAATCCCTATTTGTTAAACTTTGAATGCAGCGGTGTTTTCTATTAGATATTTTATTTTTATTTTTAATTTAGTCGAATTCTTACCTGAGTAGGCACATGTCCTAGTGTTTTATCTTTATGTTGCCCCGTTATACCCATGTTATCCCTGAGAAGAGCGCTCTCCCGGCTGATTGAAGAGGACAGTGTTCAGGTAAGACTATGTGCACCAGCTCACGTCTGTGAGAGTTCGTTCACTACTGTACTCTGGGTTCGAGACCGGCCTTCGCCTGGACGGAACTTTAAAGTGCAGTAGGGCACATAGTATAAATGGCGCCGAGCAACGTGGTGGCCGAAATTCCGTAAAGGGGCCATAGCACCATAGTATTAATGGCACTAGCCATCGTGTTAGCCGAATTTTCGTAAAGGGCTAACCATAGCGCCACGGTATTATTGACGACGAGTAACGAATGGCCCGATATTTCTGTAATAGGGACCATAGCGCCTTTGTCTACATTGTGAACTTGGTGTGGCTAACTGAGGACCCGATATTGCAGTAAGGAGGGTCATACAGCTTATTTTATTATGCCGTCATAATAAAATACCACACAACCAAGTGGTATTTTGCTGATTTTCCCCATAAAATAGGGCGATAGGTCATAATGTGTGTCTATAAAGGCATGACCTGATATTTTGGTAAATAAAGGTCGTGCAAGGCTTGATTTCAGGCATATGTTATGACAGCTGCATTCAAGTATGTGTTGTGCAGGTATACCAAGTTTGGTCTCTGATCTGTACTGTTAGCTTGGTGATAGATTTGGAGTATGTTGTTAAACTTGTGAGGTTGAATGACTGCCAGTTCAGAGAGGTATTTTGTGATGTTTTGTCTTTGATCTTACCATTAGTTTATGGATATTGCGGTTGGTGGTGTTTAGCGAGGATGTGCTGATTTTGTGGTTTCCAGGAAGTGATGGATGAGATTCGTGCGGGGATTTGACCTGCAAGGTGTTGTGTTTTACAGGTGTATAATCGGATAGCTTGGATTTGTGCATGTGGTAGTTTTTGCTGGTTTATGACATTTTGTGGGAGAATTTTATGTTTGTGTTGTGTATATATTTTGTATCATAGTGTTGTACTGACGGTTACCCTATGTTTGAATGACATGATATCAGATTTAGGTAGCCAATTTAGGCTTTGAAAGTTTGAGAGTTTAGCAGTAGGAACAGTTTGATAAATTAGAAAGTGTCGGAAATTTATAGTATTTGAAATTTAATCGAGGACATACGGAGCGGTTTTTCCCGCCGGACTTTATAACAAGTGAGTTGAATGTCGGTAGACATAGGGGAGGTGCTGAGGCACCTGAGCGAACAGTTTGTGGCGCTTAGAGAGGATGTAGGAGCTATTAAAGGACAACAGACCAGGGATAGCGAGCAGATGAATGAACAGTTTGTGGCGCTTAAAGAGGAGGTAGGAGCTATTAAAGGACAAACGGATAGGAATAGTGAGCTGTTCACGGAACAGTGTGCCAAGAGCGAGGTACAGTTTGTGGTGCTTGGTGAGCGTTTGAACGACCAGGTCAGTGCACAATTTAAAGAACAGGAAATTAGGAATTCGGAACAAATAAAGGAACTTAAGGTACACTTGACCGAACAATTAGTACACACTGAAACACGAGTAGCGACCCAAATCACTGAGCTAAAGGAACACACTAGCATTCGTTTGGAGCAATTGGCCTCTGAAAATGAAGCGACTAGGGAAACCATAGCAGAATTAGATACCAAAATAGAAAATGTACGGCTGTGCTGTGTTGCCACGAGCGAGAAGTTGAGTCAACAGATGGAAGAATCGCACAGAACGGTAGAGAAGCAAATCCGGGAAGTAAAGAATAGTATTGAGGGAATAGAACAGCGTATGGAAGAAAAGGATAAGGAGACTCAGTCCGAACTAGGAACATTTAGAGAAAACCTGGTGGCCGTAGTAGTCCGCATGGATCATACTCAAGAAGAACTAGTCAGAATAGAAGAAAAACTAGAGGCTAGGACTCAAGAAGTGGTAGACAAATATGAAAGGACGACCGAGAAAAATAAAGCTAAAATTGCTGGACTAGAATTGGATTTACGACAGACTAGGAAGGAAGTCAGTGCGGAGGTCCAGGGTTTGAAGAAGTGCCGTGAGCAGGAACAACGGACAACTGAGAAACGTATACTAGGGTTAGAACATGAAATGGAGAATATACGGGATAAGTTGGACCAATTAAAAATTGAGGAAGACAACGGAGTAAAGAAGCGGAAGCTGAGTAGGACTCAAAGCCCGATGGAACGCCAGTATGGAGAGGACAGCCTGAATGAAAGTCAGGAAGAGGGACATGAGATACTAGGAGAATCATTTAGGGCTAAGCCAAGGATAGGAAATTCAACCCTATTTAGTCAGGACAGTGTATTCCCGGGTTACCATTGGATTAGGGCACCCGAGGAGAAACCGAAGAAATTTGAGGGGAATGGAGAGGTCACACCCCGTTCATTCCTGAAAGAGTTAGAGACCTACATGGACGAAGGACAGATACCACCTGAGCGCAGACTACGCACGGCTGAAAAGTATCTTGGAGGGATTGCTGGAGCCTGGTTTAAGGCGTTTGGACAATCATTTAAGAATTATGAGGAGTTTAAATGGGCATTCCTGAATAAATTCTGGAATCAGGGACATCAGTTGGCGCTCACAATGGAGCTCTACGCACGAAGATATGCGAATAGTACTCCCACTAGACTAAGCGAGTTCTTCATTTCCCAATATTTACGTTTGCAAGAGCTAGATCATCAGCCCGAAGAGCTGGAAATCGTCACAACCATTATCAGACAGCTGCCTGTAGAGGTACAGAGGGCTCTTATCGCGGCTAATGTTACGACGGCGGTGGCCGCGGAAGAAATGCTTAGGCTCTGGGACCAAACGTCTGCACTGCATCAGCCACGTATACGGGCCATAGAGACTGTCCATAATGTGAACATACAGGCAGAAGAGCAGATGGAAGAAAGAAGCCACAAGGAATGTCAAAACTCCGGCACTCAAACACCTACCCGGAGGGAGCGAGATGACGAAAATCCTAAACCCAGAGGAGATACGAACTGGCGACCTCGAAGATGGAGCACATGGCAGGAGGAACCGGACCGATGGAGAGGGCAAGAACACCGAAGAAATTCATTCGAACAACGGAGGAATGACCGGCCGTACTGGAGACGAGACGGTGAACGTTATAACCCCAGAAGTAACCGCCAGCGATGGAATGAGAACCGAGGGAGATATGACAGGCCGAGGGAGAGTTCACTGCGCCCGAGAAATGGAGAGAGACAAGACGGCGCCTACCACTCAAGAGGGAGAGAATCAGGGGAGATGTCAACACGCGACACATGGCAGGAAGCAATCCGGAATCACAGTGCTGCCAACTCTCCTGGAGCTGCGAGCTTGGCATACCAAGAATTTCATAATGGAGCCAAGCAGAAGGGTCTCAACCCAAATGCACCCAGCTTTGCCGAGATCGAGAGAGAGGATAAAAAAACGAGAAATTTAGTGCCAGGAGATAGAATATTTCGCGAGGATGCCGGTTGGATGACTATAGCTATTCATAATTGGGTTATCACTCCTGATGATCTATTAGAGGATCCTAATAAGAGTAACTTGCCCCGACCGAAAGAATTACCGGTAATTTATACAAGAATTCACGGTTTAAACGTACGCTGTCTGGCTGACACTGGAGCCACGGTCAGTGTAGTATCACAGGCTTTAGTTTCGGACATTCAAAGCAGAGTTCGTATCCCGTCTATACCAATTTCAAAGGTCAAAATTAAAGGGATTATACCTGACAAAGTAACGTCCTGTAAGGAGCAGGTATTACTTGACATCCAGATTGGAGATTTACTGGTGTCCCATCCATGTATTGTGCTGCCTAAAATGGAATACAATCTTATATTAGGAGCCGATTTCTTAAGAGAATACGAAGCTGTTATTGACATGGGTACGAACTCTATCCTGTTAAAATTAAATGGTAACCAGGAACGAATAGAATTAAACCAGAACCAGGATTACCAACCCGGGGAACGTATTTGGACAATGGACATGCAGACGGAAGAACTTGATTCAGAAAGGTGGCTACAGGATCACGAAGAAATTATTCCAGAGTTCGAAATTATGGTATCCGAATTAGAAGAACAGCGAGAGAAAGAAAAGTTTTTGGAACTGTTGCCGAGAAAAATCAAAGAAGCAAAGATTAGTCCGGAAGACAAGGGACGGCTGCAGGAGTTATTGATGAGGCATGAGACGGTCTTTGGTTCGAAGCCTGGAAAGATCCCGAATTACCTATACAAATTATGTGTAAATAACTGGGAGCCTTTCAAACAGAGACCATATCCAATTCCAGAGAAGATGCTACCCCAGGTCCGAGAGGTAATCGAAGACATGGAGAGGAACGGGATAATCGCCAAGTCCCCGAGTCCGTTTTTAAATCCGTTATGTGCAGTGCCCAAGGCGAATGGAACGGTGCGCGTGTGCCTTGACGCACGATCTTTGAACCAACGCCTAGTCCCCGAGTATGAGAGACCTCCAAACCTTAAGGATATTCTCAAGAAGTTCGGAGATATGGAATTTTTCAGTACGGTAGACATGACTTCAAGCTTTCACCATATCGTCTTGGATCCAAGTACAAATATGCTAACTGGATTTTTATTTGATAACCAAACGTATATTTTCCTACGTCTTCCATTTGGCCTGGTCTCAAGTTGTGCTGCTTTGATAAGGGCACTGGAATCGAACCTCAGTCCCGAGGTAAAAGAGTTTACGATTCGGTATATCGACGATATTTTAATCTGCACTAAAACCCTAGAAGAACACATGGAAAAATTGAATTTACTCTTTCAGGACCTCGAGAGATGCAATTTCAAGGTTAATTTTGAAAAGTCACACTTCTGTCAGCGCAGGGTATTGTTCCTGGGGCATGTTGTCGACGGTCAAGGCATTCGGCCCAACCCAGCTAAAATTGCGGCGATACAAAATTTTCCTAGGCCGATCAAGATTAAACACGTTAGGCAGTTCTTAGGCCTAACGAACTTTTTCTCCAATCATTGTCCCGGTTACACGGATACAGTGGCGCCTCTTCAAGATATGTTGAAGACCAATAATAGATGGAAATGGGGAGAAGAGCAAGAAAAAGCTTTTGTAAACACTAAGGTACTTTTAGAAAATTCTATAAAATTGGGGTACCCTAGCTTCGATAGGAAGTTCATCATACAGACGGACGCATCTGCAGTTGGAGTCGGAGCAGTGCTGTACCAGGAAACACCCGAGAGGGAGCATAAAATATCATATTTGGCTTTCATGAGTAGAAAATTACGAGGACACGAGTTAAAATACACGACCACCGAGTTGGAGATGTTAGCCATAGTTACTGCCTTAGCTCACTGGAGAAAGTATGTGTACGGATTCCCAGTAGTGATTAGAACAGATCACAAAGCACTTACCTTCATTCTTAAGACGGACATGGCTAATGCACGGGTCAGTAGATGGGCACTTTACGTCCAGCAGTTCGACCTCACGGTAGAACATTGCCCAGGGAAACTGAACATACTAGCTGACGCGTTGAGCAGAAATCCTAATCCGGAGGAACTTACAATACACTTAACTATGTTAGACCAAGAGGATCAGAATATACTGGAGAGACTTCGGAATATTCATGAGGAACAGGAAAATTACCCAGAGACCGGACGGCTAATCCAGTACTTTCGGAAAGAACTCCAACCCGGGACTCCACAATACGCTGAAGCGGAGCGCAAAGCGGTAAATTACCACTATTTTAACAACATTTTGCATAAATTTGTGGATGAAAATCATACGAAATTTAGAATTGTGGTACCTCCGCGATTACAGATTGACTTGATATGGATAGCTCATCACTCTACAGGACATTCAGGAATTGATAAAGTGGTAGCAATACTGCAGGAAACTTTCGTGTGGCCTAAAATGAGGTCGATGGTACAGAAAATCCTGCGTACCTGTGACATTTGTCAGAGGGTGAAACCAAATCCGTACCTTCTGAAGCAACCGCCACGACCACTGATACCTACGGGAACACGTAAATTATTTGCAATAGACTTCTTCGGTCCGTTACCCTCTGCTACTAGGGGCTTAAAGTACATCCTTGTCTGTATGGACGTCTTCAGTAAATTTGTTACATTATGCCCTATTCAAAAAGCGAATACTCGTTCAACGCTATCGCAGATCAAAAGAAAGATAATACCCATTATGGGTAAGCCTGAGAGCATCTTATGTGATCATGGGAGCCAATTCACTGCGGCAGGGTTTAAGCGTGAACTAGAAAGACTAGGGATCAAACATGTCTTATCCAGCATCAGACATCCGCAAGCTAACCCGAGTGAACGTATCATGAGGGAGATATCCAAGTATTGTAGGATATACTGCCCGAGAGAACATTATAAGTGGAACACTGTAGTGCCCATTATTACAGAGTGTATTAACACAACTAGACACGAATCGACCGGTATGATTCCAGCATGGATTCACAATAATGAGCTGCCTAAACGTCCTTGGGAAAATGTAATTCCGTGCCCTAGGGATCCTCAACTACCTCAAGAGATATGTGTTAATAACGTTGCAGAACACTTAAAAGCACAGGCTGAGAAGCGGCTGCGAAGAACTAGGAATAAAAGATTTCATAGACCTCTACAAGTGGGCGAGTTAGTGTTAGTTAAGACACCCACTGTCTCTAACCCTACGGAGAGATACTACCATAAGTTCGCTGAGCTATACACTGGACCGTATAGAATAATTCATAGTTATGAAAATAACTCATACAAGGTACAAAGCTTGGACGCTACAGTGACTAAGGTCTTTAACTCATCAAACCTTAAGCCCTTTTTCCAACCCGGCCAATATCAATTAGACAATCAGGAAGAAGAAGAAGAAGGAGGCGAAGAAGAGGAAGAAGAACCTGAGGAGGAAGAAACCGAAAATATTGCCAGAGAGGAGGTTGTCATTCCGGAAGAAGATGAACATGACAGCGAAGAAGAACAACCAGAGGTACCCAATGGTGAAGAAGAAGAAGAAGAAGAAGAAGAAGAAGTGAATATGATTTCTCCAGGCGACCAGAAACAGCTATCTGAGCAGCGCGAAGAAACGGAGTGTCAAGACTGCGAGAGTAACCACCGGAGATTTCTAGCTCTGCTGGATGCCTATTACCAAGTTAGGAAGGATAAGGAGGCTATCATGTCTGTAGCTGAAGATTGTCCCATGCCCTGAAGTTCTGAATATTGACAGCATATATGATTGCAAAGAGAAAATGATCTTGGAATTTGGGAAAATAAAATTCTTAACAAAATTTTATTTTGTCGTTCACGGGGGGCTATGAACCATTCTGTTCATTGGGACAATTGTATTAATTTGAGTATTGGATATTGGAATCACACAAGGCCACCCACGAAGCCGATGTCTTACAGTATATGTCATAAAGGGGTCCAGAAGAAGCGTTCTTATGTGAAGTGAGCGCGAGCGTCATTATGAGAAATCTCCAGAACTCATTAAAAGAAGTTATGTCCCAAGCCAAGCCTCTTGATGAAGAGTGGGGACGCTTTCCAGTTCGCGGCTAAACTTATTATAGGAGGGAAGAATGAAATAAATTAATATCTTTGGTTACAGAAGAGTTGCATTGGATTTGAGACAAGAATTGCAACCTGTATTATTTCTGCTTTATTTTGATAGGCATTAGGGCTGCATTAATTAATGCATTCGCTAAGTTGAGCTCATGATAATTAATGCGGGAAAATTTTCCCGGGCGCGCTAAGAGTGCACGCAGTCAAGCGGCGTGATGACGCTATCCGGAATTATAAATTAAGGCCGCCAGGGCATATCAGAGTCATTCTTGGACTGAAAGAATGCACGAACGTATCGTCATACTGCGTGTTGGTACTGAGAACAACGCTTTGTCTTCAAGCTACACCGACTACCTGTACTGCTATTTCTGCAAGGAAGTAAGTACTCAACTTGAATATTCAGATGAATTTGGATTTTACCTGCGAGAATCTGCTATGGGGAGATGAGGTACTGCTTATAAGAGACTAATGAACTAGTAGCTTCATATTTCTGTGAGGTCAAGGTAGTACTGACGAAAGGCTAGAATTAAGCTTGGCTCAGGTTAGGAATTCTAAAACTATTTGTTGTCCGTGTGATAGGGTGATAGAACAGTGACTGAGAGTAGTGGAGAAACTATTGTGTACCAGGTTAAAACTCTGAACGAGACTGGGTCAGTGTGCCGTGTGAGACACGCTAGTAGTGGAGACAGGCATCGAGTTTGGACAGTCTGTAATATATGGATTTATTTTCAGTTACCCCAGCATCAAGTCAGAGCGAGTGTTTGACAGCATCATTGCAAAGAAGCCACAACCAGGAGCTGAAGCCAACACAACAACGGGCATCGATCCAGGAACGTGGGGAGCACCTGATCAGCACAACATCGAAGGGGACACCTTCCGACTACAGAGGGAGCTGTACGAAGACACCACACCAGCAAGAATGTCTCCCAGTGGTCAACAGTATCTGAGGCCAGATCTGCAGTCTATCAGAATGTGGTAGATCCAGTGGTCCACAGGGATGGCCGCTCCGCTATGTCCCTCGTCAGAATGATAAATTAAGGTCAGAGCTTTCCAATTCTGTTTCAAGCATGTCATTTAAATTTAGATAGGAATATGGGGGCCGTCAGTCAACAAATTTGTGGTAGTAGGAGAATTTCCCTTGTAATTTAGAGCTAGGCCTCAAACTCGAACCCCGTACTTTAAGGTAGATGTTATTTGTAGAGTCCTTGTTAGCGAAGTTATAGCTCATTTTGATTGCGTTATTTTAACGTACGTGTTTTTGTAAGGGTCTGATTGTACTCATTTGGGCATAGGAAGTGTGTCTACAGATAGGTACTTTTATTAGATCGCATTTAGGCATTTGTTTCTGCAGACGTAGAAGTGTATAGTTATGACCAAGTCGTGACCAAGTCGTGACCAGTAATTCACCCAGATTCACTGATAGAGCGAGCGAGTCCAAATATTTAAGAGCTTTGAGCCCAAGAGAGGCAGAAGTAAAATCTGCAGTTGGCATGAGAGAGCCCAACTATTGAAAGTTTATTGAATATATATTGGAAACGCCTAGTATGGCCATGTGACGATCGCTTAATGATTAGTGTTTTGTAGCACCAGGATTTAGCCCATGAGAGGCATAAGTAAGATGAGCGAGATTGCTTGAGGTATTGAGACGAGGGCAGATAGCCCAGGTATATTTAAATGAGGGCTTTAGCAGCTGACTACGTGAAGTGTTCTTTTGAAAGGCAAGATTTTAGCCTGTCACCCCGTCTGAGCTCATAAATTAGGGGACTGCCGCAAGTGGGGTGGTGAGAATGGAGGTCATTGAGCTTGACGTCACAGGCTTGTGTGTTGGTCGTCTGCAGTATGTCAAGTATGCCTGAAGGGGAAGAAACGACCTTCATGTTTTGAGAGCAGAGAGTGATCTTTTTATGTCCTATTTGTTTTACGTAATATTTTAACACTGGCCCGTTTTATACTGACACCCATGTATGTGTTGATTGGGTTCTTTTATATTGTTTGCATAGGTATCTTGGACGCCTTACCTGTCATGGGACTAGGGTTCGTGACCGAGTCAGGTCATTGTAAATTTTGTGGTGATTTTTGTTTGCACCGGGGTTCGACGGCGCGAGGCATTGTAAATTTTTATGGGAATCATTGTTTTTGTGTAATTCAGCAGATATCCATCTTTTTAAACTTCGTTACTTACACTATTGTAACATGCTTGTTGCAGCTCACGTGTTTTCGTGAAGGCAGTGAACTGATAGTCATCGGCTCAGCGTCATTTTTCCATCGCATATTGAAAGGCTCTTTCATTTGTAAATAATTCAATTTTATGTAATAAATCCCTATTTGTTAAACTTTGAATGCAGCGGTGTTTTCTATTAGATATTTTATTTTTATTTTTAATTTAGTCGAATTCTTACCTGAGTAGGCACATGTCCTAGTGTTTTATCTTTATGTTGCCCCGTTATACCCATGTTATCCCTGAGAAGAGCGCTCTCCCGGCTGATTGAAGAGGACAGTGTTCAGGTAAGACTATGTGCACCAGCTCACGTCTGTGAGAGTTCGTTCACTACTGTACTCTGGGTTCGAGACCGGCCTTCGCCTGGACGGAACTTTAAAGTGCAGTAGGGCACAGTACACAGCCACTTGCACGACAGCCCAACATCAGCCGGTCGTTTGTTATGCGAATATTGCGTATCAATGTATTCCACACTTACCACCTGCAGTTACACCAGCAACTCCATGGGCGTGATTCCGATGCTCGAGCAACGTTTTGTCACTTTCATCATCATTTCATCCTCTTCACGACACGCAGATTGCCAAAGAGCGTCAAAGCGAAAGACCTGTATCTGGCGAGCCGAACTTGTCCTCGGACACTCCCGGCACCAAAAGCCATATGCCATTTCATTTAATTTCAGTGGTCATTACGCAGTGCGACCAATCATGGATCATTTTTGTCAAGAGTCCTCTTTTCAGATGAATCATGATTTCAAAGCAATGATCCTGTGAATTGACACACTATGTACTATTGGAGTGTGGAGAATCCGGTGGGTATGACAGGACGCATTCCAAGTGCAGTGGAAGGTAAATAATTAGTGTACCGAGCTCGATAGCTGCAGTCGCTTAAGTGCGGCCAGTATCCAGTATTCGGGAGATAGTAGGTTCGAACCCCCACTGTCGGCAGCCCTGAAAATGGTTTTCCGTGGTTTCCCATTTTCACACCAGGCAAATGCTGGGGCTGTACCTTAATTAAGGCCACGGCCGCTTCCTTCGCACTTCTAGCCCTTCCCTGTCCCATCGTCGCCATAAGACCTATCTGTGTCGGTGCGACTTAAAGCAACTAGCAAAAAAATAATAATAATAATTAGTGTGAGATCTTGGGCGACTACCTAATCGGACCATATTTCTTCGACGGCCACCTGACGGGAGCACGCTGTCTTCATTTTCTTCAAATGAATTCCAACTGTTCCTGGAGAATGTGCGACTGTTAAACCGATTATAAACGTAGACTCAACAGGACAGAGCGCGGATCAGTAGTCGTCCGGGATCACTTTCGTGCTCCATTCCCTAATACAGTAAATGGATAGGATGGAGAGTAACCGTTTTCTGGCCTGCCAGATCATCCGATCTTACGCCACTTGACTTCTTCCTGTGGTGTCACTTAAAGCAGGTAGTGTATGCATAGGAGCCTGAAAATCGTGGTTAACTTCGTCAACTCATCAGTGGGGCATGTCAAGCTGATACACCTCGCATGTTACAACGAGCACGAATGTCTTTACAACGTCGTGCCAAAATCTGTATAAACCAAAGTGGTCAACATTTCGAGCACTTGCTGCGCTGAATACGCAGGGTACCCTGCTTCCTGCCTGTAGACCATTAATGTCGTAGTCCAACCTTCTAAGATAACGTCCAATAAATTCACATGTTAGAACAAGTAGGTATGTGGCCATATCACATCCACTGTAAACGGAATAAAGGAAACAGAAAAATAATAGTACATAGCAGCCTGGAAATTGAACCTCTTTCCTGGCAGCTTAGCTCCGCAATAGCCGTGATGTGTGATGATTTAGCCACGGAGAGCCGTGGCGAATGACTGACACGTATGAGATCTGTTCGTAGTCCTAACAGATACTTCCTGTCCAAACGTAAGGTAGCGTTATTCGCAGCTGTGACCGTTTTAAACATTCGTTACAGTGTACGCCATTGAAGTAATATTTGCGCTGACGATTTCATCTACAGGCTGAAGCGAAATTCGCGCACTCGGGCGTCGCAGTGCGACTCCTCACATGCCAACAATAAAAAAATGTCTCTCACAAAAGTTGGTCCTGCGAGTATATCAGGCAGAAAAAGGACGTTGAAGAGTGGCAATTTGGCTACACTGTAACCAAATGTACGGTAAGTACCTCTGTCAGCAAATACTATACGTGCTGTACAGTTGGTGCAGTGAATAGAGTTTTGGGTTAGCATGCAGGAGGTCGAGGGTTCGATCCTGGGTTGAGGCGCATTTTTTATTTGCTAATTTCCATTGGACATTACATACTGTAATACAGTAAGACACCGTACTTTAGGTCACATGTATCCTACATTTACAACATTTTGTAACGCTGAACACAACAAATACTTTGCTAGGCCTACTGGTAACGTAAGGTCCTAACGAAATGTAATGGACCTGAACGAGGTAAGAATAATATTTGGTACCTAATCTATGAGATCATTGGAGGAGGGTACAAAGAAAAGAGGTTTCGCATTTAATATATGAAGTGGTGCGAATGAATTAACGCCCACGACGTGGAAAGGACGTCTTTCAAAGCTGACCAATGAAAACGACTGTTCGTCCATTTCTAGGATCGTAGTATGTAAGTGCAAATGGTGTCTAGAGGACCCGCTGCAATCGCTGTTGACGATTAAGATGCCAGATACCATACCACCTGGACTACATTTACGAAATAAAGAATATACCCTTCAACCCAGGATCGACCCCTCGACCTCCTGCATGCTAACCCAAAACTCTACCAACTTTACAGCACGAATAATATGTGCTGACAGAGGTAGTTACCCTACATGTGGTTACAGTGTTGCCAAATTGCCATTCTTCAACGTCCTTTTTCTGCCTGATATACTCGCAGGACCAACTTTTGTGAGAGACATTTTTTATTGCTGGCATGTGAGGAGTCGCGCTGCGACCCCCGAGTGCGCGAATTTCGCTTCACTGTGTATATACTCGAGTATGAACTCAACGGTATACTGTAGTTGTACTAAGGCAATATAGGATCGGATACCTGTGTTTTTATGTTGGATGTGATATACGAGTTCACTGGGTTGCGTATCTCCAAAGAAATAAGGGGCAGGCCGGCAAACCGGTAGTTGCTTACGAAAACTCCATATGCAGTTCTCCTATTAAGACAAGGCAACGTTAACCGTAATTTACCCGTGACCTTTTCGCTTTCTATGACATCATGATTTCATTCATACCCTTCCTCCTTAACCTGCCAGGGTGAGTGGCTCAGACGCTTGAGGCGCTGGCCTTCTGACCCCAACGTGGCAGGTTCGATCCTTTGAAGGCGCTCAAATACGTCAGCCTCGTGTCGGTAGATTTACTGGTATGTAAAAGAACTCCTGCGGGAATAAATTCCGGCACCTCGGCATCTCCAAAAACCGTAAAATTTGTCAGTGGGGCGTAAAAACAAATAATATTATCAACTCATTAACCTTCTCACTTAATAATTCGCTAATAGTAGCTCTAGAACCACGCTGTCCATGGGCAGCATTGAAAACACGGAGCACAACCACAAATAGAACTTGGCAAACGTCCTGTATTTTTGCGAATTTGTTTACACTTATATTGACTAACCTCAATGCAGCGTGTCCACCATGTGGCTGCGCGGTGACCATGTGACTTCCGTGCCCGCCATACTGTTCTAAGCAGATGGTGTTCAATTCAGTGTCGCGGTGTATTTAACAGTGTTATTTTAAAAGATAGTGTATCTAGTTTTGCATGACTGCCGATATCGTGATCATAACCACACAGGACTTTCACTTTTATGTAGAATTCGTATCACAAAGACGTGGTTTCTTACTTCACAAGTCCCAAGTATATTAACCGGGAATCGAATCACGGTCGACGTGGGTAGAAGCCAATGACGATGTGACTTAGCTATCAAGCCTCTCGCACCCATTATTGAAAATCCTTTGAGGTACGGTATTTTACATATGCTTCCACACTGTTGTTGTCATGTTTCCGTTTCAGTACGGTTCCTTGGCTGAATGGTCAGTGCGGTGACCTTCGGTTCAAAGGAGCTGAGTTCGGTTCCAGGCCAGGCCGAGGATTTTTCCCAGTCTGGTTAATTCGTCTGGCTTGAGGGCTGCGTGTTTGTGCTCGCCTTAACACCCACATATTACCGAACTCGATAGCCGCAGTCGCTTAAGTGCGGTCAGTATCTAGTATTCGGGAGATAGTGGATTCGAACCCCACTGTCGGCAGCCCTGAAGATGGTTTTCCGTGGTTTCACATTTTCACACCAGGCTGTACCTTAATTAAGGCCACGGTTGCTTCCATCCCACTCCTAGCCATTTCCTGTCCGATCGTCGACATAAGACATATCTGTGTCGGTGCGACATAAAGCAAATTGCAAAACAAACACCCACATATTGATTTACTTACAACATTTCACACTATCACAACAGGAACACGCAATAATGAGTACATCTCTCTACGTTGGGTTTGCGTCAGAAAAGGTGTCCGGCCGTAAAACTGGTTTTAATTCACGTGCTGTAGTGTCAAGCCAAAGTAATTGGGAAAAGGTTCGGAAGAAGAAGAATATTACGTATGTAAGGGAATGTATGTGCCATCAGCTCCGTGCACCTACTGTAATTCAGAACCCTGCTTGATGCATACCTGTGTTTTCGCAGTGTCGTTCTTAGTGTATATATCTGCAATTAACTGCAGCAAGGATTGTGAAGGAAGTGGCTGAAGCTTGTAAAATGAACAACCTTCTAACATCCTGACGATGAGATGTGAAATCATCTGTGTTTCAAATTCATGGAAGTTATCAGACTGGCCACGTTTAAACGCATCGAGGCAACCCTGTTTAGATCATATATCTGCATTTTAAAAAATGAAATACCCTTTGACGGTAGCGCAGTATTGCTCGTTAGGCCCTCTCATCCAGCGTGTAACGTTGTGGGATTGAATCCCGACACAGACGGTTAGTGCTGAGCGGTGACTGAAAGTGCAATGTCTGTAAATTTTCTATCAGCTTAATGAACCTCTTTAGGGCAAAATCTACGGCAATTCAAGGGATTAGAAGCTCAGATTGTAAAGCGCTTGTTTTCTGAGCCCAAGATGGCAGGTTGAATCCCGACTTAGTTTGGTAGTATTTAAATATTCTCAAATATGCCATATTCCCGTTGGTAGTTTTGCTAACACGAATTCTACCTCCGTTGTGTAACGGTTAGCATTATTAGCAGCCGTCCTTGGAAGCCCGGGTTTTATTCCCGGTACTCTCAGAGATATAAGAACGGCAGGAGGGCTGGTATGTGGTTAAATGGTACATGCAGCTCATCTCCATTGGGGACGTGCCTATAAAGAACTGCGGCACTTCGGGACGAAGATACGAGTTAACTTACTAACACGTAAAAGAAATCCTGTGGAACAAACTTCCGGCACATGGGCGTCTCCGAAAACAGAAAATGTAGTTAGTGGAGCATAAGATCAATAACATGATTATTATTATTCGTAATAGTGATAGATTTTTTTAAAATACAAGTTGCTTTATGTCTCACCTACACAAATAGGTCTTAGGACGACGATGGGATGGGAAATGATTAGGAGTGGGAAGAAAGCGGCCGTGGCCTTATTTAAGGTACAGCCCCAGCATTTTCCTGATGTGCAAATGGGAAACAACAGAAAATCACCTTCAGGGCTGCCGACAGTGGGGTTCGAACCCACTATCTCCCGAATGCAAGCTAGTAGTAGTAGTAATAGTAGTAGTAGTAGCAGTACGATCTCATAGTGCAGGGGTAGCATGCATGCCTCCTAATTGAAGGTCCGAATTCGATCCCCGGCCAGTCTAGGGATTTTAATTTCTGGGCTGAGGGCTGCAATTGGATTCATTCAAATAATAATAATAATAATAACGTTAATGGTTTTATGCCCGACTAACCACTTTTACGTATATTGGAGACGCCGAACTGCCGGAACTTTGTCCCGTAGGAGTTCTTTTACGTGCCAGTAAATTTACCGACACGAGGTGGAAGTACTCGAGCACCTTCACCTACCGCCGGCCTGAGCCGGGATCGAACCTGCTAACCTGGGCTCGGAAAGCCACGCTTCAACCGTCTGAGTCACTCAAACCGGCGTGTCCATTCATCCTCGTCATACACTTAAGAAAATGGAATTTGCAACACCATGAAGGCATTGGTCGTTTGTGTTGATTTTCAAGTTATGGAACGATGCCATGTAGGTATGTAAACGATCAAAGTTTCAGACCCATTGGATTGTTGCTACAGGTCTCCCTACGTGATTGGTCGCGGAGGAATCAACTCCAGTATACGGACTCTGGTGTAGCGTAGTTGACTTGCAGTATGTGCGACAGAGAAGAGCACGCTATCAACAACTGTCGCCGTTTGAGAGGGCTCGGATAATTGGGCTGTGTGAGGCTGGATTATCGCTAAGAACTGTTGCTGCACATGTTGGCCGACGGGCATCTTCGGTACAACGTGTATGGCAGCAGTGGTCAAATGAAGGTACCCACACTCGTAGACCTGGCACAGGCCCAGCGCGACAGACAACTGTGAGAGAGGATCGCCGCATCATTCGGATGGCCCGGATGGAACCCCATCCAACAGCAGCGCAAATTCGAGCAGCTGTGGCACCCCACGTTACACAACAAACAGTTGGTAATCGTCTGCGTGCAGCTGGCTTACGAGCCCGTGTCCATGCAGAAGGTTTTCCATTGACCCCACAACAGCGACGTGTAAGGCTGGCCTGGTGTCGAGAAAGATCGACGTGGGTCGACGAATGGCATAGGGTCGTCTTTAGTGATGAATCGCGCTTCTGCCTTGCCCGCAGTGATCGCCGGAATCGTGTGCGCCGACGTACCGGGGAGAGGAGCCACCCAGATCTTATTGTCGAGAGGCACACAGGGCCAACACTAAGCATTATGGTCTGGGGAACTAATGTGAAATCACAATTACTGCTTGTTGAGGGCACTATGACTGCTCGACAGTACGTTGATAGGGTACTCAATCCAGTGGTTGTCCCTATGATGGCGAACATTGCTAATGGGATGTTTCAGCAGGACAATGCCCGGGTTCACACTGCACGCATCTCCAGAGAAGCTCTCCACGACATCACAGCCTTAGAATGGCCCGCCAGATCCCCGGTCCGCAGTCCTATTGAGCATGTGTGCGACGTGATGGGTCGACAACTGGCCAACCGTCCTCAGCCATCGACAACTCTGGAACAACTGACCCGCGCAGTGCAGCAAGCATGGGCCACAATTCCTCAGGAAGTGATCCAGGGCCTTATTGACTCCATGCCTCGACGAATTCATCAATGTATTGCAGCTCGTGGTGGGCACATCCTGTGTTGATTGTTGTCCAAACTTGTGGCCAGAGGGACCTGAAAGTGTAATCATCGAATCACAACCGAACACTCGTCCTGCATGTTCAATTGCAGCAATGTATCACCACTCCTTCTGGGTGTTGCAATTTCCATTTTCTTCAATGTACCATCTAATAAGCTGTGTGATACTAGAGGCAGCGGATCCGATCAAGGAAGCCAAGCAATACGGCTGAGAACGTCATTACGCTGATGGCACTCCAGTATCCACAGGCCATCTGACTGGACAGTAGTCATATTGGCAGGCCAAGGTCCCAAATAGCCTGTTACGCCACGAGTTGGTTTATTATTATTATTATTATTATTATTATTATTATTATTATTTCCTAACGCTTTTCCCACACCTGTGGGGTGCGGGTGCGAACTGCGCCGCACATGTGGATTTGGCCCTGTTTTACGGCAGGATGCCCTTCCTGACGCAACCCTATATGGAGGGATGTAATCATCACTGCGTGTTTCTGTGGTGGTATGTTGTCTGAATATGAAGAGAAAAGTGTTGGAACGTACACAAATACCCAGTCCCCGAGGCAGAAGAATGAATCAGAAGCGATTAAAATCCCCGACCACCGGGCGAGTTGACCGTGCGTGGAGAGGCGCGCGGCTGTGAGCTTGCATCCGGGAGATAGTAGGTTCGAATCCCACTATCGGCAGCCCTGAAAATGGTTTTCCGTGGTTTCCCATTTTTACACCAGGCAAATGCTGGGGCTGTACCTTAATTAAGACCACGGCCGCTTCCTTCCAACTCCTAGGCCTTTCCTATTTCATCGTCGCCATAAGACCTATCTGTGTCGGTGCGACGTAAACTCCCTAGCAAAAAATCCCCGACCCGGCCTGGAATCGAACCCGAGACCCTCTGAACCGAAGGCCAGTATGCTGTATAATAGTATATTCCACTAACTATATTTATGGTTTTCAGGATGCCAAGGTACCGAAATTTTGTCCCACAGTCCGTATACATGGCTAAATGGTTAGCGTGCTGTCCTTTGGTCACAGGGTTCCCAAGTTCGATTCCCGGCAGGGTCGGGAATTTTGACCATAATTGGTTAATTTCGCTGACACGGGGGCTGGGTGTATCGTCTTCATCATCATTTCATCCTCATCACGACGCGCAGGTCACCTATGGGAGTCAAATCAAAAGACCTGCATCTGGCGAGCCGAACTTGTCCTCGAACACTCTCGGCACTAAAGCCGTACGCCATTTTCATTTGTCCCATATGAGTTATTTTACGTGCCGGTAGTCTACTGACACGAGGAAATTCAAATACTGGACTGAGCCAAGATTGTACCCTCCCACTTGGGCTCAGAGAGCCCGTGTTCTACCGTCTGAGTCACTCACCTTGTTTAATGATGAAAGTTATGCAGTCATTAAAAAGGAAGTGTCTGTTATTTTCATGCTGTATTGCTGAATATTCTTCTTCTTCCTCCACCCATTTTCCCACTTACTGGTGGGTTCGTGGGTGCGAACTGTCTCACATGTGGTTTATCCCAGTTTTACGGCCGGATACCCTTCTGACACCAACCCTATGTGGAGAAATATAATTATTCACTATTGCGTGTTTCTGTGTCGTTTGTAGTGTGATGTGTTGTATATACAGTATGTATGAAGAGGTTTGTATTGAGATAAACGCAAACATCCAGTACCCAATGTGTAATCTATGAGGTAATCACACGCGATGCCCGATCCGACCTGGAATTGAACCCAGAGGCTCTGAACAGAAGACCATGACGCTTACCATTCAACGAAGGAGCTAGACATCGTGCTGTAATTGAAAATAATTTGGTCCTGGCAGAAACTGAGAAAATGATGAATATCTTGCTGGAAACATTGAGGAGATCGTGTAAAAACTTTGGTATGAAAATTAACAGAATGAAGGATGTAACAGCAAAGATCGTTCTTCCAGGTGAAGAAATAGAAGTATCTGCAATCAAATATTGAGGAAGCACAATACTAGACTGATTGGATGAGGTGAAGAGCAGTAAGGAAGCATGCATGAAGCAAAGGGTACTGATGAGTGGACCACTGAATAGGGACTTTAAGAAGACCTTAGTGAAGTGCTTTGTATGGAACGTTGCTCGTTATGGGTCTGAGACTTGGACTTTGAGAAAGGAGGAAGAAAGAAGATTGAAATCTTTTGAAATGTGGGAATGGAGAAAAATGGAAATGATCAACTGGCAAGACAAATTAAGGCATGAAGTAGTATTGGAAAGAGTAGGCGAAGAAAGGACGACAATACTGGGAAGCATTCAAAAGAGAAAGAAGAATTTTTTTTTTTTTTTTTTTTGCTAGGGGCTTTACGTCGCACCGACACAGATAGGTCTTATGGCGACGATGGGATAGGAAAGGCCTAAGAGTTGGAAGGAAGCGGCCGTGGCCTTAATTATGGTACAGCCCCAGCATGAAAAGAAGAATTGGTTAGGTCACTGCTTACGAAGGAATTGTTTATTGACATTGCACTTCGTTTAGCTTACCTTATCTTGGGTGATGACACAACTTATCAAATGACAATTTGCTTGTCAACGCCGGTCGCATCCTGTCAACGCCGGTCGCATCCTGACAACGCCGGTCGCATCCGGCACGGTTACAGATTATGCGGTCGCTAGTGGCACGGGTCGCATGCGGCACGGTCGCATCTGGCACGCCACCACACAGACAACGGAAGGAAAAGTTGCAGGGAGAAGGTTGAGAGGAAGAAAGGGGTGTCAGATGATGGACAGTGTGAAAATTAATGGATGACTAAAAGAGTCCGACTCGTTAGCTGAATGGTCACCGTACAAGCCTTCGGTTCAGAGGGTCCCGGGTTCGATTCCCGGCCGGGCCGTGGATTTTAATCGCTTCTGATTAATTCTTCTGACTCGGGGACTGGGGTTTGTGTCCGTCCCAACAGTCTTCTCTTCATATTCACACAACACACTACACTACCAATCACCACAGAAACACGCAATAGTGATTACATCCCTCCATACAGGGTTGGCGTCAGGAAGGGCATCCGGCACCAGCGACCGCACAGGTGTGGGAAAAGCGATAAGATAAGAAGAAGAAGAAGAAGACTGGAAGATTAAAAGGATGGCGGAAGACATGCGTGCTTGGAAAATGCATGCGAAAACCTGTTGATAGGCAGAGAACTGATGATGATGATGATGATGATGGTAAATTAGCGCACATGTTGGCTTTCTCTTCTGGTTTTCTGCACCTAATAACCAAGAAGCGATGTTCTTATTTGCAAATGACTTCTTCTCGATTAGGTTCGGTACATCCTACAGATAGACCTATGAACAAAATGTAAATGGATGCAGTTAGCACTTTCTCAGTCTTAGTGGTGGTGTAAATGAAGCGGACAGACCTGTCATCAGAGCTCTGGAGTGAAACAGAAAGGCTGACACAAAGCTACACGGCTCGGACAGGCATATGTAGCGGTCGGCAAACTGAAAAGTGCTTTGAGAGGGGGGGGGAGGGGAAGGTATTGCTTGTTCACGAGTTGCCAGATGGCGACAGCAATGCACACAGCAGCAGGTGGAGGATGGATCGCGTGATAGGGAGGAGTGGTGAGGGGTGTGGGGAGCGACATTCAAATGAGGAAGACGGCCTAATGAGGACGAGAAACAAGCATGGGAAGAGCCAAAGATAATGGACCAACATAGCAATGAGCTGTGAACATATCGTCACTGACAAAGGACGTTTCCCCATTGTATTAACTCATTCGCCTCTAAATAATAGTAGTTTAGTAGTGGGAGTAGTATAATATGGCCTTGAAAGTGAATATTTTTTGTCACTAGAGTTAGAAGTCTCTGTTTCCTTCTCGGTCCTTAGCAGCAATCTTATGAAATTTAATTCCCTGGCCAAGGCCAACGAGAAAGAAAAGAAGAAGGACCACACCATCCAACAGGATATGAACTACGGCGCAATATGGCCTCATAGCAGGCGTGGGCCTCCACTCTAACTATCGCGGCTTCAACTCTATGACTTTTTTTTTTTTTTTTTTTGCTATTTGCTTTACGTCGCACCGACACAGATATGTCTTATGGCGACGATGGGATGGGAAAGGCCTAGGAAGTGGAAGGAAGCGGCCGTGGCCTTAATTAAGGTACAGCCCCGGCATTTGCCTGGTGTGAAAATGGGAAACCACGGAAAACCATCTTCAGGGCTGCCGACAGTGGGACTCGAACCCACAATCTCCCGATTACTGGATACTGGCCGCACTTAAGCGACTGCAGCTATCGAGCTCGGTACTCTATGACTACAAGCTGGAATTTTTGCATAAAGATTCACCTCATAACAGAAAGCATTCCGTCAAACAAGTAAGCTTGTAGTTTTACAAGAATTTTGATATCATGGATATAGTCGAAGAACGTAGAGCTTTACTCGGAATCCGAACCATCGAAATGTGCATCTTCATTTTTTTTAACAATGTAAATTGGATGTGATACGAAATGCGACTGCCTTGGTGATGATGTCACTCAGATATCGCTACTCTTCAGGAAGGGAATCCTGTCTTAAACCAAAATTAATTGGGTAGTTGTAGCGACTCAGGGCATTTCAAAAAATGGGAGTTAGGTGATATAGGAACTATCATCATCATCATCATCATCATCATCATCATCATCATCATCATCATCATCATCATCATCATCATATTCTTCTTCTTCTCCTTCTTCCTTCTTCTTCTTCTTCTTCTTCTGCTTCTGCCACTTTTCCCACACCCTGGTGAGGTTACGGAAGCTGTGTCGAACAGGTGGACTTGCCGCTGTGTTACGACCGGTTGTAATTTGCTTTTATGTCGCAACGACACAGATAGGTCTTTTGGCGACGATGGGATTGGAAAGGGGTAGGAGTGGTAAGGAAGCGACTTTGCCCTTAATTTAGGTACAGCGGGCCAGTTGGCCGTGCGGTTAGGGGCGCGTAGCTGTAAGCTTGGATCCGGGAGATAGTGGGTTCGAGCCCCACTGTCGGCAGTCGTTTTCCGTGGTTTCCCCATTTTCACACCATGCAAATGCTGGGGCTGTACCTTAATTAAATCCAGGGTAGATTATTTGGTTCTGTATGAGTTGCGCCGTGGAGATTCCCCGCCGGGAGTAGAAGTGGTTTGACAGCTGTCTTAAGCATTTGCTACCTGCGCTGCACCGCAGGGGGTTATTTCCAAGTTCAAGGAATGTCTGTGAATATCTGTAGTACTGAGATTTTGAAATTAATATATTAAAAATATCATTCACTCTATCTTTTTTTTTTTTGCTAGTTGTTTTACGTCGCACCGACACAGATAGGTCTAGGAGTGGGAAGGAAGCGGCCGTGGCCTTAATTAAGGTACAGCCCCAGCATTTGCCTGGTGTGAAGATGGGAAACCACGGAAAACCATTTTCAGGGCTGCCGACAATGGGGTTCGAACCTACTATCTCCCGTATACTGGATACTGGCCGCACTTAAGCGACTGCAGCTATCGATCTCAGTATTCACTTTATCAATGTTGGTTTCTTGCATATTTAGAAAACCTGAATCGTATTATTATCAGTGGGTGAAATGTGTATAACTAGGTAGTTTGACTTAATTTACACTGACTGACAGAGCAAATGCAACACCAAGAAGGAGTGGTTCGAAAGGGATGAAAGTTGGGGAAAAAACAGAGACGGCACGGACGAATAATTGATGTTTATTTCAAACCGATATGCAGGTTACACAATGCGCACGGCATCGACTCAGTAGGATGTAGGACCACCGCGAGCTGCGATGCACGCAGAAACACGTCGAGGTACAGAGTCAATAAGAGTGCGGATGGTGTCCTGAGGGATGGTTCTCCATTCTCTGCCAACCATTTGCCACAGTTGGTCGTCCGTACGAGGCTGGGGCAGAGTTTGCAAACGGCGTCCAATGAGATCCCACACGTGTTCGATTGGTGAGAGATCCGGAGAGTACGCTGGCCACGGAAGCATCTGTACACCTCGTAGAGCCTGTTGGGAGATGCGAGCAGTGTGTGGGCGGGCATTATCCTGCTGAAACAGCATTGGGCAGCCCCTGAAGGTACGGGAGTGCCACCGGCCGCAGCACATGCTGCACGTAGCGGTGGGCATTTAACGTGCCTTGAATACGCACTAGAGGTGACGTGGAATCATACGCAATAGCGCCCCAAACCATGATGCCGCGTTGTCTAGCGGTAGGGCGCTCCACAGTTACTGCCGGATTTGACCTTTCTCCACGCCGACGCCACACTCGTCTGCGGTGACTGTCACTGACAGAACAGAAGCGTGACTCATCGGAGAACACGACGTTCCGCCATTCCCTCATCCAAGTCGCTCTAGCCCGGCACCATGCCAGGCGTGCACGTCTATGCTGTGGAGTCAATGGTAGTCTTCTGAGCGGACGCCGGAAGTGCTCAGTGCAGGCCTCCTTCAACCAATCGACGGGAAATTGTTCTGGTCGATATTGGAACAGCCAGGGTGTCTTGCACATGCTGAAGAATGGCGGTTGACGTGGCGTGCGGGGCTGCCACCGCTTGGCGGCGGATGCGCCGATCCTCGCGTGCTGACGTCACTCGGGCTGCGCCTGGACCCCTCGCACGTGCCACATGTCCCTGCGCCAACCATCTTCGCCACAGGCGCTGCACCGTGGACACATCCCTATGGGTATCGGCTGCGATTTGACGAAGCGACCAACCTGCCCTTCTCAGCCCGATCACCATACCCCTCGTAAAGTCGTCTGTCTGCTGGAAATGCCTCCGTTGACGGCGGCCTGGCATTCTTAGCTATACACGTGTCCTGTGGCACACGACAACACGTTCTACAATGACTGTCGGCTGAGAAATCACGGTACGAAGTGGGCCATTCGCCAACGCCGTGTCCCATTTATCGTTCGCTACGTGCGCAGCACAGCGGCGCATTTCACATCATGAGCATACCTCAGTGACGTCAGTCTACCCTGCAATTGGCATAAAGTTCTGACCACTCCTTCTTGGTGTTGCATTTGCTCTGTCAGTCAGTGTACAAACCAAGTGTGGAAACATGTAATCAGTGTTTCAGTCTTATGAAGAATATCCACAGCCTGTTTGTATCAAACTGATAGGGTCAGGAATAGAATGAATGAAGGATGAAATACCGCTAAAGGAAGAAAATACTGCCGAATGCGAGATCTGACGTGCTTTTGCGGACAAAGATTAATGGATGGCAAATGGAATGTAGCGAATTTGTTGAATAAAGAATGACCAGTGAAAACAGAAATCAACTGTCTCACCCTACGTTTCCTCGACATGCACCTCTTATGAAGTGACAGGGCTCAACAATGAACCATAGCTACTAACAAAGAAAGGAAATTGTATGCCCTGGCGAGGCCTGTCGTATTCCCCTGGGTATGAAAGATTAATAAATGACAAATGAAATTGTTTCAAACAGTGATGCTGATATAAATATGAAGAAATCAGAAATAATATTTTGAACGCCAGCTTTGTCCAGCATAAACGCTATCTAAAGTGATCGTAGATTTAACCCCCGGAGCAGTGATGGGAAGCCTACGTTCCATCAGCGTCATGAAGAAGCTTTTTTAATTTTAACAATAACTGAAATTTACATTTTCCGGTCCAAATGTTCATTCTATCAGGGTTGTTTCATTATGTCTTATTGAGACGGTCTCCGTTGAACTTAAAACAGCCGCTTAAGTATTACTTGAACGATTCGACATTATTTAACAAACCAAGTCTAGCAATACAGAAAGCGGCCATTCGGCCTTGTCATCCTTATGAAAACGAATGCCTATATACATGATTTAAATTTTCGGTAGGCCTATAACCTTGTCAGTGTCTTAAACCTAATATTTACATTGCATATTTACAAAGTAAGCACCGTTGAATGAACGGTTCAGTACTAAATGTCTAATCCAGTTGGAGGATGTAAGACATGTTTCTGATGAATTTCTTTACATTACCGCTTTCCAAATAGACCTCCGTTGCTCTCAAGATCCTTTGGTCTAATTGCAAGTAACTTCTTTTTCTTCTTTTGCCCTCAAGATGAAGTTCATTCCTGGCAATCTTAAAATTCGAGCTTTCTGCTTCGGATTTGAGACACAAAATGAGATATTTAACTCGAGGGTGCGGTCTCCCTAGAATACTGTTAATTTTGTGGTGCCACCCTTCAACAGCATTTGTTGTTCTGTGGCGTCTTCCGTGGCAGTTCCAGATTGCTTGTGGTACATTATGATTTTCAAGGCATTATTCCACAAAATAGTCCAAAAACTGGACAAGTTTAGGATTCTGTGGCGCTTCTTTGTGGATATAGAGCCAGCCCTCTTCCACATCTTCAGGCTTCAAGAAGGCAAGAGCCCCGCACTTCCGAATTGTCAGCCTCACTTCTTGACATTCTTTGTAGAGTTTTGTCAGTCCGATTTCCTGTACCTTTCTCCAAATACACTGGAGAAAATGGAAGAAACATCCTTGTATTTCAGCTAATGGAAATGACTGTTTCAAAGCACTGCTGGCAGACTCAAAGTTAATGATCACCCTTTCGGGTTTGCAGTCGGGAATTCTCTCCTTCAACATTCCCAACATTTTATTGTATGTTTCTGCCCTTTTGTTAGGTAAAAGTGCGAATACAATTGGAGTGATTTTCGTCTCTTCCTGTGTGCTGCCTAAATCCACGTGGATAGTGTATACATACATACATATCTTTATTACCCACCCTAGAATACACCATCGGCTTTACAGGTAATAAAGACAGACAGAGCGAAACCCAGAAACAAAAGAACAAACAAACAAACACTAGGCACTACATCTCTCCTAAAACTACTTAGCAAAATTATTTACCTCTAAATCTACTCAGTGTCCTCCCACACGCACGCGGATAGCCGGCAAACGTGCAGGAAGCACCGCACTACAAATTACCCTATTTCCCTATTCCCCTATTCCTACCAACCACCTAGAAAAAAAATATATATAGTAGACCGGTCTCTGCGTCAGCCCTGGTATGGAATACATGCCCACCAACCCGTTGATCGCAGGGACCAGCCTCGCCACGTGAGAACTGATCTTATTTCTCACCTACACCTGCTGACAATGTATTCCTTACCTACCATGTGTGCCAAGCCAGCTTGGCGGAAACCGGACCCATCACATGGCTTGTCACACACTTCCGCTATATACGTCACACCTTCTCTGTTCATTGTCAGCTCACTACCTTCCCTCTTCTTTTTCTTTTCTTGCCGTGCAGACATGCTAAAGCCTAGCTTCTTTGGGTTGGGTCAAGCCCCAACCCGTCCCTCTTCCCTTGATACGCCACCTTCTCCTCTCTCGCACTATTCCCGCCCACTACATCTCACCTTCTTGAACTTAAGACTTAAACATCAACAATTTTTTTTTTTTTTTACTTACACACAAACAGACAGTTTCCATTCCAAGCCCATCAGTTCACTCAGTCTTCACAATCTACAACACCACACTTGCCTCAAACCGTTGGACTTAATTTTTATACTTCCAACATTTTCTCCTTAACTACAGTCCCCCTTAATCTATCTAAATTACTATTACACATTAAACTTAATACATAAACATCAAGAATCCCTCAATTTTACACCCTTCATCGAGGCATCTACACCATTTAATTTTTATTTATTTTTTTACCTACTTTCATAATTTCCATACTGCCAACATTTTCTCCTTAACTACATTCCCACTTAATCTATCTCAATTCTATCACATATACCTTCTTTATACTTCTTCCTCACAAACAATCCCTTTTTTTTTTTTTTTTACTCATTTACACACCAACAGACAGTACTCCATTCCAAGTCCATTAGTTCACTCAGTCAACTCGCTTTCTTTTTTTTTTTTTTTTTTTTTACTAAGCTTTACACTACCCTCAAACCTACTCAACCTCCCCTTTTCTCAACGCTTACCTAATTTTCTCAGGCTTTCCCTTTGCCCCGGGCGGATCACCTTTCCACAGGGCAAGGTGCTCTCCCCCTTTCCCCTAACACTAAAGCCCCCTCTTCTGATATCATGATTACCATGATACCCTTCCCGCATTTGCTCAGGGCGGATATCCATTCCTCTGAGCAGAATGCCTTCCCCCTTTCTCCCTCAGCACAAACCACATTATCTACACAACCCCTGTTACTCCCTCAATTTCTTTATAAATATAGCTCTGGCCACATTTAAGAATTTCGTTATATTCGTTCCTTTCTCCCACTCTCTACATAACCAAGATGTTATCTTATAGCTTTCCCCTACCATATGCAGCTCCTTCTTACTTAGTAGTTTGATCTTTATCTCCGCCAAAGGTCGGCATTGATTAAAAATATGCAGGTCCTCCCACTTCTCTCCACATAACACACATCTATCCCTATTCTCACTACCTACCCAACCCCTATTCCTCGGAACACCCAATAACCACCAATACAAACCTCTCTTATCCCTTCTACCCTCAAACTCCGTTTTCGGGTTTATTACTTCCACCAATTTATTTAAAACTGATAAAGAGACTCTCTCTCTACATTCCCCTATTAAGCTCTGTCTTTCCATATCTAGTAGTCTTCCCTTTATCCTTTCCCATACCCATTTATTCCTACCATCCCCCCAGACCTCTCCATATACCCCCAATCCAATCTTTTGTAACCATTTTTTGCACTTATTAACCCAGTAACCTTCATTCGTCATACTTTTCTGAAAATTAAACGTTTCTTGTACTAATGCCCCGCCCTTCCCTTCCTCCAATCTAATCCAGTACTTGAACACCCTCTTAGCTATTTCAACCTCTATCGATTCTTTACAGACTAATCTGGCCCCGGCATTGGCTGTACAATTCGGTAGGTCCATCATGATCTTGCTAAATTTCGCCACCACCTGGTTTAGTTCACTCCTATCTTCCTCCATTCCCCATACTTCAACCCCAAATAGCATTTTGCCCATTACCAGTGATTTAAACACCGTTTTCTGAATTTTGTATTTAACGTCTGGAAATTTCTTTTCTAATGCCCCTACTACCGCAAGCGCTCCTCTTCCTTTAAGTTTTGCCTTCTTACACTGATTTTTCCAAGAAGCATTCTTACTAATTATTACACCTAGGTACTCAATTTTTCCCCCTGGTTTAATTTCTTCCTGCTCCAGCCTCCAGACTTCCTTATTCTTTCTCCCACCCCTTTTCCTACACACCAATATCTGAGTCTTTCTTACATTTACTCTGAGAGACCATTTCCTAGTATATTCAACTACCTTGTCCAACCCTTTTTGCAAACCATTTGCCGTCAAAGCCAAAATCAATAGGTCATCCGCGAATAGCAACCCCGGAACCTCCATTTTCCCTACCCAAGGGCAATGCCATGCATCTCCACCATGACCCTCTAAAATATTATTTATAAATAATATAAATAATATCGGGGATAGCTTACATCCCTGTCTCACCCCGCTTTTCGATTCAAAACACTTACTCAACCTTCCATCCTGCAATTTAATCATCACAAACACTTCCTCATAAATAGTTTCAATTGCCACCCTCACTTTTTTCGACATTCCAACCTCCCCTAATCTCAAAAATAGCGCCTCCCTACTGACCGTATCAAAGGCTTTTTCTAAGTCAATCGCTGCTATAAATAATTTACGCCCTGCTATCCTCACATACTTTGTAATCAAAGTGTCCAGAATCCAAACATTATCAACTGTATTACATCCTTTCCTAAATCCATTTTGGAACTGAGATATCCTACCGTACTGTTCCGCCCAATTTGTTATCCTATTCGCCAAAACCCCTGTGTACACCTTTGACAGCGAGTCTAGGAGTGTAATTCCTCTATAGTTGTTTGGATCACTACTAGCTCCTTTATTTTTATAAATAGGGCATAATACCCCCATCCTCCATTCTCTAGGAAATTTCCCCGTTTCCAGCAACCTATTAAAGAATTTCACAATCCCTCTCAACATCGGTTCATTTGCCCCTACCTCTTTCCATACACTATTGGAAATACCATTCACACCTCCTGCAGCCTTGGGTCTAGCATTTTTTAATACTGTAATTACCTCCTGCCTTGTTATCTCCCCATCCAATATTGTAATGCCTACTTCCAGTTCCCTTCCAATTTGTGACTTGTCTATTTCTCTACCCAATTTCCTCTCCCCTTCTAAAAGCCTTTTAAAATGCCTAACCCACTCGTTTTCTCCTATTTTATCTCCCTTCCCCTCCGGTTTCGTTCTTCTGATCTTGTTTATTGACTCCCAAATCCTCTCAAATTTCTTCTCTCTGCAATATATATTTATTTTTTCAGCTTCCGCCTCCTTCCATCCTTTCTTCTTCTCATTCAATACCTCTTTATATTCCCTTCTCAATTTACAATATTCCTTCCTTTTTTCTTGCGTACCCTCCTTCCTAAACTCCGCTAGGGCTCTCATTACAACCTCACGTTTTCTCCTACAGTCTTCATCAAACCATCCATTCATTTTATTCTTTTTTCCCTCTACACTTCTCCTCACTTTCTTCCCCACCCTCCATACAGGGAGTTCAATTAATTTTAACACGTTATCCATATCATTCCCTTCTACCGCCCTTTCAATTCCTACCCTTAATATATCTCCCTCCTCTTTCAAATGCCGTCTTAATTTCTCTTTGGTATTATCATCCCATACATACTTCCATCCTCCATTCCTATACCTCTCCTTACTTTCCTCCATCTTTCCCTTCTCATCAGCAACCAAAGTTCTCAATTTTATTTTGATAGGCATATGTTCTGTCAACCCATATTCTAACACCTCAAAACTTATTATTCTCCTTAACGCTATCTCTGAGCTTATTCCTATGTCCACCACACTCCCTCCATTTGTTGTAATATACGTCAAATCACCCACACTATCCCCCTTCATCCACCCATTTAAAATAAATAAATGTTCTAGAGCACATAACTCTAATAACCTTTCTCCATAACTATTTACAACATTATCCTTACTCTTCCTTTGCAGTATCCCGTCTACTTTTACTTCTTTCCCGTATACCGGTACTCGATTGCTCACTCTCGCATTCCAATCCCCCAATAAAATTATCCCATCTTCTACATACATTCCTTTAATTGTGTTTATTTCTTCAATCAGTTCGTCAAAAAAATGTTTATTTGCATACACTGAATCGCTCGGATGGTTATAAAGCAGTGCCAGACAAATTGCTTCCGCTGCCCCCTTCCCCATTTTTACTCTCAACCACACTACCCCTTCTACCCTAGTCTGTAACGTCTCCACCCATTCATCTATCTCATTCCTTATTAAAACTACTATGCCCCCTGGGTTTCGGCCCCTCTTCCCTATTTTTTCCCTTAACACGTTAACTACTCTATAACCGTCCCATGTAATTTCAACCCCCTTCCCTAACCACGTCTCTACTAGAGCAATAATCTCAAAATCTTTCACTAAATCCACAATTTCCTTATTCCCTAACTTCCCCATCAACCCCTCAATATTCAGCATCCCTATCACCATATCTAGTTATTTATTTCCTCCCCCTCCCTCCCTATACTTCTGCATTTCACCACTTCCCCCCTTACTTCTCGTGATTCTTCCTTTTGGCTCCACCCCATCCCTCTCTTTCTTCTCACCCCCATCCTTCCCCTTTTCCGTGCCAGAGCCTTTTTTCCCACCCCATAGATCTTTTAAACTTAAGGATCTCGCCTTATTTAACGCCTGCTTTCTCTCCAGGTTTATTTCTGCATTATTCCTATTTGGGGAGGTTAAGTCACTACCCTGACTCCTTTCCCTTCCCGTCACCTCTTCACTACCTGTGTCCACTTCACTTCGGTCTAGTGTCCTACTTGTTGATTCACTCCTTCCTGGGCTGTTCTGACTCACCAAGGACTCTGCTGTCTTCGCTACCTGCCCGCTGACACCGCAGTCCCCTCTTCTCTCTTCCTTCTCCGTACTGATGTCGCCCTGCTCTCGATTTCTGCAACTCATTTCCTCCTCACATTTTTCCATCCTCAGCAGTTCCTCCTGTGTCCACGATCGCGACCAATTTCTGCCTGAAGTAACCATACACCTCCCCACTATCTTGACTCGCAATCCCTCCGCTCTAGCACGCCACATATGCCGCTTATAGACCTCCAACCGCATCCTATCTTCTTTCTCTATCTCAGCCTTCAAATAAATGTTCGATCCTTTCAAATTTCCAGCATTCCTCAGAAGTATATCAGCCATCAGGGTTGATATTAATCTTAACTTCACCGGCCTATGTCCCTTGTTCCTTCCCACTCTATATATATCATCTATATCAACTTCAGAAAAGTTTATCTTCATTTTGTTCGAAACTATGTCCACCACTTTCAATACTAATTCCACTTTTGATTCTGTTCCTTCCTCAGGTACACCATACACAAACACATTTTTTCTTGCCGATTCGTTCCTCGCTAACCTCACTTCTCTCTTCATTGCTGTTAATTCCTCTTCCAGTACCACCACCTTCTTTTTCAAGCTCTCTACCTCATCTTCTATCTCCGCTAACTTGTCATTTACACCTCCAATTTCTTCTTTTATAAAACTTTTTAAGTCCTTCATCTCCTTCATTTGGGTTGCCTGGTGTTCCTGCATCATTTCCTTAATTTCTTCTCCTTTGCTTGCTTCCTTCACCACTCTCTTGATCTCTTCAAGCTCCTCCCAGCCGAACGGTCCCTGGTTTGGACCCGGATTCTTTTCTATACCTCCTACCACCAGCAGCGTCGCAATAACCGTCGCACACAACATAATTTCCAACAGTCCTTTATAACCACTAATTTCTCTTCCTCTCTCAACTCCACCTTCCTTCCAACACTGCCTTGCACCATGCCATCTTCCAATTCTTAGCCTGTATTGCTGTATCGTTATTCCCATATTGCGCACCTCAGCTCATTCACACGTCTGCACTTCCCGATGTCTCGCTCGTAACTGGATAGTGTATAGCTGCGCAAATTGCTTGCAACAGCTCTTGAAAGTGCCGTCCATGACGAAAGTCTTATTTTCTTTCATAATCTCTTTCCCCCTTTCAGTGCAAAAAATCATTATTCTTTCCTCGCCATCCACATAGTCAGCCAAAAGAAAAGAACTTCCATCAGACATTTTAAGAATGTTTTCGTCAAGGCATATATCATCCGAACGTTCTGGTTCCCTGAGGATTCCTTGCTCCTTCCTTCGAAGTGAATACAACGTCGCTTTCATGGTCTCATACTGTGGCATTGCTGTGACCAGCTCGTACCCTCTATTCTGGAGAGGTTCCAATTCTTCTTTGAATATGTGAAAAGGAGACGTTAATTTTCAAAATTCAACTTTCACTCAACTTTAATTCAACTTTCACTAACATGTTATGCACACAATACATTATAAGTAACTATTGGTTGTTTCGATCTACTATAATCTTATATAATATTAATGACAGATTACGAAAATAGCATAATTAGAATACGTTAGAAATAATCAACATTTACGTACTTGAGGAATTGAAGTGCTGGCATCTTCTCTGGCTCTTTTCTTGGCTTTTGTGACTGCAACGCGCACATCCACGGCAGCTTCGTTCGGAACACACACATGTTCTTTTACTGTGATTACTTGATCTTTTAGGCTCACTACTGCCCCCTTACAACATTTGGTTTTCTCGTGGATACATTGCCATACAATGGAATTATCTATATTTGTTCTTCGTTTTCGGTAGCAAAAACCTTCCAAAACTAAACTTGTTCTTCCCTTTGTGGTCTCGATGAACTCCATCGCTGGCGTTCTTCAAGTAAACGACGCACAACGAGATCCAGGTAAGAAATTACGAATAGTTTTATGCGTGCGTGACGAGGATTTGTGACGAGGCTGGAAAACCCTGATAAGGGGTAAGTAGGGAGTGGACACTGTCACATTCTGAAACACTAAACTTCCCTGTAGAATTCCCAAACAAGACCTCTAGTTCCTAGAATGATTAATGACCACGGCGCAAGTTATACTGATTTTAACACGGCGCAACTTATACTCGGCGCAACTCATACGACACCGATTATTTCCCTTCCTATTCCAACGTCACCATAAGACCTATCTGTGTCGGTGCGACCTAAAGCAAGTTGTAAAAAATAAGGTACAGCCCCACCATTTACCTGGTGTGAAAATGGGAAAGCACGAAAAATCATATTCAGGGCCAATATCTCCCGAATGCTAGCTGATAGCCCCGTGACCAAACCTCGTGGCCACTTTCTCGAGGACCGTTTGCCCTTCCTGACACTATTTACTATTGCATGTTTCAGTCGTGGTTGATAGTGTGGTGTGTTACGTGTATGTGAAGAGTTGTGTATTGAGACAAACACAAGCTACCAGTCCCTGAGCTAAACTACTTTACCAGATGCGGCAAAAATGCTCTTCCCGGCCGGGAATCAGTGGACCCCGAATCCTCTGAACCGAGGCCCATGACACTAATCATTCAGCCAAGGAAGCTGGTAACATGTTATTATTATATTATGAAAAGGAGACTTTGGACGCGAAGGTCCTAGGTTCGATTCCAGTGTTTGTAAAATACGGTATTTAAAATCTGTCGTTAGGGCTGGAATAGGGTGCAGTTAGTCGATTCAAGACAGTTGAGAAATGGTTTGAAATCCCAGTCTTTGCCGATCCTCGAGGCGATTTTCTATAGTTTCCCACTTCCGCTCCCAAACAAATGTTATGACGTTACTTACCCGAACACTTTCCAAATCCTACTTTATTCTCTCTTGATTCATATCGCATATCGCGAAAATGTCAGTTTTCGATCTAGTTGTAACGGCAACTTCGTATAAAGACCACTCCCCACCAACCAATTGTAGTCAGATTGACTGTGTCCGACTCCCAGACATTGCCTGGTAGCGGCATTGAGGTGAGATCCTCCTTAATCAATACGAAACAGCTGAACCTAGAGGGAAATTACAACAGAAATTATTATTATTATTATTATTATTATTATTATTATTATTATTATTATTATTATTATTATTATTATTATTTTCTTCATCATCATCATCTTACTCTTTTCTCACAACCTGGTGGGGTTGCAGGTACGATGTGTGTGACACGCATGGACTTGGCCCAGTTTTACGGTTGAATGCCCCTCCTGATCCCAATCCTATGTTGAAAAATGTATTTACTATTGTGTGTTTCTGTGATAGTTGATAGTGTGGCGTGTTGTGTACAAATGAATAGGAGTAAAATACACACCGAAGCACGGAGCCAGGGAAATTAACCAGACACGTCTACAATCCACGATCCGGCCGGAAATGGAACCCGGAACCCTCTGGGCACAATGCCTCACTGCTGACCATTCAGCCAAGAAGCCGGACTGTGCCACGGGAACTCCAGTTTTACATGGTATCCAAACCAGAAAGATGTGACTTTTTATTTTAAAAAGCCCATAACTTTATTTGGCATTTGTATGCTTTTCTCTTGTTTTCTAAATTAATGTTGTTCTTTATTCACTTGACTAATATGTCAGTTTACTAGTTTTCTTGTTATATGTTAATACAATTTTTTTTAGGTAGGTAAAATTCGTAGATAATTGTAATCGTGTACGGCTGGATTTCTAGGATACAGGCTACGAAAGACCCGTCTTCATACCGGCCATGGAGGCGCTTGGAGCGAGAAATGGGCTGTGTGATTGAGTGGTTAGCTCTAATGGCCGGCCACCTTTGCCTCTTCCTCTCTCTTTCTCCCTTTTCCCCCCAATCCCATTTTCCTTATTTGCTAGTTGCACTAAAACATCGTCCAGCTGTCACAGAGGACCCAGGTTCGGTTCCCGGCAGGATCGGGAATTTTAACCATCATTGGTTAATTTCGCTGGCACGGGGACTGGGTGTATGTGTTGTCTTCATCATCATTTCATCCTCATCACGACGCGCAGGTCGCCGACGGGAGTCAAATCAAAAGACCTGCACTTGGCGAGCCGAACATGTCTTCGGACACTCGCGGCACTAAAAGCCATTCGCCATTTCATTTTTACTAACACATCGATTGTTTTTGGCCATGTAAGGCTGGGAAAGGGCTAGGACTAGGAATGTAGTGACCGTGGCATCAATTGAGGTACGACCTCAATATTTTCCTCGTGTCAAAACGGGAAAGCACGGAAAATCATCTTCAGAGATTCCAACGGTTCATATATATCATGCAATAATATTCATGTAAAATAAGAGCCTAAAATGAGGTTAAGAAACCCTGTTGAGTTCAATAAATAAATAAATAAATAAATAAATAAATAAATAAATAAATAAATAAATAAATAAATAAATAAATAAATAAATAAATAAATAAACAAATAAATAAATATCCGCCTCTGTGGTGTAGTGGTTAGTGTGATTAGCTGCCACCCTCGGAGGCCCGGGATCGATTCCCGGCTTTGCCACGAAATTTGAAAAGTGGTACGAGGGCTGGAACGGCGTACACTCAGCCTCGGGAGGTCAACTGAGTATAGGTGGGTTCGATTCCCTCCTCAGCCATCCTGAAAGTGGTTTTCCGTGGTTTCCCACTTCTCCTCCAGGCAAATACCGGGATAGTACCTAACTGAAGGCCACGGCCGCTTCCTTCCCTCTTCCCTGTCTATCCCTTCCAATCTCCCCCCCCCCCCGAAAGGCTCCTGTTCAGCATAGCAGGTGAGGCCGCCTGGGCGAGGTACTGGTCATCCTCCCCAGTTGTATCCCCCGACCCAATGTCTCACGTTCCAGAGGTGGGATCCCTCGCTGTGTCCGAAGAAAAAACCAACCCTGGAGGGTAAGCAGATTAAGAAAGACAGAAAATAAATAAATAAATTAAATAAATAAGTAGGGGGATGTTGTAATGGAAATCTTACCTATGTTTATTTCACTTGATATGGACAGTGGATGTCCCTAGTATGAAACTGACTAGGGAATACGATGAAGTCGAAGTAAAGTTGTTCCACCTCTTCATTACCTAGAAAAAAATTCACTTACTTGTTAGCTTCAATGAAACTTGAAGCCAGGGTGCAGCGGAGAATGGGCTATGTCTAACCTGTCTAAGCCAAGGAGTGTCTGAAAATCCAGGGTAAGTTATCATTACATGATGCAATCTTCCCGTTAGTACAACTTACATGGAGTTGTTTACACATTTAACAATAGGACAAGTTGCGCAGAGGGTGCCTTAACAAGTGGCATGATGAAACACAGCGGCAGGGGGAACCTGTGATCTATAGTAGCGTGACTTCCCAGCTTGACAGACTGAGGAACTTCACACGAGGTGGGAGAAGGGGCGTAAAATGTTTCAAATGCAGAGATTTGTTTCTCTTCCTAGAGGTTTACTAGGCGCATACGGCGCTCTCTCCGAGGTAGAACTCATTAATCTGCTAATCTCTGAACAAAAGAGGCAAAAAAACAATGATAAAGCTTTGTGTGCATCGAGCAGTGACAGTTGGCGGAGGGCTGGATGCTAGCAGTTGGCAAACAGCGTCCACTCAGCTCTGTTAACTTGAGTGAATGTCGAACGGTGCACCACATGTTACCAGTTCAGCTTTCCATCTGACATCCCCCATGTCCTATTCCATGAAACCTATGCAGCAGGTTACAGTATATTGTAGATCTCAGAGTGATTTACGGTGCTATGTGTTCGGCGTAGTTTCGACTAGAATCATGTTAAGATGGCACTAATTTGAGATTGGGTGAAAAATATGAAAAGTATATCATAATTCACTGTATTCACGCCACGGATAATTTTAGTCTTTAATAATATTTTCTTCCCGCAAAACCAATAAAGACATCAACATTTTGTTAAAATTTTGCAGAATTTTCTAGATGGTAATATCCACTAACTTTCATTTTCATAAAGATAAGTTTAGGCTACTTAAGTGCGGCCAGTATCCAGTATTCGGGAGATAGTAGGTTCGAACCCCACTGTCGGCAGCCCTGAAAATGGTTTTCCGTGGTTTCCCATTTTCACACCAGGAAAATGCTGGGGATGTACCTTAATTAAGGCCACGGCCGCTTCCTTCCCACTCCTAGCCCTTTCTTGTCCCACCGTCGCCATAAGACCTATCTGTGACGGTGCGACGCAAAGCAACTAGCAAAAAAAAAAGTTTAGGCTACACTATCTGAAAAATACCGAATCGATTAACTTGGAATTATTAGGTCGATTTAATAGATGGCTGTGCATTTATCTCATGAACAATAATAGTTGTACTTTTCATATAACTTGAGACAAAGTAGCCTAATAATTTAGAATTTCTTCTTGATTATCACATCTTTCGTGGGGGAAATAGAGGGGAAATTTGAAACACTAGATCAAGAATGCAATGTGTATATTATTCTCTGTGTGTGCTTAATTTGAAATATCGTGCTTTAATGTATATTTTAATGTATATTTTGTTGAAAGTTTAAGGCTCAGGAATTCTTTCATTTTAAATACTGTATCTTGTCAAGTTTAAATTTTAATTTAATTTCGTGTGGCTATTTCTAGCCGGGTGCAGCCCTTGTAAGGCAGACCCTCCGATGAGGGTGGGCGGCATCAGCCGATCTTGTCAAGAGAGCTATAAATAGTCATTACGACTGAAGCATTGATTTTAATGGTAGGAGAATAATATTGGAACAGGAGTTAACTGATATACAGGTCAGTAGATGCAGCCTTTAGAGACGTGAAAAAGGCGTGTTTAACGTGCCAGTAAATCTGTTGACGTAGTATCTGTAATGCCAAGCAATTGTGTCGGAATTCGATCCCGCATCCTTAAACACCTGGAAAAAATATCCAGCTATGGATATGAAACTTATGTTATGCTGTCGGCCTTAAAAGACGCTGTAGTACTGGAAAAGGATAAAATTACGCACCGGAATAATTCATATCTGATTAATCAACTCCGCTGACATTCTAATCCAGGACATCGAGCCGTCGAGGCGAGTATCATATCAACTAATTTTCACGAGAGGTCACAAGAACGTGATGTTAAATGTTAAGTGTTTAGCCGGGCTGAGGAGCTCAGACGATAGAGCACTGGCCCTCTGAACTCAAAGTGGTGGTTCGATGGTTCGATTCCGTTTCATTCCGGTGGTATTACAAGGTGCTGAGATACCTCAAACTAGTGTCCGCAGATTTGCCGGCACGTAAAGCAACTACTACGGGACAAAATTTTGGCACCTCGGTGTCTCCAAAAACCATGTGAGTAGTCAGTTTACAAGTTGCTTTACGTCACACCGGCACAGATAGTTCTTATGGCGACGATAGGACAGGAAAGGGCTAGAAGTTAGAAGGAAGCGGCCGTGGCCTTAATTAAGGTACAGCCCCAGCATTTGCCTGGTGTGAAAATGGGAAACCACAGAAAACCATCTTCAGGGATGCCGACGGTGGAGTTCGAACCCACTATCTCCCGAATACTGGATAATGGCCGCACTTAAGCGACAGCAGCTATCGAGCTCGATGAGTTGTTAGTGGAACGTAAAACCCATAGTATCATTGATTCATTGTTATGTGGGTAAGGGGAAATGTAGGCCTACACGTTTTCCTAGCTCAAATTTAGTATTATTTTTAGCTCAGTAACTTTAAATATGATTCGCTTCTGTGATGTACTGGTTAGTGTGGTTAGCTGCCATTCGCGGAGGCCCGGGTTCGATTCCCGACTCTGCCACGAAATTTGAAATGCGGTACGAGGGCTGGATCGGATTCCACTCAGTCTCAGGAGTTCAACTGAGTATAGAGGAGGGGTGTTCTATTCCCACCTCGGCCAACCTCGAAGTGTGTTTCCGTGGTTTCCCACTTCTCCTCCAAACAAATGCCAGGATAGTACCTAACTTAAGTCCACGGCCGCTTCATTCCCCTCTTCCTTTTTTATTCCTTCCGATCTTTTCATCCCCCCAAAGGCCCTTGTTCAGTATAACAGGTGAGGCCGCCTGGTCGTCCTCCCCAGTTGTATCACCCGACCCAAAGTCTCACGCTCCAGGACACTGTCCTTGTGGAGGTAAAGGTGGGATCCCTGGCTGAGTCCGAGGGAAAAACTAACCTGGAGGGTAAGGAGGAGAGCTGCATGTGCATTTTTTTCCACATACCAGCCCTCCTGCTAATAACAATTTCTGGCAGTACCACGAGCCGAACGCGGACCTCCAAGGACGTCAGCTAATAGCGCTAACCGTCACCCTCCGCTGGGGGACGCCAAAAAATCAAACTCCAAGCCCCATGGCACAACAGCCCAGAAGGGCTATGGCCTATCAAGCGACCGCTGTGCAGCCTAAAAGCCTGCAGATTACGAGGTATCGTGTGGTCGGCGCGACGAATCCTCTCGGCCGTTACTCATGGCTTTCTAGATCTGGTTCGCGATTTCACCGTCAGATAGCTCCTCAATTGTTATCACGTAGGCTGAGTGGACCTCGAATCAGCCCTTAGATCCAGGTAAGGGCGAGTTGGCCGTGCGCGTAGAGGCGCGCGGCTGTAAGCTTGCATCCGGGAGATAATAGGTTCGAATCCCACTATCGGCAGCCCTGAAGATGGTTTCCCGTGGTTTCCCATTTTCACACCAGGCAAATGCTGGGGCTGTACCTTAATTAAGGCCACGGCGGCTTCCTTCCAACTCCTAGGCCTTTCCTATCCCATCGTCGCCATAAGACCTATCTGTGTCGGTGCGACGTAAAGCCCATAGCAAAAAAAAAGATCCAGGTATAGATCCCTGACCTGGCCGGGAATCAAACCCAGGGCCTACGCGTAAGAGCAGGCACACTAACACTACACCGCGGGGCCAACGCACAGGTGGACACCAGTAACTATAAATGCTACCTGAACAAAGTGCTGCACGCTTTACGTACATTCGCTATCATCAAATACAGTAGAGACAATACGCTACACTTCCGGATTTAGCCTTGTTGAAATGGGGGACAAGTCGTAAGTGGCGCTCCTGGTTGCGTGACCTAAAAATTCGCTCTAAATTCAAATATCAATGGAAATGTATATAAGGAAATGGATAAATAAATTACGTCTAGAAAGAAAGTGTTACTAAGATATTAACTTCAAAGTTGCTAAAGCAATTCTGGATAAATGAATGAGGAATTATTTAACAGGTTATTATTTAAAGACTGAAATTAGACATATAATCAAGATGTGAAATGGACTGCTGTGAAAGGGCTTGATCTTTCATTTATGCATGACTTTTTTAGCTTTAGCATTCCTGCCTGAACGTTCACGGCTAGATTTGTCTTTTTTCTCATTTAAAAGCATTGTATCATCACATTAAAACACTTGTCAACAAAAATATCGGCACATTCCTTACACACATGATTCAGTGAATTTACATTTAAGAGCTGAACAATTTTCCTTTTAACTTGAAGCCTACTAACAGAAAGAAAATATATAAATTTAGCCTCAAAAACATTCAAAGTTTACCTATAAGCAATACTTGCCATAATGCCATTACATTAGGGTAAAGCAAATTTGTATCATCATGTTGTTTCAACAAAATATGTACATTTCGTAAATCACCCATATTTTCTTCAGTGCTTGACAACGCATTACGGCATTCCAAATGGGGTAACTTAGAACACAACCAGCCACACACATATGCATATGTATTTTCCTGAATTAAATCAAACCCACAGATCACACCTATAACAACACATCGGTATTGAAGGTTAGCTGCTGCACTATACAATAAAATAAGCTTATTATATTTTAAGCCAGTTAATATGTGGGTCGCGCAGTACTATAAAAATCTCTTTGTAACTGGAAAATTATATATGCAAACACAATATTTACTTACATTTTCTTGTCACGAGGGAAACGGAAGAAAGACCGCCAATCCTTCTGCACTTCATAGTTATTGCAGCCAAACACAGCACATATCTTTCCACTCATATTGAGAGGAGATATAAAGGAATGGCATACGCCACTATGTACTTATGTCAACTTAATGCAAACGCATAAATAACACCAAAAACTTCACAAACAAATACACGTGCTCTTACGACAGAATCAGTAACTCTCAGGTCACTCCACTAGATAGAGCTCTAATCGCTATCCCCCGATATCTCGCAGAGTGTCGCGTATTGTCTCTACTGTATTTGCTATCATTCATGATACGACGGCCGATTTTTTGTAAGCCTAGTATTTATCCACAAATTTCAACTTTGTTTATGAAATGTTTTCAGCTAAATTGTGTTTGTTCTGTAAATACTACAGCTCATTGAATATTTACACGCTTATTTTTCATAAAATGAGTTTAAGACTACAAACTGTAGAATCTATAAGCCATTCATTCTGAACATATTTTTCTCTTAATCTTTAACTTTCTTATAATTTATATAGTACTAATTAGTTTTAAAAAGTTCCTGTCAAAGAATAGAAGCTAGAGTTTGTTGTTTATATAATTACGATAGTGTTGTGGCAAAAGATGGTAACCCACACTAAAATTCGCTTCTTACTTGTTTCTGTTATTTTTTTCTTTTTACAATCTGCTTTACGTCGCACCGACACAGATAAGTCTTATCGCGACGATGGGATAGGAGAGGGCTAGGAGTGGGAAGGAAGCGACCGTGGCCTTAATGATGATATCACCGGGCGAGTTGGCCGTGCGGTTCATGTCGCGCATCCGTGAGCTTGCAGCCGGGAGATAGTGGGTTCGAATCCCACTGTCGGCAGCCCTGAAGATGGTTTTCCGTGGTTTTCCATTTTTACACCAGGCAAATGCTGGGGCTGTACCTTAATTAAGGCCACGGCCGCTTCCTTCTCACTCCTAGGCCTTCCCTATCCCATCGTAGCCATAAGACCTGTCTGTGTCGGTGCGACGTAAAGCAAATAGCAAAATAAATGATGGTGTCAAAATGGAAAACTACGGAAAACCATCTGCAGGGTTGCCGACAGTGATGCTGGAACCCACTATCTCCCGAATGCAAGCTGATCGCTACGTGACCCAAACCACAGAACCACTTGCTCAGTGTTGATTTTCATCCTCTGCATGCGTCGTATGCCACAAGAAACCAAAAATTTATTTTATTACGGTTTTAAAATTACGGCGTTTTCGTTGATTTTCATCATCTTCATGTATCGTATGTATGCCACAAGAAAATAAAAATTTGTTTTATTACGGTTTCAAAATTAAGGCGTATCCAGCGTGTGGTCAGGTTGGAAACGTACAAAAGGTCGTAATCTGCCACCTCATTGAATACGCCAACTTGAGAAAAAAACCTCGTGCTTGTAATCTCTAAAATTTTGTATCTAATTTTGCATTAATTTATTTAAAAAATCAGCAGCCTGTTTCCAGTCATTCGACCGGGTCACGAATGGAATGAATGAAGCCCCTTCTAGCGGCGAGGATTGGAAATGTGGCGGCTGCCGAAGCTTGTCGCACTCCTCTGAGTCAATGATTGATGAATGATTAATGAAATGAAATAATATTGGAGAGTGTTGCTGGAATGAAAGATGACAGGGAAAACCGGAGTAACCAGAGAAAAACCTGTCCTGCCTGCGCTTTGTTCAGCACAAATCTGCCACCTCATGGAATACGCCAACTTGAGAAAAAAAACATATCGTGCTTGTGACCGGGTTTTGAACCACAGTATCCAGCGGTGAGAGGCCCGCGCTCTGCCGCCTGAGCCACGGAATCTTCGCCGTTAATTTATAATGAGGATAATTATAACAATTTTCAACTGATTGTTTAGGATAGTACCGTGTTATTATTATTATTATTATTATTATTATTATTATTATTATTATTATTATTATTATTATTATTGTTGTTTTGCTAGTTGTTTAACGTCGTAGTAACACATGGAAGGATTTTGGCGATGCAGGGATAATAAAGAGCTACGATTGGGAAGGAAGCGGTCGTGACCTTAACTATGATACAGCCTGTTATTTTATTTTATCGTCATCACATGGCAATTGGCAATTGGTTGCAATAAATACTTCATTCACTGTCTAATAGTGTAGTTCCCAGGAATGGAAATGCGATTCGCCCTAATGGTACGAGATGCAACGAAAATAGATGATAATTAAAATGTTAAAATATATCCACTGACTAGGATTTAAAACAAATTATGATGACAAATGATTATGATATTAAAATAATCAGTGGATTTAATTCGCAATGCCATATTTTCTGATAAAATTAGAGAAATTATACATTACAATGGAATAAGGGTCCGCCTCTGTGGTGTACAGTAGTGGTTAGCGTGATTAGCTGCCACCCCGGAGGCCCGGGTTCGATTCCCGGCTCGGCCACGAAATTTGAAAAGTGGTACGAGGGCTGGAACGGGGTCCACTCAGCCTCGGGAGGTCAACTGAGTAGAGGTGGGTTCGATTCCCACCTCAGCTATCCTGGAAGTGGTTTTCCGTTATTTCCCACTTTTCCTCCAGGCGAATGCCGGGATGGTACCTAACGTAAGGCCACGGCCGCTTCCTTCCCTCTTCCTTGCCTATCCCTTCCAATCTTCCCATCCCTCCACAAGGCCCCTGTTCAGCATAGCAGGTGAGGCCGCCTGGGCGAGATACTGGTCATTCTCCCCAGTTGTATCCCCCGACCAAGAGGCTGAAGCTCCAGGACACTGCCCTTGAGGCGGTAGAGGTGGGATCCCTCGCTGAGTCGGAGGGAAAAACCGAACCTGGAGGGTAAACAGATGACGATGATGATGACAATGGAATAAGGTATTGTCTTGAAGTACAGAGATATGTATCATTCAAGTTAGAAGTTAAAATAACACATTAAAATTCACAAACACGAACTAAAATAGTCAATGGGATAAAAGCGTAGTTAACAAAAATACCCTAATATAAAATACACTTTTACACACGATAAAAAAGGCCACTATCCCTCACAAAACGGATGACGAAGTCTGCTGACTGCTCGTCATCTCGCAGGATAAGGGAAATGGCACTATTAGGAAAGTTTCGAACATAACAGAAGTTTCATACTCATTACAGTGAGAAGTCTTTGACGATACTTCTAGGCGTATGGTTCAAGGATAGAAGCTCCAACGACCAACGAAAGAAGAGAGGGAGGACAGCCTCCCATCCCTACAACCTCTGCACAGGAATCAGTTTCCAGTTACCGCAATGAAGATGAGATACGTCTCGCTACAGCTGTGTGAGAAATGCATAATGTGACTTTTCATCCCAATTACCACCATGCCATTGCCTGCTTTCCGTCTCACAACACTGTCGAGGTGTTTTGTAACCGCTCACAGTCTTGTAACTTATTGACTACACTATAACATCTCCTGCAAAATGCCTTATCTCTGATTCCAGACCTTTATTCATATCATTTATATAGTAAGAAACGATGAAGGTCAATAATACTGCCTTACGGGGCCCCTCTTAGTTGTTACAGGATCAGATAATTCTTAGCTGAGTTCTATTTTCTAGAAATTGAGCCACACATTTAACCACTCTTTTTGTCCAGTCCAATCAATAGCCCTAACTTTCGTCAGCAGTCTCCCACGATCTGCCCTATCAAGAAACTTGGACAGGTCAATACCGATGCAGTCGACTTGACCTCCGAAATCTAAAATATCTGTGATATCTTCAAGGAATTCTACAAGTTGAACCTCACTGGAAAAACTTTTCTGAAACCCGAACTACTTTCTATCAAATCAGTAACTTCGCAAACGCGTCTAACATAATCAAAAGGAATCTCGCAACTCAATAGAGGTGGGTTTAATTAAGGTACACACCGATCTCGATAGCTACAGTCGCTTAAGTGCGGCCAGTATCCAGTATTCGGGAGATAGTAGGTTCGAACCCCACTGTCGGCAGCCCTGAAAACGGTTTTCCGTGGTTTCCCATTTTCACACCAGGCTAATGCTGGGGCTGTACCTTAATTAATGCCACGGTCGCTTCCTTCCCACTCCCAGCCATTCCCTGTCTCATCGTCGCCATAAGACCAATCTGTGTCGGCGCGACGTTAAGCAACTAGCAAATTAAGGTACAGCCCCAGAATTTGTCTGGTGTAAAAATAGGAAACCATGGAAAACCATCAGGGCTGTCGACAATGTGGTTCGAATCCACTATCTACCAAATGCAAGCTCACAGCTGCGCGGCCCTAACCACATGGACAACTCTCTCGGTCATAATGAAGATGTGTGTATGTATGTATGCATGTATGTTTGCACAGGCATCATCAGCGATGGTAAGGCAATATTAACAAAGCAAGCATTTGGCTCGTCTTTCCCAATGCATAAGTTCAAAGGGTAAACAACGTGCATCGACATGTTTTGTGTTGATGCGACAAGCAAAGTGACGGACAAGTTACTTAGAGTTTTAGGTTTTGTGATTAGTTTATTATAAAAGACACAGTACGTACAGTTGTCCGGCTCCATGGCTAAATGGTTAGCGTGCTGGCCTTTGGTTACAGGGGTCCCAGGTTCGATTCAGGGCAGGATCTGGAATTTTAACCATTATTGGTTAATTTCGCTGGCGCGGGGGCTGAGTGTATGTGTCGTCTTTATCATCATTTCATCCTCATCACGACACTCAGGTCGCCTACAGGTGTCATATCAAAAGACCTGCACCTGGCGAGCCGAACATGTCCACTGACACTCCCGGCACTAAACGCCTACGCCACTTCATTTTACTTACAGTTCATTTTAAACAATGTAGAATAAATTACAAATCTGTCCTTTAATATTTTTTGTAGGTTTAGGTGATTTTATAGTTCACAGTTGTATGAAAGTAACATTTTTAGGAACTTCAAATCTTCAAACAAAAATAAAATCATGTAACATTTTCTAATATAAATATGAAATTTGCCTAAGAAATTGTCCGCCTCTGTGATGTGGTTAGCGTGATTAGCTGCCACCCCCGGAGGCCCGGGTTCGATTCCCAGCTCTGCCACGCAATTTGAAAAGTGGTACGAGGGCTGGAACGGGGTCCACTCAGCCTCGGGAGGTCAATTGAGTAGAGGTGGGTTCAATTCCCACGAAATTTGAAAAGTGGTACGAAGGCTGGAACGGAGTCCACTCAGCCTCAGGAGGTCAACTGAGTAGAGATGGGTTCGATTCTCACCTCAGCAATCCTCGAAGTAGTTCTCCGTGGTTTCCCACTTCTCCTCCAGGCAAATGCCTGGATGGTATCTAACTTAAGGCCACGGCCGCTTCCTTCCCACTTCCTTGTCTATCCCTTCAAAATCTTCCCATCCCCTAGCAAGGCCCCTGTTCAGCATTGCAGGTGAGGCCGCCTTGGCGAGGTACTGGTCATCCTCCCCAGTTGTATCCCACGACCCAATGTTTGAAGCTGAAGGACACTGCCTTTGAGGGGGTAGAGGTGGGATCCCTCGCTGAGTCCGAGGGAAAAACCGACCCTGAAGCGTAAGCTGGTTAAGAAAGAAAGAAAGAAAGAAAGAAAGAAAGAAAGAAAGAAAGAAAGAAAGAAAGAAAATTTAGTTGTAAATACTGATTTAATTAAATATTGATACTAATTAGTCCGCCTCTGTGGTGTAGTGGTTAGCGTGATTAGCTGCCACCCCCGGAGGTCCGGGTTCGATTCCTGGCTCTGCCGCGAAATTTGAAAAAGTGAAATGAGGGCTGGAACGGGATCCACTCAGCCTCGGGAGGTCAACTGAGTAGAGGTGGGTTCGATACCCACCTCAGCCATCCTCGAAGTGGTTTTCCGTGGTTTCCCACTTCTCCTCCAGGCGAATGCCGGGATGGTACCTAACTTAAGGCCACGGCCGCTTCCTTCCCTCTTCCTTGCCTATCCCTTCCAATCTTCCCATCCCTCCACAAGGCCCCTGTTCAGCATAGCAGGTGAGGCCGCCTGGGCGAGGTACTGGTCATACTCCCCAGTTGTATCCCCCGACCAAAAGTCTGAAGCTCCAGGACACTGCCCTTGAGGCGGTAGAGGTGGGATCCCTCGCTAAGTCCGAGGGAAAAACCGAACCTGGAGGGTAAACGGATGATGATGATGATGATGATACTAATTAAAAATCTGTAAAGGAAAATAAATAACAGATTCTATCATCTCTAGATGGTCTCCAGTTTTCATTCTCCATGGAGAAAACTTCTTTTTCTTTTTCATTTTCTTCTACTTCTTCTTCTTAATCCTTTTATCCTCCAGGGTTGTTTTTGTGTTGTTCTTTGTCTACTGGAGAGAACATAAAGTTAGTGTTGGCTAGTCTACAACTGTGTAACAGTGCTTTGTAGGGAATACACTTGCTTTCAATTAGATTACTGAGCGTAACCGAGATGACCTATCAATATGCATTTTGATACAGCCTGACGAATAGAATACTTGATCGTGGAGAAGATTGCCCCGCACAGTATTCTGTTTGTAGTAAATATTTAGTACGATGTAAGTATGAGTTCATGGTGTACTGGTTGACGTGCTGGCCTTTGGTCACAGGAGCCCCGGGTTCGGTTCCCGGCCGGGTCGATAATTTTTACCATAATTAGTTAATTTCGCTGGCACGAGGGATGGGTGTATGTGTCGTTTTCGTCATCATTTCATCTTCATCACGACGCGCAGGTCGCTTACCTGTGTCAAAAAAGACCTGCATCCGGCGAGCCGAACATGTCCTCGGACCCTCCCGGCACTAAAAGCCATACCCCATACCCCATTTCATTTTTTTCCAGTAGGATCTACGCCGAGCGGAATGGCCGCGCGTGTTAACGCTCTGCGGCTATGGAGCCAAGCTCTGTATTCAGGAGAAAAGTGTGTTCGCACCCGACCGTCGGCTGTCCTGAGAATGGTTTCCTGTTGTTTCCCATTTTCACTTCCAGGCAAATGCCGGGGGAGTTCCTATGCATAGCTTTCACATCCTTACCCAGTTTCATTCATTTTATTTTCATTAGCTCCTCAACTAGGGTTGGCGACAGGAAGGGCATTCTGCCGTAAAACATGCCATACATATCATTTCACCTCATCACTTACCCACTACCAGGAAACGGGACTAAAGGGTAGACGTACATTTAGTAGGATCTACCGGAACTGCAGTGGCACTATCCAGGATGGTCTGAATCGATTGCATATACTCAACAAGAATGTTGAAAGGAATGCAGGGAGTTGTACACTCAACCATACAAAATGCTGGAGCTGTACCTTAATTAAGGCCACGGTCGCTTCCTTCCAATTCCTAGGCCTTTCCTCTCCTATCGTCGCCATAAGACCTATCTGTGTCGGTGCGACGTAAAGCAAATAGCAACAACAATAATTAGAAAGAGTATACTTGCAACTGTAACATTGTATTGGGGCCAACGGCGTAGCCTTACTTAAACACCGGATCCCTTGAGGTTGGCGAAGTTAAGCAGTATCAAATTTGGTCAGAACATTGATGGATACACACGTGCTGCTTGGTACAGGAGGAGCGGAAATGAACTGGCCACTTACCGCAAGTAAACTCCGGCTTAGAATGGTTGATAACACTAGCCTGCAAAATAAAACTTTTTTTTTTGCTGTAAAAACGAAACTATGAATTTCTTAACGCAGAATTCGAGAAAAAAAGTTAGTTTTGGCGAATCACGTCTGGTTTGGTGGCAATTTTACAAAATATAATTTTGTTCTTACGTAAAATGGTTGATACTTAGTATTGATTAAAAATTTGATGTATTAATGTAAATTTCAGCTTGCAAAACGTAATCATATTTTTCATGCATTGAATACACATAAAAGCTGCTTTGTAAGCAAGTAGATAGTATGTATTATATTTTTAATGTATATTGAAATTCGTGAAACTGAAGCATAAAGCGCCTATTGAGTTTCAACTGTACAGTTGCTTTTAAATTAATATAAGCGTACCTTCAATAACAATTACATGGTTAAACATACACTGACTGACAGAGCAAATGCAACACCAAGAAGGAGTGGTTCGAAAGGGATGAAAGTTGGGAAAAAAACAGAGACGGCACGGACGAATAATTGATGTTTATTTCAAACCGATATGCAGGTTACACAATGCGCACGGCATCGACTCAGTAGGATGTAGGACCACCGCGAGCGGCGATGCACGCAGAAACACGTCGAGGTACAGAGTCAAAAAGAGTGCGGATGGTGTCCTGAGGGATGGTTCTCCATTCTCTGTCAACCATTTGCCACAGTTGGTCGACCGTACGAGGCTGGGGCAGAGTTTGCAAACGGCGTCCAATGAGATCCCACACGTGTTCGATTGTGAGAGATCCGGAGAGTACGCTGGCCACGGAAGCATCTGTACACCTCGTAGAGCCTGTTGGGAGATGCGAGCAGTGTGTGGGCGGGCATTATCCTGCTGAAACAGAGCATTGGGCAGCCCCTGAAGGTACGGGAGTGCCACCGGCCGCAGCACATGCTGCACGTAGCGGTGGGCATTTAACGTGCCTTGAATACGCACTAGAGGTGACGTGGAATCATACGCAATAGCGCCCCAAACCATGATGCCGCGTTGTCTAGCGGTAGGGCGCTCCACAGTTACTTCCGGATTTGACCTTTCTCCACGCCGACGCCACACTCGTCTGCGGTGACTATATCACTGACAGAACAGAAGCGTGACTCATCGGAGAACACGACATTCCGCCATTCCCTCATCCAAGTCGCTCTAGCCCGGCACCATGCCAGGCGTGCACGTCTATGCTGTGGAGTCAATGGTAGTCTTCTGAGCGGACGCCGGGAGTGCTCAGTGCAGGCCTCCTTCAACCAATCGACGGGAAATTGTTCTGGTCGATATTGGAACAGCCAGGGTGTCTTGCACATGCTGAAGAATGGCGGTTGACGTGGCGTGCGGGGCTGCCACCGCTCGGCGGCGGATGCGCCGATCCTCGCGTGCTGACGTCACTCGGGCTGCGCCTGGACCCCTCGCACGTGCCACATGTCCCTGCGCCAACCATCTTCGCCACAGGCGCTGCACCGTGGACACATCCCTATGGGTATCGGCTGCGATTTGACGAAGCGACCAACCTGCCCTTCTCAGCCCGATCACCATACCCCTTCGTAAAGTCGTCTGTCTGCTGGAAATGCCTCCGTTGACGGCGGCCTGGCATTCTTAGCTATACACGTGTCCTGTGGCACACGACAACACGTTCTACAATGACTGTCGGCTGAGAAATCACGGTACGAAGTGGGCCATTCGCCAATTTATCGTTCGCTACGTGCGCAGCACAGCGGCGCATTTCACATCATGAGCATACCTCAGTGACGTCAGTCTACCCTGCAATTGGCATAAAGTTCTGACCACTCCTTCTTGGTGTTGCATTTGCTCTGTCAGTCAGTGTACATAGTTTTGTTACTTACATTATGTGCAGGTTAGATTCACACCTCCGTTTTTTCCCGTTTTCCGTGGAATTTTCGGGTTTTTGAAGTTCTTGAATGATCTCTAGAAGGGTCGTCTCGTGCAATCGACCAACAGTAATTGGCCATCGTATTCACATCCCAACGTCCCTGATAGCATCGTTCTGCATCTTTGAGATCCTGGTGAAACCTTTCACCTTGTTCTTCACTGACAGCTCCTAAATTTAAAGGGAAATAATCCAGATGCGAAGCTAAGAAATGAAGTTTAAGGCTCATATTACAACCGAGTTCCTTAAACTTTACCAACATTTTCCTAACAATTTCTTTGTATTGAGGGTCCTTAATGTTGCCAAGGAATTTACTCACTACATCTTTGAATGAGTTCCATGCCTCTTTCTCAATTTTGGTCATGGTGTCTGTGAAAATTTTATCCTTCATCTATTTACGAATCTGTGGCCCATCAAATACGCCTTCTTTGATTTTTGCATCTAATAATGAGGGAAATTTAGTGGATAAATATTGGAAGCATATTCTACTTTTATCTAATGCCTCGACATACAGTTTCATCAATCCAAATTTGATGTGCAAGGGTGGAAGTAGAATTTTTTCACGGTCAATAAGACTTACATTCAAGACATTTTTGTATTCTGGTTGTAGTTGTTTCCTTTCTGTCCAATTCACTATATGCCAATGTTTATCCCGTGCCCTGCTATCCCATTCGCATAGGAAACAGGGAAATTTTGTATAGCCTTTTTGTTGTCCCAGCAACAATCCAATGATCTTCAAATCACCGCAAATTTGCCACCCATGCTCATGATATTTAATTTTTTAAAGCACCAACTTTAAGGTCTCGTATGTTTCAGACATTTTTGTTGAGTTTGCAAGTGGACGGATGCCAGAACATGTGTATTATGAAGCAAAACAGCCTTTAAACTTATTTTGGAAGAGTCAATAAAAACACGCCAGTTACTAGGATCATACTTTTTCTCTCCCAATCGACGTAGAAGATTTGAAACATCCGTAGAAAATACAAGTTCATCTTCTTGAGTATAATACTCTCGGACTGTTATCTTTGAAAGGAAACTGCTGTATCAGTCCATCATAAACATTGCATAAGGGCTGGGGCTTTTAACACGTCTGATTATTCAAGTGGTCTAAGATGAAAGACAAACTCTCAACTGTCTTATCTTCAATCCTACATACCTCGCGGTCTATTGCGTATCTGGGGGAGTTTGTTATGAACTTACCAGGAAATCCCCAACTACAAAATGAAAATTTAGACAGCAATAAACCTATAATTAAATGCAAACAATAACAAATCAAATCACATAATTGTATTCTAAAAAAGGTTGCGCGAGAACATCTCTCAACATTACATCTTACGAATTCATGCAGATACTAAAACACCGAATTGCGTCAAAACTAGACGTGATAGGAAAAAAATAGCATCATTTTCGGAATCAGGGCAGCGATTTCCATAAGAATTACATATTTTCTATTTTATCGCAAAATCATTTTGGCTAGTGTAATTGTTCCCTGGCCTAGCTGGGGAGCACTGACCAATCACCAACGTCCAGAATATAAGTAACTTGATTTTTTCATTATAACGGGCGCCAGGAAATGTTCTCCGCAGTGCCTGCGTGCGGCTGAGTAACTTATTATTCCTCGTCTTTTCTCAATTTCTTGGGGTCGACAATTTATGTGTGGATTTGGCCCAGTTTTAATGCCGGGTGCTCTTCCTGGCTCTAATCCTATGAGGAGAGATACATTCACTAGTGAGTGTTTCTCTTTTTTTTTTTTGTTAGGGGCTTTACGTCGCACCGACACAGATAGGTCTTATGGCGACGATGGGATAAGAAAGGCCTAGGAGTTGGAAGGAAGCGGCCGTGGCCTTAATTAAGGTACAGCCCCAGCATTTGCCTGGTGTGAAAATGGGGAGTGTTTCTCTGGTTATTAGTGGTGTGAAGTGCTGTATGTAAATGAAGAGATGTGTATTAGGACGGATATAAAACCCAGATGAATTAACAATATGCAGTTAAAATCCCCGACACAGCCAAGAATCGAACCCGGGACCCGCTGAACTGAAGGCCACTACGCCGACCATTCCGCCAAGGAGCCAAATTATTATTATTATTATTATTATTATTATTATTATTATTATTATTATTATTATTATTATTATTATTATTATTATTATTATTATTATTGCTGTTGAAAATAGTGTTTACAGTACATGCTTCAATATGCATATAAGCAAAGCTTAGTAATGGCTATTTTCTTGTAAAATATGCAGAAATATTGACGATAATAACGGATCAAAATGAATACTATGCGAGCACAACTGTTAATCTTTTTTCGGAAGCCGTAAGGCCTGCAGGTTTATGTCGAACCTGAACCACAAGGTGACGACTTATTTCGGAAACCTAATTTGCATTGATCAATAGTGTATATTAACCATGACTGCCTTGGTAAGAAGACAGCAACGATACACCGCAATAAAAAGTAGAAGTTACATAATTCTTGGAAGAAGCTTTATGTGTATCCTTGACTGTTCTGACATCTGTTTCCATCACATATTCCCTCCTTCTTTTGCACACAAGCAAAGAACAGTGCACAATGTGAGCGACAGCACGTAATCCATCTCACGTGCAAGTATCATAAGGGATCTCTGTCCGACTGACATTGGTTCGATTCTGGGCTCTGCCACGAAATGAAAATTCATGTGAGGGATTGCAACATGGTGCACTCAGCCTCAGGTAATATAACTGAGCAGAGAAATAGATTGGGATTTCACTCTCTGCCATCCAAGAAGTGGTTTTCAGTAGTTTTCCCATTCCAACACTGGCAAATGCAGGGATGGTACAGTCAATAACACAAAAAATGGTCAGTTTAAAATTTATAAGTCCCTGGGTGTAAGTACGACCGAAAAGAAGGAGATCATTATCCTAGAGATTTAATAATAATAATAATAATAATAATAATAATAATAATAATAATAATAATAATAATAATAGTAATAATAATAATAATAATAATAATAATAATAATAATAATAATAATAATAATAATAATAATAATAATATTGGTTTTACATCCCATTAACTGATTTCACAGTTCTCAAAGACGCCAAGGCGGAATTTTATCCTATGGAGTTCCTTTACGTACAGGTATATCTACCGACATGAGGCTGACGTATTTAAGCACCTTCAAATACCGCAGAACTGAATCAGTATCGAACCTACCAACCTGGGCTCAAAAATTCATCCATACCGGGTGAGTTGGCCTTGCGGTTAGGGGCGCGCGGCTGTGAGCTTGCATCCGGGAGATAGTGGGTTCGAATCCCACTGTCGGCAGCCCTGAAGATGGCTTTCTGTGGTTTCCCATCTTTACACCAGGCTGTACCTTAATTAAGACCACAGCCGCTTCCTTCCAACTCCTGGGCCTTTCCTATCCCATCGTCGTCGTCGTCGTAGGACCTATTTGTGTCGGTGCGACGTAAAGCCACTAGCAAAAAAAAAAATACTCGATTCCATTCGATTCCGTTGCTAGCCCATCACTAGAGTCTGACATTTACGTTCGAAAGGCGGGCAGCAAGTAAGTCGGGCTATATTCGACCAATAGTGCAGGGTTTCATATGAAGTACTCTTTTGACGTAGTAAGCGAGCGGGGTGAGCATGTGTTTCGTAGGCCAGTACGTGCAGTGTCGTGGAGGTCGTTAGTGTGTGCTAATTGTGAAAAGATTTAGTTCTTAAAGAATGTGAAAAGTTTCGATTTAAAGTTCAATTCGTGGGTCTATACCGAGAAAGCGGCAAAAGTTAATTTCTGAATCACTAACGTGCTTATCGGAAGTGCATGAAACCGTAAGTACATCGCAATCAGTTACTGGTCCAAACGGACCAGCTGTATTACTTCATGATACTCACGGCCCTTTTGTAGAAGTTGGATGTGATAGTAACTTGGAAGGGCTATTCGAATCGAAAACTCTATTTCTAGAAGGTACTTAGAATTTTTGTTCGAAATTCTTCACATAATTTTTCATCTTTCACTCATCAAGTCCTGTTTTCACTGTTTCTGAATAAGACGAAGAAGACGTGGTTGCTGCCGTATTGCTCGCTGTTAGCTACATGTTACAAACTTGTTTCTTACTATTGTTGCCGATATTAAATTTTCAATTCGTGAAGTTATCAATGTATTGTGCTTTGAAGATTTTCTTGGCCACTGATTCCACTTAGAACGAAAGTGATTCCGTACGGTGAAAAATTCAGGTTTTGCATGTGCAAATCAAGATCTCATTTCAAAATTCTTTCCTGCCACTACGGTTTCGATATGAGTGAGGATAACCTAAAATCGTTAAAATCGATTTCGTCATTATTCAGTAGACATGTGCAGGTCGGATTATACAGTATAACATCCTACAGCGAAGAGCAGGGCCTCTCAAACGCCCAAAATCTCACGCGTGCAGACAGCGGCGCAGAGTTCCTGTGCACAGTGCATCGATCCCGCTCGGCTCGGCTCGGACCAACGCTTCATCTCTGGGCTACTCGGCTAAGCTCGGCTCAACTCGGCTCAAATCGGCTCGGATTTGGAGCGCTACGGAGCAAGTGAGGAGGAGGGAGACAGGGGGAGCGAGCAAGACAGCTGTGGGGAAAGAGAGAGACAGCGCTATTGCTCCAAATCGAGGAGTGGGGGTCTGCACTCTGGTCAACCAAGCGAAGTCGTCTTTTGCACCGTGCACAGTGCATACACCCTGAGAGGCCCTGGCGTAGAGCGTGCTATTCGGCTGCGCTTGTTTCTTGTTGAAATAAATTTCGAATATAACAGAAACGTCTAGAAATGATCTCTAAGAATTCTAAGATTGTCTACAATTGCCACAAATATAACGCCAAATCTATTGGACTCTTTTCACACACTCCGTTAGAAAACGGGTGAGCTTTGATCTTCTTTGGACCGAGCTCGATAGCTGCAGTCGCTTAAGTGCGGCCAGTATCCAGTATTCGGGAGATAGTAGGTTCGAACCCCACTGTCGGCAGCCCTGAAAATGGTTTTCCGTGGTTTCCCATTTTCACACCAGGCAAATGCTGGGGCTGTACCTTAATTAAGGCCACGGCGGCTTCCTTCCAACTCGTAGGCCTTTCCTATCCCATCGTCGTCGTAAGACCTATTTGTGTCGGTGCGACGCAAAGCAACTAGCAAAAAAAATCTTCTTTGGTTAAAAGAACATTGATTATATTGATATGGAGTTGCACATCCAAACAGATCGAACTTTGGCAAATCTATGATTTGCATTCATTAATACCCGCCTCGTATCCTCAGCAACTATCTTCCTCGTGCGCCCCCGGACTTGTTAGACCTCTGACGTGTCTCTACGAGATAGGCGCACAGGGACCTAACCACATTTGACCAAAGATTCTGGTGTCCACAGTCCGCATTAGCAAGTATGGAGTACTGTACGGCCTACTTTTACTGGGTATAGCCAGTGTGTGCTAGTCAGCATTTCCATCCTCGTATTATGGTGCTTGCTTTGCCCCTCGACCGTTGCCATCAGGTGCCGTTGCTCCTGCCATTGAGAGGTGTCTCCTTACATTTCCTGCCGCTTGCGTTCAGTGACTTCAGCTAAAGGAAAATTGTAGGTTGCAAATTACTTCCCCCATCTACTCGAACCTCCTTCCTGTAGTACATGCTGACTGTGCTTTTTCTTGTACCTGAGATACCAACCACATGACTCCAGTTCTGAAACTTCGCGATACTACAGACTTCAGTTATCAGTTTCCATTCTCTTTTTCATCCAGTTCCCTTCTTCCGTCGAATTACTTGAGGATATGAGAGGTACATTTACACTCTCATAGACCCCTTGTTTTTCTTTTCTACCCACTAAATATATGTTTGTCCATCAGATCAGGCACTCTGTATCTGAGACACAATCAATTAGTCGTTATCCTTCAGTTCCAAAGACAGTACGTTCGATCCTATACTAGGTCGGTGATATTTAGGGATGATAAAAGCAATAACTCCGTGTAATTGGCTTCTGGCACGTTGAAGAACCTTTCCGTGTGAATTACTATTTGATGTTTCTAAAATGCAGTAGCCAAACAATAACAATAATAATAATTTCATCGTGGACAAGAAAAATTATCGTGACGTCATAAGTATGACGTCACACCACCCCTGTAGCTTTATAGACAGCACGTGTGGTACACCTGCGATTATGTGACGTAAGCCAGGGCCACCAACACCTCCTCGCGGAACGAAGGAGGCGAAACACCCGCGCTCCTTATGCACTTGGGTTAATCTAAATATGCGTGGATCCCCTGTGGGTGGGGAACGCAGACGAAGAATACGCCCACGGTATCCCCTGCCTGTGGTAAGAGGCGACTAAAAGGGGCGACCGAGGGATGATCGAATTAGAACCATGAGACTATTTGTAATTATTACCTTCACGCAGGGGACACCATGGGTCGCTTTTACTTGCGCTTAGGACCACTATGTTAGGTACACAATAGATTTGTGATTAGCAGCGACAGTGTATGCTTCCGGCTGGGTTTTACAGTACCTGTGATTAGTACCACTATAAGAGCGGCACTATGGGTCTGCCTTGGCTATGGTTAGTACCCACTATGGGAGGAACACCACGGGATAGTAAGAGTCGCTGTGGCTAGTACACTTACGTGAGGAACACTATAGGTTTGCGCTGCCTGTAAATGACGCCGCAATGTGAGAAACACCATAGGTCTGTGTTACATGTGCGCATTACATTACCTGTGGGTAGTACCATAATGTATGGAATACCGCGAGTCTACGCTACTTTTGATTAATTAGTACCGCAACATGACAAATACCATGGTTCTACTTTCCAAGCGATACGTACCGTTATGAGGGGCCAATGACCAGGATTTTGGACCCCTTTTGAATACAAGCATCATCGTTTCAGTTATTGTGCTTGAAAAGCAGTCCCTTGGTCAGTAATACTATTGTTTAACGCTAGTTTCTGGGAATGTGGGGCATTGCGCGTCGGATCCACTGATTGTTTTAAATTCATATTCATCCATTCATTCTTCGTCCTCATGTTTTGCATTCTGGTCAGTGGAGTATTTTTGACTTTTAAATTGTCATTCCATTTCGTGTCATTTCGTACCATTAGGGGCCGATGACCTAGATGTTAGGCTCCTTTACACAACAAGCATCATCATCATCAAATATTTGTGGCTCGTAATGGATTACTGAAAAATTGCATAACCATGGCGAATAAACATTGTGAAATTTGTAAGTAAAACTATTCGGGAAAAGGTCATGATATGATCTACGTTTTTCTTCAATAAACAAGTAAGTATTTGGTGTTAGGGTTTGAAGGAAATCGCCAAGTGGTTACGTTCGTTCGATTGGTACTTTTCGTGCCCATTTGTAGATCGAAGATGGAGGGGCGATTACCTATAACCGTTACCACGTGATCGTGATGGTGGTGCCATTACTGTCAATTCAAATGTTGGTATTTATTTATTTAATGGCTCGTATACGCACATTGTGCGGTATTTTGTAGTTAACTAATTAAAAAATGATTCGTACATTCAAGGTGGATTTATGTGCGTTGTTCCTAGGTGTTTTATTGTGTATCAAAGTGCGATGAAACTAACCTCGAGTGCTTTCAAATGAATGCTGGTTGGCTTCGTAGACGATGGCGGTAGTACGTGCATCGGGTGCCAAAATAACCTTCTGTGAGTACCACTTGAACACACTGCTTCCTATTCCAGTGTAAACTTGCAATGTAATGTAGCCTTCGGTTTAATTTTTCTGTGTGGGTAATAACACTTTTTTGGGTGGGTCAGTAGGTCACTGGCAAGCATTAAGGGAGGATCTCTCCTTCCTGCTGCTTCACGTATCGTTTCATATCGTTTGTACATGCGTTTCTGTTTCCTAAACATGCACCCGCGTTCGTAAATTGAGAACCGTAAATTGCTCCATAATGATCGGGTGCTCAGGCGGTATCGAAGCGATTTCTGATGTTTTCTTCCTTTGATTTAAGTCTCCAGTATTTTAATGGTTCATTGTGATCTCTGTGACGACTTTATATCATCAGTATGCATTATGTGATGTGAAGTGATCATTTGCTGCTGTAACCCATGTTATGCTTAGTTTGTGTTTTTATGTAAATTTGAATGTCAGATGTTGGTTCGTGACGTCATAGTTTCATTACTGACCTTCAGCAAGTTGAAGGGATAAACTATGATGTTAAAAAGGCTACCCTGGCAAAAGAGTCATACCGCTTGGCAAATATTTGCATTTAATAATCACTTACGAATGGCAAAAAATCATAATTTTCGCATCTAAGTTCCTTCTTTGGACGTGGTAGAATTCGCCCTCTAGGTTAAAAAAGTTTCTGAGACTCGAATGGGGGATAGTCGGCTTGTGTACCAGACCCCAACCTCTGAATGATCTTGAGTATGTTATTTCATTTGTCTGCATTTTCTGCTTGTCTTTACTTCCAAAATCCCATGGTTTTCTCCTATATAGGAGTGTTAAATGAACTATGGGTTTATAAAATTTGATTAGTGTTTACTATCAAATTTTATTTTTAATCCTTCTCTTTAGTGTGCCACAGATATGGTAAAAAATCTATTCAATTGTTTTCCTATTTTCCATGTACGTTACATTTTCCGCACACAAATGTTGAAATGCATTTTCTTCTAATTCTAGCAGTTTCCCAGGAAGAACCTTTCTCTGTTTTGATGCATGCTTTATCTGATGAAAACCAAAATGATGGATAAATGGATAGCCTTATAAAAAGGAACATACATACAGGATTAAGAATTAAATTCCTATAGAAATGTCCATATACATTTTCTTCGTAACTTCAACAGTTTGCCAGATAATTAGGCTTTGATGTGTGAGTGTCATTTCGAGCATACGATCCGGAGGGCTCGCACGTCGATTGTGATACAGTAGGATGGATTAGTGTAAAATTCGTGCTTCAAGTACAACAGTCATTTAAGGCACTATGAGGATGCAATGAAAGAAAATTTGTAGGGGCCGATGACCTAGATGTTAGGCCCCTTTAAACAAGCATCATCATCATCATCATCATCATCATCGAAGAAAATTTGAAGCAAACCAAGGAAATGTACTTCCGAGACACTTCTTATGCCCGGTTTCTGGAATGATGATATCTCTCAGATAGCAATGGATACAAATATCCGCTGCGTTGCACAGCGTAATAGCAGCTAACTTATCGAATTGTTAACTATTGGTTCATTGATCAAGCTTCACATCTACTCAATAGACGCCCCCTCTATATAACGTGTGTTCGTACAGCAATCGCAAACCACCCCAGACTGTCAGACGCATGCGCACATGTATTTCGTCGTATTTCGAACGTTCGTGCAGGGGGAAGTTGGGAGTCCGACTGATAGCTGGATGTTCTTGCGAGCGTGGATTTCAGTTACATGAGGTTTGAGGATAGTCGGAAGAACTTGAGGCTTATTGGTGGATTTCTACACTGACCCTTATAAACATACCGATTTTTTCTGTCATTGACAAAATATAAAAACATTTTGACAGCAGTAAAGTGGTAAATGCCGTCTAATTAACATGCATAACCTCTTAATCCCTTGTAATATAATACCGTTAATTGAAAACAATCCCACGGCGTAAGTATACGCCAACTGCCGATGTAAGTAGGCCTACAGTACTACGATAAATTTTTAATTACCTATTATACTCAGTTAATGGTGCCATTGCTTTAATGGACACGAACACAGTCACCCATAACAATCTGATAAGATGTAGTAGCATAAAAGCGTATCGTAATTAATATTTGATCAAGAGAGGGAAATGGAAAACTACTGTTTCTCAGGACGCATTGTCGCCTATAACCTCGACCAGACACATGACAATATATTTGTGTAGTCTGAATCTGTCGTTCAAATCACCCTCACTATACATCATAGGAACATTAGGCCGACGATGATGATAATCATATCAAGCGAATGGCTGCATGGTTTGAGTCACGTAGCTATCAGCTTGCATTCGGGAGATAACGGGTTCGAATTCCACTGCCAGCAGCCCTAAAGATGGTTTTCCGTGGTTTCCCATTTTTACACCAGGCAAATGCTGGGGCTCTACCTTAATTAAGGCCACGATCGCTTACTTCCCACTCCTAGTCATTTCCCATCCCATCGTCGCCATAAGAACTGCCTGTGTCGCTGCGACGTAAAGCAAAATTGCAAGATAATAATTGTGGTCTTTCTAGAACGTTAACCATGTCTAAAACTACTTCGCTGAAAGATGATCAGAACGCTGAAAAACAATATATTAGCTGCCGATGTATAGTACGGTAGTGTGCGTGTGCCCGTCAACTTAACGAACAGATTCCTCTTGTTCAGGGCCTTCTGAGTTAGCGGGCGGTTTATCCAGAGCCCGGTCCGGCTCCATGGCTAAATGGTTAGCGTGCTGGTCTTTGGTCACTTGGGTCCCGAGTGGTTCCCCGCCGGGAGCTGAGTGTTTGTGTTCGTCTTCAATTAATTAAAGTCGATTCATAATTAATAATCAGAAACATACAAAAATGTCAATTCATAATTAATCAGAAACAAAATGGTTGTTAAGACCGAAAGCCAAAATTATGAAGAAATATCCATAGCCCGCTACGATGTCGTTTCAGCCTCGGCAATGTGCCTGTTCTCTTGTTATAGATAATAGTTGCAGATTTCTCCTATTGGCGTTGATACCTGAACCATAACCTCTGGCTTCAGCATGTCTTGACTCGAAGCAGCAAATTCACACACGCAGAATTTTGCAGCTTACGGGTTTGCTATTTAAGTATTTCGGTTTCTCGAACACTTCCCTTGTTGCTGAAGCTATAAGTTTCAAAATGACGTGAATGAATTTCTTGCAGATCAGTTCAATGAGTGAAGCGGAATGCATTTGTTTCAGTGCACACGAGGAAGTTTTAAGTTTCAAAGCAGGTAGTAAATATTTCTCCAAGTTCTTTCTCTGTGTCTGTGGTAAAATAGAGGCTTCACTTTCAATGAACTTCTGTATTACACACACACACGTGTTATACACCTATAGATTGCGTAATTGAATATGGAGTTCTTGTTGCAGTTAAAAGTGAGATCCACGTGGGCAGGACGACAGTTTGCTGTGATCAGCTTGCCTTTGCAAGTAGCACAAAATACCTCAGCCACGATCTTCTTTACAATGAAACCTCCTCTGTACGCCAGGAAAGATAACTAACTGTATAGTAGTCTATATAGGAACTGAAACAAGTCAAATACTTCCACCAAATTTTCGAGCTAAGGAAAAAATATACATATTTATTTTACTACGTATCCTGGAAATCGTGTAGGCCATCCGAGATACGTAGAATGGAATTCGGTAAAGATGCTTAAGGAATTTCTCGAGCACTACCTTCTGTGGTTACGTGAACGTATAGTATCCATGAAATTTCATTGTAATTTTTGTCCTAAATGCAGCATAATAATTGCTTTCCTACAAATCAACAGCAAAATTAGCGGTAAATTAATAAATACCATTATTACTAGAGAAATAAAGGCAAAGAAGGAATTTCATTCGACATAGGGTTGCCCAATTACACGTAAAAAGAGGTTTCCTGCGTGGCATATAAATATACATAATCTATTTCTTTCTTTCTTTCTTTCTTTCTTTCTTTCTTTCTTTCTTAATCTACTTCCCCTCCAGGGTTGGTGGTTCCCTCGGACTCAACGAGGGATCCCACCTCTACCACCTCAAGGGCAGTGTCCTGGAGCGTGAGACATTGGGTCGGGGGATACAACTGGGGAGAATGACCAGTACCTCGCCCAGGCGGCCTCACTTGCTATGCTGAACAGGGGCCTTGGTGGGGGATGGGAAGATTGGAAGGGATAGACAAGGAAGAGGGAAGGAAGCGGCCGTGGTCTTAAGTTAGGTACTACCGGGCGAGTTGGCCGTGCGCGTAGAGGCGCGCGGCTGTGAGCTTGCATCCGGGAGATAGTAGGTTCGAATCCCACTATCGGCAGCCCTGAAAATGGTTTTCCGTGGTTTCCCATTTTCACACCAGGCAAATGCTGGGGCTGTACCTTAATTAAGGCCACGGCCGCTTCCTTCCAACTCCTAGGCCTTTCCTATCCCATCGTCGCCATAAGACCTATCTGTGTCGGTGCGACGTAAAGCCCCTAGCAAAAAAAAAGTTAGGTACCATCCCGGCATTTGTTTTGAGGCGAAGTAGGAAACCACGGAAAACCAGTTCCAGGATGGCTGAGGTGGGAATTGAACCCACCTGTACTCAGTTGACCTCCCGAGGGTGAGTGGACCCCGTTCCAGCACTCGTACCACTTTTCAAATTTCGTGGCAGAGCCGGGAATCGAACCCGGGCCTCCGGGGGTGGCAGCTAATCACACTAACCACTACACCACAGAGGCTAGATATGTAACTACGGCGACTATTTCTCTGTAGACACGACTCTCTTCTGTTGCTTTACGCTTCATCGTGCCGTCTTTTGTTTCCTTCCTGCAATCCAGGGCTAGAACCGACGAATGGAAGAGCTATGTCTGTGAATTTTCAATATATTTATCTATCATAACTAGCGCGGGTAGTTCAAACCGGAAAATGGAGGTCTAAAGTATATCGTAACACAAACATGACTTTTTTTGAAAGAAAAATAGCATGATTCCTGGACCAATAATTACATTAATTAATAAATTATGAACACAAATCAACAACTCGCCCCACCAAGTAACACGAAGCAAAGCGCAGCAAAGCAAAGAGGTTAAGTGAGCAAAGACTTCACGCACAGTGTTACATTAACAAAAGATATACTGAGGCGCTGTGACGTAGTAGAATTCATAGTCGTAATGTCGCCAAGTATTTGTGTATATATTTCTAATTTCTAATTTTACTCTTAATTTGCGTGAAAGAAACTATTATCTTCCATTTAGGACAAAAATTATAATGAAATATCATGGATACGATTCGTTCACGAACCCCGTTCTGTTTCTTGTTGGGTCCATATTGCTACTGTCTTCTCTGCGATTTCGATGTTTGTGGAAGAGAGCAGAGACAAACTTTATTGTAACTTTATTGACATCAAAACAAGCAGTTCTGCAGTCCAGCATATCGTTTGCTCCTGCTAGTTCTCAGTTCACTGAAGAACAGTTCGATGGAATCAGAATTAAATCTCCTTTTTCAAAAATAGTCAAAGCCGTTCTTGATGAGACATCTTTTTTTAATGCTATTTGTTCGGGGCGTTGACCCATGTGAACCTGCGTGTAATTGGAGTGGCGATAGTGTGGAATGTTGCTTGTGAGGAAAGGAAGATTAAGCACGTCACAAGCACCCAGTCCCCAGACCAGGGATATTAATCATTACAATTAAAGAACCCTGACCCGGCCGGGAATCGCACCCAGGGCTGCTGGGTGACAAACGGACCCGTTGCCCTCTACACCGCGGGGCCGTACATGAGACAACTTACGCAGCTTACTGCTCATGCTGTCGTAACCGTAACCGCTTCATATGTATCGGTACTTATGAAATACTTTCCTTATTCTTCACTTCGCCGGCCCCGTGGTGTAGGGCTAGCGTGCCTGCCTATTACCCGGAGGCCCCGGTTTCTATTCCCGGCCAGGTCAGGAATTTTTACCTGGACCTGAGGGCTAGTTCGAGGTCCACTCAGTCTATGTGATTAGAATTGATGAGCTATTTGACGTTGAGATAGCGGCCCCGGTCTTGAAAGCCAAGAATAACGGCCGAGAGGATTCGTTGTGCTGACAACATGACACCTCGCAATCTGCAGGCCTTCGGGCTGAGCAGCGGTTTCTTGGTAGGTCAAGGACCTTCAAGGGCTGCAGTGCCGAGGGGTTTGGTTTGGTTTGTTATTCTTTACTTCGTATCTGGATATTGTTGTGATATTCGAGAAACTGGGTTTCTAACCATTGAAGTCTCTCGTTGCTAATGGAAAAAAAAAACTGCACAAGACCTCAATTCTCTGCCCTATCTTGATAAGTATTGCTAATTGCATCATGAAGAGTGAACTATTAGTATACATTTTCTATATATGTTGTGGTATCCCCTGCTGTGGAGAAGAATTGGAGGATGGTGGCTGCCGGGCCTTTAAAACCGTATTTTTTAGAAGTTGCTATATGTCGCACCGACACAGATAAGTGGTATGGCGACGCTTGGACCGGAAATGGCTAGGAGTGGGAAGGTAGCACCCATGGCCTTAATTAAGGTACAGGCCTAGCATTTGCTTTGTGTGAAAATGGAAAGCCACCGAAAACCATCGTCAGGGCTTCCGGCAGTGGGATTCGAACCCACTATCGCCCGCATGCAAGCCCACAGCTGCGCGCCCCTAACCGCACGGCCAACTCGCTCGGTTTTATAAACGTCAGAGCATAGGCTATATAAGTTTAGGAGAAAATATTTCCTTATATTTCATTTCCTCAGTTTGTAGGAGGAACATTTGTTTCACTTAAAATGTCGACAAGCTTCACCATATCTGTAGTCTGAGACTTCTTATGTTTGCTTCTGTTATATATTCTTGTCCATCATTGTTCTTTCGAGAAACTGTGACCTTACATTCTTAAGAATATGACATGGGTCAAAGGATAAAAATATCAGCCGACTTCGAGTTTCTGGATGAGGCACAACGCTCTTCATATGCTCGTCTGCAGAAAATTGATTAAGCTACATTGGTATATCAGTTTCGACGTGAAATATGATAAAGACACCACACCCTTCAGTCTTTTTGATGACGTGCTTGGTCAAGATGTGAAGTTGGAGGCCTAATAATTTTTCTTAAAGGAATAGGATACACATGCTCTGTATTTAGTAGACAGACCACAAATTAGGAAGCACAATAATCTGTTCGCTAAAACAGATCGGTCGTTAGTCAACGATGCGCTTTCTTGAATGTCTCCATTGGAAGTTAGTCCTTTAGTATCTGAATGTGACTAGAAATATCTTTGAAGTCAAATAAATATTAAAGTTTATTTTTTCCACCTGTTCAATACATAAAAAATGTAATGAATTAAATAAAATTATAGGGACATGTTTCGCCCTTTAATTATGGGCATCTTCAGCCTTAATCTCAAACTGAAAGTTGATTAATCAGGTAATAGAAATGTCTTCTCCAAAATAATACGTCAAGTTTGGCATCATACAGGAGCCGAAGTTTGATCGACATTTCGTCAATAACTACACTGCGTAATCATTCGGCCTTATTGAGATTTCCAGTTTCTGCCCTGAGCCTTGCTTTAATTAGAGTGGTAACTCCACTTTTAAGACAGATATCTCCTACGAAGTGAGACAGAGTTCTTTTACTTGGCAGTGTAATGATATGATCTCTTGCGAATTTATATCCTTTCGGTAAGCAATAATTCCATACCACGCATTGTTTTATGAAAGTTTCTGACCACTTTGGGATTAATTTTCTCAAATTCATTATCTCGTTCAATAAAAATAAACATTTGTAATAATAATAATAATAATAATAATAATAATAATAATAATAATAATAATAATAATAATGTTATTGGCTTTACGTCCCACTAACTACTCTTTTACGGTTTTCGGAGACACCGAGGACCCGGAGTTTAGTCCCGCAGGAGTTCTTTTACGTGCCAGTAAATCTACCGACATGAGGCTAACGTATTTGAGCACCTTCAAATACCACCGGACTGAGCTAGGGTCGAAAATATAAAATTAACATTTGGAATTTACTTTTCGAGTCTTTTGAAAGTAACAACCCGACAGTTTTGTGATACGAGTACTCATTCTTATTCGAAATAGGGGAAGGTCGGGAGGTATCGGACAGTTTAACTTTTTTGCCATAATTTTTTTATTGAATAGGATATAAAACATGTAATTCATTTTATATGCATCTATAGTCTTATATTAACGTACTCACTTGAATATATTAAATCATAATGAAAAACACGGACAATATTAACGAATTACGAGATCATTACAAACTCGCATGTTTGAAAACTGGAGGGTGGTATCGGACAGTCAATCGTTCGAACAAAAAGATATTTTTCACATTCATAATACAAACAATTTAACGTCTTATCAGCGTTGGAGATTCTTGATGGAATAAAGAAATATTTTGTCATAAGATCATTTAATTTATCAAAACATTTGTCCACTTGCTCCTTGTTGAAGCCTACTGCTCGCTGCAAGCTAGTAGACTCAGCCGTTCTCAAACTGAGGTCCAGGTGACTCTTCATAAAATCATAATAAAGGTCCTTTCCTGCCATCATTTTAGTTTTATTAAACCTATGTTCAACTCTCAGTTCCTCAGCAAATTGATACACAAGTTTTAAAAATTCAGTTTTGTTGAGTGGCATGAGTTGGCTGTGCAGGGTTTTTATATGCATGTACAGGTCATTCTCTTCTTCATCTGAGAACGTTCTCTGATACGTCCCACTGTTCCCCGTACACACTTTGATAGGAATCTCTTTACCAGCACCAAGAGCTTTAATTCTATCACCTAACGTGCTTTTTGGAACAGAAAAACGTTGACTGGCCTCTCTAATACTCATTTTATTGTCCCTGACACTATTCACGGCTAATATCATATTGCCTTCTTCCCATTGTCCTCGTATCTTCCCCATGTTTACCTAAAACAAAGGATAGTACCATAAGTAACCTGGACGTAACTGCAACCTATGATGTCCGATACCGCCCGCCAGTTTCGTGTCCGATACCGCCCGAATGACTCCCTTAAGAAACAACAGGAACTGAACGAGAACGTTCGAAAAGAAACTGATTCTAAAAGCACGATATTACAGAGTAAGGAGTACTGTTTCTGCTAATGTACTTAAAATTCAATACAACAAACCCTTGTTGCTGCTGCTTCTTGGTAAAAATAAATCCGTGCGGGACGAAAATCACACAATGAACAGAAATACACCACCACTCATAAACGACCCTGCCTCTCGACTGAATAGAATGTACCCACCCTTCAAACATGCGGGCGGACCTGTGAGTAACTAAACAAGTTCTGCCACATGCTGCTAACAAAGACATTCTGTGACTGTCCGATACCACCCGCTGTCCGATACCTCCCGACATTCCCCTACTTCAGCTTCTTAGCTGATTCCTCATGCTTTCTTAAAATATCTCTGTGCTTGTTATTGGCCAGCCACAGCTTACATCTTGGAGCACTGTTTTCCCTTATAATTTCTGTAATCTCGAAATTAAAGAATGAGATCGTATGTCTCCGTCTGTACAGCAAGTGAATTGAAGTTTGGTTGGTCATTCCCTTATAGAATTACATCATTAAGTGAACAAGTAGACCTATCATTGTGTTGTTTCTGGGCAGGAATGCGCTTTCGTTTCCTGCTCCTTACGCCACATCTTGTTTAATTGATTCCCGTCTTGGTGTTACTACTGTAGCAACTTAGTGGGGTGGGGGTGGATAGTTTGGGAAAAACTTGACACACTACCTGGTTTTAAAACTTGAATTGTAAGGTTTGGTTTCTAATCGTATTCGGAAAAATGTTCGCTAAAAGTGCATGTGAGTTAGACTTTGTGTTTGTCTCAAACTCACCTCGTCAAATCACTTTAACCATTTCCTTTTCAGTTCTGGATCGACAAGAAATTCTTGGCAACTTATGCTGGTACCATCAGTTTTCGCCTTATACAGAATGGAACGCAACAGCACACCATCTGAAAAGAATGAGATTGTATGTCTTCAGTGCGAAATCTATAATGTACAGTAATCACTACGAGTACAGATAACAGAAAAATTCAATATGAAGGATTAGGAATTTATATTGAGAGATATAATCGTGATTATTTTATTCACCTTCAAAACTGCAGGGAAACGTAGATTTTAAAACAAAGAAACTCTCAATTATCGACAATTCTGCCTTACGAACACATGCATTTCATAGTAAACCTCATCGTAATGCATTGGTGCGCGCTTCAAAGAGGTTACGGTTATCAGAGCTCCTAGTGGCAAGAAACAGAACAAGTGGCATTCACTACCTCCCGTTAAGATCTGGCGAACTGCCGAGGCTTGAAAGGATATCGAATTGGGCTATGGTTTATCGAACCAATAGATATATCTTGGGTTCGTGCAGCTCAAAAACCCAAGTTAACAATTCGATACCGCTATAGGTTCGATACCTCAGCTCTCCAGAAACCGGACATTCATCTGTTAGAAGTACTATTGTATAAGTGATGTTCCCTGGCTACGGGAACTGATAATTTTAACTAATGTAGAGCCTGAAGAAAGAGGTAACGAGGCCAGTTCACAGTGGACTGCTCACTATCGTACCAGCAGTGTTCAGATCCTATTTCTACCGGGCGAGTTGGCCGTGCGGTTAGGGGCGCGCAGCTGTGAGCTTGCATCCGGGAGATAGTGGGTTCTAACCCCACAGTCGGCAGCCCTGAAGATGGTTTTCCGTGGTTTCCCATTTTCACACTAGGCAAATTCTGGGGCTGTACCGTATTCAAGGCCACGGCCGCTTCCTTCCCACTCCTGGGCCTTTCCTATCCCATCGTCGCCATAAGACCTATCTGTGTCGGTGCGACGTAAAACAAATAACAGATCCGATCGTGTTTGGCATTGAGATAAGTAAATCATTAATTAATTAATTAAGGTTTCTGTAAACATGTAGGCCTATACACTTGTAATTAATTGTTGATAAGAAAGCGGTTATCACTTGAATGTTAGGTTTCATCTCTGGCATCAAGTCGACTTGAACTGGAGAAATCCGAAAATCTAATCTAATCCAAGGCAAGACTGTTTCAAAAGCATAGAGAATAAACGGGATGATAGGGATGACTCTAAGATGAGGCAAAAACTGCGGACTTTTTCCCCAACAGTCGGGCTGAGCGGCTCAGGTGGTTGAGGCGCTGGTCTTCTGATCCCGACTTGGCAGTTTTGATCCTGGCTCAGTCCGGTGGTTTTTGAAAGTGCTCAACTACGTTAGCCTCGTTTCGGTAGATTTATTTGCACGTGAAATAATTCCTGTGGGACAAAGTTCCGGCATATCGGCGTCTCCGAAAACCGTAAAGAGTAGTTACTGGGACATAAAACGAATAACATTACTATTTAATCCGTTTCACTGACACTGTTAGTTTGTGTTCCACAGTACGAACGACTGAATGTTCGGCAGATTACGCTGTGGATCGATCAAGGGACGCAGCTAGTATTGCGGAATGTATTGTGGGCAAATCAATTAATATAATGGGACCCCTCCCTCGCTCGGAGGGTTATATGCCGTTGGCCTTTCAAAGCATTCAGCAAAGCAAAGGCAGGATCTGTTTTATTCCGAGATATTCAGTTATTGTTCATTCTTGTAATATTCCATGCCTACCATTTACTCCCGTTTTCTGATGCGGTATCGGAGTTCAGTCAAGAAGAAATTATATGGGAATCCTATAGATTCAAAATCCCCTATATCCACTTTCATATATTGTTGAGGAAGTCACTTTTTCTTGTACAGGGTATAATGAAACTGTATTGTACAATGTACATTATCAGAATGTGCATGGGGTGATCCAGACGCAATTATAAGTAATACACTATACTTAAAAGTATGTATAATATAGTACAATTCATGTTAAACATGTACATATTCTTTAGAGGGTTTTGAATCTGAAGGATTCATTGGATATTTTTACGGCTGGATGCCCCTGCATCGGCCAACCTCAGTTGAATTTCATCCCAGCACAGTTTTTAGGCATTAAAAACTGTTTAAATGCCAGAGGTCTTCCTCTTCGTCTCTTATTTTCCATGGTCGAGACAGTCAATTCATGCACACCCTCAGTCCAGTGTGTTTATTGCTAAGCGTGCCTTTATCTCTTCATTGCGGGAGCCTTCTGTCTGTATCAGCAATGATTTGTAACTAATTTCATACCTGTTACTTCCAGCTTGTGGATCAGATATCCTGAGTACGTCCAGCTTTACCTTCCTTCTAGCGAAATACGTCTGCAAATGTAACTATATAAAGGTGGTTTCAGCTGTGAGCTTACTGGTCCATCTGAGTTCAGTTTCTCTCGCTGTACTATCATCCTGGAAAAACACAAATCTTGAATGATATGATAAACCTATTCTAATTTTGTTTCCTGTACGTAGGCTTCATTACATTTAGGTTTCTTCCCAAACGACAACACTTCAGTTCTGGAAATTATGATTTTCCTATCGTAAATTCTGTATTTCTTTGCAAGCTGTATGATAGTAGAATACACGTTTTGAACACAGTGTGTCATTAAGACTGAGTTATCGACTAAGCCGAACCGTTCCTTAAGCATTAATTTTCATCCAACTTAAATGCATCCTGCTATGTTATACTTTTCAGTAATCAAACTTTGTAAGCGATTAGCCCCAGCAAGTACCCTGAACTAGTAACTAACTATACTGCAACCTGATAAATTAAGTTTCTTGGATTACCGGAAATAATCTACCCTTCCTCAGTATGGTGATCGTTTTGCCATAATAACTTTCCATGAAGTATGTATTTTATGTTCAGATCAATATTATCGAAGGCTTGTCCTATATATCGGTCTTGGTTTGAAGCGAAATCAATTAGGCCTTTTACATCAATAAAGCATTCATGTTCATCCTAAATCGGATGAGTGAAAAAACGTGCTTTAAAGGCTACATAACAACGAGCGAGTTGGTCGTGCGGTTAAGGGTGCGCAACTGCGAGCTTTCATTTCGGAGATAGTAGGTTCGAACCCCACTGTTGGTAACCCTGAAGATAGTTTTCTGTGGTTTCCCATTTTCACACCAGGCAAAGGCTGGGGCTGTATCTTAAGGCTACAGCTGCTTCTTTCCCACTCCTAGCCCTTTCCTATCCCATCGTCGCCATAAGACCTATGTGTCGGTGCGACGTAAAGCCAGTTGTAAATAAAAACTATATAACATTTGATGATGATGGTGATTATTATTATTATTATTATTATTATTATTATTATTATTATTATTATTATTATTATTAAGCTGTTGAATTTTGTACATTCAGTCATTTAAGGGCAACAAACGCCCCCACTCAATCCTGTATGGATGAACATTCGAAGTTAGCAGCGCCGAGCCAAGAAAATCGATGATGCCACTACGACTTGTATATGGAATTGCCTGGTCGTGATTGGCGCTACGCACTTAGCTATCCCGCTCGGCTATTGGCTGGTGGTGAGGTCCCCTGGATTGCATATCGTGTACCATCGGAAGCATACTGATGAGGTATGGGGTGGAGTCCAGCAGTGGCACGGACAGCCACATCCTCATAAGCAACCTGTCTCCGGCGACACCTTGTCTGTCCTGCCATGCCTACAAAAGTTAAGTTTCCCCTTCCATCTTGCGAATGCCAAATAGCTCATAGTGACTCGACTTTGAATGTTGTAGTGAGTTGCTATCGTCGATCGTTCTTACATGGAGTCACAACGCGACAACTTTCCTGATAAAATTCTATACAAACGTTCAGACATCCTGAATAGAATTTTAAATTTTCTTAAGAGTCCAAGATTAATGTCTACTTTGCACGTTTAAATATAGCGGCTAGTCTGATGCCCACGGTTTTGGGATCGGGTTTCGGCATAGTCGATGTAGAAAATACGTTAAATTCATTCATTCATTCATTAATTAATTCATTCATTCATTACGTTTCAGCGACGTTCTTCAAACTATCTCCTTCTCCGGCTTTAACTTTTACCCAATTAGTCTCGCATTTGCTCTTGATGTTCATTTCTATCATCAGTCCAGTTTGTTTTCTTCTTGAAATCCCTGGTGTGTTTGAAGCTTCTTCTGTTACGCCCCTGGATGTCCTTGTGTGATCCTCATTTCTTTCAGATCTCTCTCCACTTCAGTGAACCAGGCCCCCTTCGATTTCTAGTCATGGAAGTACGGATTAAAAGATCTTCCTTCCTTTCCGACTTGTAACACGTTTTCAGAGCGCGCGCGCGTGTGTGTGTGCGTGCTTGCGTGCTCGTGGTTGTCGTCTTCTCTACACAAACGTTCAGACATCCTGAACAGAATGTTACATTTTCTTAAGAGTCCAAGATTAATGGTCTTTGAACGGGCTGATGATTTCTCATATTTCCTTCCTTCTTTCTTTCTTTCTTTCTTTCTTTCTTTTTCTGGCCTCTAGTTCCTAGATCAGGTTTTTTATTCATTGCGAGACATTCTGCTGCGCACAGGACGACCGGCGGATAACAGTCCCGTAGTGTCTGAGCTGGGCGTTCAAAGATATTGATCTTTGTTGTAAATACCTTTAATTAACTGATACGCCATTTTCATTTTGTTCATGCGTGACGAGAAGGTTGTTTTTTCTCGGACGTGTTGGGCTCTGTTCATTCGCTTAGGTACTTAAACTGCTCTGCCCGTTTGATTTTGCCCTATCCAACCTAAAGATCTAAAGCTGGCTTGATATTCATAAAAAATTCTGGTTTTTTTTAAGGAGATCTGAAGGCCCACCTTCGCCACTTATCCCTTAAGCTGGTTGATTTGTTTCGATTTTAAATATGTATTATTATTATTATTATTATTATTATTATTATTATTATTATTATTATTATTATTATTATTATTATTATTATTATTATTATTTTGCGAATGAACCCATTAGGACTACGCAAAGTACTTAGAGACAGGCATTTGCCTTTCTTTGTGCCCACACTTCCTTCATTCGTTTGCTGTGTGCTTCTTTTCTCTCTTGAGACCATGTTGTTCCGGTCTTCTTCTTTGGTTTTTCCTCTTGGTCAACTTGCCACTTATGAACTTTGGTTCTGAAGATAACCCGGCTTTGGATGTCTTCAGGTGTAATTCCTGCCAGTTTGAGATCTGTTTTAATTTCGCCAATCCATTTTATTGTGTCCGTTTTGGCTTTACTTCGGTTTTCATAAATATGAATTATTATTATTATTATTATTATTATTATTATTATTATTAGCCGGCCTCGCGGTGTAGGGGTAGCGTGCCTGCCTCTTACCCGAAGGCCCCGGATTCGATTTCCGGCCAGGCCAGGGATTTTTACCTGGATCTGAGGGCTGGTTCGAGGTCCACTTACTCATAGTACGTGATTACAATCGAGGAGCTAGCTGACAGTGAGGTAGCGGTCCCGTACTAGAAAGCCAAGAATAACGGCAAAGAGGATCGTTGTGGCGACCACACATAACACTTCGTAATCTACAGGCCTTCGGGCTAAGCAGCGGTCGCTTGGTAGGCCATGGCCCTTCGGGGCTGTTGTGCCATGCGTTTTAGTTTATTATTATTATTATTATTATTATTATTATTATTATTATTATTATTATTATTATTATTATTATTACCATCAGACTGACGTCAACTGTGACACTAAATCTGCAGTCATAAGCCATGGAATTGAGAGATGGACTTCGAATCCGAACAATATGAAAGTGTATTCCATTTTGGAAAATCAGTGGCAACTGGTGGTGTTTTATCGTGTGTGGTGTAAACTTTTCTGGAGGAGTGTGTTTTATGGGAGAAGGGGGAATATTAACCGAAGATTGCTATTATGTATTTAAAAGGTAACAAAATTTAAGGCATTTTGCTCATCTTCTAAGAGAATTAGTCACCGGACGAGTTGGCCATGCGGTTAGGAGTGCGCAGCTGTGATCTTGCATCCGGGAGATCGTGAGTTCGAACCTCACTGTCGGCAGCCATGAAGATGGTTTTCCATGATTTCCCATTTCCACACCAGGCAAATGCTGGGCCTGTACTTAACTAAGGCCAAGGCCGTTTCCTTCCACTCCTAGCCCTTTCCTGTCCCATCGTCGCCATAAGACCTGTATCTGTCGGTGAGACGTAAAGCCAGTTGTAAAAAAATTTAAAGAAACGAGAATTAATAACCCCTTCTAAACCTGAATTCTTTACTCTTTACAGACCTACTTAGAAGAAATAATACTATTCAGATTGAGGTTTTTACAGTCCAGAATAATGCACATCATGTATGTTTTTGTTTATGCGGTGTGAAAGTGACAAACTGCAAGGAAACTTTACATTTCACGAACACTTTACTCGGCTTCCTGAGAAGACGTGACTTGACAGATCACGACTGTTCGAATAATGCCGAAGAGTGTCGGTTCAATTGACCGTTGTTTTATTGGTGAAATGATACTCTTGCTCGTCACCAAAGAGCTCGCTATGCGTTATTATTTTCCGAACAGAAGTTCGTGTCACCAATTTTGCCCCAGGTCTGGTGTTTCTTTGACTACGGGCTAGGGAAAAATATCAGACTCATCAGGCTAATATGAGAAAGGGAGGGACGAATATAAAGAAAAGTTAAAATCGAGAGTAATGAAAGATAGATCGAGAAAGAAAAGAGAACTAAACAAGTGGCTGTCACGAACACACCAGCTTGCATTAGTGAGATAGTGGGTTCGAACCCCACTGTCAGCAGCCCTGAAGATGGTTATCCGTGGTTTCCCATTTTCACAGCTAGCAAACGCTGGGATTATTATTACCTTAATTAAGGCCACGGTCGCTTCCTTCCCACTCCTAGCCCTTTCCTATCCCATCGTCGCCATAAAACTTGTCTGTGTCAGTGGGACGTAAAGGAAATTGTAAAATTGTTTTTTCTCCAATCTATAATTCTACCGCCAGTTTACAAATGATTTTGGAATTTTACCCCTCACACTATAGAAGAGACCTGTCACAACATTCTGCCTTAGATTATATGATTGAAGGAAGAAGGGATGGACCTTTCATGGATGGTCTTATTTTCTTTATGAACGTCAATAGGCTGAGAGACAGTCGATTCGATCCGTATAGTTGGATCGATAACTATCGATCCTATAGCTTCAGGATAACGACGGAAAGTTTACCATAACCTATCTATGAATAGGAAGGTGGTCTATAGGAGTTACATTTCAAACATTAGTCATCAGCGGTGTTGACGAAATGACCAAAGCAACGTTTTATCTTGCACTATGAGCAGTGCGGTGCACCGGTTGCACCAGCCTAGCTACGCCCTAGTCCATTCGACTCCCATCTCCATACTGAATTAGTGAATTTCACTGAAGAACTTTTCCGATTTACGTAGTCCAGGAAGTGGCGAGTTTACACAAGGTCTTTCGTTCACACCACAAATATATAATTGCCATAAATGATCAAATCGTCGATTTGGCGGTCAACGAAGAAAGAACCTTCTCGTCAAAGTGTTCAAGAGAAATTGGCCATTATGAGTGGAAGTAAATTTCCCATAAGCACACCATCAGTCAATTCGTAGAATTGCCCGCCTAATAAGGAATAACTAGAAATGATGCCGCTTCACCTTTCGCTCTGTTGATTGCTATATCGATCCTGCCATTGCAGCCTCAATCAATAACGCAGTATACTTCTTCATGTACTTCAAGACCCTGAGAGGAAGGGTGTAAGCAATTGTCGTTCTGATGTTATTGTGGCGCTTAATCCGAAGTAAATCCCACTGAGGACAACTTCCCAGCACGTGTGGCCAAGTTTCAAATTCACTACAGTGTCTGCAGTGGCCTGTGCTGTTGAAGCGTCCCCGGTAGATTACGCACGAGTGTTAACATCGTTGTCATTATCATTTCTCTCCATTCGAAACTCGTTAACTTATCCCTTGGATAAGTTAACTGAACATTTTATAAAATTAAAATAGCTAAATGTAATTTAATTACAGTATGTTACCAGTAGACATTAAGTAGTAAACGTAAAACAATGTTGAAAGGACAATTTAAAGTAATAAAAACAACACTAAAAGTTTAACGATGCTTAGTCCATAATAATGTTATTGATTTTACGCCCCACTTAATACTTTTACGATTTTCGGAGACGCCGGGGTGCCAGAATGTTGTTTCTTAGGAGTTCATTACCGTCCCTTTAAAAATCTACAGACACGAGGCTGACTATTTGAGCACCTTCAAATACCAGCCGGAAACAAACCGGCAAACTTTATCCCAGAAGACCAACGCTCTACCCCCTGAGCTACGCAGCACGGTAGCTTAAAGTCCAAATTATCTTGACAACAGGAACAACAGTATAAACCTCACTATTACTATTAAGCGTATGGAATTTACAAAATGGACAAGTATATACAATATTATACAAAAGAAAACCCTGCAAAGAAGGTAAGTAGGGAACAATTATACATGGATATCTAAATTGTTTATCCACTGCACTAGGGATACTGAGACATCAGCAAAGTCTTTCCGTTCTCCACCATAAGCACGCAGAGGGCATTCGTCCATTATATGATGCATGGTCTGGACTAAAGCACCACAATCACACGCTGGAGAGTCGTTGATCTCCTGGTCAAATGGACTCTGAGTATAAACCTTGATTAAACTTCAAATTTGAAGACTTCCTTTTTAGAAATATATTTCATATATTTCATTTCCGCAAAGACATGAAGGAGTTTGTCAGCCTTAATCTGTCGTACACTTACACATTCTATTGACAATTATGTATGGACTTGAACAGGGTAACAGCACAGTGCTCGTGAGGGTGCTAGGCGTGGAAGCTAGAGCTTAAGTGTGGCCAGTATCCAGTAATCGGGAGATAGTGGGTTCGAGCCCCACTGTCGGCAGCCCTGAAGATGGTTTTCCGTAGTTTCCCATTTTCACACCAGGCAAATGCCGGGGCTGTACCTTAATTAAGGCCACGGCCGCTTCCTTCCAAATCCTAGGCCTTTCCGCTCCCATCGTCGCCATAAGACCTATCTGTGTCGGTGCGACGTAAAGCAAGTAGCAATAATAATAAGAGCCGGAGACGGTGCATGCGCATCGAGGCCGGACAAGTCGCTCAGCAGACAGCCAAGAGCGAAAACATAAAACAACGCGGTGGACGCGCTGCGAGTACCCTTCACTCAACCACTGTCCCGCCAGAATATGTACTGCATATTGTTGAAATAATTATTTCAGATGCAACTACAGCAATAATAAATAACCTTAATTAACCATTTGGTTGACGTCTAGTTTGTTACAAAATTATTTTAGCACGGGATCCTTCATTATTGGGGTCCTCGAACGAGGGTCCGGTGCGGTGCACCGGTTGCACCAGCCTAGCTACGCTTTAGTCCATCCGACTCCCATCTCCATTAGTGAATTTCACTGAAGAACGTTTCCGATTTAGGTAGTCCAGGAGGTGGGGAGTTTTGACAAGGTCTTTCGTCCACACCACAAATATATAATACATATAAATAATCAAATCGTCGATCTAACGGGCAACGAAGAAAGAACCTTCTCGTCAAAGTGTTCAAGAGAAATTAGCCATTATGGATGAAAATAAATTTCCCATAAGCACACCATCAGTCGATTCGTAGATTTGCCCGCCTAATAAGGAATAACTAGAAACGATACAGTGATAAAAAATGCTTGACAATATCCTCAGGGAACAGCTGTTCAATGAGAAACATTGCAGTGTCAATGGGTACTTTAGTGAGCAAGGACTCATCAAATCAGAGCAGAAAAGAATTGGGCTGAACGGTTATGGCTGACAATTTATTCACAAAATGCAGCGAGTCGCTAAGGTATGATTGTACACTTCCTTTGTGAGGCTGAAGTGATTGGCACTTAAACTGTATTTCAACAGAACATAAAGTACGTAGGAGAAGCTATCTCCCTAAATAGTGGTATAAAAGTAACTGCACCGAGCGAGTGGCTGCGTAGCTGTCAGCTTGCGTTCGGGGCCTAGTGGATTCGAATCCCACTGTCAGCAGTCTTAAAGATGATTTTCTGTTGTTTCCCATTTTCATATCAGTCAAATGCTGGTGCTATAACTTAAGGCCACGGTCGCTTTCTTACCGTTCCTAGCCCTTTCCTGCCCCACCGTCCCCGTAAGACCTATCTATTCGGTGCGACGAAAAGCAGATTACCAAGCTGCGGGAGTTCCGGTTTGATTTAGATGGTGAGGTTTCGTGATCGGCGCAGTTACTCGTTCATTCACTTTTCATAGTGCAAGATAAAAAGTTGCTTTGGTCATTTCGTGATGACTAATGTTTGAAATGTAACTACTATAGATCACCTTCCTATCCATAGACAGGTTCTGGTTACCTTTCTGTCGTTATCCCGTAGGCAGAATTTCGTTTAGCAGCTGACACTGTGCATGCGAGCTAGATTTTGTTTAACGCTTACAATGATATAGACAACATTGTGCTTTCGAGATCCCGGAGTGGAATGAGTACCTTACCAGTCTTTTGTATTCCTTGTAAAACTGTACGCTCCTTGGATTTTATGATTTAAAGGTAATTGTAATGTAAAACTCCAAGATATCTGCGATCATGGTTTGTTGGTAGATTGGGTGATCATTTATTACCACACCTACACTGATAGACACTTCATGAAACCATCACAGGCTGATCGGTCTTATGACAAACCAACGGTGATTTGTCTTCCATTAGCATCGGCAAAGCACCTTTCAAAGTGCAGTTGGACCATATTTTGCGGTTATACTAGCGACGATGCTACGAGCCCCTCATACTGTTTCCGGAAAGTGGCCTAAGGCACAATGATCCATTCTTGTTGCAACTGCACACGTAAATACTCCAGTGTTTCTGCAGGTGTTTGGCGGTTGTGCAGATATCGCCTCATCACATTCCAAATGTGTTCATTTGGTAATAAATCTGGTGACCTTGCCGGTCAAGGAATTAGATTGTTAGATGATGCGACCGTATGGGAAGAAGCATTATGTTGCGGGAAAAGGGGCCACAGTTCCTCACTGATATATCGCTGCACGGTCTCTGTGCCATCAATGGGCACGAGAGGTGATAGGGAGTCATGCCTGATGGCACCCCAAACCATAACACCTGGTATCCGGGATGAATGGTGTTGAGAATCAGCGCTGGATTGTTGTTATCCTCTGGGGTGATAAACAATAATGAAGCGACCATCACCTGAATTAAAACTGAAGAGGAACTCATCGGAGAAAATGATGAATCTATTTCTGCACCTAATTGCGACGTCCATTGCACCATGGGATGACGTGCCGCATGGTGCACAGCGTAGAAGACACAGTGGCTGTAGAACCATGCTCATTCAAACAGCGATGGGTGGTTCTTGAGGTCATCGAATGCAGTGCAAGCCGCGCACTCCAAAATCTCTGTGAATGACGTGTCACGGTTTGCTACTGCACGCAGGCAGATATAACGATCCCCCCTGTGTTACGTCCAACGGGCCCATTATCTGGTCTACTGGACGTGTGACCTGTTCATATCCACGTTTTCATACTGATGTTTCGATGGTGACTGCACGGCCAGTATAACAGGCTATACGACAAGCCAGCTATCGAACAGTGCAATCCTGTTCGAATGTGTCTGTGTGGTGATATTCGACTCGAGTACGACGCCGTGACATATTTACACAGTTCTGGTATTCTAAGGTGTTTTGTGATCATTTCATACACCGGAAAATGGCAACTACTCCCTCCTATATCACGCGTTGCAGTGATATTTCTGCAGCTTCTTCTATTTAATAATTTACATTTCTCCATTGGTACTGTATGTGGCTTTCATTCTATTACGAATGGATGACTTCTTATAAGTGTAGCAAGTTTCGTGTCCGTCAGAGTACATTTTGCGATGGGAACCTAAATGCGTGCTTGTTAAAACAGATTTCACACCAACCACCGCCAGGATCTGTTAGTCATTTGATTAGAGTAACTCGTGAAGTCGCCGCATAAATGGGGCGGTGATATATCTCTTGAGCGATCTGTTCGTCATTTGCTTACAGTAAATTACGAAAGTTCACACAAAAGAGTGCTGTTATCGCTCTAGCACGATATTTGATTGTAGTAACTCACAAAGACGGTACAAGGGTGCGCGCGAACACAGATAGTTACTTGCCAAGTCCCCGCGTGACTGCGCTGGTCTCCCTCTCCTCAGTGCGCATGCGCGGTTTCATTGCCTCCACTCCTCGTGCATCTCCCGCCCACAAGACCATCCAATAAATGTCACTGCAGAGACCTCGTGGGAAAATGCTGACTCAGCACCCATTGCTTTAGAACATACCTACCTCATCTACTAATATGTTTTGTACTGTGCGTGCAGTTACGGCTGTTTCATAAACGAAGTGTTGATATTGCCTGTAAGACCCAAGGACAGTCCTGCGAGTCGAGCGAGGAAACTTGTACTAACGCGCGGAGCATTACCTTCTGTCTCCTACATACACTCCACTTTCCATCCCTCCCCTTCTCTTCCCTGAAGAACGGCAGCGGCTTGTGCTCTAGCATAGAAAATACGGCGAGTTCGTCGATTCGAGTAGCGCCCCGGAGGAAACAGTGTAACCTTAATTTCCCGAGAAGAAACATTTTCTCCCCAATCCGATTGCATCATCGTTCTTAACACGAAGAGCATCCCCGATATTTTTTGTCGGTATAGTTCTGATACACTCTGTATGTGAGATAGGCATATACACAGCTGCCAAAGCTGTTCTATGTTTTTACATACGATTTATGCAATTTCACTAAAACGTATGTAATCCGTAGAATATATCTGATATGATTTTGTCTGCTAGAACCTGCTACCCTCATGTATGTGTTTATTTTTCTCTAGGGAGGGGACTGATCGTGTCGCGAAGGGAACTATTAGAGACAGTGAAAACTGATGGTAGTATTCAGCAGTACAGCAATACTGACAGCTTATTTATTTAAAGGTTAAATGTTTATTAGAAAAGCGTTCGACTAATATGAAAGGGGACTTGAGGCATGCGTTAAAATAATTTCTCATTTCATTCAGTAAAACGTGGAAGAAAGCCTCCCGTAACAGACATTTTTATGAGAAGAAGAATTATAACTGGTTAAGCAGGAATACTGGTATTAAAATATGGATTTGACTAGCACAAGTGACAGTACATTACATACAGAAGCGACTATGCGAAGCGAACGAGAAACCGAATATTACCTCTGTGTTCCCCTTCTCACTTCCCTTCCCTCCTCTGACGCATACCAACAGGCAGCGGTTTGTGCTCTGACATAACAAATACGGCGAGTTCCTCAATTTGAATCGCGCGCCCGGAAGCAACGAGCCTAAAGCCCCTTAGATAGTATGTAATAATGCAAAACTGTACAGTTACAGAATGTACATACTTCCCTATAAAGAATCCATTACAGGAAATCCACACTCGAATCGGTTTACACCGGGCGAGTTGGCCGTGCGGTTAGGGGCGCGCGGCTGTGAGCTTGCATCCGGGAGATAGTGGGTTCGAATCCCACTGTCGGCAGCCCTGAATATGACTTTCCGTGGTTTCCCATTTTCACACCTGGAAAATGCTGGGACTGTACCTTAATTAAGGCCACGGCCGCTTCCTTCCCTTTCCTAGGCCTTTCATATCCCATCGTCGCTATAAGACCTATCTGTGCCGGTGCGACGTAAAGGAAATAGCAAAAAAAATCGGTTTACACAGAAAAGCCACCGTTCCCTACCACTACGCTCAGTTGACTTATAAGCGCCTACACTTGTAACGGTTCAAATCCCGTTACAAGATGATATCTGTATTTTTTAATTATTATTATTATTATTATTATTATTATTATTATTATTATTATTTCATCTGTGATATTATTATTGTATTATTATTATTATTATGTCCGTAGTATTATTATTTTATCTGTGATATTACTATTATTGTATTATTTTTATTGCTCAATTCAATTCTGCAATGCTTGTCGCTTGCGTGATTGTAGTTAACGTGTGTGTAGATTAACACTAAAAACATGTACAGTAAGAATTGCTGTATATCAGATGTGGATATGACATTGCTACATTGTGCAATACTGCTCGAGTAACTGTAGAGTCATCGCTACGTCATCGTGCTTATTTAGCGATGAGCTCACTTTCTTTGGGATACCTACTGGGTGCCGCCGGCGACTTCGCCAGAGGGTGTAACATTTGTCGCGAGGTGGGAGTAGATCATAGTTGTTTCTGGAGATTGCGTAGGTGTGTCAACCAACGCCTATATAAGGTGGCTGCATATTGTAGCGTCAGTCATTAATCAAACGGAAGGTAAAGTGGAAGGTGAACAGTGGTGGAGTCGAGTGGAAGGTGAGACCTCAGTCGGTCAGTTCAGTTAGAGGAATACACTTACCATGAAGGCATACAGGACAGACTTACAAAGAAGTCCTCTCGATGAAGAAGAAACAGTCACATGGATACTTAGTTGTCAGTGAAATAAAAAGGATACATCACCAAATTAGGCTTGATACATCTACAGTAAACACCAGATCAAAGGAATACGTCGTAATTACACTCAAAGTGTTGAAGGTATAGTCAAGTGAACCAGTGAGGTATAAATTTAGTGTATAATTGTTTAATGTCCGGTCAAGAAGAATTCAAATTCATGTCTAGTTTCTTTCAGTTGCAATGTCATAATTTCATACTCTCATCTGTTTTAATCACAGCAGTTCTCACTATTTTTATTGAAATTATCTCAAGAATATATTTTGTTCTATCAAATGAATTTATAGTATTATTTCAATGACAAAATTTCTTAACCTCAAATTTAATGGGGAAACCGAATACCAATCTCCATTTCCCAGAACTTATATGGTATGTTGTCAAAAGTAAGCTTATTACCCCACACCCCAGAGATATTCAAGAATCTCATTCTCTTATTGCTGTGTGAGTATAAGGTCCGACGGTTGTGTATTTTATTTAATGAATATTAATTTTCATAATTTTCAATTTAAATTCAGATTAGTAGGTCTTTAAAATTGATTAAAGGAGTTAGGAACATCTCTCACACTAGAGGCGGTGGAAGAGCACTGACTCTTAGAAGCCAGCCAACATCCAACCCCTTTGTAGTAAATGTATTATACTTTGTACGTCTTAAAGGGGTTCTTTGATGTTGGCATATAATTAAAAACTATTTCAAAACATTATTTTCCTTGAAATAAGTCGCACTAGCCGGCCTCTTACCCGGAGGCCCCGGTTTGATTTCCGGCCAGGTCAGGGATTTTTACCTGGACCTGAGGGCTGGTTCGAGGTCCACTCAGCCTACATTATTAGAATTGAGGAGCTATCTGACGGTGAGATAGCGGCCCCGGTCTAGAAAGCCAAGAATAACGGCCGAGAGGATTCGTCGTGATGACCACACGACACCTAGTAATCTGCAGGCCTTCGGGCTGAGCAGCGGTCGCTTGGTAGGCCAAGGCCCTTCAAGGGCTGTAGTACCATATTGTTTGGTTTGGTTTGGTTTGGTTTGGTTTGGTTTGGTTTGGTTTGGTTTAAGTCGCACTAGATTTTATTTCCCGAGCACTGTGCAACTGGCTATTATTAAGCTGTGGTGCCACTTCCATATACTGAATGCGGGTTATCCGTGATAGTGTTTAACGCAATCTCTGGACTAGCTCCAGAAGACAAAGGTATCTCTCTAACTCGTGGAAGTCGGGAGAGTGAGCCTGTAGTACGCAAACGGTATTCCACCTCACTAAAAGTAACTATTGCCGGTTGACGTCTGTGCGGAAATCTCTCTTGGTAAATATTCTGTACTTGTAATGGTTCCCTCTTGATTACCCGTAAATTACGAGCTTATCAACGTACTCATCCGTTGAATATATAACGAAGGAATGAACAGTGCCTACTGCTGAGACCGCACACTACAGTAAATGAGAGGGGACAGTCAACATCCATACCACCGAGCAAGTTGGCCATGCGGTTACGGTCGCGTAGTTGTGAGCTTGCATTCGGGAGATGGTGGGTTAATTAAGTGACCTTAATTAAGGCCACGGCCACTACCTTCCCAAACCTAGTCCCCATTCACAATCCTTCCGTCGCCGAAAGCCTTTATTTAGTGCGACATTAAACAACTAGCAAGATCTATTTCCTAATAAAACAGTATCCTATTGGTCCAACGTGGCACGAAAGGGTGTGTGTATGATAGCCGAAGCTCCGATTGCAAAATAAAAAACAAACAAAATATCCTTCGAGGTGGGGATTGGATGATCGCTATGGGCCTTACCTATTCTGTTCAGCAAACTGAGCCACGCCGAGTCGAATCGTACTTAAATGTGTGTTCACTTCCGTTTCCCCGAGTCGCACTTTTGGATGAATGTCGGAACCACCGGATGCATACTTGTTTTTACGACGGTCTTGTTATGATGATCTCATCTGACCTTAGATGCTAGTTCCTTCTGCGTGTTCTACTCACTATAATATCACAGGTTGGCAGAGGAATTTATACCTTCCCTGCTCTTAACGTTTGGAGGGTGGACGAAGATATGAAACTCAAAGGGACAGAAGTCCCGCACTGTCCCACCTCACTCAAAAGGAAATTTCGTCGAATGGGAAAGGAAAGATGACTGTGTAAGTGTAGGACTGGGATGTATTAGGATTTCTTTTCATATTTCCCCATGTAAATGTGATGGGTATGGTGACTGTTGTGTCAAGGGGAAAACTACAGGATTATCAGTGAGTCTAAAGAATTTCAACAATCTTACACAGCCCCGTGTGGGAAAATCATACTTCTATGGCTCCTGTTCCATGTCGTACAGGTACAGAATGGTTGTTAGCAATGCTGATAGACGAAAGGGCTAAATTTAAATAAATAAATAAATAAATAAATAAATAAATAAATAAATAAATAAATAAATAAATAAATAAATATTGGCATGTGTGTGGATAGAGCTTGTACTATCATTCTTTTTCATCATCATCATCATCATCATCATCATCATCATCATCATCTGTTTACCCTCCAGGGTCGGCTTTTCCCTCGGACACAGCGAGGGATACCACCTCTACCGCCTCAAGGGCAGTGTCCTGGAGCTTCAGACTCTTGGTCGGGGGATACAACTGGGGAGAATGACCAGTACCTCGCCCAGGCGGCCTCACCTGCTATGCTGAACAGGGGCCTTGTGGAGGGATGGGAAGATTGGAAGGGATAGGTAAGGAAGAGGGAAGGAAGCGGCCGTGGCCTTATGATAGGTACCATCCCGGCATTCGCCTGGAGGAGAAGTGGGAAACCACGGAAAACCACTTCCAGGATGGCTGAGGTGGGAATCGAACCCACCTCTACTCAGTTGACCTCCCGAGGCTGAGTGGACCCCGTTCCAGCCCTCATACCACTTTTCAAATTTGGTAGCAGAGCCGGGAATCGAACCCGGCCTCCGGGGGTGGCAGCTAATCACGCTAACCACTACACCACAGAGGCGGATTCTTTTTCTTTCCGCCCGCTTATGCTCCTATTTACGAATGGTAAGAACTAGAGGAATGCTTTTTTTCAAGTCTTGTGACTTATTTCCTACTACTTACCTGTAGAGTTAAAGAGAGAATAAAATGCTGAATGTGACATAATTTGAAGTTTAGGAAACTAAAATGCCATATTAACGAGTTTGCTGCTTCATTTTTGGCAGCTAATTTAAAATATGTATGCTGTGCACAGTAACGAATATTTCAACATTTATTAATATAGGTAAACTAAAGCCACTATGGTACACCTCGGCTGTGTATTGGTTAGTGTGATTAGCTGCCACCCACGGGGGCCCGGCTTCGATTCTCGGCTTTGCCACAAAATTTGAAAAGTGGTACGAGGGCTGGAACGGGGTTCACTCAACCTCGGGAGACCAAATGAACAGCGCAGGGTTTTATTCCATCCTCGAAGTGGTTTTCCGTGGTTTCCCACTTCTGCAGGCAAATTCCGGGAGGTACCTAAGTCGACGCCACAGCCGCTTCCTTCCCTCTCTTTTGACTATCCCATCCAATCTCCCCTCCCCACGTAAGGCCCCTGTTCAGCATAATAGGTGAAGCTGCCTGGGCGAGTTACTGGTCCTCCTCCCCAGTTGTATCCCAGACCAAATGTCTCACGCTCCAGGACACTGCCCTTGAGGTGGAAGATGTGGGATACCTCGCTGAGTTTTGAGGGTAAACTGGTTAAATAAATAAATAAATAAATAAATAAATAAATAAATAAATAAATAAATAAATAAATAAATAAATAAATAAATAAATAAATAAATAAAACTGTGCCGGACGGTACACCTCAACTCCGCATATTCAAAAGAAGCGCCTTAATGACCTCTATCTATCAAATAAAACTTGAAACTGCTACTGCATGGATTTGGGTCATTAATCAGAAGATGTCACTACTGAATAATAGAGAAGTTTGTCATTTATAAGTTTCCTAAACTGTTTGGATTTATTTTGTTTTGTTTTGGTGTACATCAAGAAGTTTGAACTTTTCTCCATAGATGTCTCTACAAAACTGAGGTCACACACTCTGGTGCAAAGTGGAATAATTTGTTATTCAAAGAAAGTTTGTGTTTATAGGTTTTCTCTAGGAAATTAACTTTCTTTTTTTTTTCTTTTTTCCAAGGTTTTCAACGCTTCCTTCTCTTCCCGCCAGCTTTGGTGTCTGGCCAATCAAATTTTTCGTTAATTATTTTTCAGCCTATCACAGGCTTCTGTTTGGATTTTGGGTGTAACTTTTGATTCTGCCAATAAAAATGAGAGGATGGGTCCGGATTTAGTCCAAAATCCTCTCGAACAATCCCCTCGGGTATATAAGCTGTGGCTTTTCTGGCTACCTTGTCTCACTGATCGTCGAAGTTTTAGGTGTGTGTATTAAGACAGGAGGTGGGGTGCCTCATTTTTCGGCAGGCAGACCACCAGCCCAGGTAATGGCCACCAATTTTCTATCTTTGTAGCTGTCTCCGCAAACTTATCCGAGGGGAAGGTTCTAAACTTTAACTATGTAACCATCTCATTCTGAAATGTAATAGTCTTCTTTCTAACGTAAACATAAAAGTCTTTAACTGAAAATGAAATGGCGTATGGCTTTTAGTGCCGGGAGTGTCCGAGGACAAGTTCGGCTCGCCAGATGCAGGTCTTTCGATTTGACACCCGTAGGTGACCTGCGCGTCGTGATGAGGATGAAATGATGATGAAGACGACACATACACCCAGCCCCCGTGCCAGCGAAATTAACCAATTAAGGTTAAAATTCCCGACCCTGCCGGGAATCGAACCCGGGACCCCTGTGACCAAAGGCCAGCACGCTAACCATTTAGCCATGGAGCCGGACAGTCTTTAACTGTAAATCGGGGATAGAGACTGTGTTACCCTCTTGAGTTCCCCTTCAATTTATCGTGAGGTGACTACGATTTTGTAACTGTTTCTCTTTTCCATAAAGCATTAAATTAACCTTCATTCGAGTCATCTCAGTAGCTTGGGATTAGCCCCTGTATCATCGGGCCGAGAGCCCAATTATTATGGTTTTATACTAAATTTTGTAGGAGCGCAAGTGTACGCCTCCATTCAGTTTGTGTTCGGGCCATTAATTTAACCTGTTATTTTTGCACGAAGACCCAGTAGATTGGGTAATGGATACCCCTGTGTAAAAAAAATTAATTGTAAATTGGGCCCAGAGAGGCCAGAAATTTGCAAGATTTTTGGTGTAATGTTGCCTTAAGCGGGCTTTAAGAAATTGGTTAATGTTGGAGAGTATGTAAGCTCTTTTCTAAGTTTACTGTAATATTGCGGGGTGCCTTTGGAAGGCCGTAAATTGTTACTGTTCGAGCCAAGTGCTCGTGAACACTGTGTATTTGGAGATATCTCTCCTTATCTGTCTAACGCAACATTTGCGAATTGTAAATTTGGAGCCTGAAGCTCAAAACTTGTAAACTACCTATCCTTGGGTTTTGTATTTTGTATCTCTGTTGCTATTTTGTACCTGATTACCAGAACCTGAAAATATTGTTTGTTATGTTTGAGATTCTAAAAGAAATATAACCTTTTTTAAGTTTTAAATTAATATTTGATATCGTAGTTAGACCCATTTAAGCCCACACCTTCTTTCACCTCTCTGCGTTCCACAGATATCCCGGAACAAAAACCACTATGACAGTTGTAAGGTCTACCACGTAAAATGAAAGCGGAGGGGAGTTGAAGTAAATTCAACGAGAGGCACAGCTGAGAAAGGCAGATTTAATAATATCACATAGAAACCGATTGTTTTTCCTCCTCTGAACAGTGGGTTCTTGACATTCGTTACTTTAACATTGGTGCCGACGACATATAGGCCTACACACTAAGAAATGAGAAGCTAAAGGTATTAATGAGAGTTCCTTTAACTCGCCTTCAAATTCTTAAAGCATATGAAGGTGTTAGCTGCTAGCAAGGCGGAAGAAAGGGACCATGTGTGAGAGATAGAATCGAATTTCACACGGAAACTTCCGCAACATGTGGCATGTTCAGCGTTAAGGAACAGTTGTTTGCAGTTACTGCCCAACTCAAAGAAGACCACAAAGGTGCAGTTTTAATAATAATAATAATAATAATAATAATAATAATAATAATAATAATAATAATAATAATAATAACATATAACTTATAATCATTATTGACCGTTATCTCTTTCAGCGTTCAGTCTGCAACCCTCTGTGAATTTACTAAACGCTGCCACAATCCTCTGTTTGTAACTAGTTCTATGGCGTCGTTTAGTTCTTTTATTGTTTCCGGCTCTTTGTCTGAATGGTCAGTGCACTGGTTTTCGATTCGGAGGGCCCCGGATTCGATTCCCGGCCGGGTCGGGGATTTTCAATGCTTATTGTTAATTCATTTGATACTGGTACTGAGCATTTGTGTTCGTCTTCATTCACGCACAACACACTACACTACTAATCATCACATAACCACGCAGTAGTGAATAAATCCCTCCACATAGGGTAGGCATCAGGATGGGTATCCGGCCGTAAAACTGGGCCTAATACAGGTTCTCGCGCCGGCTTCAGAGAAATTGGGCAAAGGTTCAGGAAGAAGACAAAGAATCAGTACCACTCATACCACAGTAGCTTCCATAACGCCACACCTAAAAATGAGGCAGAGACTTCAAGGGAATTGTTACCGTTTTATTGAACTAATTTAACCGATGATGACCTAATTACTACAGACATACACACTCATTTCTAACAATGCATAACAACACTTCTCTAATTACTGGCTATTTACAAAAGTATCTCGTCCTCTCAGTGGGTATTCGGCTGGTAGTCTTACCTGGAAGGGGGTGATTCTTCCGTAATTTTGACCGGCAAACTTCAACTTTCAATTCGCTTCGCGCGCATCAGTAACTGTACACTGAAGTTCCATGTAATCAGGTTCGAACACACAAACATTGGCTATCACAACGTACGACTGCTGTATACTTGGCTTGGTTCCAGACAAGACCGGTAACTCGCAAGATCAACTCACGTGTCTGCTCCACACACTGAACTACTGTACTGAACATATGTTTTTTACAATTTGCTCCGACACAAATATGTCTTATGGCGACAACGGGATACAAAAGGACTAGGAGTGGGAAGGAATTGGCCATGGCGTTAATTATATTACAGCCCCAGCATTTGCCTTATGTGAAAATGGGAAAACACGGAAAACCATCTTCAGGGCTCCTAACAGTGGGGTTCGAACCCACTATTCCCCGAATACAAGCTCACAGCTGCGCGCACCTAACCGCTTGACCAACTTGCTCAGTCAACACGTATCACTTGAGAAGACAATAACACAACACAACTCGACTACGACCACCTGTTCACAGCGAGCCTGCTTTTATATATATGGTGATGAAGTTCTAGTATCTTCGGAGTGCTACTTGAATAGGGACATACTACTTTTGCCTTCCAGAAATTCCACAGCCACATCAAACGAAAAACACAAAAGAAGCAGGGACTCTCACTTCCACTCAGGCCGGCCGGGAGCTCCCCAGCTTGACTCACCAGAGAGGGCTGCAAGGGGCTGACAGTTACATGATCACGTATGGGTCTATCTCATTTATGGCGGTCACTTTAGGGAAGCTGCTGAGGTATGGGCTGTGCTGAGTAATGACATTCGGAGCATGACTAGTGTGTCCGGATTCTGATTTTTCAATTCAGATCTGAATATAGTGGAACCTTTCCCACCGTCCCCCATGACTCATGGGACCATGTGGCAACAAACCAACCCTTTCGGGTCACGAACACATGGGACCATGCTCCACGGAAGTCGATAGTCAAGGGATCTTTTTGGTCTGTGCCGATTTCTCCTCATTGGGATTGTATACTTAATCCACTCACATGAGAGGTTATCGGCCATACGACTCAGCTAGATCAAAGCTACTCTCCCGTTCCTGAGGTCTGAACACGGACTCCTCAGGGCCGAAGACCGTTCGCGGCATATAGAGGCTATCAAACATAAACTATCTTAAAGGCCTACAATGAACGGAAGAGGATTCTGGATGCATGTTTTTCGGTATAGATAGGCACGAAATCGTTTAGAACAATTTACTATTCACTCGGTGAAATATACAAAATTTACATACACTCTTGATATTTATTACATAATTGATATAAGCACTCACTTATTTCAGCAGCGGAAAAATCCGTGCTGCCATTGACATCAGCTGTTACCTCCACATTCCACAGACAAAATCTATGTGGACGGCAACGTTAACTGGTACTTTCTCTAATCCAATAAATTTTCCCTTTTGACACAGACGTTAATATTCATATCCCTCTCTACCAAAACAGAGAATAACCGAGAGGTTGTTAATATGATCTCACTTTTTCACATACTATCACTTTGAATTGCCTTTGTCCTATATTGCTTACATAACTATTACATTAGTTTGGATGTATGCTACACAGATTGTTTTGTGTATTATCGCGATTGTTTTGTGCGTGCTATCACCCGGTTTGCCATAAACCACTGAGTACGACATACACAATAAAATGACCCTACCATATTCACAAAAACAAAACAAGCCATGTTCCCCCAATGCGAGTATTCCATGGGACTGAATCCCGTATTACACATTAGACTCTATTTACACAAAAGAAAAATGTCCGCCTTTTTGAATGGTCGGCTAACTTAAGGAATCAATAAAGTAAATATTAAAACATGATTAATCCGAACATTCTGACCATATCAGAAATCCGTCACTAAATCTCGGAAAAGGAAAATAAATGGACTCAAGTCTTCCATACAAAATTAAACACAGACTTGAACAACGAATTATCATTTGCAATCACTACCAGTGGACTTTCACGAAGTCTAGATTCAAATCGACATCGTTTACAAGTAAACAAAACACTTCCTGGGAAAGAAATATATCAAACACATGTATCAATAAATACAATGGCTGTAGTTAATCCGTTGTAACCCGCTGTCTTAGCGAGCTGTTGATCCCTGCTGTGCTCACACGAGGTTTGAACCTGAGACTCTGGTCGTCTCCATCCAGGGAGCTGTAATACAAAACCCTAACTAAGCTAATCATGTCTCGTACAATAGTTACTCTCTACATTGTTTTACGGATCAAAGCTAATGGACAGTGTGTAGTATTTACATAAATTTTGTGTCTTCTTTCACACAGTAGAACGCAACATTCTACCAGAAACGTTTTCTTAACAAGGCGAGTTCTCTTTCTCTCTGGTCATAAATCAGGACCCCAGTCCGTTCCCCTCTCGCACCACGGCGAGCCTAATTCACCACATTCACAGGCGGCCTTCCAGGAGTCAATAGCATCATTCAATTTAGCTAATGCAGGGTCACCTGCTCAAATTAGCTCATTACGATCCTTATGACCCATAATTATCTATTTATTTCTATTACTCAGCCAGATTATATCAAAAACTCCCTCATTATACTAGCAATTGGGATTTACCCATACATTTCCAATCGTATCCTCATTCACACTTCCAATCGCCTTTCCTCGAAAGACAACGTCTCCTAATTCCACCCGTGTGGGTATGGATTGTGTACCTGGCATAACATTAACTTGCCATTTAAATAGATCGGCATGAAATCATCGATCAAAATATGAAAGAAAATAATAATAATAATAATAATCCTCTAACCTGTTGCTTGAAATGTATTGGTATCAAAACACTGATCAAGTTACATTAAGAAAATAATAATAATAATAATAATAATAATAATAATAATAATAATAATAATAATAATAATAATAAAAATTAATTAAAATTATTAAATCCTGCCAAACCACTAACAGACCTTCTACGTGTAACCCCACTAGTGTAGTGGAGGACAGGGGTTCAAACCTCGGCACGTCATTCCTTGAACATCTTCAGTTACAGCCAAAACTTATATTACCATGCAACAAACTCTATCTTTACGAACATAGTGCTGATTCTAGCCCAAGCCTTTCCTTTTATACGGGCACTTGTTGATGACTCTGTCATCTCGCTAATCCCTGCGTAACTTAGGCAATTGCTCAGATGAGATCTACATCATTAATCTACATAGCATTCTACTCCTTTTCCCCCGCAATTCCTTCTCAGCACTAAATAAACAAAATATGATAACATGCAAATATAGGCACTAAAAGGGGTCCCATATTCTATACACTAACATAGGATCACTCCCTTCCCATATCTAATTAATTAAAACCAAAATGAATAAAAGGATTCCCGACCATTCTTAGGCGGATTTAGCCTATTTAATCACGTTAATTAATAACCCTATACTTCATGACTGTTATTTACAAAGGGAAATACTAGCATTGGAATAGAAACATAACTTTGTACTCAACGGTTGATGTCTTCGGCCCCCTCCGAAAGTTCCGGAGGCCTACCCATGTTGGATTACTCCATGGCGCTGGATCCTGGAGTCCTGGAGTTCAGAAGTTCCATATCTTGTCTCGCGTAATACATTTTAGTAGCACACGGATCACTGAAATTAGATTGTAATTTACACAATTTATCGATTTCTTGCTCACGTGTCACCATTCACTCCTACTACTTCTTAGTCTACCCGCTGCCAGTTACATGGAAATGATTATACCGGCTACTTTCAGCTAGTCTACCCCAATTGCACTGTTAAGCCGGGCATTCCCAGCATCCGTATGATGCAGAATTTTCTATCCCTATCTTCTGTGTGTTTTAATAGTTCAGGAACACTTCTCACTGCCTGTTAATCAGTAATAATCTGACCTGCGCTTTGTTCAGAAAACAGCGTAGATTTATACAGTTCTTTGTTCTCCTACAGAAATTCTGCGTACTATCAAGTAGTTGTTATACAAAATCCTACTTCATATTTCCCGAAGACTTAGTCTACTTTGCAACCGATATCTTAAGTACATCTCATTACCATAATCTTCTGTTGCCTATCACAAATTATAAGCGAAAAAACTGAAAAATTTCACTCCCGCTTTGTTCACATAGTATACAAAGGAGCGGTAATTCGATAGCGAACCGGCCGTCGTTTCCCGTCGAAAGCTCCTCACCGAGTGCTCTAGCTTCCTGGGACTGCAAAAACTTATACTGGACCCGTTGGTAGGGGCGGCTAGTGAGTTCAACCCCCACTCTTATTTCGACTGCTCCTGGATAAACCAGCCTGTCGAAATTAGCAATACGCTAGACTGTGTGACTTGGTTATGCACAAGTACGCTATGATATGCGGAGTTGAATATGTTCGGCGGATCTGCAGTAATTAATTAATCAGCTTGGGGGGGAAGTAGGGAGTCCCCGAAGGCATCTGGCTTTTCCCTAGGCGTACGTACGCTAACGGAGTTATATAAGTTGTTTACCAACGCCTTTCGCTTGGAGAGTATTTTCTATCAGAACTCCTGACTTTATAATTCCACCAAAATTCAGCACACTGCTCTGACGGGTGCAGTTTTGTTAATCAAGCCTTATTTACGCCGAAAATGCATTAAATTTAGCCCGATCGCTTTGGCATCGCTGTACGCTGGCATTTGTTTTCCAATATGGAGTCGCTAAATAGTGTTCTTCTCCTGCTTCTTCTATGACGTGTGCCTAGTTCGGGGATTCTTTAAGCCACCCAGTGGGCGGGTGAAGGCGCCTCTCTGGCGGGCGTCTTATTGCACAACCTGACGCTACTCCCAACATCTACACAAGGAGAGCTTGCTGCCTGCTTCCTTACCAAGCATATCACTTGAAATAAATATTAATTGTGCCGATACGGTCACAATAGAGAACAAAATATCGCTAACATTGTAACTTTTTGATGATAATAATAAATAAAATCATGAATAAAAATATATAAATAAAATTACTCAAAAACTTAATAAAATTAATAAGCATAATTAACCGAAATGTCCGTAGTGTGGGCGCCAGAGTTCACCAGAATGGATCCCTCGAATTTAGATAAGAGCATGATAAACTGTATATCCCAGGGCGTGTACATAATGCTGCGTACTGGTACATCTGCTGCAGGCCTTACCTAACCTCCTGAAAACGACTAATTAGGTAGGAACTGCACCTAGGTTCATCAATAACACTGATTCTAAAATAGCTAACTATATTCTTAACAAATTCCGTGCATGAGCACCTCATCAACATACAACATTATACATATAATACACACATAAAATATTGCTGGAAGACTCCCTATTTACAACAACAACAACAATAATGAAAATCGTGGGAAAACGAAAGCGAGAACTAAGCTACCATTTGTAGATAGTCCGATGAACAATGTACATGTATGAAGATAAATACCCTTCACTGTCTCTATATCAATTCGACTTACCGATTCTCATAATCGGCAGTTATCACATCACACAGATACTGTACCTTGTACTACTGTGTTGACATATTTTAACACTTGTTGTAAAGATATATACACACGTCTGTCGATCCTCAACGTAAATTATGGAAAGTCTGAGATAGCTTTCACCAACATATAATGCCAGGTCGCCACAAGTGCTACAATACTTAATGCGCAAGCACTCTCCACAATCAGCCACTTTCCAAGAACATAACAAGACTACGCTCCACGAACGTTTGAAGTCCAGTCCATTGCAGCCGTGTCACTCCAGTACCGTGTATCAGCACCACTTCCTTCCCGTACAATGCGTCAGTTGTAGTTCTCTTATACAGTGTCACTGCTTGTAGTTGTAGTAGTTACATTACAATGTCCTCGGTTGCCGTCGTATGGTCAACCTTTATAAACATCAACATCCCCCTCCTCTCAGATGATACGTCTGGATTGGTGCTTGCCCGCCAATCATGAGTGATCTCTACTGGTCAATCTCATGCCCTGAACTCATACTAGGTTCCAAGACAATAACAAACACTCGGGTTTATTAAATGACTCACCGAACTTCCCTAGTACAACAACATCAACAAACACATCTCATCAGACACTGGGATATTTACATGACTCATGAATTTCCCGACACAAGTACATCACAACAAACACTGGGGTAGCCACATGACTCAACCAAATTACCAGAGTTATTAAAGCAATGTTTTCCCACTCGTGCAAAAAAAATTTCTCATACCTACATATGTGGATATCTTCCAGCTTACCAATATAAATGGCAAAATATACAAATGAAATAATAATAATAATAATAATAATAATAATAATAATAATAAATCGAATACTGACAATAATATCTCTAACTTGTACATATAAATCGGGGGTGTGATATATGTACTATCACAACATCTCTCTTAATGTTGCTCTCATCGAAATGTATATTATAGGCTAAAGGTAATTTCTCATTATGTATCTCAACGTACGACTAATAACGAAATGACGTTTATTTGGGCTGGATAAGACTTCCTGGAATGGGGTAGTGAAGAAATACTTTTTATTAGTCTATTTTCTTTCCCAATACTGCATTCCCTGGGATTCCAGTATTAGCCATTGAAAGTGTTTTTTTACTGGTCACATTATACATAAGATGTTGCTGTCATGGCTATCATCGCACATGAGGGGTGATATTCCCGTCAACAACAGGAACAACAGCTAGGAAATGAATATTGGGTCTTGGCACGCGTTTGAAGGTCGGATACCCATCCTGCCATCACGCGCAGGTTCAATTGATTTTTATCCTTCGGTATTACCGCATTCGAATATTACTGCATTGCAAAGTTCTACATCTCTCCGGTTCTGTATAGAACTCACAAATGTTGAAGGCTTGCACATGACGAGGGATCAATGTGACGATTCTTTTTGGCCGTCATTCGTGGTTTTCTGGACAGCCCTTCAATTCTTCTCACGTACGCTAAGTGGACCTCGAACCAACTCTCAAGTCCAGGTAAAAATCGATGGACTTACCGGGAATCGAACCTGGGACCTGCAGGTAAGAGGCAAGTTCGATATCCGTATACGACGGGACCCATACCCTTACCCTGTACTCTTCTGAAGTAGCAATGTACAGGCCTATGAACTCACAAGAAGGTCTCAGTGCTTGTCGGTTATATCTGAAAAACTCCAGTTTGTGTTGCAGAAAGGGGAACATGATAAAGGATGTTTGGCCTAATTTGAGATGCCATGGACTATAGGAGGCGTGGTTGGAAAGAAGGTGTGGGAAGTATCCTGTCACACCGTAATTATATCAACCAGCCCTTCATATGTACGTGACTGTTGATATCGTGATCATAGCCACGGAATCCCTAGTGATATGTGGAATCCGAACCACAGGGACGCGACATTTATTTCGAAAAATCCTACATAATTGGCGTATATTCGAGCCTCAGTCACCGTGGTGAAAAGCCTCTGACTGTCACTCTATATCAATCAATTAATCAATCAATCAATACTGATCTGCATTTAGGGCAGTCGCCCAGGTGGCAGATTCCCTATCTGTTGCTTTCCTAGCCTTATCCGAAATGATTTCAAAGAAATTGGAAATTTATTGAACATCTCCCTTGGTAAGTTATTCCAATCCCTAACTCCCCTTCCTATAAATGAATATTTGCCCCAGTTTGTCCTCTTGAATTCCAACTTTATCTTCATATTGTGATCTTTCCTACTTTTATAGACGCCATTCAAACCTATTCGTCTACTAATGTCATTCCACGCCATCTCTCCGCTGACAGCTCGGAACAGACCACTTAGTCGAGCAGCTCTTCTTCTTTCTCTCAATTCTTCCCAACCCAAACATTGCAACATTTTTGTAACGCTACTCTTTTGTCGGAAATCACCCAGAACAAATCGAGCTGCTTTTCTTTGGATTTTTTCCAGTTCTTGAATCAGGTAATCCTGGTGAGGGCCCCATACACTGGAACCATACTCTAGTTGGGGTCTTACCAGAGACTTATATGCACTCTCCTTTACATCCTTACTACAACCCCTAAACACCCTCATAACCATGTGCAGAGATCGGTACCCTTTATTTACCATCCCATTTATGTGATTACCCCAGTGAAGATCTTTCCTTATATTAACACCTAGATACTTACAATGATCCCCAAAAGGAACTTTCACCCCATCAACGCAGTAATTAAAACTGAGAGGACTTTTCCTATTTGTGAAACTCACAACCTGACTTTTAGCCCCGTTTATCAACATACCATTGCCTGCTGTCCATCTCACAATATTTTCGAGGTCACGTTGCAGTTGCTCACAATCTTGTAACTTATTTATCACTCTATAGAGAATAACATCATCCGCAAAAAGCCTTACCTCTGATTCCACTCCTTTACTCATATCATTTATATATATAAGAAAACATAAAGGTCCGATAACACTGCCCTGAGGAACTCCCCTCTCAACTATTACAGGGTCAGACAAAGCTTCACCTACTCTAACTCTCTGAGATCTATTTTCTAGAAATATAGCAACCCATTCAGTCACTCTTTTGTCTAGTCCAATTGCACTCATTTTTGCCAGTAGTCTCCCATGATCCACCCTAGCATCACGTTCCCTGTTTACTTTTGAGAGGGGTTGTAAATCTACGTGTACGTGACAAGGATGAACATTCCAAAATATTAAGTCTTCTTATTGCCTTGTAATGGGAATGTGTACTGGATCACTCCGTGTTATTGTGTGTTGGTCAACAATCGAATGTTAGAATGGGCAGGCAAGGACAGTTCATATCTCATAAATAAACTTCCGTCACTGTAGAATTTGTCCTGTTCAATGAATGAGTTGTCAGCGTCTTAGCCTTCGGTCCTCGGGCTCGACTTCTGGTCGGATTCAGCGTTTTTAATCGTAAATTCCTTTGGCTGGGACAATAGGTGTGTAAAACTAACTAACTCACTCACTCACTCACTCACTCACTCACTCACTCACTCACTCACACACTCTCTCAACACTATCCTCCATCACGCCAGCACGCAGATTCCCATAAATGGCAGACGCCATCCGCCATCATCTAAAGGTCTGTCTTACAAGGTATGCAAATGGGTAACAATAACTACAAATATTATTATTAATTATATTGCAGAACTGATGAAACGGTGGGGTCAGTGTTAGAATCCAGTGGCGTTGCTCTAAGCGTCTTATATTATAATCAAAGATGCGCGTCTCCATTTAAGGATCCTTTGAGCAAGGCAACATATTTCTCAGTATCTTAAAAACAATTAAAACATTATTACCAACAATTAAGTTCAGGGCACTACTTAAGAATTATTTGTTATTTCGGTAGTGAGTTAGATTTTTTAATATTTTCTTTTTACAATTTACTTTACGTCGCACTGACATAGCTGTTGTGGCGACGATGGGATAGGAAATGGCTAGGAGTGGGAAGCAAGCGACCGTGGTCTTAATTAAGGTATAGGCCCATCATTTTCCTTGTGTGCAAATGGGAAACCACGGAAAACTATCTTCAGTGCTGCAGAAAGTGGGGCTCGTCCCACTACTCGCAAGCTAACAAGCTACGTGACTCAAACCGAGCGGCCGCTTGCTCTGTAGTGAGTTAGTAAATCATAACATCCACTCAATATCTTTCTTACTGCTTTCCAGTAAAAACGTTTACGTCTCTTTGTCTTACTAGAAACTAACAAACCAATTGTTCAAATGTGCACTTCTTCTGGCAGATCTCTCAAGCAAAGCAACGCAATTACTAGCACAAATCTAATAATAAAGCAAGTCATCAATTTCTGCTCGGTACTGGTGCCTAAATCGCGAATAGGATTTAATACAAACAGGCACGCTCAGTTAAGCGCACTCACTACACAGAAGGAATAGACGACGTTCTCAGTACTCGCTGATAAGACTTAAGTGACGGGATGTAGAATATCAATGACTGCAACTCCAGGTTAGAGGCGGGATGTACTCAATTTGGAGGCTGGCGACCATCCGGCCACCCTCTCGGCTCTTCTCTCCCAGCCAATCAACCTCGATATCCTTTCCTCGATCCTGTACCATGAACCCGTCAATAGTACTTCACTCTAAGTATCGGCTTTCTTCGTAATGCATATTGTGGCAGAAAAACCTTCGAAATGAATTTGACTTCAGTCTGTTAAGTTATTTGCGCAGAAGCTGGATCCTTAACATTCACTAACTTAGCTTGTGGAGTTGTTCAGTATTGAAGAATCACACTAAACTAGAATACACATTCAATAGTGCGACCTTTATGAACCGCAAAAGTGTCCATAACAGAAAACTGTCCATATCCGAAAATTTCCCCGGTTCTGTGAATTATGGTTTAATATTAATGTATGTTTACCTGTATTTAGCGGAACCTGATTGACACTGAAACGGAATGATATTTTGCTACTGTAACGGAAAAAATGTGTAAATTTCCTTCCTAACACTTCTCAATACATGCATAGTCCGAATGGATCTAAGATGGCCGAGATAGCATTCGGCCAGGAAATGTCTTGTCTCTGTGATCGAAGCTGTAATTTGGATGGCAGAAGTAGAGAAAGAAGTGTCACCAACCCCCTGTGGGTGGGGGACGCAGATGAAGAATACATCCACGGTATCACCTGCCTGTCATAAGAGGCATCTAAAAGGGGCGACCAAGGGATGATTGTATTAGAACCATGAAACTCCTTGTGATTAGTACCACCACGCGGGAAACACCATAGGTCGCTTTTACTTTCGCGTAGTACCACTATGTTAGGTACCAAATAGGTTTGTGATTAGTAGCAAAAGAGTGCGTTGCCGGCTTTTACAGTACCTGTGATTAGTACCACTATATGAGCGACACCATGGTTCTGGCTTGCCTATGATTAGTACCCACTATATGACGAACACCACGGGATAGCGCGAGTCCCTGTGGTTCGTACACTTATGTGATGAACACCATAGGTGTGCTTTGCCTGTAAATGGCGCCGCAATGTGAAAAACACCATAGGTCTGTATTCCATGTGCGAATTTCATTACCTGTGAGTAGTACCATAATGTGTGGAATACCGCGAGTCTACGCTACTTTTGATTAGTAGCGCAACATGACAAATACCATGGTTCTACTTTCCTAGCGAAAAGTACCATTATGAGGGGCCGATGACTTGAATTTGGACCCTTTTCGACTACAAGCATCATCGATTCAGTATCGTGCTATAGAAGCAGTCCCATGATCAGTAATACTATTGTTTTATGCCAGCTTCTGTGCATGTGAGGCACTGTGGGTCGGTTCCACTGATTGTCTTAAATTCATATCCATCCATCCATCCATCCATCCATCCATCCATCCATCCATCCATCCATCCATCCATCCATCCATCCATCCATCCATCCATCCATCCATCCATCCATCCGTCCATCCATCCATCCATCCATCCATCCATCCATCCATCCATTCATTCTTCGTCATCACGTTTTAAATTCTGGTCATAGGAGGCTTTTGGACTTTTAATTTTTCATTTCTTTTCTTCTCATTTCGTACCATTAGGGGCCGATGACCTAGATGTTAGGCCCCTTTAAACAACAAGCATCATCATCATCACCATCATCACCATCATCATCATCATCATCATCATCATCATCAACGAAGTGTCACCAAATACGGCACGTCAGTGCTTTCATAAAGCCAAGTTAGTCTCACATCCTCACGAAGAAACCATAATAAACAAAAATACTAATGTGCCACAACGTCTGGCTCATTGGCTGAATGGTCAGCGTTGAGGCCTTCGGTTCTGAGGGCCCCGGGTTTTATTCGCGGTTGGGTCGGGGATTTTAATCGCGTCTGCTTAATTCTTCTCTCCCGGGAACTGGGTGTTTGTGTTTGTCCCAACACTTTCCTCTTCATATTCAGACAACACACTACACTCCCAATCACCACAGAAACACTCAATAGTATTTACATACCTCCATATAGAGTTGGGCATCCGGCCGTAAAACATGGCCAAATCCACATGTGCGAACAGTTCGCACCCGCGACCCCACAGATGTGGGAAAAGCGTAGAAAGAAGAAAAAGAGGACTAATGTCCTACAACAAACTCTCGAAGAGCGTAATTATAGCAATGTCAATGCACAGGAGTTCGTGGCCACCGATCTGGAAGTTGAGTCCGAGGCGGCGTTAGAAAATATTGAAAAGTTCGTCACCCATCGTCTCCAAGAAAAGAAAACAACTTGATGGCTATGATGAGAGCGAAGACGATGAAGAAGATGGTTTGTGTAACGTGAAGTCCTACCGACATGCTCTGTCAGTCGTAAAAGTCATCCAGTCATCTTCGCTTGCGAAATTGTTCAACATTGTCCATGTCCACATTTTAATTGAGAACCGTGCTACCAGAGATAGTTGTGTCCAGCGTACAATTCTGGATTACTGGAAGGAGTAAATGACGGTACTGTGCAGTACTTCTATTAGTGTTATTTCAATAAAACATATCATGTGTATTAAATAGGGGTATGTACTGTACTACTGTGCACTGTGAGGAAGTTCCAAGCAAGAACAAATTTGTTAGTGCTGAAGAACTAATAGTGTATATAAGTGTGTGATTAGTTTCATTATGGTATCTACTAACACCCATAAACATGCAAATCTACCGCTGGATTATCTAACGGAGACCAGGTAAATGCTGGGGCTGTAAGGCTAAGGCCACTTCCTTCCCACTTCTAGCCCTTTCCTATCCCATCGTCGCCATAAGACCTATATATGTCGGTGCGACGTAAAACAAATTGTAAACAAAAAGAAAAACCACGCTGTGAACATAATAGCAACAGTCACGCAAAATTATAGACGCACATATTTGTCCATTGTTACCTGTCTGACATCACAGTAGCATCTGAAGGTTTTCCGTAACAATAGGAAATGAGAGGAGGAGGCATGGAAATGAAGTAAACCTGTTATTATTATTGTACCGGGAGGTACACCTCCACACCGCTAATTCAAACATTGCGCCAGTTAAAACTCCTCTACTGGAGGAAGCCTGAACTTTAACAACCATGTTAATTCTAAAGTTTCTCAGAAGATGTCGCTATTGTAAATTTTGTGGAGTTCTGAACTGTGTCTTTTTCGATTTATATTTGTTTTCTCTGTAGTGAGAAGTGTGAATATTATCTTCTAGATGGCACTACTGAAGAATTACAATTGTGCACCCTGGTGCGAAGTGAAGGAACTGGGTTTTTTTTTTTTGAGAAATTTTGTGTTCATAAGTTTGTTCTGTGTTAAATTTCTTTCAGTCATTTTTTGGGTTGGCAGTATAACCCTTCTCCTTCCGCTTGTTTTGAATTTAGCCAATCCCGAATTTCTCTAATTAATTTTTGACCAATTACGTATGTCTTCTCCGATATGGATATGTTGCTTGATCCTAGCCAATAAAATTGAGGGGGGTGTGGGTTCTCATTCATGAAACGTCTCGAATTTTCCGCGAGGGTATATAAACTGCTGATTTTCTTGTCTCCGGGCCACTTCAGTAACACCTTTCTTAGTGTGATTATGTAGCAGGGGGCGGGAAGCGCCTCTTTCTTCAGGCGGCAGTTCATCCATCAGGTAATGGCCTTTTAATAACTTCTTTGGTTGCTAGCTCAACAGTTTAACCCTCGGGGCAGGTTCGAAACTTTTATTATGTAACCTTCCTTTAAAATGTAAAAGACACTTGGTATAAATTCCGTCTCTTTAACTACAAATCGGGATAGAGAGCGCCTAACCCTCTCGAGCTCCCTCTCATATTATTTTTGAGGTGACTACGTTTTCATAACTGTTTTTCTTCGCTTCATCATCATCATCATCATCATCATCTGTTTACCCTCCAGGTTCGGTTTTTCCCTCGGACTTAGCGAGGGATCCCACCTCTACCGCCTCAAGGGCAGTGTCCTGGAGCTTCAGACTCTTGGTCGGGGGATACAACTGGGGAGTATGACCAGTACCTCGCCCAGGCGACCTCACCTGCTAAGCTGAACAGGGGCCTTGTAGAGGGATGGGGAGATTGGAAGGGATAGGCAAGGAAGAGGGAAGGAAGCGGCCGTGGCCTTAAGTTAGGTACCATCCCGGCATTCGCCTGGAGGAGAAGTGGGAAACCACGGAAAACCACTTCCAGGATGGCTGAGGTGGGAATCGAACCCACCTCTACTCAGTTGACCTCCCGAGGCTGAGTGGACCCCGTTCCAGCCCTCGTACCACTTTTCAAATTTCGTGGCAGAGCCGGGAATCGAACCCGGACCTCCGGGTGTGGCAGCTAATCACGCTAACCACTACACCACAGAGGCGGCTCTTCGCTTCATAATGTAATTAATTTTCCTATCGTGTCACCTCCGTAGTATGGGATTAGCCCTTGCATAAGCGGCCTAAGAGCCAAATAGGTTTTAAAAAGGTGTATTAGGAGTGCAAGTTACGCCTCCATTCAACTCAGAATTTTGGGCCATGTAATTAACCTGTTTCTTTACTTAATAGGCCTCAGTAGATTGGGTATTTTTACCCCTGTTCTTGTGTGTCTGGAGGGAAGCTTGAAGGTGGAGTTTGGTGTGGCCTTTGATGGGCTTGAACTTTGAGAGCGAGTTTGCTCTTTCTTAAAAGTAGATTTTCTGTGTGCCTCGAGGAGGCTTTTCTGGGTGATTGGGAGCTAGTGCTCCTTGGTATGATTGGGGTTTTCTGCTCCTTTGTTGAACCTTATACATAAGTAAAGTTGGGCTCATTGCTCAAGGATTGTGTGTCTGGGGGCTCGAAGCCCAAAACCATTAACAAATTGTAATTGTACATTCTTAATTTGTTGATATACAACTGAGTTCCTGTTATACTTGTTATTTCTTGATCTCGAAAAGAAAATATAACCTTTGTTAAATTTCTAATTAATTTTAATTTCGTTGTTGAGGCCTATTCCACCCAGCACCTTCTTTCACCTCTAACTACCACGGATAACTCCGTAACAATGATTATTATTATTATTATTATTATTATTATTATTATTATTATTATTATTATTATTATTATTATTATTATTATTATTATTATTATTATTATTATTATTATTGTACCGGGCGGTACACCTCCACGTCGCTAATTCAAACTTGGCGCCAGTTGAAACTCCCCTGCTGGAGGAAGTCTGAACTTTATCTACTGTATTAATTTTCAAGTTTCTCAGAAGATGTCACTACTTGGAAATTTTGAAGTTTCTGAACTGGGTCGTTTTCGATGTATTTTTGTTTTGCCTGTAGTAAGAAGTGTGAACTTTCTATTCTAGAGGACACTACTGAAGAACTACAATGGTGCACCCTAGTGCGAAGTGAAAGAACTGTTTTTTGGAGAAAATTTGAATTCATAAGTTTGTTCTTTGTTAAATTTCTTGCAGTCATGGTTTAAGTTGGCAATATTAACCCTTTCTTTCCCCTTGTTTTGAATTTAGCCAATCCCGAAATTCTTGAATTAATTTTCCACCAATTATGTGTTTCTTCTTCATATTGTGTAGGGGTTTTCTTGGTTATCCAATAAAATGATTGTGGGCGGGTGTTTTCATTCCTGAAACGCCTCGAACTTTCCACGAGAGTATATAAACTGCTGATTTTCGGGTCTCTGCGCCACTTCAGTAACATCTTTCTGTGTGTAAAGTACGTAGCAGGGGGCGGGAAGCGCCTCTTTCTTCGGGCAGCAGTTCATCCATAAGGTAATGGCCGTTTAATAACTTCTTTTCTTGCTAGCTCAGCAGTTTAACTCTCGGGGCGGGTCCGAAGCTTTTCCACCATGTAACTTTTCCCTAAAATGTAAAGACTCTTAGTATCTATTCTCTTTTAAGCTACATATTGGGATAGAGAGTGCTTAACCCTCTCGAGCTCCCACTCATATTGTTTTGAGGTGAACTTATTTTTCACAACCTATTCTTCCTTAACGTAAGGTAAATTGTTTCCTTCTAAAGTCACCTCTATAGTATGGATTAGCCCTTGCATTAGCGGCCTAGAGCCAGATTAGGTTTTAAACAAAATGCATTAGGAGTGCAGATCGCCTCCTCTCAAGTTGGTATTTTAGAGGCCATGTAATTAACCTTTTCTCACTTAATAGGCCTCAGTAGGTTGGGTATTTTACCCCTGTGTTTATGTCCTTAGAGGACAGCTTGAAGGTGGAATTTGGTGTGGCCTTTGACAGGCTTAAATTTTGAGAGCGAGTTGCTCTTTCTTGAAAATTTTGTTTTCTGCGCGCCTCAAGGAGGCTTTACTGTGTAATTTGGAGCAAGTGCTCCTGGGCATGAATGGGGTTTTCTGCCCCTCTGTTGAAACTTGTTTTGGGGTAAAACTGGGCTCATTGCTCAAGAATTGTGAGTTCGGGGCTCGAAGCCCAAATCCTGTAAATACTGTAATTGTACTTTTGTTGCCTTGCTACTCGGTACCTGCCATTCTTGTTATTTCTTAATTTTGAAAAGAAAATATAACCTTGTTAAATTTTAAATTAACTTTAATTTCGTAGTTTGAGACCCGTTCACCCCCGCACCTTCTTTCACCTCTGCTGTTCCACAGATACCTCGGAACAATTATTATTATTATTATTATTATTATTATTATTATTATTATTATTATTATTATTATTATTATTATTATTATTATTATTATTATTATATTTCAATTTGCTTTACGTGGTACCGACACAGATAGGCCTTATGGTGACGATGGGTTTGGAATGGGAAAGAAACGACCTTGTCCTTAATTAGCCTGTAGTACATCCCCAGCCTTTGCCAGGTGTTAAAATGGGAAACAACGGAAAACCGTCTTCAAGGCTATCAGCAGTGAGGTTCCAAGTTGTGGATGTGTGGGATCTGGTAAATGCAGCATGGTTGAAATTTAGGGAAGCGGAGTAACAAGTGGAATACTATGTAGGAGGGAAAATGACTGGAAAGTGATTGGGGATTTAAATGAGACTATGGAGTGAGTATGTGGGAAAAGAGGGAGTGAGATTTGTAGATCCTAATGGGTGGGTAGGAGATAGGGATCTGCGCTCAGATGGCCTTTACTTAAACCGCAGTGGTACGTATAAGTTAGAAAATTTGTTTAGAAGGATTATAGGGAGGTACATTCAGGGAAACGGGGTTGCCTAGGGAGCGGCGTTGAGGGTACAGGGATATGGAAGTCAAGTTGGGATGACATAATAATGTTAGTGTTGAAATGTAGAAGTATCGTAAACAAAGGAATAGAATTCAGTAATTTAATAGATATATACTTAAAAGATATTGTAATAGGAGTTGAATCAAGGCTGAGAAATGATATAATGGATGCAGAAATTTTTTCACGGAACTGGAGTGTGTATTGTAGAGACAGAATAGGAATGGTAGCAGGGGGAGTATTCATTCTGGTGAAAGAATTTGTAAGCTACAAAAATGTTAAAGATAACAAATATGAAATTCTAGGTGTAAGGCTCATTTCTAAAGATAATAGGTAACTTGATGTCTTTGGAGTGTACAGACCGGGAAAGGGTAGCCCAGACGCTGATTCAGATTTATTTGATAAGATAATCAGCTATGTGGGAAACGATATGGAAAGGAATGAGATTGTGGCGGGAGATCTCAATTTACCAAATGTCGATTGGGAAGGTAATGCGAATGACAGGAATCATGACCTACAAATGGCAAGTAAGTTATTATGGGAAGGGCAGCTGATTCACGAAGTGATGGAACAAATTAGAGGGAAGAGTATTATGGACATGGTGCTAGTAAAACCAGATGAGCTCTATAGAGAAACTGAAGTAATAGATGGTATTAGCGATCACGAAGCTGTTTTGTCGTAGTTAAAATAAATGTGATAGAAAGGAAGGTCTTAAAAATAGGACTATTAGGCAGTACCATATGGCTGATAAAGGAGGCATGAGGGAAATTTTTAATAATAATAATAATAATAATAATAATAATAATCATAATAATAATAATTTATTTACATCCCATTAACTACTTTTACGGTTTTCGGAGACGCCAAGGTGCCGAAATTTTGTCCCGCAGGAGTTCTTTCGCGTGCCAGTAAATTTACCAACACGAGGCTGATGTATTTGAGCACCTTCAAATACCACCGGACTGAGCCAGGATCGAACCTGCCAAGTTGGGGTCAGAAGGCCAGCGCCTCAACCGTCTGAGTCACTCAGCCCGGCGAGGAAGTTTTTAAAATGTAATTATGATCGGTAGAAAATTGTAAATAAAGATGTAAAGAGACTATGGGATGGGTTTAAAGCAATTGTTGAGAAATGTGAAAACAGGTTTGTACCTTTAAAGGTGGTAAGGACCCACTATATTATAACAGAGAAGTAATGAGACTAAGAAGGAGGTGCAGATTGGAAAGAAATAGAGTTAGAGAAGGCTGTGGAAGTAAGAAGAAATTGAGGGAACTTACTAAGAAATTGAATCTAGCAAAGAAGTCAGCTAAGGATAACATGATGACAAGCATAATTGGCAGCTATACAAATTTTAGTGAAAAATGGAAGGGTATGTGTAGATACTTTAAGTCAGAAACAGGTTCCAGGAAGGACATTCCAGGAATCATTAATGAACAAGGGGATTGTGTATCCGATGACCTTCAAAGGGCAGAAGTATTCAGTCAGCAGTATGTAAAGTTTGTTGGTTAGAAGGATAATGTCCAGTTAGAGGTAAAGGTAAGGGTGTATTCTGCCCTAAGGCAGGTCCGAAAGTCCGTAGAGTTGTGACTGAGCCGGAGTTTACGTACGGTAGGGTGGCCAGTTCCTTTCCGCTCCTCCATTCCCTTACGGGCCACCAAGAGCGCGTGGCAATCCATCTAAATCTTTACCACGCCCAGTGTGTCTTAACTTCGGAGATCTCACGGGATCCGGTGTTTCAATACGGCTACGGCCGTTGGCTCAGTTAGAGGAGGTGACTAATACTAAAGAAGTATTACAATTTACCTATGACAACAACGATATTTACAATAAGATGCAAAAGTTGAAAACCAGAAAAGCAGCTGGAATTTATAAGATTTCTGGGGATATACTAAAGACAATGGGTTGGGGTATAGTACCATATCTGAAGTACTTATTTGATTATTGTTTGCATGAAGGAGTCATAGCAAATGAATGGAGAGTTGCTTTATTAGCCCCTGTTTATAAAGCAAAGGGTGATAGACATAAACCTGAAAATTACAGGCAAGTCAGTTTGACATGCATTGCATGTAAGCTGTGGGAAAGCATTCTTTCTTATTATATTAGACATGTTTGCGAAATTAACAACTGGTTCAATAGAAGGCAGTTCGGGTTTAGGAAAGTTTATTCCACTGAAGCTCAACTGGTAGGATTCCAACAAGGTATAGCAGATATCTTGGATTCAGGAGGTCAAATGGATTGTATCGCGATTGACCTGTCTAAGGCATTTGATAGGGTGGATCATGGGAGACTACTGGCAAAAATGAGTGCATTTCGACTAGACGAATGAGTAACTGAATGGGTTGGTATATCTCTAGAAAAGAGATATCTGAGAATGCGAGCAGGCGAAGTTATATCTGACCCTGTAATAATTAAGAGGGGAATTCCTCAAGGTAGTACAGTATTATTTGACCTTTATGTTTTCTTATATATAAAAATGATATGAGTAAATATGTGGAATCAGAGATAAGACTTTCTGCGGATGATGTTATTCTGTAGGAGTAATAAATAAGTTACAAGATTGTGAGCAACTGCAAAATTACCTCGATAATATTGAGAGATGGACAGTACCCAATGGCATGATGATAAACGGGATTAAATGTAAGATTGTGAGTTTCACAAATAGGAAAAGTCCCCTCAGTTTTATTTACTGCGTTGAAGGGGTGAAAGTTCCTTATGGGAATCATTGTACATAGGTGTTAATATGAGGCAATTTCTTCATTGGGGTAATCACATAAATGGGATTGTAAATATACGGTACAGATCTCTGCACATGGTTAGGAGGGTATTTAGGGATTGTAGTAAGGATGTAAAGGAGAGGGCATATAAGCCTCTGGTAAGACCTCAACTAGAGTATGGTTCCAGTGTATGGGATCCTCACCAGGACTACTTGATTCAAGAACTGGAAAAAATCCGAAGGAAAGCAGCTCTATTTGTTCCGGGTGATTTCCGACAAAAGAGTAGCGTTACGAAAATGTTACAAAGCTTGGGCTGGGAAGACTTGGGAGAAAGGAGACGAGCTGCTCGACTAAGCGGTATGTTCTGAGCTGTCAGTGGAGAGATGGCGTCTAATGACATTAGTAGACGAATGACTTTTGGTGGTGCCTTAATAAGTAAGAAAGATCACAATATGAAGGTAATGTTAGCATTCAAGAGGACAAATTTGGTCAAATATTCGTTTATAGGAAGGGGAGTTAGGAATTGGAATAACTTACCAAGGGAGATTTTCAATATACACTGACTGACAGAGCAAATGCAACACCAAGAAGGAGTGGTTCGAAAGGGATGAAAGTTGGGGAAAAACAGAGACGGCACGGACGAATAATTGATGTTTATTTCAAACCGATATGCAGGTTACACAATGCGCACGGCATCGACTCAGTAGGATGTAGGACCACCGCGAGCGGCGATGCACGCAGAAACACGTCGAGGTACAGAGTCAATAAGAGTGCGGATGGTGTCCTGAGGGATGGTTCTCCATTCTCTGTCAACCATTTGCCACAGTTGGTCGTCCGTACGAGGCTGGGGCAGAGTTTGCAAACGGCGTCCAATGAGATCCCACACGTGTTCGATTGGTGAGAGATCCGGAGAGTACGCTGGCCACGGAAGCATCTGTACACCTCGTAGAGCCTGTTGGGAGATGCGAGCAGTGTGTGGGCGGGCATTATCCTGCTGAAACAGAGCATTGGGCAGCCCCTGAAGGTACGGGAGTGCCACCGGCCGCAGCACATGCAGCACATGCTGCACGTAGCGGTGGGCATTTAACGTGCCTTGAATACGCACTAGAGGTGACGTGGAATCATACGCAATAGCGCCCCAAACCATGATGCCGCGTTGTCTAGCGGTAGGGCGCTCCACAGTTACTGCCGGATTTCACCTTTCTCCACGCCGACGCCACACTCGTCTGCGGTGACTATCACTGACAGAACAGAAGCGTGACTCATCGGAGAACACGACGTTCCGCCATTCCCTCATCCAAGTCCCTCTAGCCCGGCACCATGCCAGGCGTGCACGTCTATGCTGTGGAGTCAATGGTAGTCTTCTGAGCGGACGCCGGGAGTGCAGGCCTCCTTCAACCAATCGACGGGAAATTGTTCTGGTCGATATTGGAACAGCCAGGGTGTCTTGCACATGCTGAAGAATGGCGGTTGACGTGGCGTGAGGGGCTGCCACCGCTTGGCGGCGGATGCGCCGATCCTCGCGTGCTGACGTCACTCGGGCTGCGCCTGGACCCCTCGCACGTGCCACATGTCCCTGCGCCAACCATCTTCGCCACAGGCGCTGCACCGTGAACACATCCCTATGGGTATCGGCTGCGATTTGACGAAGCGACCAACCTGCCCTTCTCAGCCCGATCACCATACCCCTCGTAAAGTCGTCTGTCTGTTGGAAATGCCTCCGTTGACGGCGGCCTGGCATTCTTAGCTATACACGTGTCCTGTGGCACACGACAACACGTTCTACAATGACTGTCGGCTGAGAAATCACGGTACGAAGTGGGCCATTCGCCAACGCCGTGTCCCATTTATCGTTCGCTACGTGCGCAGCACAGCGGCGCATTTCACATCATGAGCATACCTCAGTGACGTCAGTCTACCCTGCAATTGGCATAAAGTTCTGGCTACTCCTTCTTGGTGTTGCATTTGCTCTGTCAGTCAGTGTATTTCCAATTTCTTTGCAATAATTTAAGAAAAGGCTTGGGAAACAACAGACAGGGAATCTGCCACCTGGGCGACTGCCCTATATGCAGGTCAATAGTTTGATTGATTGATTGATTGATTGATTGATTGATTGATTGATTGATTGATTGATTGATTGATTGATTGATTGATTGATTGATTGATTGATTGATTGATTGATTGATTGATTGATTGATTGATTGATTGATTGATTGATTGATTGATTGATTGATTGATTGATTGATTGAACTCCCTATCTCCCGCATGCAAGCTGATAGCTACGCGACCAGAGTCATGCAGGCACTCGCCCGGTGGCTTTAATTATACTGAATATAAAATAAATTCCTTTGGCGCTTTAAATATACTTGCACACGACTACTCCTAAATCTTACGAAAAGAGGGTAGGAAAATGTTCACACTGCTGCAGGGCGTACAATTCATCACATGAGATAAACCACAATATATCTGTAAATTTTTATTAGGGGCCGTAGGTTACTGAACTCAGCTTCGAAGTGCGTACAGTTCTTAAATGTGTACGGAAAAATATATATATACTTAAAAACAGTACTTCTGACACAAGAAGTCTTCTTCTTTTCCTACCACCTTTCCCACACCTGTGGGGCGCGGGTGCGAACTGCGTCGCACATGTGGATTTGGCCCTGTTTTACGGCCGGATGCCCTTCCTGACGCCAACCCTATATGGAGGGGTGAAATGACTATTGCGTGTTTCTGTGGTTGTTGGTAGTGTAGTGTGTTGTGTGAATATGAAGAGAAGAGTATTGTGGCGGTCACAAAAACACCAGTTCCAGAGCCAGGATAATTAATCAGAAGCGATTAAAATCCCCAACACGGCTGGGAATCGAACCCGGGACCCTCTGAACCGAAGGCCAGTACGCTGACCAGCCAACGAGGCGGACACTTCTGACAAAAGAAGTAATCGGCTTAAAATGTATAGGTCCTGAGCAGAGTTGGGAGTAACTGAGTAAAAATAATTGAATTACTGTACTTGTAACGATTACTTTTTAGTAAATTTTACTCGTAATCTTTACTTCTGAAAATAAAATTGTAATGTTACTTTCTAGTAATCGCTATTGGCTACATCGGTTCGAGAGCTTGGCAACTTTGGAGCCCTAGCACTCACTACTATTTTTATCGATATTATTTCAAGAATATATTTTGTTCTATCAAATTAATTGATCGTTTCATTCCTAGAGTTGAATTACTTAACCTCAAATTTCATGGGGAAACCGAGCGCCAATCTCCTTTTCCCAGAACTTATATGGTGTGTTGTCAAAAGTAAGCTCATTGCCCCACACCCTTTTAGTTTAGAAGTCCACACTCGCGTTCTGTGAAGTAATAGTAATTTTACTGATTACTTTTTGAAAACTTAATTAGTAATCGTAATTGAGTAATTTTTTCTCAGGTAACTGTAATTAAGACAAATTATTCTTTCGTACTTTTCCCGTCACTGGTCCCGAGTACGATCACGTCCGAATGCAGGGGGCACATTGTCATAGAGATTTGATGTTCATGATGATTATGTTTGTTGTTTAAAGCGGTCTGACAGTTAGGTCATAGACCCCTCATAGAGATTTCTTGACTAGTTAATACACGGAGATTCATCTTTGCTTAGACTGTAAAAGTGTGTGTTTATACTGTATGCTTTTGGAACGAGTTTTCATGATTTCTCAATCTTCGCCGCATTTTCTACCCTCTAGTGGAGTCGCGGGTGTGAACTGTCGCACACATGTGGACTTGACCTTGTTTTACGGTCGGATGCTCTTCCTGGTGGTGGTGATTATTATTTTAAGAGGAAGTACACCTGTTCAGCCATCCTCTGTCATTCTCTTCCTATCACTAACCCTATGTGGAAGAATGAATTCATTATTGTGTGTTTCTGTGGTGGTTAGTAGTATATTCTACGTAATTGAAGAGAAACAAACACAAATTACGAGTCCTCGAGTCGGAGGAATTAACCGGACACGGCTAAAATCCACGACACCGGGCAAGTTGGCTGTGCGGTAAGGGGCGCGCAGCTCTGAGCTTGCATTCAGGAATTAGTAGGTTCGAACCCCACTGTCGGCAGCCCTGAAGATGGTTTTCCGTGGTTTTCCATTTTCACACCGGGCACATGCTGGGATTGTAACTTAAGGCCACGTCTGCTTACTTCCCACTCCTAGCCCTTTCCTGTCCCATCGTCGCCATAAGACCTATCTGTGTCGGTGCGACGTAAAGCAACTTATAAAAATTCCATGACCATGCGGGGATTCGAAACCGGGACTCCTTGAACCGAAGACCGTGACGCTGGCCATTCAGCCAAGTAAGGTGGACATATTTAGATAATAACATTCGCTACAAATTGTTGCCACTTTCATAATATACTGTATTATAACTCAAAGTTTATTGCCAGAACAAATGTATATTAAAGAACAAGACAAGAAATGCCATAGCACAAGACGAGGCACACAACGTTTGACGCTGATTCTTGTGAACAAGAATCCATTCAGTTTGTGTTGAGAAGTGCGCAGTCGCTTAAATAAAGAATGAACGTAGGGTATTGTGTAAGTTCCTCGCAGGTAGACTTTTCTCAAAAAAATCTGACAAAATATTAAATTCCGGCCCCGTGGTGTAGGGGTAGCATGCCTACATCTTACCCGGTGGCCACGGGTTCGATTCCCGGTCAGGTCAGGCATTATTTTACCTGGATCTGAGGGCTGGTTCGAAGTCCACCCAGCCTACGTGATTACAATTGAGGGGCTATCTGACGGTGAGATAGCGTCCCCGGTCTAATAAAAGGCCAAGATTAAAGCCAAGAGGAATCGCCGTGCCGACCATACAACACCTCGCAATCTGTAGGTCTTCGGAGTGAGCAGCGGTTGCTTGGCAGGCCAAGTCCTTTCGGGGCTGTTGCGTCATGGGAAAGGAAGAAAATATTAAATACGAGTTCACAATACCATGCGTTTATGCTTTTTTTTTTTTTTTTTTTTTTAGCGTGTATATATATCCAAGGTGAACTCTTGAGGTTAAGCAGAAGACACTCAGTAATGATAACGAATGCAGCAGGGGGAGTGTTAATAATATGTAACAACCTTGTACTGATCTGGAAGAATGTTTCGTTCTCCCTAAATGGTAAACGAATACGTGTATTAATGTAGCAGGTTAATGTTAACGACACTCATTGTGTTAGAGGTCGCTCTGGCTAGGACTTATCTGATTGAGACTGTATTGTTGTTTGTGAGTTCTTTTGTACCGTGCTTGCATACAATAAACCTTTGCACCCTGCAGGTGCAACAAGTGCTAAGTGATTCGTCATTCTTATTTCTCTCGCTTTAACTTTCCATTACAACAATAGGTAGTATATTTCCTTCACAAAGCTGACTCTTGTATCTCTCGTAAGGCAGCCTGCTTCTGCTCCAATAGTCGCGCCAAATCAGATAAAGAATTGAAATCTGCTATCACGTAAAGTAACATCCTCACCACAGCAGCTCGTCTGTAGATGCTCTATTACCTACTTAAATATATCAGATCATTTCTGTACAGGAAGCCTCGAATACGCAACCTTCTGGCTATCTCGCCTGGGAGACCACCGGTTAATAGGGGCAGTTGTATCGCGATGGCTCTGTTCCTTATATATATATATTAAGCGCATTGTAACAGTGACTGATCTACATGCAATATTAGTAACATTTGCTAAATAATTCACTTCGCCTCTAACTTGTTTCATTTCAGACTTTTGCAGATCAGCGTATTACTTGTATAAACATGAACTCTGTGGTCTTCAGAGCTGAATTCTAAATGTGTTCATTTCCGACTTCTACAGTATGTGTTTAAGTATATTGTTGGCAGTATGGTCGATCCAGACCAAATGCAATAAATAAAAAAAAAAAATAAATAAATAAATAAATAAATAAATAAATAAAAAAATAAATAAATAAATAAATAAATAAATAAATAAATAAATAAATAAATAAATAAATACTAAACTGTTCTAATAATAATAATAATAATAATAATAATAATAATAATAATAATAATAATAATAATAATAATAATAATAATAATAATAATAATAATAATAATAATACCGTCCGGCTCCATGGCTAAACGGTTAGCGTGCTGGCCTTTGGTCACAGGGTTCCCGGGTTCGATTCCCGGCAGGGTCGGGAATTTTAACCATAATTGGTTAATTCCCCTGGCACGGGGACTGGGTGTATGTGTGGTCTTCATCATCATTTCATCCACATCACGACGCGCAGGTCGCCTATGGGTGTCAAATCGAAAGACCTGCACCTGGCGAGCCGAAGTCCTCGGACACATCCCGGCACTAAAAGCCATACGCCATTTTCCTTTATTTCATTAATAATACCGAGTGAGTTGGCTACACAGTTTATCACGTAGCTGTGAACTTGCATTCGCGATACGGTGGTGTTCAAAGCCCGCTGTCAGCAGCCCTGAAGATGGTTTTCTGCGGTTTCATGTTTTCGCACCAGGCAAATGCTGAGGCTGCACCTTAAGACCATGTTCGCTTACTTCAAAGTCTTACCCTATCCTATCCTATCCTATCCTATCCTATCCTATCCTATCCTATCCTATCCTATCCTATCCTGTTGTTGCTACACGACCTGTCTGCATCGGTGCGACGTAAAACAAACAGCAATAATAATAATAATAATAATAATAATAATAATAATAATAATAATAATAATAATAATAATAATAATAATAATAATAATAATAATAATTCAGAAACACGTCTTTCGTGACTGTTGATATAGTGATCGTAGCCATTGGCCTATTTCATGCTCTGTCGGACGGAGTAGCTCAGACGGTGGAGCGCTGGCCTTCTGAATCCAAGTTCGTAGATATGATCCTGGCTGAGTCTGGTGATATTTGAAGCTACTCAAAAGTTACACCCATTTATCGGTCACCGAGCTCGATAGCTGCAGTCGCTTAAGTGCGGCCAGTAACCAGTAATCGGGAGATAGTGGGTTCGAATCCCACTGTCGGCAGCCCTGAAGATGGTTTTCTGTGGTTTCCCATTTTCATACCAGGCAAATGCTAGGGCTGTACCTTAATTAAGGCCACGGCCGCTTCCTTCCCATTCCTAGGCCTTTCCCATCCCATTGTCGCCATAAGACGTATCTGTGTCGGTGCGACGTAAAGCAAATAGCATTTATCGGTTGATTTACCGGTACGTAAAATAACTGAGGGGCAAAATTCCGGCATTTCTTAGTCTTCGAAAACCGTAAAAGTTGCTGGTGGTGCGTGAAATATTATTATTATTATTATTATTATTATTATTATTATTATTATTATTATTATTATTATTATTATTATTATTATTATTATTATTCTGTTGTCTATTTTAAGAAATAGTGGAATTTTGCCCAGGAATAGTGTTCTTTATGTAGCCAATAATTCTACTCACACAAGTCGCTCATATTTAAACAGTCTTCAAGCGCGTAGTGTCTGCACTGGATTCGATCTCGCATCCTTAAGTATAGAAGCCGAGGGCGTAAACGTGACAGTTTGCTTAAATTACTTGGCGTAGAGACGACATTTCTTGCATTCGATTGTTGTTCATATCACCTGCATGGGGTTATTGCAGAATCAACGACTCCAAGGCACATAGTTGTTCTCGTATCCGGTGGCAGAACGTGGGAGATGATGCTTCCTGTTTCTCGTGAGACCAAGCCGCTTTCTCACAGCGTTCCCGCTACGATCAAGACGTGTGGAGCAGGTGCGTCACTCCTCGTACACTCACCTGTTATCATTACATGAACAATCTGCACTATTTCGGTAGGACTTCTCAGGACACCAAGCAGCAGTAAATACACAGAGTGTGAATATTATAGAATCAAAGCATGCCCCTATCGGAAGCTTAAAGCCAATGATGGTTAGAGCCCAGATATAATTTCAGTGAAATGATAGGTCCAATGAGTCCGACTCGTTGGCTGAATGGTCAGCGTACTGACCTTCGGTTCAGAGGGTCCCGGGTTCGATTCTCGGCCGCGTCGGGGATTTTAATTGCTTCTGATTAATTCTTCTGGCTCGGGGACTGGGTGTTTGTGTCCGTTCCAACACTCTCCTCTTCATATTTACACAGCACACTACACTACCAACCACCACAGAAACACGCAATAGTTATTACATCCCTCCATATAGGGTTGGCGTCAGGAAGGGCATCCGGCCGTAAAACAGGGCCAAATCCACATGTGCTACATAGTTCGCACCCGCGACCCCACAGGTGTGGGAAAAGCGGTAGGAAAAGAAGAAGAAGAAATGATGGGTCCAGTGACGTATATTTTAGTTCCCTTAAAACAGCAATCATCAATAATAGGATAAATTTATATTTCTTTGAGAAAATTTTATTCGAAGATGGTGGTAGATGAAAATTTAATACAGTTTGACTTGGACTACATCAGTTCGACTGTCCACAGCGAGTAGGCATATGACGGTATAAAAAGCAGCTCCTTGTTCTTGCCTTCCATGTGCTAGGGGTACAATTGTAATCAATCCCGTGTCCTTAGTGTTGTGAATTTGTCTGGTGACCTGCGCCACATGGGTGTCAGTTCAGGGTGATGTATAACTAATACGTTCCAAGACAAGGGGTTTGGGGCAGTGGCAAGAGGGCAGTCAGAATAACGAGATAAAAATTAAGTTAGGAATAAATTCTGCGAATGAAGCTGTGCATATGTATGAATCAACTTCGATGGCAGGGTCATGTAGACCGACTGGAAAAGGATAGGTGACCCAGGAGAATATTGGGGCCGTAGAGGGTAAGAGTAGCAGAGGGAGACAAAGGCGACGATGGTTAGATTCAGTTCTCAATGATTCAAAGGTATGAGACATGGTACTAAATGAGACTACTGAGCTAGTTGTAACCAGGGGTTTGTGGAGGCATTTGATTCATTCGGGGGCTGAAAGTCTTAAGTCTATAAGGTATGTGTGATTGTATAACTGACTGCTTCAGCAGACTACTAAAGTAGTATTTCAAGGAATGAACTTCTCATTCACACTTTAGATCGGCCATTTCCTGAAAGTATACGTGGCTCGAAATCGTAAATTTCCTTTCATGATTAAGGAGGAGGATTACCTTAATTCCATGATAAAATGCGTTCCATATAAATATTAAGCCGGTTTAGTACTTTTCTGTTGGATTCAAAGATTCGATATATGGTCGTTCTGGTCAGTTAGAAGTGTGATTAATCTCTTATTTCGAGTAAGCGGTTGGGGATATTATGATCAGACGACAGCCTCGTGAACTTAGTGCATCTTATGTCTAGGGTTTGGGACTGGAAATGGCCATGACCTATACGCCTCTGTTAGGTACAAGTGAGGAAATCACGGAAACATCTCTTCTGGAACAGCTAAGAGTGGGATTTTGTAACTCAGTTTTCTTCTCCGATTTGTTCTGCAGGCAGAATGCACGCCGTACTAGACCCCCAATTCAGTGTCAAATTCGTGGCAGAGCACGATTGGAACCCACACTAACCGGGCTGGAAGCTATCATTACACGGAAACTCCAGTAACTGCTTAGGCTAGGGATACACCAGTCTTCATTATAGATTGTTATGCCTTTCAGAGTTCAGAGTGCAAACCTATGTGAATTAACAAAGCAGCCCCACAATCCTCTGTTAGCCACTAGCTCTGTGGTTTAGTTTAATTCCACACCTCTTATGTTAAATCATTACAAATCATTTAAGATTATTGCTCAATGTAAGATGATTTAATGTTGTGTTTTATTTGGTATTGCTTTTGGCCTTTTAGGGGCTGTTATGTTAATTATTTGTGTATTAATTGGGCTGGATTTTCTTACATTATTGGAGCGGAAGGCTGTGTCTACCCATCATCGCTATGGCCGAGTGCATTATTCTTCTCAATAACCTATTCCCCTCAATTCGGCTCACATGACCCCGCCACTGCACAGCTTCATCTATCGATTTATTCTTAAATTAGCATTTATCTCCTTGTCTAGATTATCCTCCTGCCTTTGTTATCACCCATGTGCACCATAAATCATCCTTGCTATCTTCATGTCTGTTACTTCCAGCTAATGAATAAGTTTACATACTTTCACACCCGTACAACAAACTCGATCTGAAAACAGACCGATGTAAAATTAGTTTCGTACGAGAGATGACCTCTGTTTTACTTAATACAGTTGATCGCCACTGCAAGCTTAAGTTTGCTGCACCTTGATTCAATTACAATTTCGGTGACGTAAGGCTGGGAAAGAGCTAGGCTTGGGAGGGTAGCGGCCATGAGATGAATTCAGGTAAAAACCCAGTATTCACCTGGTGTGAAAATGGGAAACCGCGGAAAGCCAACTTCAGGGCTGGCAACGGTGGGACTCGAACGCACCATCTCCCGAATGTAAATTCACAACTTAGAGCCTCTACCCATGTGTCCAATTCGCTCGGATTATTATTAGTATTATTATTATTATTATCATCATCATTATTACCGAGCTCGATAGCTGCCGTCGCTTATTTGCGGCCAGTATCCAGTATTCGGGAGATAGTGGGTTCGAACCCCACTGTCGGCAGTCCTGAAGATGGTTTTCCGTGGTTTCCCATTTTCACACCAGGCAAATGCTGGGACTGTACCTTAGGTAAGGCCACGGCCGCCTCCTTCCTACTCCTAGCCCATTCCTGTCCCATCGTCGCCATAAGACCTATCTGTGCGGTGCGACCTAAAGCCAATAGCAAAAAATTATTATTTATATTATTAATATATACAATCTGCTTTATGTCGCACCGACACAGATAGGTTTTATGGCAACGAGTGGATAAGAAAGGGCTAGGAGTGGGGAGGAAGTGTCCGTGGCCTCAAATATGGTACAGCCCGGGCATTTGCTTGGTGTGAAAATTGGGAAACAATGGAAAACAAACTTCAGAGCTGCCGACAGGTTGGTTTGAGCCCTCCGAATGAAAGCTGATAGCTACGTGGGCACGCTCATCCCTTTTCTCTTCGACGCTGAACAACTTGAATACGATATGCAAATCCACCCAGAAAATCTGCCGAACAGACCTATCGCTCAAAGAGATTTTCAGCGATTTCCGTCTTAGACTACGCATTGGGGATTGTAATTAATGTTGGTCGTCCATGATTCTAGTTTGTGATGAAGGTTGTTGGGCGCCCTGTTGTTTCCTTTTGTTGACATAAGACTGATCCCGTCTACGACAGTTAACATTGTTCTGTTATTTGATGTCTCTTTATTAAATCGCTCCTCATGAAGCAAACCGGAAATTATGTTCCACTATGAATACCTTCTCTATTGCGAGAACCATAATTGCAGAAATCAACACATCACTGAATTGACAATATATCAAACTATTATAATTATACAATAAATTAATTAATTCTGCCTTGCAAGGGAGGCGTGGAGAGTAGATGAGCAATAATTTCAGTGTCCATTGTTCTGTCGTATACCGTTCAACCTTGTATGTGCAGAACATACCATACATATGACTTCCCTTCCTCGTATCTAATCTTATCAGCGCCTATAAACAGACTACCTACAGCCAAAAGCTCTAGGTCTGACTTACAATTACATTTCAATGATTATACTCAAGCACAGTGGCCGAACGCTCTACAAATATTCACCGATGGATCGGAGATTCCCTCACAAGCTGTAGTCGGCTGTACATATCATTGTCCAGAAACATCTGAAACTCAGTCTCTGAAGTTGCCTTCTCACCCCTCGATATTTTAAGCAGGAACGGTTTCAGTATACTCTCCTATGCTGAAAATCTTCAACGTACCGATATATTAATAATTTCAGACTCACTCAGTGTCCTCACAATGTTACATACTCCTTGTGGATATAAGCCTCCAAATATTCACCAGATAAACACCATCGGAAATCCAACTGATCTCAAACGACATGTGGAACATCATTTCATTTTCTGTGGATCCCATCACATATGGGAATTAAACATAATGAATATGTCGATCAGTTAACCAAGGAAGTGGCCCAAATTGGACCACGTTTGGATGTTCCCATACACCCTCCTGATTATTTCCCACAGCTTAAACAAAGATTACTAAACGTTCGGAACGAGATCCGGATCAAAACAAACCAACATCGAGGACAATCCGCTATAATCCAGCCACACTCGCCACTCGCACCATGGTTCTCCAAGTGGAACACGAACAGAAAATATATCACCTTATTCATACGCATGCAATTCATTCATGGATCTTTCACTAGTTATCTAGAATTGGTGTCATCAACTCTCCACATTGCTTCTGCGACGGCCATTCATTGGGAAATCCAAACCAATCGCTTTTCGCTTGCTCATTACTCATTACATCGAATTCATCAAACTACATTACTGAAGATACTTCAACAGTTACAGCAACAACTTCCGATAAACATTCAGCGCCTTCTCACTTCAAGAAAGGACAAAGTGTACCAAGCTATAATCAAATAATTAACTGATATTAACTTTCAGATATGATACTAAATGTACTAACTTTCTAGCTATCCATCTAAATACAGGGTGTGTGAATAAAGCGAACAACGCTCATTATAAACTTCAAGCTCTACAAGTGAATAAAATACCGTGTGGTACGTTGTTCATTATTTCACCTATTCATTCAATCATAAACTGTGTGTAAAGTAACGTTTGATTTTAGCCGAGTTAGGAAGAGAAGTTCGTTTGGTCAATTCATAATCCTATGGAGCCGGCACGTACTTCAGAGGGAGGAATGGTATTATGTCATGTTCACTGCCGGAAGTAGATTCTATCTCTTTCTTGGGTACGGTGTAGACCGAGTGAGTAGATACACCTGCGACACGACTCAAATTCCTCGCATCATCGTGCGAAGTATACTCATTATCAGAATTGTTCTCATTTACCCACCGATGTGATGCTCATCGTCAAGAACGTCCAGAACTGGCATTCCTGAAATAACACTAAATCACCCAACCTGAGCACACACTCTGAGAGCATGTCTGCGCGTTCTTTGAAGTGTTAGATTCTCTGGCCACTTAAGAGTTCGAACCACTCCCCTAACCCATTGCCAGAGGTGCTTGCCTCCCATGCTTAAGGTTAAGTAATCGAATCTCAGAGCAGGGATGAGTTGCTCAGATGGCAAAATCGCTGACTTTCCGTGCTCAAGTTGATGGATTCCATTGCGGCTGTATCCAGTAGTATTTGAATATGCTGAAATACGACACATTCGTGTCGATTGATTTTCCGGCAAGTAAAATAACTCGTGCCGGAGTACATTTCAGCCCGTCAGCGTCTCTGGAACCTGTTAAAGTAGTTAGTGGGATGTAAAACCATTTATATTGTTATTACGCCAACAAGGGCATGAGAGGGGAGGAAAAGGCAGGGTCTAGGCTAGTGGACAAATGACCACACCAAAATGTTAAATTCTGAAGATATTTCCTAAATGATATTTTCTTTTTTTACTGTTTCAATTTTCTTTTCAACAGCAACAATTTAACAAGAAATAAACATTAGAAGGGGGGTATTACAACAATAATAATCCCCGAGCTAGATAAGCAAAAGCCGGCCTGAGTGGCTCAGACAGTTGAGGCGCTGGCCTTCTCACCCAAACTTGGCAGGTTCGATCCTGGCTCTGTCCGGTGGTATTTGAAGGTGCTCAAATACGTCAGCCTCGTGTCAGTAGATTTACTGGCACGTAAAAGAACTCCTGCGGGACCAAAGTCTGGCACCCTGGCGTCTTCGAAGACCGAAGTAGTAGTTAGTGGGACGTAAACTTATGATTATTATTATTATTATTATTATTATTATTATTATTATTATTATTATTACTTACACAACAGGGAAGCAGAAGCTTACATTTCACAAGACTGGTTAGTCTTTACACTTTTTTGGTAAGGGAATCTTTGGTTTTATAATCAAGAAGCCGAGGCGTCCAATAGTTCAGTTATACGAAACAAAGGGCAATAGAACTTCCAGATTTCACTATCAATGGCCTGAACAGGCTTGAACCTCACATCAAAGTACCTATTTGTCCACTTAGTAGCTCAAGAGACTTTACACTGATTTGACACATGCTGTCCTTAATTCAGACGGAAGCAACACTCAACGTATGGAGCAAAAGGATCCAGAAGAAGCAGAAGCTCATACTACACGGCGAAGAAAGAGAAATACAAAGGTTAATAGAAAGGCCGAGAACAAAATAGAATGGGGTACTGAACACACTGCAGCAATGGCGTGACATAACTTGTCATAAAATCCAATGGAGCAGAAAGCCAGGTGACACAGAAGATAAGCCATACTACGTTGGTGACAAAAACAAGAAGGGAATTACAGACCGAAATGCCGAAAGAAAATTTCTAAGTTAGAAAAGCTTAGTCACCAAAAACAAAGTGAACAGGGGAAACGAGGGTCCACACTCGTACAACCTTCAAGATATTATGATACACACTAGGGTGGTTACACTCCGTCCGAAGACGGCCTAGAAACCTAGACGTTACCAAATTAAATGGAGTGGAAATACCCTACATTAAAATAAATGTAAACGTGGCTCAACCCTATACGTTACACGCTTGTAATCTCCCGTCACCACACATAAGTAAGTTCACATGATAGAGAAAAGCCTTGGCGTCTACCGCAGGTGTTGCCCCAGCTTGCCTGTGTAGTCTCCTGTGGGGAGAACCTCACTTTTCGCCACACTGATCAAGATATGTATATACATAAGTTCCAAGATTACCCCTATATACAGGTGCGAGCTGGGCAATGATTGGCTGACGTAATTGGAAATACCACTAACGGCAACATAGAAACAGACGACACGCAGTGGTGCAGAAGGCCTTCAAAACTGATATTAATTAGCTTAAGGGAACTGAAGAGCAGTAATGGACTGAGTGATAACAAAGGATAATAGATAACATAAATAACGCTAAATATAACAATAGTCTACTTGTTTGATGATCTTCAAAATACAATGAGTTGTAGCAACGTTTTTGCAAAACTTGCTTGTACAACGTTTGTCAATGAGGTAAGGTAATACTTAATGATTTTCTTTATTTGTAGTTTTTTTCATCGTTGTGTGACTCAGTTCTTACCAATATGATGAATCTGAAAACTCCTCAGTATCATCCTTTTCTTCTATTGTGCACTGCGCTTGCCTAGGCAACATCATATTTAAAACCTATATCGAAAGTTCTTTCATTTTCTTTGCAGGAGTGGTCTGTGGCTTGTGACATATGCTATTTCTTCTGATAATATGTCTGCCGCAGTTCTTGGGTCCTCTTACGTTTAGTGCAGTCAGAAGCTTCCAAAAAAGGTACTTTTACTCCACTGTCTTCACATATAGGAAAGCGCAGTGATGTCTGAAGCCATCTTTCATTTATATTAGTAAATCTATCGTACATTCTATGAGATTCGGACCATTTCTGCTTATATTGTGACACAAATTGAGAAATAACGTGATTGAGTTCATTCTCGGAGAATTCGGGACAATTACTTAATACTATAATGTGTTCCTTCAACAAATATAACTGCTTTTGAATTTTATTTTACCCCGTTCTCCTCATGAGACTATTTAAGTTCATTCTAGATGTGTCTAACGTCTCTTCCCGAGATTATGAAAAAAGACAGAAGAACGCATGAACTTAGAAAAAAAAAATTTGTCGAAAAGGGTAAAGATGGGCAAAGTTTCTCATTATATACTTAAAGTAGAATGTATGTTCGATGCAAAGCAACAAAAACCTTTGCTTGGGCGTAATTGGAAGGTATCTAAAAATTCATCAGTTCATTAATTTATGGCAAGTGTGTCAACAGTTGACGCGTATATCTTTGTACGACTACAGACACAACATTTTCGCAATATTATGACGATATACTTATACTCACCTTTCGATGTATCAGCCATGTTAATTTCGTTCCACAATTCCTTCGCATTTACATAATACAAGCTTAAACACACAGGCATACACCCAGCGCGCGCAGCGTGAGCTCACCAACTGACCAGATTTGACGTTGCAACACTTCTGTCCGAACACGCCAGACCAAGTCGGTGCATGTTTCAGATAGAGCACTCTTCCTTGTACGCAGCCACGATCAGGAAACGAGAATCAGCCGAGTTTTGATTTTTGAATAATTATCACGTTTCATTGACGCCTGCCCCACTGTGTGACGTAAGCTTTATTGTGCCTAGCCCTAAACAGTTACAATACTCTACTTAGTAGTACACAATTCAATCCCCTAGGTGGCATTCCAATACCAAAAGTAGTGACATGTTTTAATGAACTAGAAAATCAAGAACTCTTCGAAAAGTTCAGCATATTTCCACGAGAGTTCACCACCCTCAAACGTTAAAGGTGTTGCCTACCACTAGGGGGCCTTATTGATGGTACAATATTATTATTAGTCTTATCCCAACTTTGTAGGGCCGAGACTTAGTTTGGATTCGGCCCAGTTTTAAGGCCGGATTTCCTTCCTGACTCCAACCGCATGTGGAGGCATTTCTTTCTATTGTTTGCAAATGAAAAGATGAGTATTGAGATGAACACAGTCACCCAGTCTCCGAGCCAGAGGTATAAACTATACGAAATTAAAATTCCCCGTCCGACCGGGAATAGTCAGGAGCCCTCTGAATGGAAGGCAAGTACGCTGATCATTTAGCCAAGGAGATGAACAATTATTATTATCATTTGCCAGTGGTTGAACGTCGCACTAACACATCGAAATTTTTGATGACGCAACGACGGGCAAAGGCTTCGATTGGAAAGGCAGTGGCTATTAACTTGATTAAGATACACCTTGATACATTTGCTTGGTGTGAAAGTCAAAAACTACGGAAAACCATTTTCATGCGTGCCAACTTTGGATTCAATCCTATTTTCTGAATGAAAGCTCACAACTACGCAACCTGATACCAGTAGCCAACTTGTTCGGTTTAGCAGTAATTGCTGGTTGCGATGACATTATTAGGACGAAGAATTAATCAGGAGCAAGAAATATTCCCTTAGAGTGAAAGATAGCTGACAGCAAGTCACGTATTTGATCGAGTAACATTACATCTACATATTTCAACCATCTGTCTTCTGACCGACTAATTGAACTGCTCTCAAACTCTCCATTAGTTTAAATATACATGGTTATTTTATGTAGGGTTCTACATCGAAAATTACTTTCATAGAAATACACGCTTCAAAGTTGTTAAGTGACGGTGGCAAGGAAACGATTAAACCAAGTGAGCAAGAGAAACGAGGGTCAACCCTCGTACATCCTTAAGACATTATATGATGCCCACTAGAGTGGTTACACTCCATTTGAAGACAGCCTAGAAACCCGCATGTTACCAAATGAAATGAAATGGAAATATACTACATTAAAATAAAGGAAAACGCGGCTCAACCCTGTTTGATTCGATCCCATCTTCCGAATGAAAGCTCACAACTACGCAACCTGATCCCGGTGGCCAACTTGCTCGGTTTAGCAATAATTGATGTTTGCGATGGCATTATTAGGACGTAGACTTAACCAGGCGTTTTCTGCCGTCTTTGGAGCTAGGATGAAAAACTAACAATTTTTATGAAATATTTAAAGAGTAGGAACATCGTGCACGAAAATTGTACAGGTTGTATCTATGTTTCAACATCATCTATTATGACAATAAGAACTCCGTTCCCTAGAAGTATAGCCACCGGCATACGACCTCCTAGGAATTTCTTCAGTGGTCCCAGGGGATGTGGAAGTCAGATGGCGCAAGGTCTGGACTGTATGACTGATGACTGAGTACCTCCCGGCCATACTTCTCAATTATTTTTGCACGAACAGAAGCCGTAACGTGGAGAGACTTGGTTCAAATGTTGAAGAACATTCAAAATCTGGTTCAGACGGTGATGCGCTTTAACCTTCTGAGTACTAAGTATTTCCAAATGTACAGGCAAATTCATGCTGCATTGTTTGCACAACTGTGTACCTCGTCATGCCTTGCCACGTCTATGGACGACTGAAGAAATTCGTTGGGGGTCAACACTTCAGTCCAGATAAAGTGTAATCTGTTTCGTGCAGGGGGCTATAATCCCAGGGAAAAGATAAAGAGGCATATTCAGCTAGGCGTCACGAAGGGAAAAATGTCTCAAGGGACTTGGTCCATTTGTTGAAGAACATTTAAAACCTGTAGCATCGTATTTCTTTCATATTTCTTGTTTTCACTACTCTTCCAAATATTTCGGCAATCTCTCATAAGTGTGTGTGTGTGTGTGTCAAAGGTACATTACTATATAATACAGAGTTACGTAATCACGTTAAACAGTAGTTACAGTTTAGTTTGGTTCTATTGATAAAAAGGCATGACGAGGTACACTCTTGTGCAAATAATGCATCATGAATTTTTCTGCTCACTTGTAAATACGGAAGGTTAAAGTGCATCACCGTGTACGTTAACTCTGTTCAGTACCAGACGAACTTTCGGATTTTCCTACATAAACTGGCAAACTATTTTACCTGTAAAACTGTTCTAAATCTTTATTTTATTTAATATCTTAAAAATATTTTAAGTGTATGAGTGTACTTTTTTTGTATTGTCAAAGCTGAAAGTTTACTCTACAATTGTATAAAACACACTAAACTTCAAATTTTGAACGTTACATTTTAGTCTTTGTAGCTTATAACCAGCACAGATAGCACACTGAGTGACAAAAAGTCACGGGAAAGGGTATCCCATGTAGAAAATGTGCCGTGTACTACCCCTGAGCGTTGCGGCTAGCTGCGGCGCCCTGAGCACTCTGTCGCAGACACCAGTGTTGTGAAGATGGCATCACGTCGCGATTTAACGGACTTTGAACGTGGGATGATCATCGGCGCACGCGCGTGGGTCATAGCATTGCGGAGATTACACGCGAATTCGGGTTACCGAGGTCAACAGTGTCGAGGGTGGATCTTCAGTATCGCAAAGAGAATGTTACCACCCGCGTCACGGGATGACCACAGGTGTTTAACGAACAGACATCACGTCGCCTCCGCAGAACCATACTGGGCGCTCGACGGGCCAGTGAGAGTCAGACCACTGCCCAGTTGAATGCTGGGAGTCAGGAACCCATTTCTAGCAGGACTGTAAGGAGCCAACTGCACTGCAGAGGCTTCACCAACCGACGACCAACTCGTGTCCCTTTGCTGACACATCGACACAGAGCTCAATGAACTGCATGGGCCCGCGAACATCAACAATGGACCATGGAACAGTGGCGGCGGGTGGTATGGTCCGATGAATCCCGGTTCCAGTTGTATCGAACTGATGGAAGCGTGAGAGTGTGGCGTATGCCCCATGAAGCTATGGATCCTGCGTGTCAACAAGGTTGTGTCCAGGCGGGAGGTGGCTCAGTTCCGGTCTGGGCGGCGTTTTCATAGTCGCAATTAGGCCCCATTGTCCGGCTCTGTAGTGGCACGCAGATGGTTGGAGGAGCATTCCAGTGAAGTTACGACCATGGATTGGCCCTCCAGATCCCCCGATCTTAATCGAATCGAGCATTTATAGGATGCTGTCGATGTAGGTGTACGCCCCATGAACCCCGGACCAACTACACAAGACCAACTGTGGGTAGCAGTGCAAGATGCGTGGGTCCAGATCCCTCCAGAACGATTCCAGCACGTTGTAGAGTCGATGCCTCTCTGTACTGCTGCCGTTTTGAGGGCTCGCGGAGAAGCAACTCGTTATTAACATCACATTCAATGTCTTCCCATGACATTTGGCAACTGAGTGTATATATTATGTACATTTTCATTTAAAAAACCTACAACCTGGTTTCCAGTCAATGACCAGGTGAGGGATGGGAAAAATGAAGTCCCCAACTTGCGGCGAGGAAAGGAATTGTGCCGGCTGCCGAGGCCTGTCGCACTCCTCTGGGGCGATGATTAATGACTGACATATGAAATGAAATGAAATGATAGTGGAGAGTGTTGCTGGAATGAAAGATGACAGGAAAAACCGGAGTACCCTGAGAAAGATCTGTCCCGCCTCCGCTTTGTCCAGCACAAATCTCACATGGAGTGACCGGGATTTGAACCACGGTATCCAGCGGTGAAAGGCCGGTGCGCTGCCGCCTGATCCACGGACGCTCTTACATTTTCATTAAATTCCTTCTAATTACTCTGTACTTCCTCCTCAAGTTACTTTTCAATGGAATCCATTGCATTACATCGTTGTGGATGGTATTTCAGAGAATGATGACTTGTATATTCCCATGATCTACGAAACAAGTGATTGAAGTCCAGAACTGACTCCACACAACAGAAATGTTAACGGAAACAAGTGATACGATTAGATCTTACTGGCGGTGTAAGGGTTAATGACCCACGATAAAAGTATCTTTGTATTTAATGTCACACTGACACTGTTGTTGTCTAGCTTGTCAGTCTGCAGACTGGTTTGATGCAGCCCTCCGTATCACCCTATCCTGTGCTGACCTTTCCCTTTGTACGTAACTGTTGCAGCCTACCTCTATTCTGACTGTTTGGCATAGGCTATTAATGCCTTGGTCTACCTCTACCGTTCCTACCACCTACACTTCCATAAAAAACAAACTGAAAAAGTCCTACGTGTCTTAGGATGTGTCCTATCATTATGTCTCTTCTGGTCAAATTTCGCCAAATCGTTTCCTCTCATCAATTCAATTTAGTATCTCCTTATTCGTGATTCGATCTACCCATCACACCTTGAGCATTCTTCTGCAACACTAGATTACAAAGCATCTATTTTCTTTCTTTCTTTCTTTCTTTCTTTCTTTCTTTCTTTCTTTCCACCGCGAACCTACTTGGCTGGCGTAGCAGGGGGAGAGGTACTCCCACGTGGCGCGTCCTAGGTAGCGGCTAGTGGGGTGGGGGTCCTAACCGGCTTGCCGGCGGACTTGAGCGAAATAAAATAGCTTTCGCGGACCAAACACACAACCCCTCTGTGGGTGGGTGGGGGGAGCAGACGAAGAACACACCCACGGTATCCCCGGTCTGTCGTAAGAGGCGAAGAAAAGGGGCGACCAAGGGATGATTGAATTAGAACCTGTAATTAGTACCATCACGCGAGGAACACTACGGGTCACCTTTGCTTGCTAGTAGTACCACTATCTTAGGTACACAATAGGTTTGTGATTAGAGCAACAGAGTGTGAATCAGTATGAGTTTTACAGTACCCGTGATTAGTACCACTATATGCGGAACATCACGGGCTTACGTTGCGTGTGATAAGTACCACTGTGAGAAACACCACGGGTCTGGGCGTTGTCTGTGATTAGTAACCACTATGTCAGGAACACTACGGGATTGTACGAGTCCCTGTGACTAGTAAACCTATGTGAGGAACACCATTTGAATTCTAGTCAGTGGTTGAGTTTTGGACTTTTAAATTGTCATTGCATTTCGTCTCATTTCGTACCATTATAGGCCGATGACCCAGATGTTAGGCCCCCTTAAACAACGATCATCATCATCATCATCATCATCGTCAATATATTTCTTTCTTTCTATACAATACCATGCTCCAGACGAAAGTCTTACGTCCATCTAATTCCTATATCAATGTACGACGTGAGAAAATTTATTTTCATTAAGAAAGGCCTCCCTTGCTCGTGCTACTCTGCATTTTATATCCTCCATTAACCACAGATAATATGTTCTTAAAGTTTTTCAGTCTATCGAACGCAAGATGCAAGTTTATAAAATACTACCACATACCTGAAAAAGAATACAGTTAATTAAAAATATAATAAAATAAACTGTTTCCTCATTCATGTATGTCCTAGTGGTCTACAAATTTGTTATCTTGCGTGCGGTAGACTGAAAAATATAAAGGTTATATTAAAGAAGTCAACATCGAAAAGCATGGATTCCATCTTACTAAATCACAGATAAACAACGATTCGGTGTTTGTATAGCTTAATGCGAGCGGCTCATAGCAATTATTGTGCCCAACCATCCAGAAAAGCGCCAGTGTTGCTTCTCAACAAGGAATGGAGTAAAGCTCTGAAGATCACGTCTTGACATCTTAGTGACGTGTTTCCTGTTGGGAGTGGAAGTAAATCCGAACGATGATGGCTAATGCCATTCAATTCACTGGCTAAAGTGGGGTGGACTTGGAACGAGCTACGTGGTTTACTGGACCAAATAATCTGGTAGCCGCCATCTTTATGTACCTGTCCCAGGAGGGCGGGAGAATAGACCACCCGCGTGACGTCACGTCCCACTGTCTCCATGGCGACGTCCTGGCGCCACGCGTGCGCGCGCCCAAGTCTGCATCTCAATAAGGCGCAGCCATTGTCTGGTGTGGTCGACCGTGAGCAGACTGCACCTTCCTACTCTTGCTGCAGGCCACAGCCAGGATTCCACTCTTCGCGGAGGAGATGGGGGAGGGGGTACTATTTACAGATGTACAATCAATATGCACATTGGTTCCTGTCCCTCAGATTGCACAGCCCGAACGTCATCATCCAATGAGCTTCCTTTGTCTTTTATTTCGTGGTTTACATGATATTAAAAGCGTTCTTTAATGAGGTGAAATGATTCGTTTTCAATGTACAGAGTGACAGAAAAGTCACCCATATGTTTGAATCATTTATAACGTCTTTGTTTTGAAAGAAATGACAACATTCCTGCGACAAATATTAAACACATGCTTTAAACGAGTAAGTTAGATGCGCGGTCGGGTCATGAGCTTTTAGCTTGCATTCAAGACATTGCGGATTCGAATTTCACTCTCGGTTTTCCGTTGTTTCCTCTTTTATAGTTGGGGACAAAACATGACGGCCTCCGTTCCTAGAAGCGAGCTGGAAGCCAGCAGTCAATCACACCCTGCACCCTGCTGAGTTAACGAGTTCTAAGTGATCCTTGTTTGTTTTGGAGAGGTTGCCAAACCACTTTCTTCCTCACTCCCTGTAGTATTTACCCTTTCTTCATGTAGAGTGCAGTAGCCGATTTGGCAACTCTGGCTGCAGTAGAGGTAGTAAATCCTATAAGTCGCTAATAGACACCGAGCTGCCGCTGGAAAGTAGTGGTGTGAGGCGAGGTCGTCATGATCTGTCCCCAACTATACTTATTTTTTGTTACTTGTTTAACGTCTCACTAACACATCGAAGGTTTTCGGCGACGAGAGGAAGGGAAAGGGCGCGGTTTCGGATGGTATAGCCCCTGGTGTTAAAATGGTAAACCAAGAGAAACCATATTCAGGGTTGCCGATGGTGTGATTCCCGAACTCAAGCTCACAGCTGCGCGACCCTAACCGCACGGCCAACTCGCTCGCCATCCCTCACTTTCACGCCAGAAAATTCTGGAACTTTTCCTTAAATATGACCAAGGACGTTTCCTTTTCAGTTCTAGCACTGTCATATCCCATCGTAGTTCAATATGTCTGAGTCAGAGAGACTTAAAACCAATGTAAAAATGCTTTGGAAATGTAAGCACTACTTGTGAAAATGTCTTTCAAATTACCACTATTCGCTTCCTCACAAAGACGAACTCTTGAGCACTTTTCACAGGATTTTCAAAACTTTGTCAAGAGTTTCTTGTTTATAATGTATCAATTTCCGCTCTAATATTTTTCTTGAGCTCCTACGTGGTTTCTGGATTTTTGCTTTAAGCGTGTTTTTCGAGATATCCAAAAAACGAAAAATGTCCTCTTTGCTCAAATACAGTGATACGACAGAATAATGGACTGCTAATATGAAAAGTAAAAGTTCAGTAATTGCCGTCCACTATTCTTTTTTGCTATTGGCTTTACGTCGCTTCGACACATATATGTCTTATGGCGACGATGGGACAGGAAAGGGCTAGGACTGGGAAGGAAGCTTTTTTTTTTGCTAGTTGCTTTACGTCGCACCGACACAGATAGGTCTTATGGCGACTATGGATAGGAAAGGCCTAGGAGTTGGAAGGAAGCGGCTGTGGCCATAATTAAGGTACAGCCCCAGCATTTGCCTGGTGTGAAAATGGGAAACCACGGGAAACCATCTTCAGGACTGCCGACAGTGGGGTTCGAACCCACTATCTCCCGAATACTGGATACTGGCCTCACTTAAGCGACTGCAGCTATCAAGCTCGGTCATCCACTGTTCGGAGCTCAACGTTTCCATGGTTACTTTCCCGTGTATCTTTTAGAAGACTGGGGCAGTAAAATGAAATGCCATGGTAAAGACAAAACTTATGAGGTATTTCAATCCATGCATGGTTGCTGCACCAGCCTGTACAAGTTCGTCCACGTTATAGGGCGTGCATATTCCCGCTGAATGGCAGTACGACTGCAACTGAAGGTTCGTGTAGTGCCATCACTTGCGGGGAATGTGCTGAATGTTGAGCCTTGAACGAAATTGCTGAACTCTACGATCCTTAATGTGGAAAGAACAAGTGACAAGGATAGGAAATATCACATTTGCATAAGTAACTACGCTACTGGAAAGCTGAAAGGGAAATAAATAAATAAATAAATAAATAAATAAATAAATAAATAAATAAATAAATAGATTAAATAAATAAATAAACAAATAAATAAATAAATGAACAAGTGGCTGTGCGGTTTAGGCCACGTAGCTATCAGCTTGCATTCGGAGGGTAGTGAATTCGAACCCCACTGTTGGCAGCCCTGAAGATGATTTTCCGTGGTTTCCCATTTTCACACCAGGCAAATACGGGGGCTGTACCATAAGGCTACGGTCACTTCCTTCCTACTCCTAGTCCTTTCCTATCCCATCGTCGCCATAAGACCTGTGCCCGTGCGCCGTAAGTCAAATTTAAATAAATAAATAAATAAATAAATAAATAAATAAATAAATAAATAAATAAATAAATAAATAAATAAATAAATAAATAAGTAAATAAATAAATAAATAAATAAACAAAGGCACACATTTCGTACAAAAAATCACTCAGTCACTAGTTACAGGCGTAAGACAATCGCATGTCAATTATTCTGCGTAGTAGTAGGTTTAATCGTGAGAAATTGTTAGGTAAGTGCGGAATTAGATGCACTTACAGTATACTCTACAGTGGAATGTTGAACTTGGTAACTAATGTTACTTTTTTCACGTCCCACTAACTGATTTTGACGGTTTGCATATAAATTTGGTAACTCACATACAGGATGTGAACTCTAGTAAAACACTGGCATTTATAACGGAAATTAAAACATGTTAGTTCCCTCTGTGGACCAGATCCTAAGATCGCGGCACAGATATTCGCATGTTTGAACGGCAGAAGAATATCCACTCGGCACTCAATGGCGTTCATAGACATCATGTGAAACATCTCTGGTGATTCATTTGGTATTTACCCGACAACATTACAGTATAACCTCTGTTATCCGAAACACTTTTAACCGAAACACCGTTTAATCGAAACAATCTGATATTTTGTTTGTTAAATTACAAAAACGAATTAAAGAAACACAATTTGTTGTGTTATTTTTACGTTCTGCTAATGAAACGATGGCATGAAATAGCAGGTAGCAAACAACGCGAAAAGAAAAAACAAAAGAAAATAGAAGACGTTTTCAGAGAAAAACAGTAGGGCCTACTGTATATTTGCAGCACATGCACTATCGAACATCGTTTTGTTTTGTAAATTCAGTTGAGTAGTTCGGCTTTCGAGTATTAAGATACTTTGTCAACAATGTACTAAATATATGTGGACTATGGTCTTCATTTACTTTCATCTAAACCTTCAAAAAACGATTCTTAACCTCTAAAATTCGCATTTCAATTATTATCCAAAATTTTGTTTATCCAAACCCACCTTCCACTACCCCCCCCCCCCCATCCCCACGGTGTCGGTTAACAGAGATCGGAAATCAGTTTCTTTCTCATCTCTTAGATGTAAAACGGAACGTCAAAATTAATACGCAGGCAGTCAAAATAACTGCCATCCAAATGTACTGTAATTTAATTGAGCTCCAGTACCGGTTTCGCTTTAGCGATCCTCACCTGGACTGTTCGGAAAATAAGTATAAAAATAATAAATATAGATTGATGTTGGTGATAATAATAATAATCATAATAATAATAATAATAATAATACGAATAATTATAATAATGATGAATGATAATTAGGACATTGACATTCATAGGAAAGTGACTGTTAATAAATGTCATTTGGAAAGACGTACTTCGCGGTGTGTTATACCATGGCTGTTGTGTTTGTTTTTTAATGAAATTGTGTTCGTTTCAGTGGCAGGTGGTAGATCAGGGTGGTCACCCATCCGAGTACTGACCATGCCCAATGTTGCTTAACTGCAGGAGTAGCGGTATCAGCATCAGTGGGCCCCGTCACTGTTTTTTCACGGAATATTATTAATTCAAGTGTACCGGTTGTTGATGGCACTATACATTTTGAAAAAAAACAATTTAGCATCTGTAATTGCAGCATGTGTATGCATCCCGCCTTGGCGTCCTGTCTGTTTTCAGTGCTTCGGTAGTGGTGGTGGTGTTTACTGTTATTGTGGGTTTAGCAATTTGTGATTGAAGTTATGATCAGTTTGTGGGATTGATACAAGGCTAGAAGGCCGGGTTAGACTTGGCAGTCAGTCCGAAAAATATTCGTCTACTTGCTGTTTTGAGAATGAAACCTGTATATAGGCCTAGAGAGTGAAAAGCCGAAAATAAACAAAGAAACAAAAGTAGCTGGATGGCATATAGGTCAGAACGTCATCATTATACAAAATCAAAACCAAAAAAGTATTCGAAGCGATAACAAGGATAGCAAAATATAAAAGCTCCGTTACTAGCTGGTTCATAAAGTATTGGTCTACGCCACGCGTCGTTGTTGTGAACGGCTCTGGAGACGTGTAGGTTGTTCAATGAGTCGGAAAGGTAAAGAGACGAACGTAACGGAAATGAAACTCATCCTGAAATCGCATAATCAGTGCAAATCGTCCTATGCGTTTGCAAAGTTAGTGGGCAGACCTCGATCAACGGTTCAGTCAGTGATGGATCGCTTCTGCACAACGAAAACTTTCTTAAACAAGCCGTGAATTGGCCGTCCTCTGGCACTGCCCGATCAAGCCGAAAGATTTATTACGCGAGAATTCAAGAAAAATCCAAGATTAGTGCACCGAAATCGGCTGGTGAGCTGGAGAGGAAAGGCATAAAGGTATGGTTAACACAGTAATGAATACCTGCAAAGAAAATTGGTATAATGGCTGGGTAACTCGTAAGAAATATTGTGTTAGTGCAACGAATCGCATGAAACGGCTTACTTTCACCAAATAACATATTTAAGGACGAGGACTTCTGGAATAAAGTAATATTTTCTGACGAAAGCAAATAAGTTACAACATATTTGAATCAGATGGCAGGCAAATGGTTTGGTGGAAGAAAACTATGGAGCTGCAGCCGCAGAACCTTGTTCCCACAGTGAAACACGGTGGGGGTTCCCTCGTGGTGTGGGGGTGCATGAGTGCAGCAGGTGTAGGACAACTATATCATAGAAGGAACCATAGGTCACAAGATGCACATAAATATTTTAAAGGAAAATTTGAACACTAGTCCCGATAAATTGAGTCTGCAAGGCACGTACATCTTCCAACAGGACAACGATCCGAAGCACACAGCTCTTTTTTTTTTTTTTTTTTTTTTTTTTTTTTTGCTATTGGCTTTACGTCGCACCGACACAGATAGGTCTTATGGCGACGATGGGATGGGAAAGGCCTAGGAGTTGGAAGGAAGCGGCCGTGGCCTTAATTAAGGTACAGCCCCAGCATTTGCCTGGTGTGAAAATGGGAAACCACGGAAAACCATCTTCAGGGCTGCCGATAGTGGGATTCGAACCTACTATCTCCCGGATGCAAGCTCACAGCCGCGCGCCTCTACGCGCACGGCCAACTCGCCCACACACAGCTCTAAATACTAAGTTGTGCCTATTATATAACACTCCAAAACAACTCAATACACCTCCTCAGATCCCCGATATGAATCCAACAGAACACCTGTGGAAAGTGCTGGAAGATAACACCAGGAAACGGCGAATTTCTAACAAGAACGACTCGAAAACTGCTCTGTAAGACGAATGGGACAAAATTCTATTTTCCACCTCGGCTAACTTGCTCCGCTCCCTTCCGCAAAGATTGCAAGCAGTCATTGCTGCAAAGGGAAACTCTACCAAGTACGAATTTCTGTTATTATCTACAATTTGGACGAATACTTTATGATCTGGCGAAAAGGTGCATTTTTCATCATCATCATCATCTGTTTACCCTCCAGGTTCGGTTTTGCCCTCGGACTTAGCGAGGGATCCCACCTCTACCGCCTCAAGGGCAGTGTCCTGGAGCTTCAGACTCTTGGTCGGGGATACAACTGGGGAGAATGACCAGTACCTCGCCCAGGCGGCCTCACCTGCTATTCTGAACAGGGGCCTTGTGGAGGGATGGGAAGATTGGAAGGGATAGGCAAGGAAGAGGGAAGGAAGCGGCCGTGGCCTTATGTTAGGTACCATCCCGGCATTCGCCTGGAGGAGAAGTGGGAAACCACGGAAAACCACTTCTAGGATGGCTGAGGTGGGAATCGAACCCACTTCTACTCAGTTGACCTCCCGAGGCTGAGTGGACCCCGTTCCAGCCCTCATACCACTTTTCAAATTTCGTGGCAGAGCCGGGAATCGAACCCGGGCCTCCGGGGGTGGCAGCTAATCACACTAACCACTACACCATAGAGGCGACTGCATTTTTACGTTTTGTTATATTTGTTATCGCTTATAATGTATTTTTGTTTTTATTTTGTAATAGTAATGATAAATAGACCAATGTGCTACTAAAGTGGATCGCTCGTTTGCGAATTGTTGTTTTCCCATGCCTTATAAACATATTTCTTTGCCAACAAAGCAAATAGACGAATAATTTTTTGGACGCATTGTATTATTATTTGTTTGTTTTACGTCGCACAGACTCTGAGAGATATTATGGCGGCGATGGGAGAGGAATGGGAAAGAAGTGATCGTGTCCATAGTTAGGGTACAGCCCCTGGATGTCAGGACATTTCCTACCAGGGACACTCCGAACCACTTGATTTTTCTGGACATCTCGTACCACCTAGATCGTTACCTACCTGAGAAGGGTTTTCGCGTAATTCACAAATATTTACGCCAGGCCAAACCATACCACTTCTTGTCAGATGATTAATGTAAAACATAAGATGGGAATTCCTCTCTGTCAGCCAACTGTATGGGTCATATATTCGCATCACAATACTTGGTATACAGGAGTTAATTACAATTCTGTAAAAAGCCGGTTTCATCCATGTTCATTTCATCATAAGCAGCTATTTTAACGTTTCTTAGCGCCGCGCTCAGATGTTTTATCATTAATTCCCAACAAGTTAAAGCATCGCGGTCGGATGTTTTATCACTATTTCTCATCAAGTTAACTATGCAAAAACGTTATCGGTATGAACCTGCTGAATCGCCCACATTATTGGCATGCAAAATTGAACAGTGTCATCAATAGTTTTCGCGAGAAAATATTGTAACACTATTGATGCCACCGAAAGATTACCTCTATAGTGTATAGGATATTTTCTCGTATAAATGACTAACTTAATATTCTGTGAGCGGTTATTTAAGACGTAAATACGACCGTCATGCACCCGGATTATTTCCCAATTTTTCAAGTGGTACGAATTATCCTGTCCTACACATTTTAAAGTTATTAGCTGACATTTCTCAGGTGCTCAGCCGGTCAAATGGTACACTTTTTTAAATGCCATTTGTTCGGGGAGTCGACCTATAGAAATATTTTGCCCCTACTTGCACCATGTGATATGAACCTGCGTGTAATTGGAAAGGAGGAAGTGTAGAGTGTTGAATGTGAGGAAAGGAACGTTAAAGACGACACAACCACCCAGTCCCCAGGCCAGGGATATTAACCATTAACAATCAAAAACCCCTGACCCAGCCGTGAATCGAACCCGGGGCCGCCGGGTGACAGGCGGACGCATTGCCCTCTCCACCACGGGGACGGACAAGTGGTACATAGTGGTACATAGTGTCCATTGATACGGAGTGTCCCTGGTACGAATTGTCCAGTACTCCAGCCCCAGCATTCGCCTGGTGTGAAAATGGGAAACCACCGAAAACATCTTTAGGATACCGATAGTAGAGTTCGAACCCACTATCTCCCGAATGCCAGGGTAAAAGCTATACTCCTCGATCCGCGTATTATATTATTATTATTATTATTATTATTATTATTATTATTATTATTATTATTATTATTATTATTATGGAACATGTTATGAAAAAATTCTCTAGCATTTAATGTCTGTCTCTTTTAAAGAGGAAAACTAATTAGTTTTATTTTTGCAGGTTTACTTTAGGGCCACTCCTTCAGTTGGGGGCTAGCATCTCTTTCTCTCACTTGCGGGTGGGGAGTTCGATTACCGGCTCTTTAAACCTGGTCTGAAAATTTGAACGGGCTTCGTTCAAATTTAAGCGATAAACTGAAGAGCTCTCAGGCATGAGGACAGATGGGGAATTTAGGCAATACTTGTAATTAGTGTTAGGATGTGAACAGTTTGCCTTCTTGGCAGAATAGAGTTCATGCCAGCAGATTACACCGGCCACACATCTCACTGTATCCTATGCTTTTCAAGGAATTTATAGACCACTTTGCTTCGACGGTCACGAGCATTATCATCCAATAGTATAAAGATCTCGCCCACGTTGGTAGAAAACCCTGTAACTACAGGTTAGAGGATGTTTTCTCTGTATATCGGTCCAGTTATTTTACCTTGGATAGTAATTAGACTAGTTGGTGACGTACACCGCCCAAACGTTATTCTTACCCAAAACATGACGGAACCTCCTTGCTCCTGATGGCATTCCAGGATGAAGGGCTTGTTCCATCTCCGGATCGTCTCCAGACACTAATGGTCCTGTCCTTATGGTGACCTAATGTGGAAAGAGCTTACGCTGCCATCGTTCCTGATGTCATGGGCAATGGGTTGTTGCCCTCCTTACATGAGCTGTCTTATCGTGTGGTTTAAGAGGAGCTTTTGGCACAGGTCTCTTTGATATGTACTACCGAGCAGGTAAAATGACAAAGCGTATGCATTTTAGTGCGGGGAGTGTCCGAAGACATGTTCGGCTCGCCAGGTGCAGGTCTTTTCATTTGACGGCCGTAGGCGACATGCGCGTCATGATGAGGATGAAATGACGATGAAGACGACACATACACCCAGTCCCCGTGCCAGCGGAATTAACCAATGATGGTTAAAGTTTCCGACCCTGTCGGGAATCGAACCCGGGACCCCTGTGACCAAAGGCCAACACGCTAACCATTTAGCCATGGTGCCGGACACCGAGCAAGTGGCTATGTGGTTTACGTGTCACGTAGCTGTCAGCTTGCCTCCGGGAGACAGTGGGTTCGAACACCACTGTCGGAAGCCCAGAAGATGTTTTCCCGTTCTTTCCCATTTTCACACCAAGCAAATGCTGGGGGCTAAACCTTACAGCCACAGTTGCTTCCTTCCCAATCCTAGTTCATCCCTATCCTATCGCCAACATACGTCCTGTGTGTGTCGGTGCGACATAAAACAAATAACAATAACAAATATCAATCCTCCGTCGTGCAACTGATTTCATTCTCTCTGATCTGACACACTCACTCCGATGAACTTTCGAAGCTCCTGGCGGAATGATGTGGCAGTAGCAGTGGGCCTATGTCGTGCTGAAAGCAGCAAACATCGATCCTCATTGCGAGTTGTTTTGTGAGTGTCGCGTCCGTTGTCGATCAGCAACCTATTGCATCTCCCTGAGCATTTTTCGAACTCTCAAGGCATCACTCTGACTCACTCCAGTACGAAGAGTGACACCCACATGTCGCCATACATCTTGCAATAATGTAACAATTCGAATGCGGTCATTAGCAGAAATGGATACTCTCGCTATGTTTACCTCAGTCGCACGCGTGCTGTCTATAGACCACTGTCGTTACAAGTGATACACGACAAATGCCTCCTATCGGATAAAAAACGAACCTGATCTGGGTTTAGCGTCACTATGTGTCTGACACTGGGCTACCGAGCATGCTGTAAACGTGATTGAGGTACCATGACGTACAGTGGGTAAAATACGAATTCATAAACTACACACTTCTTTTGTAACAGGCCTTTAATGAAGAGAAAGCTCATTCTGTCAGTGTTACATGAAACTTATACAGAAGATAAAGTACATGCATTGATCACTAGGAGAATATCTTACGTTTTTATAACCGAACAACTCGTTGGCTGAATGGTCAGCATACTGGCCTTCGGTTCAGAGGGTCCCGGGTTCGGTTCCCGGCCCGGTCGGGGATTTTAACTTACATTGGTTAATTCCAGTGAATCGGGGTTTGGTGTTTGTGCTGTCCCCAAAATCACTGCAACTCACACACCACACATAACACTATCCTCCACCACAATAACACGCAGTTACTTACACATGGCAGGTGCTGCCACCCTCATCGGAGGGTTTGCCTTACAAGGGCTGCACTCGGCTAGAAATAGCCACACGGAATTATTATTATTATTATTATTATTATTATTATTATTATTATTATTATTATTATTATTATTATTATTATTATTATTATTATTATTATTATTGTTACGGAGTTGTCCGTGGTAGGTAGAGGTGAAAGAAGGTGCTGGGGGGAACAGGTCTCAAGATGCGAAATTAAAATTAATATAAAATTTAACAAGGTTATATTTTCTTTTGAAGATCAATAAATAACAATTATAACAGGTACTCAGTAGCCTAGCAACAATTCGAGAATGTACAATTACAGTGTTACAGGATTTGGGCTCCGAGAGCCAGACCCATAATTCTTGAGCTATAAGCCCAACCTTACGATATACAAGATTCAACAAAGGGGCAGAAGACCCCAATCATGCCCAGGAGCTCTTGCTCCCAATTACACAGTAAAGCCTCCTCGAGGCACGCAGAAACAAATTTTAAGAAAGAGCAACCCGCTCTTAAAGTTCAAGCCTATCAAAGGCCACACCAAACTCCACGTTCAAGCTGTCCTCCAAGGACATACACACAGGGGTAAGAAAATACCCAACCTACTGAGGCCTATTCAGTGACGAAACAGAAATATTACATGGCCTCCACAATACCAACTTGAGAGGAGGCAAAACTGCACTCCAAATACACCTTATTAAAACCTACCTGGCACTAGGCCGCTAATGCAAGGGCTAATCCCATACTAAAGAGGTGACTTATATAAGAAAACGATTTACATTACATTAGAAGGGAAGAAACGGTTGTGAAAATAAGTTCACCTCGAAGCAATATGAGTGGGAGCTCGAGAGGGTTAAGCACTCTCTATCCCAATTTGTAGTTTAAAAAAAATAGAATTGATACCAAGTGTCTTTACATTTTAGAGGAAAGTTACATGGTAAAAGGCTTCGGACCTGCCCCGAGAGTTAAACTGCTGAGCTAGCAAGAAAAGAAGTTATTAAAAGGCCATTACCTGGTGGTTGAACTGCTGCCCGAAGAAAGAGGCGCTTCCCGCCCCCTGCTACATAATTTACACAATGATAGGTGTTACAGAAGTGGCCCGGAGACCCGAAAATCAGCAGTTTATATACCCTCGTGGAAAGTTCGAGGCGTTTCGTGAATGATAACACCCGCCCACAAGCATTTTATTGGATAATGGCAAAAACTACTACACTAGACGAAGAAGAAACACCTTATTGGTGGAAAATTAATTACAGAAATTCCTTATTGGTCAAATTCAAAACTGGCGGAAAGAAAGGGTTAATATTGCCAACTTAAACAATGACTGAAAGAAATTTAACAAAGAACAAACTTATGAACACAAAATTTCTCCAAAAACACAGTTCGTTCACTTCGCACTAGGGTGCATAATTGTAGTCCTTCAGTAGTGCCATCTAGAAGAGAATGTCCACACTTCTTACTACAGGCAAAACAAAAATACATCGAAAACCACACAGTTCAGAAAACTTCAAAATTTACAAGTAGGGACATCTTCTGAGAAACTTGAGAATTAACACTGTAGTTAAAGTTCAGGCTTCCTCCAGTAGAGGAGTTTCAACTGGCGCAATGTTTGAATTAGCGGAGCGGAGGTGTACCGCCCGGTACAATTATTATTATTATTATTATTATTATTATTATTATTATTATTATTATTATTATTATTATTATTAGAACCGAACAAAATAAAAATTACCTTCTTTCAGGAACAACAATGTAATCACATGGTGACAATTTTTTGTACAATAGGTCTTTAGTAACACACTAATTATTATACAAACACTTTGTATATATTCCGGTTACGCCCACTATGGAGTAAAACTTTATTGGCTTTGAGCCTGAGAGATTCTCTGTCATTTTCTGATCAATCTGGGATCATTCTTCTTTGAAAATTCTAATGACTAATGAGGTCCATCCTTGATGAACATTTTCCTTTTTGCATGCGCATCTCCAACAATGCTGGAAGATTTCTAACTGTGTTAACGTCTGGTGATATTGGAGGCGTTGGCAACTATTTACGATAATTCGTTCGTTTTTCGTCCGTTATAAGGGCTAGATTCTTTGGATCATTGTCCTTTTTGAAACTAGGAGTGTTGGACACCTAATTATGTACCAGTGTAAATACTCGCGAAGCATGTTCACATACTGGCATAATTACCAGTTCTTCCATACTAGAGCAGCTCGTGCAGTTCCACACCATGACATGTCGTCTCCCGTGTTTGACTGTAGGCACAAGGTTCTTAGTCAAATTCCCGACCTAAATGTGTTGAACTTGATCTCATAAGAAAACACCATCTTCTTTCAGAATTTCAACAGTTTCTTGAGATACGAACGCGCAAATTCTAGTCTATTCACCCTGCTGCGCCCGTTAATGAACGGATTCTTTCTTATTGCTCGGCCTATGTAGCAAACTTTATGATAGTTCCTTAATGTCTGCGGTGTCACTTCTTGCCCGTTGAAGATGTGGTGTCTTCATCCAGGGCTGTACCTTAATTAAGGCCACGGCTGCTACTTTTCCAGTCCTAGCCTTTTCCTCACCCATCATCGCCACAAGACCTATCTGTGTCGGTGCGACATAAAGCAACTAGCAAAAAAAAAAAAAAAAAAAAAAAAAAAATGCAAAGGAAAATTATTACGCGTACGCGTTTCAGCGCTAATAAACACTAACCCCGTGGCACTACAGCCCTGAAGGGCCTTGGCCTACAAAGTGACCGCTGCTCAGCCCGAAGGCCTGTAGATTACGAGGTGTCGTATGGTCAGCGCAACGAATCCTCTCGGTCGTTATTCTTCGCTTTCTAAATCGGTACCGCTATCTCCCCATCAGATAGCTCCTCAATTCTAATCACGTAGGCTGACTGAGTGGACCTCGAACCAGCCCTCAGATCCAGGTGAAAATCACTAACCAGGCCGGGAATCGAACCTGGGGCCTCTGGGTAAGAAGCAGGCAAGCTACCCCTATACCACGTGACCGGCACTAATACACACTGCCTGGCAAAAATTGAAGCAGCCAAAAGGGTATCACCCCCTGTGGGTGGGGGACGCAGGAGAATACACCCAAGGTATACCCTGCCTATCGTAAGAGGCGACTAAAAGGGGCGACCAAGGGGGTGATCGAATTAGAACCATGCGACTACTTGTAATTAGTACCACCATGCGGGGAACATCATGGGTCGCCCTTAATTTCGCGTAGTACCACTATATTAGGTACACAATAGGTTTGTGATTACTAGCGACAGTGTGTGAATCAGGGTGGGTTTTACAGTACCTGTAATTAGTACCACTATATGAGCGACACCATGGGTCTGCCTTGTGTATGATTAGTACCCACTATGTGAGAAACACCACGAGATAGTACGAGTCCCTGTGATGAGTACACCTCTGTGACGAACACCATAGGTTTGCGTTGCCTGTAAATGGCGTCGCAATGTGAGAAACACCATAGATCTGTGTTACATGTACGCATTACTTTTCCTGTGAGTAGTACCATAACGTGTGGAAAACCGCGAGTTTTCGCTACTTTTGATTAGTACCGCAACATGACAAATACCATGGTTCTACTTTCCTAGCGATAAGAACTATTATGAGTGGCCGATGACCTGGAATTTAGACCCCTTTAGACTACAAGCATCATCGATACAGTATGGTGCTTTAGAAGCAGTTCCTTGGTCACTACTACTATTGTTTCACGATAGTTTCTGGGAATGTGGGGCATTGCGGGTCGGATCCACTGATTGTTTTAAATTCATATTCATCCATTCATTCTCACTTTCTGAATTCTGGTCAGTGGATGATTTTGCCTTTTAAATTGTCATTACATCTCGTCTCATTTTGTACCATTAGGGGCCGATGACTTAGATGTTAAGCCCCTTTAAACAACAAGCATCATCATCAGCATCCGGAAGGGGAGGAGGAAACGAAATTAAACTTCGTGTTGAAAGGGTATATGATGTTATTTCAGTGATTAAAAAAACCAGTTAAATTTACAAAGATCTTGGCATTACGAGCCCACTTATCAGAATGACGTAGCGCTCCCTCTGACCAGGATGTATGCACTGATTCGGTAGGTTCATGGGGCACCTGGTTCAATTCCAGGACGAACCGCGGATTTAAAAAAAGTTTGGTTCATTCCTCCTTTTTTTGCTAGTGGCTTTACGTCGCACCGACACAGATAGGTCTTATGGCGACGATGGGATAGGAAAGGGCTAGGAGTTGGAAGGAAGCGGCCGTGGCTTTAAGTAAGGTACAGCCCCAGCATTTGTCTGGTGTGAAAATGGGAAACCACGGAAAACCATCATCAGGGATGCCGACAGTGGGATTCGAACCCACTATCTCCCGGATGCAAGCTCACAGCTGCGCGCTCGTAACCGCACGGCCAACTCGCCGGGTAGTTAATTCCTCTAGCTGGGGAACTTGGGGGGGGGGTGGGGGTGGTTGTAATCGTCTCGATACATACCTTCACCCACACGCAACACAACACCCTACTAACCATCACAGGAATACGCAATAGTGAATACATCCCTCCAAATAGGATTGGCGTCAGAAAGGGCATGTGGCCGTAGAATTGGCCTTAATCGCCATTTGCCGACAACTGGGAAAAAGGATAGGAAAAAAGAAAAATAAATTAAATTTTTTGTAGTTACATCGTTCTAACAGAGAACCTTGTAATTAGAATATACCTATGCCGGTATTTTTGCCAAAATGCATGTAAAAACATTTTCTAGGGTATAATGAGTGTCCTCAACTACTTTCATTGCACTGCAGCGTAAGACTAGAGACAGTGCGCAGGTATTTCCACTGAGTTGAAGCGGATGGGTGTGTACTGATCTTTGGACAAATGACGTCAGCTCTCAACCTCGTATGCCAGGATGACTGTGGTGATCATTCACCTGAGAGTGCGTATAATTAATCGATTACAGAACCTAAGTAGAACCTATTAAGCAGAGAAACGAAAAAATCTTGCAAGCGACCTACACAGTGTTCTTGACCTTATACCAGTTACTTGTGGTCAGCAGTACTTATGACTTTAGCCTCGGTTTACGGCCGGATGCCCTTCACGACACCAGCATACTGAGGCAGAATTTACTTAGTATTGCGTGTTTCGGTTATGGTTAGTAGCGTTGTATGCAGAGAAAGGGTATATTAAGACGAACATAGACATTAATCAGACACGGCTAAAGTCTCCAACCTGGCCGGGAATCAAACCGGGGCTTTCTGAGCAGGAGGCCTCGACGCTGACCTCTGAGCAAAACGCCGGACGCACGCACACGCGCGCGCGTCATGTGGATACTGAAGAAATCTAGAGATGAAAATACTAAATGCAATATACTGTGCAACGCTTGTTTCGGAGACTAGCTGTTTTTGACGGGTTAGTCTTCGTAATTTCATCAGTTATGCCATATAGTGGAGGTAAGTGACAGCAGAAGAGACAGAGCACACTTGAACTAACAACAACAGTCAGTCAGTCAGTCAGTCAACGTAATGTTATTGTGGATACATTTTGTATGGTCTTAGGAGATCGCAATCACAACATTTTATGTTTTCTTCAGGCTCTGCTGTATTATAGCATTCGATGCCCAGGCGTCGATGATTCATTTTCGCCTTATTCTTAGGGTGCTTTCCATTATGGTTTTCTTCTTACTTCCATAAACATCGGCATTATCTTCTCGATGAATAGGCACATATGACCAAGCGGTTGTTTTATAAACAATTATAACCACCACCATCGCCAGTCAGTTACCATGATCATATCAAAGCCAGCATGCTCGCCGTTGATGGACTTCGTAATAAAAGTCTAAATATTGTATCCCCATTATTATATCTCTTACGGTAAAAATATGAAATATAAAAAAAAAGACAAAGACACCTCCGTACAGGCAATGAAGGCCCTTGGAGGAGTGGAAGGTAAAGGCTTCCACCATTGTTATTCGCGGCACGTGATGGGGTGGAGTGGTTAGCTCTACGCCCGGCCGCCTTTGCCCCCAGGAATTAACCTGGTACTCATTTTTGGTGTAGGCTGAGTGAACCTCAGGACCATGTGCACCTCCGGAAGTGGAAATCTCGTTTCTTAAATTTTACGACTTCCTGACGGTGTTTCGAACCCACGTCCTTCCGGGCGAACCGAGCACGCCTTTACCGCCTCGGCCAGGCAGCCCCTATGAAATATAAAGGATTGTAAATTAATTTTTTTCGTAAGTATGTACTCATTTTAGATAGAGCTAATACTTCCGGAGATATTTAGAAGATTATGAGAAGTGTAATTATTGCGAATATATCTGGTATTATTTCTTGTATGGTAATAATAACACCGGGCGAGTTGGCCGTGCGGTTAGGGACGCTCAGCTGTGAGCTTGCATACGGGAGATAGTGGGTTCGAACCCCACTGTCGGTAGCCCTGAAGATGGCTTACCGTGATTTCCCATTTTCACACCAGGTAAATGCTGGGTCTGTATGTTAATTAAGGCCATGGCCGCTTCCTTCCCATTCCTAGGCCTTTCCTATCCCATCGTCGCCGTAAGACCTGTGACGCAAAACAAATAGCAAAAAAAATAATAAGTAAAGACCTCGACGGTAAATACAGTGGAGAAGATGAACTTCGGTACAGTGTAGGTGGCGGAATAGGCAGCCCGTTACTCGAGACTGGGTAAAAGAGGAAGGCTGGTCTCCACATCCTGGGAAGGCAGCCAGTCTAAGGAAGACAACCCTGATAACACATCTATCAGAGCTCACGCTCACCTCGGTAGTAACATGACCAGGGCGTGACATGCCTGTTCCACGCGAAACAATGAAGGAAAACCACGGGGGATAAACATACGGAAATTATCCCTGGTGGTACACAATCCACCGTCGCCTTAGGTGGCGTTAGTGGGCCTTTGGATTCTGGGATGCCCACACCACATGCTGCAGGGACGAGGCTGAGAGTCCTGAAACTTATAATACCAAGATATGACACAAATAACATAACTATAGTACTTCGCCACCCTGTACGTCAACTTCCTGCTCAAGATAGGTAAGCTGAAGCACCTTACAGACACACCAACAAAGCTCCAATTATTGTTCATGGCAGTACAGGAGACCAGGTTTACAAACAAACATGCATTGAGTCACTGAAGAATGAAAAGTATTCCACGTCAGGGGACTGGCTTCATTATTATTCAAAGGATTCTGAGTCCAGTTATTGATTTCCACTCTTCCAGTAACCGAGTGCCTTTACTAACCTTTCGTTGTTCCAATAAGGTCTACACTGTCGAAAGTGTGCACTCAACCATCAATCGAGACAACAATTGGAACCCTGAACGTACAGACGAATTTTGGGGGGAATTATAAGATGTCATCAGCTACGTCCGTCATTGACATACAATCATTTCACTGGATGAATTCAAAGCCCAGCTCGGGAAAGAGCGCAAATACAGCCAAGAAACTAACTGGAACGGAGAGCGATTACAACAGCTCTGTAAGACCTTTCATCTAGTAAAAATATCAACTGAATTTAGATGTTTGCCAAAGAAGCAGAAGACATGGTCTTCACCCAGCAACCACCTGGGAGAGTTTGATATACCACGTGGCTATTTCGAGAAATTCCCTTAGAGTGATCCAGAATATCAGGGTACTATGAGGCACTAACCTGGACTTTGACCACTACATATTGAAAGTAAAATTGAGGTTCCTTCACAGAAACACCAGGAGACCTCGAACATTCAAAGTCGTTATATTTTACCTGGACAAACTTAAGACGTGCAAAGAGTTCATAGAAAAATTGGAAGCAATGTGCCGTAACAATTGGGACCAACTAAGGGACAACCTAGTCAAAGTTACCATTTAGACAACCCCATTAGTAAAACAGAGGAAACGCCCCGGGTGACAACCGACTGTGGTCAGGCGGATACCCAGGGGCAGATAGCCTGGCACAGATGGAGTACACAGAAATCCCAAACAAACTAGGATAAGTTCATCGAGCTGCGCTGACTAGCAGCTACGACCATGAGACAGGTGAAGCGACACTACACCCGGGACCAACTGACAGAGCTAGATAAAGAATGTAACCACAACAACTCCAGAAACTTCTACATAACCTTCAAGAGAAGCCTCACTGAAGAACCTTCAAGGGAAACCTGTCACTACAACCCACCGAACCTTCGCTCCAGAGGACCGGATGTAAAGATAGCCCTCAACGACAAGGACGATCGTCATTTGACCAAGTACTTTTTCTTTTCTTAACTCTGAGCCCCGTAAGACCTCCTTTGTCTATCGAGACAGTCCCAGCCAAACTAATTCCCTCCCCACAACTGAGGAGGAAGTGAAAACCATCATCCATTCCCTGAAAAATAACAAAATATCGGAGGAAGAATCGGTAGTGGCTGAGTTATGGAAGCATGCTGGTGAAAAGGCAGTCAGCAAGTTATCTGAGGTCCTAGAGAACATCTGGGAGACTGAGGGACTACAAAGTGACTAGACATCCGCTCTGATCCACTCCTTTACAAGAAGGGTAATATGACCAACATCAATAATTACCGGGGAATCTCCTTTGCATCCGTCACCTGCAAGATATTCTCCAAGGCTTTAATGAACGGAGCCGAACCACAAGTAGATCCCCAATTGGGATAATATCAAGGAGGAATCATGGAAGGACGTTCGTGTCGCGAATATGAATATGAAGTCAGTATTAACGCAGGGTATATTAGTGGGAAAAATGGATTTAGTCGCCTTTGTCGATTTAAAAATGCATACAACTTAGTTGACAGGCCTACTCTTCTGAGAATGCTGCAGGAACTAGGACTGGACCAGAAGATTCAGTCTTATAAAACAGACTGTGTAATACCAGATCACGAGTGAAGTTCAGAAGAACACTCTCTGAAAGACTGGGGATCAAGACAAGAGTTAGGCAGAGGGATTGACTTCACCCCTTTCGTCTTCAGCTGTGCACTATAAAAGTTCATCCGAGAGTGGCGAAAGGAATTCCATGGGCAGAAGATCCAAAGTGGTATTTATCTGGGACACAAACGAATGGGGCTCAATAGCCTTGTTTGGAGTTCGAAGACGACTTGGCGCTTCTCGCGAACTCATGTGAAATAGCAGTGAAGCAGCTCAATACACTGTCACTAGGTTGCTAAGGTGGGACTCCAATTGTCACTAGAAAAGACAAAGTACTTCACGAACATCAGTTACAGCCGCAGTGAAGTACAACTGGAACAGGGCAAAATCGAGAAAGTCAATAGGTTCAAATACCTGGGAGAATGGTTGGAACACAATCTCTCAGAAAGAGTAGCACAAACAAGGGTTAATAAGTTAGGGCTGGCATACAAACTGACTAAAGCACATACAACAAGAGTTGCCTCTCTCACAATGCCAAACTCGGACACTACGATGCAGTTATCCGCCCTCAGGCCTGTATTCCTGAGTGCTTAATCCTCAACGGGAAAGGCTGTCCTCGGACACTCCCGGCACTAAAAGCCATACGGCATTTCATTTCAACGGGAAAGGCTGACAGACAAATCTCAGGTCAAGGAGATGAAGATTCTAAAATATGTGCTGGGACCAGTCAAAAAAGAAAGGCGACACTACAGTGAACTCTATAATTACACGAAAAGATCACAGATATGGCCAGGAAGAGACTTTTTCACCTTCTATGGACATGCTGGAGGATTAAACCCTTCAAGATGACCAACTGGCTTCCTATTTACTGGGAAAACAGGAATACAAGGACAGTGTGGCTAGCAAAAGTGGTTAAAGACTGAAAGAACTGGCAATAACAGGCAGTGACATCAAAGTTTGGTCACCTCAGAAGGTTTCTAAGACAAAAGAGGTAAGAAGACGGTGCCTTCTGGATGAAGGAGAGAAAGTAGTGAATAGCCAGAGAACGCGCATGTACTCGACAGCCATCAATGCCTACTTCCAGTAAAAACGTTGAATATTGTGGTCCTTAGTTGGCCAATTCGAAATAATAATAATAATAATAATAATAATAATAATAATAATAATAATAATAATAATAATAATAATAATAATAATAATAAGCTGAAACCCGTAAAGGCATGATGGTCAATGGGATTTATTGAAGGATTTCCTTATATACGACATTCCTTGTACTTTACTTTTTTACAAGTTTCTTTACGTCACTCACACATATAGATTAAGTCCTACTGCGACGATGAGTTAGGAAATGGTTAGAAGTGGGAAGGAAGTGACTATGGCCTTAATTAAGACACAGCGGAAACGGCGGGAAACAATCTTCCGGACTGCCGACAGTGGGGTTCGAACATACTATCTCTCGAATGCAAGCTGATAGCTATGTGACCCAAACCACGCATCCCCTTGCTCGATGTATTCCTTGTACCTCAAACCGTGTACCTTTCGGCACTTTCAAATTAATTAAGGACGGCAACTTTCTACAAAATGATATCTTTCGTACAAGTGAACGTACATTTCCATCACTACCCAATATGATCATGTGCTAAAATTTTGGCTGGTAGTTCAATGACATTTGATCGGGCATCACCTACAGAGGGGCAGTCACCGTTACCGATTTCTTTTTTTTTTAATCAGCGAATTCAATTTTTTGTCGTTTTCCCCGCATATTTTATGGAAGTTAAGTGGCGCATTTTGAAAAAAGGTTCAAAGAGGATATTATTTAAAACAATTATAAATAAATAATTGTTTGGCGATAAGCATGTGGCAAAACAGACAAAATATTTATGAAACCTCTCCCAATAACAATAATTTTTCCACCAGAAGGAATGGAATGTCGTTACCTATGATATATTTTATAAGATGATTCACATACATTAATGAATGGCTATTTGCCATATGGGCTTTGTGCCATATTCAGCTGTGTTAATAGAATATCGCCAGCCGCTTTGAAATTTAATTTTAAACCAAACACCGAATTCTCATTTAAATTTAATGGAATTTTGAATGTAATGTGTACTGTTCAACCGCTGGACAACAAAACAGCCTCTATTCATATCCACGACGTATAGTACAGCAGACCAGTAAAAATACTGACTGCGCATGCGTGCCTACTCCCCTATCGTGCCTGCTGTTCAGCGCGCTCACTGTTCAGACGAGCTTGAATTTCTGGCGAACGCATTAGCCAGCCAGAATGCTATATTCTTCTTTAATAATTTAAAATTATACGGCAAGGAATGTTTGTGCTTTTTAAGACACTTTCTAAATCTACAGGCCAAGAGTTTTCGTCAGATTGCTTTACGATGTCAGTCAATTATGCCGTTCTCTCAAAAACGATGAAACAAATATCAGTCTAGTGTTTTAAATATATTGATGATCATAATAATCGTAAGGTCTCGGCTACGTTGGTGCAGACGTTCTGAATTGTTGCCATCCAAGCGACCGGCCTATCAATTCAGACATTCCGATTGTGCTGCTGTCTTGCGACAGAAGCGGAATTTTGCTGGAACGGATACTACAGCTGAGTTCATTTAATTATTTGGAGTAGTTATAATGGCGTGTGACCTCCAAAGAGGTCTGGTGCAAATTTTTCGAGTTGACACCGTATAGGCGACCTGCGCGTCTGTGAGGATGTGAGACCTTACCTGGGATTTATTTATTATCGTATGGCTTTTAGTGCCGGGAGTGTCCGAGGACATGTTTGGCTCGCCTGGCGCAGGTCTTTCTGTTTGACAGCCATAGGCGATCTGTGCGTCTTCATGTGGGATGATAATGATAATGAGGTAGTAAGAAGGTGAAACCCGGTTTCGGCACATTGCCTAGTCCTGTCGAATAACACCAAGGGTTCTGCTCAAAGATTTTACATCCCCATCCGACGGACGAATCATCATCATCTGCGTCGTATGGTCTCATTCCATATGAGTACTGCGGAGAGGTTGGAATTTAATCCAGGCTTTTGGCACGCAATCTAGTGATTAGAAATTGTATGTCACGACCTTTTCCTAGCCTGCCGGCCAACATTCTGATGGTGAAGCTTTTTTCTTCCAAAGGGACTCCAACCGGCTAACCACGGTGTCAGACCATTTAGACTTCAACGTCTTAACGATCATTGCCACAAGGCGGGCTGCCCCCCCCCCCCCCCGCCGCCCCCCCTCTCTCTCTCTCATGTTTATGAGCAGATCTGTGAATATCTGTCTAAATACCGCATTCTAAATCCCTCCCAATCTGGATTCAAGAAGAGCCATAGTACTACTACTGCTCTGCTGAAGGTTACAGATGACATACGCGCGGCGACCGATAAGAGGCAGCTTTCTATCTTATGTCTGTTTGATATCTATAAGGCATTTCACTCTGTTAATTATGAGTTGTTTCTTGCTAAGCTGAAGTCAATTGGCTTCTCGCAGTGTACAGTGTCATGGTTTTAATCATATCTGTCAAATAGATCACAAAGAGTCACGTTTGTTGACGGACGATCCTGTAGCTGGGAAGCAGTTAAGTGTGGCGTACCACAAGGATCAGTCCTCGGTCCTTTATGGTTTTCTATTTATATTAATGACATATCTGAAGTTTTTGAAGGCAGTACTTTTCACATGTATGCTGATGACTTAAAAGCTTACTTCCACTTTAGTCCCACTAAAGCACCTTCTTGTATAATGCATTTTAACCATGACATCTCTCGTTTGATGGAATGGAGCGCAGATCATAACTTCCAATTAAATGTGGCTAAGACACAGCTTATTCGCATAGGTTACACAAAACTCCTGAAAAATTTTTCCCTCCAAGCAATAAAAATTCTAGATACAGGCATCCACCCACTATAGTGACACCATAAACAATCTAGGTCTAATATTCGACAGAACCTTATCCTTGTCTGATCATACGTCAAATGTGATCGGAAACGTTGTATCATACGTGCTTAGTTTGATACGTAACGTGTCATGTACACCACCTTTCATGCGAAAACTACTTATTCAAAGTCTTATATTTCCAATAATTGACTATGGTTCAGTCGTATACAACGACTTATATGAAACCTTGAACATAAAACTACAGAGGGTACAAAACGCATGTGTTCGTTACGTGACAAATGCCAAACAATGCAAAACAAATGACAAACACCCTATTACATACAGCTGCAATGGTTGAAACCCCGTGAACGTCGCGAAATCTCAGTAGCTGTTGCTACGTACAAAATTCTCAAACTGAAGACCCCACCCTACCTTTATAATGCATTTAAACCTATGGAGTCGGTACATAACAGAAATAATAGGTTTACAAAAACTACCCTTCAAATTCCCCTTCATCGTACCACTAAATTTAACAAATCCTTTGTTTGCACAGCATCACGTACCTTTAACGTCTTTAATCTTCGCCGTGTCGCAAAATAACACTAACGGTACCCAACTAAAGCAGTCCTTAACATCTATCTTCCTCGAGGAGAACGCAAGGAGCTGAGATCAGGCATTCTTGTGTCTAACAATCAGAAATATGTATATTTCTAAGAAAATTTGGTTCCCGGTTTCAGCTTTATATTCTTTAGATTCTTGTAGTCCATAATAATAAATAGGCTTAATGATTTACTTTCTTACTTTTTATGTCATCATCATCATCATCATCATCATCTGTTTACCCTCCAGGGTCGGCTTTTCCCTCGGACACAGTGAGGGATCCCACCTCTACCGCCTCAAGGGCAGTGTCCTGGAGCTTCAGACTCTTGGTCGGGGATACAACTGGGGAGAATGACCAGTACCTCGCCCAGGCGGCCTCACCTGCTATGCTGAACAGGGGCCTTGTGGAGGGATGGGAAGATTGGAAGGGATAGACAAGGAAGGGGGAAGGAAGCGGCCGTGGCCTTTTGTTAGGTACCATCCCGGCATTCGCCTGGAGGAGAAGTGGGAAACCACGGAAAACCACTTCCAGGATGGCTGAGGTGGGAATCGAACCCACCTCTACTCAGTTGACCTCCCGAGGCTGAGTGGACCCCGTTTCAGCCCTCATACCACTTTTCAAATTTCGTGGCAGAGCCGGGAATCGAACCCGGGCCTCTGGGGGTTGCAGCTAATCACGCTAACCACTACACCACAGAGGCGGACGCTTTTTATGTAATGTGTGTTTTAATTTTATTGGATTTGGTATCTGTATTTTAAATGTTTAAGTTTAATGTTTAATTTAAAATTTTAATATTATAAAAATGTAGTTAGTGTGTTCATAAACCTGTATTGTATTTTACGAAGACACTCTATTAAATGACTTTCAGCCTCAGTGGCATGTAAATCATCAATAAATTCAATTCAGATTCAATTCTCTCAACAAAAATCAACCACCTCGCCCAGGAGTAAATCCGAGGTTAGGGATGATGGGGGGTCGGTGTGGTTAAATGTCATGGGACATAAACTGTCGAAAATAGTTTTACATAACTTTTATAATCAATCACTATCCACCACACTAACTCATCGAAGGTTTTCGGCTACGGAGGTATGGGAAAGGGCTAGGATTGGGAAGGTAGCGGACATGGTCTTAATTAAGGTAATAAATAAATTAAATAAATTTGCCTGTTGTGAAAATAAGAAACTACTGAAAAACACATTCAGGGCTGCAGACGGTGGGATTTGAACCTACTATTACCCGAATGCCAGCTCACACCTGAGCGACCCTGACAGCACGGTCAACTCGCCATTTCCCACTATGACGAACAGATCCCTCCACATAAGGTTGGAATCAAGGAGGGCATCCGAGTATAAAATTAAGCCAAGTCCAGATGTGCGACACCACCAAGGTGTAGGAACAAACAGTGGAGGGAGAAGGAAGAACGTGAAAATGGGGATACTGAACGTGCTGCAAGTCAGACACATTCACATATCGCTTTCCTGAGCGAAGATAGAACCTACTGGACTATGGTGGGAACGACTGAAGAACAGACTAGTCAACTGAACCACTGAAGTAGCGAAATTGGTGACTCCTAGAATGAAGTGTATTTTTCCTCTGGTTAAATTGGAGGTAATAATATGAGCATATATCACTGGACATTAAGAAAGTACCGTGGGTTATCATTTTGTTCTTAGGAGTGAGTGAATGCCCACATTTCACGTCCAGCGACAAAGCGACATACAAATTTGCCTTTCACACGTAATTTTGACATTGTTAGAGACATTATCGAATTTGTCAGCTGTTGTGCTGGTCCATCTGTTGAACATCTTACTCTTCTGCAACCTGTCTTGCTTTCCCACGACTGTAGTAAAGGTTACCGTTCTTCAATTACTTCAAGCTGTTATCGCGAGGGAACTCATTGTGCCCCTAGGCCCGTAGCCAGCCAGTTTAAGTTTCATTCCGTATGTTGTCTTAGGAAGGTAATGAAATAGTTGATAACGATCGGATGTCGTACGTATTTACAGTAAATATGTTAGGCCTATATCTGGCGAACTAATTCTACATCTAGATCTACTATATCCATAAATTATCACATAATGGGTTCACTACCAAGTTAAGGGTCATTTACAACTAAGCTTGCATTCGGGAGTTCGAATCTCATTTTCGGTTACTCTGAACATGGCGTTCCTTGTTTCCTGTCCCCACTTCAGACCGGGGAGGTATACAACGACAAATTTGTTAGAGTTCACTCATGAAATATCGGCCACTATGGATACAGGAGGACAAGTTGAAGTTTTCACAGATTTTAGAAAAACATTCGATAAGGGTGATTACGATGCACTTTTTAAAAAAAAATAGCTTTTTATGGACTCTCCCACAGTGTGAACAAATTATTTGCATCATATCTCTCTGATAGACAACGTTTTTTTCTTTCAATTTGCTTTACGTCGTACCGACACAGATAGGCCATATGGAGACGATGGGATAGGAAAGGGCTAGGAATTGGAAGGAAGCGGCCGTGGCCTCAGTTCAGGTACAGACCCAGCATTTACCTGGTGTGAAAACGAGAAACCACGGAAAACCATCTTCAGGGCTGCCGACAGTGGGGTTCGAATCCACTATCTCCCGGATGCAAGCTCTCAGCTGCCTGCCCCTAAATGCACGGCCAACTCGCCCGGTAGACAACAATTTATGACTTATAAAGGATTCGACTCTGTGTGTTAGAGTACTCGATCTGGTTCCCCACATTGGACCACTACTCTTTTTACTCCTTATTAATGATCTTCCTAAATGCATGCAGTATTCAAACATATTGCTTTCGCACACAATGTAAAAATTTTCAGAAACTTTTGGTCACAGGACTGTAGATTTCTTCAGAAAGAACTCAATAGCATATCACGTTGGAGCGTTATTACTTTTAACAAGTTAGAGTATAACATAAAGAGGTGTCATGTAATTGTATTTTCCAGGAATAAAAATAAAATTAGTCACTCGTATAATATTTTGAAATCTAATTTGTCAATAGTGAACGCTATCAGGGATCTTGGTGTGCATTTTGACGCTAAATTGACGTTCTCTCTACACATAAACGAAGTCGTTGCAGATGCTTACAGAATATTAGGATTTATTAAGAGAGATGCACATGTGACTTCACAAATCCGGAGGCCAAGAAGTTGTTATACTACTCCTCTATAAGATGTCGGCTAGAATATGCATCGTTCATTTGGAATCCCAGCTATAAACTATATCCCTTTCAGACCGAGTACGCACAATTGTGCGGGTTCGTATTTTAGTTATCCCTGACCGTATTTGATGTTTTTTCGGCGCTACACCGGACTGCAGTAATTGTGCAGGACACGTGGCGTGTATTTCAATTGATTTTAGTATGCGCTTGACCGCCAGGGCGAAGGAAGAAGAGTTTAAAAAGCACAGTTGATCGGCGAGATGGCAGGAAGCAGTAGTGCCGAAAGTAAGTATTTATTTACTGCGTTTATATTAATCTAGAAGCTTTACTGAATACCGGAATATATTCAATGAAGTGTGTACATTGGTTAGTGAACGTAAATTTTGAAGCTACACCATCGTACGTGATACAACGAGGTTTTGAATTTTGATACGCACAATTGTGTGGGTCCTGTTTTTCGGATGTTAGTTTTTATTTTGTAAAATAAACTATTAATATGTGTATTGAGGAGCATTTTAGTCAGTTCTTGACGTACAAACAAAAATTCACACCTCCAGTTTTCTTTCAGGTCTGAAAGGGATATGAAAATAAAGTTGAAATGGTGAAAAACAAATTTCCTAGATAGATTACGTACAAAATGACTAATAATTACCCTAAATTTGATTCTTATGATGACTTAAGGAAACAGCTTGGTTATAGGTCCTTAGCAGACGGACTAGTAATCGCAGTTCTTCTATCTGTATACATAAAATAACTTGTCCTGACTGACTGACTGACTGACTGACTGACTGACTGACGAATTCATCATCGCCGAGCCAAAACTACTGGACATAAATAAATGAAGTTTCGGGGATACATTTATATTACAATGTAGGTGCTCACTAAGGGAGGATTTTCTGATATTCCGTCGCTAAGGGGGTGAAAAGGCGGTTGAATTCTTAAAATGAGGATATCTATATTTTAAAAAACTTAAAAGTTTACAGACGTAAAAATTGGTATTTAGAACCTCCTTTAAAAATAAAGAAACATGCACTTTTTGTTTTCGGAAAATCCCATTGGGGGGATGGAAAAGGGGGAAAAGCGGTTGAACACCTATTATGAGGAGACTTATATCTCAAAAACTGAAGATGTTACGGACATGGAAATTGGTATTTGGGATCTCCTTTGAAAATAAAGAAACAGGTATTTTTGTGTTTTTGGATAATCCTATGAATAGGGGGTGAACAGGAATGACAAACGGGGTGAATTATTCAAAATTCTATATCTGAAAATCATCTCAGACACGTAACATATTACAGATTTGAAAACTGGTATTTGGAATTTCCTGTAAAAGTAAAGAAACATAAATATTTTTTTCGGAAAATCCACTAAAGGGAAAGTGTTAAAGGGGGTGAATTTTTAAAATGAGCATATCTACAGTATATCAAAAACTTACCAGATATTACAGACGTGAATATTGGTATTTTCAATCTCTTCTAAAAATAAAGTAACACGTATTTTTTTGTTTTCGGAGAACACATTTAAGACGGGGTAAAATGACCGAAAAAGTGTTGAATTATTTTTATTAGGATACTGATAACTCCAAAACTGAAATAGTACAGACGTGAAAATTGGTATTTGTAATCTCCTTTAAAAATAAAGAAACACGTATTTTTTGTTTTCGGAAAATTCACTTAAGGGAATTGTAAAAAGGACTGAAAAGTGAGTTGAACCACTTTTATGAGGATACTTATATCTCAAAACTGAAGATGTTGCGGACATGAAAATTTGTATTAGGAATCTTCTTTAAAGGTAAAGAAACGCGTATTCTTTTGTTTTCTGAAAATCCACTTAGGGGGTGGGGTGGGTGAAAAGAACTGAAGAAAGTGTTGAATGTTTCTTATGAGGACACATATCAAATACTGAAGATGTTACAAACGTGAAAATTGGTATTTGGATCTCCAGTAAAAGTAAAGGAACACTCATAATTTGTTTTCTGAAAATACGATTAATAACTTACCACATATTACAGACATGAAAACTGGTGTTTTTGATTTTTGTAAAAATAAAGTGACACGTATTTTTCGTTTCGGACAAAAATTTAAGGGGTGGATGTTGTAAAAAGGGTTTACTTATATCTCAATTACTGAAGAAGACACAAAAGTGAAAATTTGTATTTGGAATCACCTTTTGAAAAAGGAAACACGTATTCTTTTGTTTTCGGAAAATCCAATTAAGGGGAAGGGGATATAAGTTAATTGAAAAATGAGTTGAATTCTTTGTTTGAGAATACTTATATCTCGAAAACGGAGGATGTTACGGGCAAGAAAATTGGTATTTGGAATCTCCTTTAAAAATAAAGGCAAACGTATTTCGTAGCGGGGGAGGGGGGATTGAATCAACTTAAGGGGGCGTAAAAGGAGTTGAATTATGTTTATGAGGATACAAATAAGAAGTGGACTTAAAACAATACACTCCTAGGGAGGTTTTGTCTGGGGGTGAGGAATGATGACAAAAATATGCATTTATACGAAACCGTTTGAATTTTGAAGTTAACATTCCAAATGACATCTTAGACGTTAAATAACAGGAGGTTTGAAACAAATTTAACCGCTCAGAGAGTTAAATGGGTGTTAAGTTCCGAAAACAAATATGTTCATTCCTTCCTCCGAAACGGTTTAAGGTACGAAGACAAAATTCCGGTTCCAAATCCTTGGTGTGAAATAGGAAATATTTTTTAACGTTCCAACACTAAGTGTTAAATGAGGTCAGCTCCTTAAACGAAATTATTCATCCCTCCAAATCTATTTGACGTACAAAGTTGTAATTATTCTGGAAGGGTGTTCTTTTATGTCCTAGGTGTAAAATATCGTATACTTCAAACTATTTTTCTCCTAAGGTGTTTCGATGGCGGTTGACCGTCCGAAACCCTTTCAGGTACTAACTTCTTTAAATGAAATTTGGTCTTCTGTACTCTAAATGCTAATAAATATTTAAAAAAGATTCACCCCTTAAAAAGTATATATTCCTCCATTACTGTTCGACGTACAAAATCAAAATTTCACAAGTTGGTCCCTTTTACATCCTAGATTTTAAATAAGATAGGTTTTTAAACATTCAAATTCATCCGTGTGGGGTTCAAATGAGTGTTAGATCAGAAAATAAATAATAATTCTCCCAAAAAAGTTTGACGTACAAACTGAAAGCGTATTATACAGGCTTAGCTGAGAGTGGACTCTCCAAATTGTAAAACTTTGAGTAATAATTTTCAGTTTAAAGCCGTAGCGAAGGACGGGTATTTTGCTAGTTTACCTAAAAATTATTTAACAATCTTATTTGTAGACCTAACTTCCTCTCTTTCTTCAACTTGTCTGTCCCCAATCCATCTACACGCTCAAAACATATTACCTGTTACTGCTCAAGAAACCTACAACATAGTAATTCACCAGTGTTAAAATTCAATGAATATAGTTAACAGATATAGCAATGAGTGCAGACTAGATATACAGGGACATTATTTTATTTATTCAGGGGATTCTCACTCGCCCGATCGCCTGCGCTGCGAGCCTGTCTCCCGCCAAAAACCTTCCCGTAATGTGGCCTGCGCGTGTTTGCGCACAAGATTTCCTGTACTTTATGTATATATACACACGCTCATATAATGAGAGTGGCATTGAAACAACTCACTGTGCATTAAACACGTGGACACTTTACTAAACTGAACTTTACTGTGATAAAGCTCTCAGCAGACTGCATAGGAAGAGAGCAGTGGCGCCGAGAACCGCATTACGGCAAAGTGCTTGGTGGGAGACAGGCTCGTAGCGCAGTAAAGCAAGGTAAACAAATAACTTAATTATTTTGAATTCTAAATTAAAATCTGAATTTGCTGACTGTTATTGTTAAGTTCATAGTTTTAGTCACTTTCAAGTTTATGTTAATATCATCTATCTCATCATCATTTTCATTTTCATCTTCGATATATCACTACCATCATTTATAATTAGAGTACTAATGCAGGTATAAAGCCGGTAGTAAATAATTTTAATTCTAATATTTTAAATAGGCTACCTTGTTACATTGTGTGCATATAGGCTATAACAATATTTGTAATAATATTATGCTACTGAAGGAAAGTGTATTTTTATTTCATGAAAATCCGCAGCCTGTTTCCAGTCATTCGACCGAGTCAGGAATGGAATGAATGAAGCCCCATCTAGCGGCGAGGATAGGAAATGTGCCGGCTGCCGAAGCCTGTCGCACTCCTCTGTGGCAATGATAAATGACTGATAGATGAAATGAAATGTTAATGGAAAGTGTTGCTGAAATGAAATATGACAGGGAAAACCTGTCCTGTCTCCGCTTTGTCCAGCACAAATCTCATATGGAGTGACCGGGATTTGAACCACGGTATCCAACGGTGAGAGACCGGCGCGTGTCCGCCTGAGCCACGGAGGTTACTGTTATTTCATATAAGACTTTATTTTACAAGACCTTCCATAGGAGATAGTGTAACTTTAAGATCGTATTTTTATTTAATGTAACAGTATGTGTTTCACATCATTAGATTGATACCTGTCTGAAGCAAAATAAATAAATAAATAAATAAATAAATAAATAAATAAATAAATAAATAAATAAATAAATAAATAAATAAATAAATAAATAAATAAATAAATAAATAAATAAATAAATAAATAAACAGGTAAATTCTTCTTACCCCGTCCGGGCCTTTCCGATCTCAACGTCGCCAAAAACCTAACAGTTTTCGTGTGAAGTTAAATAAAGGACATTATGTCTACTTGAACAGGCGGTGGTATATTGTGGTCGATTAATCTGTGCAGGCTAATTAGTCTGTATGGTGTCCGTGCTCGTGTATTTGTAATTACGCTGATGTTCAAAGTTTTAGCACAATAACTCTCATGGATGATTTTCCGCTAAGCACAAAATACGTGACAAACGGTCCCACGCACAGCAACAAGCAAAAGAGACCGAACGAAAGGAAATGAGGTATAATGGTTTCCATATAGTCTACCGGGTGGTGTACGTTCGTCGTTGACGGGTTGATTTTTTAATTGCAGCAGTAATGTCATCGAATGGAGTTGAGAGGCAGTATACGGTACTCGGAATCAACTCAAGTCCTAAGCGGCCCATTTAATGTTAAATGTTATATAAAAGCGGCTTATTTTACCCACCAGGTTCAGTACGAGATCAAATATGGAGAAGGGGAAAGAGGGGAAGTGTTCACACGCGGAAGAATATTTTCCTAAGTTCTTCAGTTGATTACCGGTATAACATCAAAGGGGCCGCTTACGCCTTGAGTCGACGCCGACTATAATACAGATAGAGCACACCTCAGTTAACAAAAATTTGGTCGGTCGGTCGGTCGTAGGACGAGATATTGTGTTAGCTTTCTACACTCTCTGATCAAAAGTATCACGACACCTACCTAAATATGAAGACAGTTTGCTGGTAACATATTTCGTAATGGTCGACATTTATATGATTTTGGTGAGCGTTTCGCCTTTATGACAGGCCTGACTCTGTAGAGGAGACTTTTCACCTAGTGTCGGAACGCTTCCGTTGGAACGGCGTCGCATTTTTCGCGAAGAACCGCAGCCAGAGAACGTGTTGGTATTGGGCAGTGGGGTCTGGATCAAAATCGCCGTTCTATCTCATTCCACAGGTGTTCTATTGGGTTTGTTTCGGGACTCTGGGCGAGCCAGGCCAGTGGTAGAATATAATTATCCTTTAACCGCTGGCTTACAGAGCCCGGAGCGTTGTCATATTGGTATAAACACCGAGCTGACAGCCCACGGTTGTCAGTACGAAAGCATACAAAGTATGTTGATATCCTTCTGCGTTTATAGTGCCGTGCAGTCCTGCAAGAGGGCAGAGTTCATGCCATAAGAAACATGATAATGATGATGATGATGATGATGACTCTAATGGTACGAGGTGCAACGAAATGAAACGAATATTAAAACTTCCAAATGTATCCACTGACTAGAATCTAAAAAGTATGATGATGAAAAATGACCATGAATCCAAAACAATCGGTGGATCCAATTCACAACGCCGTATTTTCTGGAATGATGCTTGTATTCCAAAGGGGTCCAAAATCCATGTCACCGGCCCCTCGTAATAGTACTAATCACTAGTAAAGCAGAACCATGGTGTTCCTCCTATAGTGGTACTAATCACAGGTAACGTAGACTCACGGTGTTCCTCGCATGGTGCTACCAATCACAGGTAATGTAGAGCCATGGTATGACACGCATAACGGTACCACTCACAGGTAACACAGACCCATGGTGTTCCCCACATACGGGTACGATTCACAAGCAACGCAGACCCATGGTGTTCCTCACATAGTGGGACTAATAACGGGCGTCAGTAACGTGGTGTTCCTCACATAGTGGTACTAATCACAGCCTACGTGTACTCATGGTGTTGCTCACATAGTTGTACTAATCATAGGCAATGTTGATCCATGGTATCACATATTATGGTACCACCCAGAGGCAACACAGACCCATTGTGTTCCTCACATAACGGTACTACTCGTAGGTAACGAAGACCCATTCTGAACACAGTGAAACCAACCCATTCGAGCGCAGCGCTCGGCAAATATTCCCGCTAGCCGCTAGCCTTTGCAGCCGAGCGCCCGCTCCCCCAACTCGATGGGATGCACACGGTGGTACTAATCACATGCAGCGCCCAGACTCATAGTGTTCCTAAGATGGTGGTACTAGGCGCAAGTAACGTCGACCCATGGTGTTCCTCACGTTATGGTACTAATGAAAATGAAAACTTACAAGCTGTTTTCTAGTCAATGACCGGGTCAGGGATGGGATGAATAAGCCCCCAACTTGCGGCGAGGATAGGAATTGTGCCGACTGCTGAGGCCTGTCGCTCTCCTCTGGGGAAATTATTATTGACTGACAGATGAAATGAAATGATAGTAGAGAGTGTTGCTGGAATAAAAGATGACAGGGAAAACCGGAGCATCCGGAGAAAAACCTGTCCCGCCTCCGCTTTGTCCAGCACAAACCTCACATGGAGTCACCGGGACTTGAACCACGGTATCCAGCGGTGAAAGGCCGGCGCGCTGCCGTCTGAGCTACGGAGGCTTACATGGTACTAATCACAAGTTATAATTACATCATCACTTGGTCGCCCCTTTTAGTCACCTCTTACGGCAGGCAGGGGATACCATAGGTGTATTCTTCATCTGTGTCCCCCACCCACAGGGGGTCCATGAGAAACATCCCCACACCATGGCGCCACCTTCTCCACATTTCTCTGTTCGTACTAAACGCTCGGGTAAATAGGTTCCCCGGACATTCTTCACTCTTCAGATTCCCACAATCACTGCAAATTAAAACCAAGCCATCCTCCATGGCGCAACAGCGCCGAAGGGCCATGACCTACCAAGCGACCGCTGCTCGGCCCTAAGCCCTGCAGATTATCAGGTGTCGTGTAGTCGGCACGACGAATCCTCTCGGTCGATATTCTTGGCTTTCTAGGCCGGGCCTACATCTCAACGTCAGATGGCTCATCAATTGTAATCACGTAGGCTGAGTGGACCTCAAACCAGCCCACAGATCCAGGTAAAAGTCCCTGACCTGTGATCTGGCCGTGAATCTAACCCAGGACCTCGTACACCCCGGGACCGGCAAATCGTTCCAAATTACCTGTTCTAATGTCGAGTATCCAGTGGCGTCACTCTTTACACCAGGCCAGGCGGCACGTTTTATTACGAGGCGACGATTTATGGACAACTGCTCGACCATGGAACCTCATTCTTTTACTTTCCGGGCGCACAGTTCTGGGACTGGCTGTACTTTGCGTAGTACTTTGAAATTCCCTAGTGATTTTTTTCTGGAGAGAACCGACGATTTCCTCGCACTACCTTCTTCAGTGCTCGTTGGTTTCTGGGTGTCAATATATGTGGCCGACCTGATCGTGGTAGTGGTGTGGTTGTATATTCACGTTTCCACTTCACAATTACGTGACTGGCGGCCGATTTAGATACATTTGCAACGTCATAAGAGTCCCTTACAGAGATCTCGCTTTTGTGGCAAACCAATGATTATCCCACGTTGAAAGTCACTACTGTAAGCTCATCTCACCTACCCGCAGCCGCACTCAGCAAGACAAACCTCTCCGCCTCCATTTATACCGGCACGATGAGTCATTTTTTGTTGTTTACTTCTGTACAGGTTTTTTTTGATTAGATAGTATACAGTACATTCTTCTACTTTTTAAAAATACTTGTTTAACGTCGCCCTAGCTCATACAAATTTCTCGGCGACGGAAGGATTCGAAAGGGCTAGGATTGGGAAGATAGCGGCAGTTGCCGGAACAGCCCAATATTCGCCTAGTGTGAAAATAGGAAACTACGGAAAAAGACATTCAGGGCTCCCGACGGAGGGATTCGAACCCACTATCTTCCGAACGCAAGCTCACTGCTGCACGACCCTAACCGCACGGCCTCTTCGACTGCTATTGCGGTGTGTGATCCTACGTCTTTCGGTGTGAACCGATCTATGCTTTGCCATCTCTGCAATACTCTCGTTTCCCAATTTCACATCTGGCGAATGCTGGGATTGTACCTTAGTTAAGGCCACGGTCACTTCCTTCCGGGGGGCGGGTTAATGGGTGTTAGAAACCCCCCCTTACCCACATGGAAATTTTACAAAAATAAAATAAACAGAAACTAATAATAAACTAAACAAACAGTCAGAGATTTATTTTTAAAACCACCAGATCTGTTGAATCTATTTTCTAAGAAGCCCCTCAAATGGATTTCAGATTGTAAACTGAACATAAAATTCGCTGTGCATCTGTTGACATTGATCTGTATTTTAATATGAGATTTTCCAGTGCACTGCAATCCGAATAACAACGTGATTCAATAGTACCAGCGTCCTTACAGTAACAAGTCATGCACCTTCATTATGTTCTATCTGTATTTTGTAACCCCCATCGGCCGATCCTGGCTACGCTACTGCTTCCTTCTCACTCCTAGGCCTCTCCTATCCCATCGTCGCCATAAGACCTATCTGTGTCGGTGCGACGTAAAGCAAATTAAAAAACACACTGGTCTTCAACCTTTTTTTGACAAAATCCACTATATCTTACAGATATTCTCTAAGGTTCTCACCACATTTAAACCTGGTGATGACAGGAATAGGGATAAGTTTCGCTTTATTGGGTTCGTCGTCATATTTCTGATTCGAGAATGAATGTTTGCATACTTTCTCTTTCGTGTATTAAGAAAGATGTGCTTTGCCTCTACAACACACATTTCTAAGTTCCACGGACCACACACTACCTACCAAGTTCAGTTTATGAGCCCAGCCAGCACTGAGGGTGTACTAACACTTTTGATAATACAACCCTAACTGCATTCATACACTTGCCCATGTAACGTGCTGAATCTGAAGTTACAGAAACTATGCTTTGGTACTGAATGTTAATTTCACACTCATCATTGCTGATGCACACTCTGTACCGAGGGTGCGGTTTGAATCACATAGCTATCAGCTTTGGGCCGATGACCTCGATGTTAGGCCCCTTTAAACAACAAGCATCATCATCATCATCAGTAAGCTATCAGCTTGCATTTGGGAGTTAGTAGCTTCGAACCCGACTGTCGGCAGCCCTGAAGATGGTTTATCGTGGTGTCCCATGTTCACATTAGGCAAATTCTGGGGATGTACCTTAATTAACGCCACAGTCGCTTCATTCCCACTCCTGTCCCTGTCCTATCCCATTGTCGTCACAGGACCTATCTGTGTCTATACGAGATAAAGTTAACTTCACTATCCACTTCTTAGATTCGTAACAACTGCAGTTCTGCATCCAGCACCAGCACCTTTCTACACCACTATCTCTTTTCCCTACAGGTGGTGTTCCATCACCTTGAAACAACACGTTTTGAGGATAGAGTTCTAATATGCTATCTTTACTTCGAATTAAACATGAATATTTGGTATTGTGTTATGTAGGAATGTTAAGGGATCGCGAGAAAAGTTCGAAATATTTCTCCATTCTCAGGTTTAAAAATTTTTTTCGACGGGAATTTGCCGCCCAGGATCCGCACATACTATGAGGACGAGTTTCGTGAGTTTACTTCAAACTGGGAGGTAGATGAATACAAACCGCAAGATACCTTTCTCAATTCAACGACACGTATTTCCAGTAACACAAACTAGAAGAGACGTCCATTAACACATGTTACTGGACAAAATTTCCCTACAGTAAGGCACACAAATGTACTCAAGTTGCCTTACGCCGTAAATACACTATGACGAAACAACAAACATGGTGTGGACTAAACGAGAATCTGTCTGTGTCAGTGAAGATAACTAGTTGATTCTCTGCTTCCAGTGAAGCAGAAAGGTGACATTCATTCGAAGCTGTATTTCACTTATTCCAATTTAAGATGAGACTGAAGACCCCACTCAGTATTGTGTGTGAAATTCAATGACTCAAATCAACAATCTATCACTCTTTTGTTTATTTTTGATACAACATACGAATGCTTTATAGGACATCTGTGTTTCAGACACATTATTGTACACAATCCGGACCACCTATCCGGCTGAGCCATTAATTCAGCTGGCTGTTCACTGGGAGGCACTGGGTTTGATTCTCCACACTTCGATGAAGTCACTCTGTCTCGTGAAACCATGTAAGGGGGATGGTTATGCTGACCGCAATGAGTTTTTCACATGGAAAGCAGCCGCCGTTAAGAAAACCAGTAACAATAGAGCCTTTGGAACCAGGGAATAGCTTTTCATTGATCATATTAGACACACGCATTTCGTGAACCAGATTTTACTTTAAGAGGAATGGAAATGCCTCTCAGCCTCTCACCAGCCAACAACAGGTGTGGTCATTCATTCCACCGCTGATATCGCTCAATGTTGTCTAATTCCGAGTTCTTTTAAATTTACTATTTGCTTTACGACACAGATAGGTCTTTGGCGAAGATGGGATCGGCAAGGCCTAAGAGAGGGAAGGAAGCGGCCGTGGCCTTAAGTAAGGTATAACCCCAGCATTTGCCTGGTGTGAAAATGGGAGACCACAAAATCCATCTTCAGGGCCTCCGACAGTGGGGATCGAAGCATTTATCTCCCGGATACAAGCTCACAGCTGCGCCCCCCTAACCGCACGGCCAACTCGCCCAATTCCAAGCTCTCCGAGACACAGCTTTTCAAGCTGATGGAACATTGGTGCATTAATTTAATGTAGAATGGCTTTTATTCGGTTTGTGGCAAGAGAAAATGTAAATCAGGGCTGATGATATCGATGTTTGGTCCCTTAAAATAGCAATCATCATCAATATCATCATCATGAAAGTGTAAATAAAGGATTATAAATAAATACCGTATATACAGCAACGTCCATTTAATTACTTTAAATTGAGATTCCATGGTCCCGGAATCTCGTTCCACAGGAATTCTTTAACGTGCAGGTAGCCAACGAGAGAGTCATCGCATATGCCCCGCAATAGCCACCGATCTCAGTCAGCATTGAACCTGCTATCATGGGAAGAGAAAGCCAATGATTTATTGACTGCGCCACTAAAGTCGGAACTTTTTATATCCAAGTTCCCTGGATGTCGTCCAGCCACCTCTCGCTAACACTGTAGGGTTAATCACGCTTCTCTTTATCTAGACTTGATTCGCGGATGAAACATCTCTCTTCGCACCTGTTAGGTGACTTTTGAAAGCTAAGTTCAAAACGCAAGTCCAGAACCCAGATGCTTCCAACAAGATATTAACGATGTGCCAGATGGAAACAACAGGTGTTACTGCAGATGATGCAATGAAATTAAAATAGCTTGAATGAAGGTGCATTTTATGTTGCCAGCTATTCACATGTTGCATGTTGCGCAAAGTAAATCTATCCCTCCTGGAGATTCCCAGAGCGCTGTATGTATGTGATAGCACGCCGCACAGACTCGTAGGTGTAAATGTCGACCATGATCCATGGATACAGAAAACATATTTTAGTAAATGTATCCAGATCATCATCATCATCATCTGTTTACCCTCCAGGTTCGGCTTTTCCCTCGGACTGAGCGAGGGATCCCACCTCTACCGCCTCAAGGGCAGTGTCCTGGAGCTTCAGACTCGTGGTCGGGGGATACAACTGGGGAGTATGACCAGTACCTCGCCCAGGCGGCCTCACCTGCTATAGTGAACAGGGGCCTAGTAGGGGGATGGGAAGATTGGAAGGGATAGGCAAGGATGAGGGAAGGAAGCGGCCGTGGCCTTAAGATAGGTACCATCCCGGCATTTGCCTGGAGGTGAAGTGGGAAACCACGGAAAACCACTTCCAGGATGGCTGAGGTGGGAATCGAACCCGCCTCTACTCAGTTGACCTCACGAGGCTGAGTGGACCGCGTACCAGCCCTCGTACCACTTTTCAAATTTCGTGGCAGAGCCTGGAATCGAACCCGGACCTCCGGGGGTGGCAGCTAATCACGCTAACCACTACACCACAGAGGCGGCAAAATGTATCTAGATACAGATTCAAATTTCATATTCTGCCCTCCTTGCAGTGGTCTTCTTCGACTTACAATATCACTCTTAAATATTTTTTTTTGCTAGGGGCTTTACGTCGCACCGACACAGATACGTCTTATGGCGACGATGGGCTAGGAAAGGCTTAGGAGTTGGAAGGAAGCGGCCGTGGCCTAAATTAAAGTACAGCCCCAGCATTTGCTTGGTGTGAAAATGGGAAACCACAGAAAACCATTTTCAGGGCTGCCGATAGTGGGATTCGAACCTACTATCTCCCGGATGCAAGCTCACGCCTCTACGCGCACGGCCAACTCGCCCGGTACACTTAAAAATCTAAGTTCTGTATTACTGCGGTGCTCACTTCTTGTGCTGTAGGATGTACTGTAGTATCTGTAAGTTTTCATATAAGTTTGCTTAAATGCTGAAGACTCGTTGCAATAAGTTCAGTGGCACATTATAAAGAGCCTGCTTTCCACAAAAAATGCCAAAACTCATAGTTCTTTCGCTTCCCACTGTCAGCAGCCCTGAAGATGGTTTTCCGTGGTTTCCTATTTTCACACCAAGCAAATGCCGGGGCTGTACCTTAACTAAGGTTACAGCCGCTTCCTTCTCACTGCTAGGCCTTTCCTATCCCATCGTCGCCATAAGACCTATCTGTGTCGGTGCGACGTAAAGCAAATTCTAAAAAAACTTATTTCGAGTTATCGAATGTTGTTTCCGTTCATTGGCACTTAAATGTCCCTCCTTGGCTAAAGGATCAATGTCGACCCTTGGGTTCAGGGGGTTCCGGGTTCGAATCCCGGACAGGTCGAGGATTTTACCCGCGCCGGTTAATTCCCTTGACTCGGGGAGTGGGTGTTTGTTTTCGTCTAAATATACATTTCTTCTTATACACACAGCACATCACATCACACCACCAACCACAGCAGAAACACACCAATAGTGGAATATATCACTCCAAATAGAATTGGCGTCAGGAAGGGCACCCAGCCATATAACTGGACATGAACGATGCGTAGTGCCGACATCCCCGCCTTCCCGCTCAGGAACCGGGAAAAGTCGAAGAAGAAGAAGAAGAAGAAGAAGACTTTGGCTGGGATGAATCCTAACTCTAAGTTATTAATCTTACAACATTTCAGAAATAAAATCAAAATTCCGAATTCATTAGGCCTAATATATTAAGGTTCTTGTATATATGAATCGTTTGTTGCAGAAACAGCACTTCTCCACTTTTTGACACTATATGAGTTATTAATACTGCCATGATTAATGCACGAAGGGCTACCAGTTTGTGCAGAAAAAACACGTCTACAATATATCTCTGCATGTCAGTCGCGAATGAAAGTTTCCATTTTGTGCAGAAAGAACACTTATCTTAGAGAGGAGTTGTTTTTACTTCAAACCAGCCCGCTTCACAAAGCAGTTGTGTCAGTTCTTTCAGTTGAGTCGCTAGAAAGAGGTGTGAAAAGAGATGCAAAAGTCGCGTTTCATATAAACCAATTTATGAAGTTTCTGTATGAGGCAAATCATGTCTTAGGTAAATACTGTTTTGATGGACTGTGCGTTCATACTTTCAAGTTGCTTATTTCTACAACCTGTCTCCCTGTGTTACCAACTAGACTAGATTATCCACAAGGCTGTGTTCCATTAAATGAAAATAAATTAGCAGACATAAAGAAGTTGGAATCTTACATACCAGAAGAACACCATGAGTTTTATAATGAACTGTTTGCATGGACAACATCAGCGCAATAGAAGTGAGAAGTATTGTTCAAAGATAAGAGACTTACATGTTACTTGTATTATATTGTGTTGTTTTGTTTTATATATTTTTTGAACTTTGGAAAGGGATATAAAAGGAGTATTCTTCTGTTTATTTTTCTATACAATGTGGTCTAATCATAATATGCACAAATAAGTAAGTCTTACAAATAACTATTAAATAATGGGTTTAAACACTGTATTTCCTCAGTACAAATAAAGTTCCTTAGTTCCTTTTGAAATTGAAATGACGTTAAAATCAATCTTACACTTCCTTATATTATCATTAATGGTGTTTGTTGCAGAAACAGCACGTCTCCACCATTTTCAACAAAGCCTGCAAAGGAACGTGTTGGACTAATTCATACAAACAACCTGTCTGTCATAATCATTTCAGCAGTAGAATAAGTATAATAAATATCGGAAGGATAGAAATGACATTACACACTACAGACAGTTTTTCCTGTTTTCTGAACAATTTGGTACGTTGGAGAAGTGTCGTTTCTGAAACAAACGATTCATTTGTTTGCCAACGGCCGTAGCCGTGTTGAAACACCGGATCCCGTGAGATCTCCGAAGTTAAGCAACGTTGGGCGTGGTCGAGAAGTGGATGGGTTGCCACGCGCTGTTGGTGGGGGGTAAGGGAATGGAGGAGCGGAAAGGAACTGGCCACCCTACCGTACGTAAACTCCGGCTCAGGTACACCCCTGCGGAGGTTCAGACCTGCCTTCGGGCAGAACACACCTTTACCTTACCTTGTATATTTGTTTAAGCCACGAACCTAGCAGGGGGAAAGGTGATACTCCCACGTGGCGCGTCCCAGGTGGCGGTTAGAGGGGGGGTCCTAACCGGTTTTCCGGCGGACTTGAGGGAAATACAATACCTCTCGCGGACCAAACATACAACCCCCTGTAGGTGGGGGACGCAGACGAAGAATACACCCACGGTATCCCCTGCCTGTCGTAAGAGGCGACTAAAAGTGACGACCAAGGGATGATCAAATTAGAACCATGAGACAGACTACTTGTGATTAGTACCACCACGCGGGGAACACCACGGGTCGCTTTTACTTGCTCGTAGTACCACTATGTAAGGTACCAAATACTGTAGGTTTGTGATTTGTAGCAATAGAGTACGTTGCCGGCTTCTACAGTACCTGCGATTCGTTCCATGGGATGAGCGACACCATGTTTCTGCTTTGCCTATGCTTAGTACCCACTATGTGAGGAACACCCCGGGATAGTGCGCGTCCGTGTGGTTAGTCCACATATGTGAGGAACGTCATAGGTTTGCGTTGCCTGTAGATAGCGCCGCAATGTGCGAAACACCATAGGTCTCTATGCCATACTGTGTGGAATGCCGCGATTCTACGCTACTTTTTGATTAGTACCGCAACATGATAAATACCATGGTTCTACTTTCCTAGCGATAAGTACCATTATGAGGGGCCGATGACTTGGAGTTTGGACCCCTTTAGACTAAAAGCATCATCGATTCAGTATTATGCTATAGACGCAGTCCCTTGGTCAGTAACACTATTGTTTCACGTTAGTTTCTGTGAATGCGAGACATTGCGGGTCGTATCCACTGATTGTTTTAAATTGATATACCGGGCGAGTTGGCCGTGCGCGTAGAGGCGCGCGGCTGTGAGCTTGCATCCGGGAGATAGTAGGTTCGAATCCCACTATCGGCAGCCCTGAAGATGGTTTTCCGTGGTTTCCCATTTTCACACCAGGCAAATGCTGGGGCTGTACCTTAATTAAGGCCACGGCCGATTCCTTTCAACTCCTAGGCCTTTCCTATCCCATCGTCGCCATAAGACCTATCTGTGTCGGTGCGACGTAAAGCCGCTAGCAAAAAAAAAAAAAAAATTAAATTGATATCCATCCATTCATTCTTCGTCCTCACGTTTTGAATTCTGGTCAGTGGAGGATTTTGGACTTTTAATTTGTCATTCCATTTCGCCTCATTTCGTACAATTAGAGGCCGATGACCTAGATGTTAGGCCCCTATAAACAACGAGCATCATCATCATCGTCATTTGCTAAAGGTATAACGCTACACTAACAGATTTTCGGCGGCTCTAACATGGGAAAGGTCTAGGATTGAAAGGTGGCCTTCATTAAGGTGCAGCCCCGATATTCCTACAGATATGAAAATGTGTGACCTCGGAGAAATCACCTTCTACGGACAGTGACGTTTTAACCAATGTTTACCATCCCGTAAATGTAAGCTGATAGCTACAAAACTCGTTCCGTGAAGTCAACTCGCTAGGTAATATTCATGTGACTCTCCCCAGTCAATATGAAGTCATCGCCGGATGAAACTATGAATTCGACCAGAGGTGCAGTAACGAAAAACTGAGACATAATGTTCAAATGCAGGTATCGACTTACGGTGGACAGAGAAAGTGAGAGTCGGGCTGAGTGGATAAATCTTTAGAGCCCTGTCCTTCTTAGTCCAAGTTAGCACATTCGGTTGCGCCTCAGGCCGGTATTTGAAGGTACTAAAATTCACCAGCTTCGTGTTTGTAAATTTACTGGAATGTAAATGAACTTCAATGTGACCAAATTCCCGCACGTCGGTCTTTGAAAACAGTTAAAGTAGTTAATGGGACATAAAACCAATGCCATTATTAGAGAAAACCTGTGCACTACTAAGGAACATCTGAGTTTTCAGTGTTCCATCGACTGTACTGCTGCATGTACTTACTTTTACACAACGAATTGTTTACTATGTCGGTACTGCCAGTTCGCTGTGTCCCAGATTCAGAATTTGCACATGAACTATAACGGACCACCTCAATCAGGTCATATAGCTGAACTGATTCGTTATTTTAGGTCGCAGTCAAATGATCTGGCTCACAGTTCTACATTCGACAAAGTTGAACTAATCAGTTCCTGCTCAGGAATACAGCCTACTCAATAGAATACTCAAAGAGAATAACTAAACTAAGTGTGTGTCCGATCCCCTAAGGTGGGTGAAAATTCTATCGCGGCAGGCAGCCGTTTTTCCTTACATCATTGGGAAAATGTGAGAAGAAACTAGAGCATTGTATTTAATGTTAAATAAAATGTCCAAATTAAATATAATCTGAATATTACCGCTTTCAAATTACTTCAAACTTTTCATCTTCCACACCTGACGCACTTGTACATATGCGAGATAATAATAATAATAATAATAATAATAATAATAATAATAATAATAATAATAATAAAATATTGCGGCTATTGCTAGCCCGGTGCATCCCTTGTAAGGCAGACCCTCCGACGAGGGTGGGGCGAATTTGTGATTTATGGAAAACTGCGTGTTATTGTAGTGGATGATAATTATGTGCGGAACGTGATCTGGCTGACAGTAAAACCCGGATCCCTGAGGTCCGAAGCCCTCTGCACTGACCATTCACCCAAGAACCCAGACATGTAAGGAAATTAATACAAATATTGAACCCTTGAACTTACCGTTCCGTCGTTGGTAATCTGCCTCGACTGCATCAGTAGAGCAATATCGTACTCTTGGATCCTGTTTTTTTTTTTTTTTGTCACATCACCGACCAATCGATATGGTTCAGAGGAGAGCATAACTACTTCAAACGAGGAGAAAACATGTGCTTACTAAAATATTCATTCAATGTAAATCACGATAACTTATTTATTAATTTGACAAGAAAAATCACTTAAAATTTTTGCAGCATGTTTTAACGCAGTCACCATGCAATAGTGAGTGGTAAAGTTTTATTGAAATTGTTTATTAATGTATTTCAAGGAATGGAAACGTAGCGTAAAATTCGTGGACAGCAAAATATGTATTTATTTTTAAAACCTGAAAATCGGGCACAATTGATCCAAAGGATAACTGAGAGTTAATCCACACGATCCGTGGAAAATCTGACCTTCAACAAGCAGGATTCCAGATTTGCATTTAATTAAGGTTATCCAACAGTCGACTATCCTATCGGATATTGGAACACCCCCCGAATGGATCAGTTGCTATGGATAGGTTGCGAAATATTACTTGAAAGAATGGTGTTCATTACAGGATCATTACAGTAATTGTCACAATAAAAAATCCAGCATGTATTGTCATCTCGTTACACCCTAAAGTTACAGAGGAATCCCGATGCTGAATATGCATCACCCCAAACAGATGTTCAGAAGGAACCAACAACACTTGATCCGATGGGATCTTACGATACATCGTTCTAAAAGAACAAAAATGCGAAATGCATCATTATGCGTTTAGAAGAAATGCCAAACACAGAAGTTAACAAAAAGTGATAAATCACTTGAAAATGTTCTTACTAAACCAACTTTCAGGTTATGAAACAATTACGTCGTTAAATTTGTTAAATACAATCCACACTTTAAAACAAATGGAAATCTTTCCAATTTACCATAACTACTACTACCATTACAAATCTGTCTACCTACACTTGTCCCATTCAACCAAACTACAAGTGATCGGTAGATCAACGTCTCACATATATAATGTGAATAAACAAGTGAAAATAAAGTACATTAACAGCTGACGAATCGAAATCACATTCGTAGTGTAAATCCTACAAAAATCAACCAAGTGTCGACACACGGAATATCATAATATATCGGACACCCGAACAATAAATCTCAAAGTAAAGAAAAAGTAAATAAATATGAACAAAAGTTCATCGAACTTGAACACGCGCGGCTAAGCAGTAAAGATCATTGTCGATTAGCCAGGCTTCCGCGTGGGACAACACTTACATTCTTGCCACTACTGATGCAACGCTATTATGGGAGCACCTTCTGGCTAGTAAGAGTTATGCCGAAACATTGCCTAAATAGTATCTGCTAATATATCTCACATTCGTATCCACTACTGCAAACACGAACATAGTTAAAGTCGATTCGCAAAAATGCCTAACTTATGACTTGAATATGTACAGACGAGTCCTAATCCTGTCGTTGAGTCAGTGTTACTGTGTCTACTCATCCTTAAGTTATATAATACACCAGTGGCGTGCATTGTGGGTATGCAGGCTAAGCCGGGCTTACCCGTTGGACTTGAGAAGCAAAGTAAGCAATAATGTAACTGTAAGTGCAACAAATAATTTTATCTTGTCAGTTGGCCATACTATTTTTTTTTAACTAAGAGCATTTGTTGCAGTATGGTTTTCTGCAGTATGCAGGAAGATTATTCTGCAGTACGAATTTCTGCATTAGCGAGGGTACGCGACACAACTACCGCTTGGCTCACCTAGCGTTGAGTTCAAAGTGACGCATGCGTAGTAACCGCGCCAGTAAGCGAGCTTGGTAAGCCGAAGACTCAACGCTGCCCGGCTTGATCGCATAGTGTAGCAGTGTGAAGCAACTTTGTGCTGGTTCATGATACGTTTATTTATTGTGATTTGGGTTATTGCTGAAACAGCTCTTGCGAGTGATAACTGACAGCAGTGAAGAACGTTCTAAAAGTACGAATACCCAGTTCATTTTTAGAATTGAAAATTATTTTTTCTTAAATGTAACAGTGTGAGAAAAACTTGCCTACTATATAGTACAGTAGGTACCAGCGTTGTTGTGCACCATGTGGCATGTTTATAGGGGCGTACGTTCTAATAATTTTCATAATAATAACATGAAACGTGGACAGTGCTGTGTCGTGAGTGCATAATTGTGTATTTACGTAGAAGTATTAGTGAAATATACGGTACGGTAATTTCTTATTAGTTTCAACTATCGTAATATATGCCATGTGAGAAACTAGAAATTGTTCAATCTGGAAAATCTTCTCCAGATATGCCCAACATTAAAGGGACGCATAAAAACAAAAGCCAATAGTACGTACGTCATTTCCAAACTTCACAGTACATTAAAATAGAATGGATTGCTGGTAGTTCCAAATTTAATAAACTGTTGCTGGCCATGTTTACTCTTTGCAAGAGACCGAGCTGTTTGGTCTGACACTGGTTATGATAATCTGAGTAACTTGCACAATGCCATTCAAAAGCATGAGAAATCGCAGTCACACATTTCTGCACTATTACGTTTGGAAAATATGAAATTGATATTCAGCTTGATGCTCAATTGCGTGCAAGCACTGTACAATATTATGAGACCGTTCGGAAAAACAGAAAGATGCTCAAGCGATTGATTGATGTTGTGTGTTTTTAGCTACTCACGAATTACCATTCCGTGGACATTCTGAGGGTGAAGATTCTTTGAACAGGAGTGCTTATTTGGGTGCATTGAACTTACTCGACACTTACGATGCGACGTTAAGTACTACACATCTAGAAACATCGACCGTGTTCCGCGGGACTTCAAACAGGATACAAAATGACTTAATAAGGGCAGTCAGTGATTTAGTTTTGGAAAAAGTGAAGTCAGAAATAAAACACGCTATTTTCGTTGCCCTTCTTGACGAGACTTCAGACATTATGAATTTGTCTCAACTATCAACCACTCTGAGGTACGTTGATTCTGAAAGTGGTTAAGTTCACGAAAGGTTCATTTCTTTCACTGATGTCAGCGCAGATCGAACAGCCAGTGGTTTGTTTGTACATGTGAAAAACATTGTTACTGAGTTTGACTTAAACTACATGTTGGTTGCACAAACGTTCGACGGAGCAGCTGTGATGGCCAGCCACACAAGTACAAGAACTCTTTCCGAAGGCCATATTTATCCATATTTATTTAGTCACAAGCTTAATATGATTTTATTACAGTCATTTTTCTGTATCAAGGAATGTAGAATATTTTTTCAGACCTTAACGGGATTAGGATCATTTTTTCACATGTCCTCTAAACGATCTCATGAACTGAATGAATTTACCGCAAAGAGGAGGCCTAGAAATGCTTCAACACGGTGGAATTTTTCATCTCGTCTTGTTCACACAGTGAAAGAACATCGCACTTCATTCCTTGAATTCTTTCGGAATGTTTTAGACGAGAGCTTAAACTGGGACAGTGTAACAGTTGTAGCGGCACAAGGTTTCATGAAATTTCTAACCAGCACTGAAACTTCCTTTTTGTTACTGATTTTTAGCAACATTTTCACCTTCACTGATATCCTTTCCAATATCCTTCAATCCAAGCATTTAGACGTCCTATATTGCTCCCAAAAAGTTCAGGAAATCAAAAGAGAGATACTAAACCTCAGGAAAAAGTGCGACGTAATTTGGGCCGAGACTCTAGTCTATCATGGTGTCGAAGACTCTCTACCAACTAAACGACAATGTCGGGAAGAAGATCTATCAAGGTATTTCCTTTACCACTCTATTTTTGACAGCATTATTGTACAATTAGACGAACGATTTGGATCATTAAACCAATTACAGTTTACTTCCTTGTTGGATCCTGTGAAGTATGAAGCGTACAAAGCTACTTTTCCTCATTCTGCTTTTGAAAGTCTTAAACTGTCCTATAAAGACTTGTTTGATTTTATCCGATTGAAGAATGAACTTACCGTGCTGTATTCGTTTAATGAATTTTATGGTCAACACCCTCATCAGTTAGTGTGTTCTCTGAAAAGCAAACAATTAGATACAGCCCTGCCTGAAGTGTACAAATTGGGTGTACTTATAGTAACTGTTCCAAGCACAATAGCGTCAGTTGAAAGATCGTATTCAGCCCTCAGGAGGATTAAGACTTATCAGAGGTCAACACAGAGTCAAGAGCGGCTATCAGGCTTGGCAGTTCTGTCCATGGAAAAGGAAGTTCTGCAACAACTGAAAAGCACAGACACATTTTATGATAATGTCATCACAACATTCATAAAACAAGAGAGACGACTAGATTTCACCTTCAAGTAGACTCAAAGAAACCAAAAATCTTGTGGAGGGACCTAATGCACAGTTTTATTAGTAGTAGAGCATACAGTGGACAATAGAAGAACTTCTCACAAAAACGTAGCAAATAAGTTACTATCAATTTTTGATAGGCCTATGTGTACAATGTAATATGCATGATATTGTTGCAATAGTGTCAGAGGTGTTTCAACTTGGCTTCAATGCTGAAGGGTGAAAAGTGTAACAGGACAGAGAGTTTTCTGATACATACATACGAGATCAAAGAGTTTCTTTTAACTGAATAGTGAGGGATGATACATGAAATAGACGAGATTTGTAGTAATCTATGTATTATCGGCACACTTTATCTTGATGCATTTACATCCTAGTGCTGAATCGGTCGACCTCGGCAATCTTCGAGATTCGTACTGGCAACCTTAGAAACACAAACTATGAATCGCTTAAACATCGTTGTGCGACATCTGGCGTACGCTTTACGTACTAGTACTGTTGTTGTTTACACAGCAAAGCCAAACTGTAGAATTCATGCTAGGAACAAGATTCGCATCGAGAAATGTTATATAATGTTATACGTATATAATGTGTATGTGACATAGTTGTTGGCTTAAGATAATAACGGTTTAGAAACTTCATATCGATCGATCATATTCTCGATTCAATTCAGTTTTCATTTTCATTCAGTTGGCAGCACTATCGGAACCGGGACAACTCCCTCCTTACTCCTCACCCCCCTACACAAATGCACCAAGATAAAGTGTGCCGATAATACTTTGATGTAGGAAACTGAATACAATAACAATTTTTATACAAAAACGCAACAATGACACGTTTGTCTTCCTTTTTCTAACGGATTATGCAATGTCATTGCGCATAAATGAACTATTTCTATACATCTCAATAAGTTAATTGCAGCTTTAAAAATTATATTGATTTTTTAAATCTATAGATGTGATGTCACTAGTTATTTTGTGTTTCCTGAAGAGCCAAGGATTTGACATGATACCGTACGCTCTGGTTAGAAGTTCTTCAATTTTCATGAGATTACACATAGGTAAGTCTTTATGGTTACAGCTTGGTTATATTCGTTTATATAATGATGCACTTTAAATTATACTTCCTACGTCCGGTAATTAGTACGTCCTACCTTGGACAGCATACCCACTTTTCAAAACCACCGCACGCCACTGTAATACACTCAGCATCCTAAATCTATCGTTGAGCCAACGTTATAGTATCTACATATCATTCATACCGCCAGGCGAAATCGAAACTGTTAACACAAAGTCCGGATATTTAAATCTGATCCTCGTTGAATCTCTAACACATGAAGTGAAATTCGATACAAAAATGAACTCGAACCTGGAAATATTACTGTGCCTATTTCGTATAATAAAGCGTGAAATCGAAATTAAACAAGTCCAAATAGTTTAATATATTCCTCAATACAATCTCAGCAAATGCAGTTAAGTTCGCTAAATAAAAATAAACTCAGCTCTCGTTTGATATTGCGTAATATCACTGAAAACAGTAATCACTACCATCACAATATTCACGGTACAACTCGAGTGTGGGGCTGCAACTGTTGTTCCATGTTAACACTCCGAACAGGTATCTACGTGAACTGTCCAGTCAAGTAACTTCCCATCGATCTACGAAAGCTAAACTCTCTTTCTAATAACATATATTTTTCACACTCACAATGTTTGCAGTCAGCGATATTTTTGTCTCGTAAAGATACAGAATAGAATTCAGTTTACAATAATAAAGTATCATCTTGTCCGTGTGTCAGAATGTATTTTGTTCGTGAGGTCGGCTATCACAAAATGCATTTCGCTGGTATCAAATAGAACCGCCAATTAGACTTAATTGCCGTTACCTACGGTCTTACATAAAATAGTAACCACGAGAGAATATCAGCTTGTACCTAAAATAGGTGTTACAACGAGGTCACTTGGATTTGACAACCTTTATATTCATCAATCGTTCTGGATTACTACAGGACATCGTTCCTCTTACACAGACTGTCTCAGAAATGTTACATCTCAGCCTATACAACATGTTACAAAAATTCCTCTACGTCGAAATACAGGACCTCTTATCCTCGGCATCCTGATTATTCTACATCACTCATAAAATACAGGCTTACTCTGCCTTTAACATCGTCCTAACTATTCTCATAATATTTCATTTACATGACAATCCATTTCCTTCTTGCTTGAAGCTTTTTGAAATACAAGCGATCCCATGATCAAACAAATTTTATAATGATCTCACAATTAACTTAACGAAATTTTTTCTGACCTGAGGAGCCAAATAGCATACCGTGATTTTCTGCATTACAAATGCACGGTGTCACAAAATATAAGTTTCCCAAAAATGCCGATTTTAGATTTTCTTCACTGGATTTCGATATAAACCGCAAATCTCGCTTGACATTACTGATGAACACGTAATTTATCATCTCAACCTTATCCTGGCGTGAATATTATTATTATTATTATTGTTATTATTATTATTGTTATTATTGTTATTATTATTATTATTATTATTATTGTTATTGTTAACATTATCATTGTTATTGGATAATTTGATATTTGACTTTATTACACTCATAACTGTTATTTTGTCGTTATCATTATTGTAACTTTTACCGTCCCGAACATTATTTCATTGATTTACATTGCAATACTTTACTTCACTTTTACATTTTTTAAAGGAATTTAAACACATTTTTTAACGTCTCGCGCGTTGACATAAAAAAATAGACAATTCGTCTCCTCAGTAGAATAACGACAAGACGCATCATCATCGTCGCAACACTTAAATTTACACCCGCCACATGTACAACGCGATGTTATGATTTATTAATTAATTAATTTAAAGGGACAAGCATTTATTTCTCTAACTACAAAATATTATATTTAAAATAGACAGACCTGTAATTTCGTTGTTGGCATGGCGTTATCTTGGCTTCATTTCATGCCAGCAACCTCGGACTTAGACTCTCATAATTGCAGGACACATTCTTCGCTTAAAACACTACCTTATAAATACACAGATTCTCACTTGGCTTGAAGCAACACATAATTTTCTTTCATGTCTAACACTTGACAAAAAAATTATTATGTGCACTTATACAACAGTTAAACCACCTCGCCCCGTCCCCCCCCCCCCTTCGTGTCGAGAACACAACTAATACAGTTCGCGGAATATTCCAACTCCTTCCTATCCAAATGTTTCACAGGTGTGATTGACCGTGAGAGACAAGCTTATCTCCGCCAGACAACAGTCCTCCCTTACTGGTTACCATAAATAACATCGTCCGCTGTAATTCACAAGAATTATCTATGAATCTGGTGTCTCCCTATGACAAATTCAGGAATCCTACAATTATTTAACTTATGATTTACTTCCCCGACCGGGATGGATATCGTGGATACAATGTTATCAATATCTCACTTGTCTCCGTTCACCATTTACCACTTGGTAATATATTCCTCATCTAAGCCAACTGGCTTTAGAGATTTTTCAAGTCTATTTAGCCCACTTTAAGCCTTCTTTTTAATGTCGCCTGACGCAGATTCGCACTCTCGGACCATTGAATGATGACTGACGCTCTTGGTTGAGGAGGGAGAATTTATGCATTTTCTAGGAACGCTCTGCTTGGCGTTATCTACTGTCGTGCAATCATTCCAATTCATGACCACTGGACCGATTTCTTCGAGACTCACTCCAGAGATTCCACCTATTCTTCCAGTCGTGGCAGTGGTGTTTACTGATTTTTCCTGTTTCTTTAAAGGGTGTAATTAATTAATTTCGTGCAGGAGGGTTCCCGCGCATTTTGACAGTATGTCCTTGACACGTGTACCCCACTCTGCCAGTGCGGATGCCAACTTTTCTCCGAGCCTAATTAAATACATTTCCAATCCGTGAACTTTAGCTTCATCAGATATTTCTTAAAATTCTTAATTACTTAATCCTTTGTTAATGACAATGCCTAAATCTCTTGAAATGAGTGTTATTATCCAGAATTTCACTATTAATTACCCGAGGTCTTCCGAAATGCTCCGACCTCGTTCCATGTTTGGTGGGCCGCTTCCCGCTGAGTGTTGTCATGCCACAGAACGCGAGATAAGTTTGCAATAAAAATGTGGATGCACTTCATCTTTTAGTCGAAATTTTAGCAGGGTAGAATTATGGGCTCAATATGAGTTTATATGCGAGCTACAGAGCATCAACGAGGAAGAGCTCGCGAGAAAGATATTATTATTATTATTATTATTATTATTATTATTATTATTATTATTATTATTATTATTATTATTGTTACGGAGTATCCGTGGTAGTTAGAGCATGGCAGGTACAGAGTAGCAAGGCCACTATTCGAGAATGTACAATTACAGAGTTACCGGATGGGCTCCGAGAGCCAAACCCACAATACTTGAACAATTAGCCCAATTTAACAATATACAGGAATTCAACAAAGGGGCAGAAGACCCCAATCATGCCCAGGAGCACTTGCTCCAAAATTACACAGTAAAGCCTGCTCGAGGCACACAGAAATCAAATTTCAAAAGAGCAATACGCTCTCAATGTTCTGGCCTATAAAAGACCACACCAAAATTGACTTTCAAGCTGACCTCTAAGGACATAAACACTGGGGTAAGATACCCAACCTACTGAGGCCTATTAAATGAGAAAAGATTAATTACATGGCCTCTAAAATATCAATTTGAGAGGAGGCGAACTGCACTCCTAATGCATTTGTTTAAAAACCTAATTTGGCTCTAGGCCACTAATGCAAGGGCTAATCCCATACTACAGAGGTGACTTTAGAAAAGAACAATTTACATTACATTAAGGAAGAATCGGTTGTGAGAAATAAGTTCACCTCAACACAATATGAGTGGGAGCTCGAGAGGGTTAAGCACACTCTATCCCAATATGTAGCTTAAAGGATAGAATAAATACAAGGTATCTTTACATTTTAGGGAAAGTTACATGGTGGAAACGCTTCGGACCCGCCCCGAGAGCTAAACTGCTGAGCTAGCAAGAAAAGAAGTTATTATACGGCCATTACCTTATTGTTGAACTGCTGTCCGAAGAAAGAGGCGCTTCCCGCCCCCTGCTAAGTACTTTACACACTGAAAGATGGAACAGAAGTGGCCCAGAGACCCCAAAATCAGCAGTTTATATACTCTCGCGGAAAGTTCGAGGCGTTTCAGGGAAGAAAACACCCGCCCACAATCACTTTATTGGCTAGGGTACAGCAACATATCCCCTTTGGAGAAGATACACCTGATTGGTTAGAAATTAATTTTAAAAATTCGGGATTGGCTAAATACAAAACAAGGGGAAAGAAAGGGGTATACAGCCAACTTAAACAATAACAGAAAGAAATTTAACAAGAAACAAACTTTTGAAATAAAAATTTCTCCAAAAAACAGTTCTTTCACTTCGCACTAGGGTGCACTATTGTTGATCTTCAGTAGTGTCCTCTAGAAGAGAAAGTTCACACTTCTTACAATAGGGAAACAAAAATGCGTCGAAAACGACCCAGTTCAGAAACTACAACATTTCCCAGTAGTGACATCTTCTGAGAAACTTGAAAATTAATACCGTAGATAAAGTTCAGACTTCCTCCAGCAGAGGAGTTTCAATTGGCGCAAATTTTAAATAAGCGGCGTGGAGGTGTACCGCCCGGTACAGACCTCCCCCCCCCCCCCCAAAAGTTCCTCCAAGGGGTAACACAGAAGAACATAACTTATGTTTGAAAATAAGGTCCAAGTTATGATGTTGATATGGAGATTAATTGCAGAAGCATTTATAAAATTTTCTAAATTTGGTTTGATCCAGTTTCAAAATACTTGTTGTAACAGTTGAGGTAATGTCTTTATGTTTGTAGGAATTGAATTCAGAAGAAAAACTTTTAATACTTGAAAGTGAAGAAAAATTTTCAAAGTCCACCAAATATTGCAGTAGAATTCCCAAGTGTAGTAATTGCTGATAGTAAATGTCCATGTAGTTGATTAAATTGGATGGCCAGACCGGCCGCTGCAGCTTGTGTCCAGAGGAGGCCGCTCGGACCCCTCAAGTACCCTGAGATACCGCTCGCCCGCACTATGAGAGGAGTAGTGGTGTAGAAGCACGCCGCGCCCGCGGTGAACATATACAGGCTGCAGGTCAGTAGCAGGTCGTGCGCCGCACATCAGCCTTGGCCGGGAGGAGGGCTCGGCTCGCCGTGCACATGTCGTCCTCGCTGGAGGAGAGGGGGCCCTTCCTGTATCCCAGTCCCGGCACGGCGCCGCGCGGCTGCGGGGGCACTGAAACATTAAAGCTAGGCGGCAGAATTTGTTGGACCATCATAATTTTTTTGAGGGCACAGGCTTTGTGGAGAGGTTGAGGTGCCAGCGGCGTGCAGATATCCATGGCATTTAATAAGCCACTGTGTAGAGTGGAGCAGGAGACGGGAGCGTGGTAATGGCCGTGGCAAGGACAGGATGGCCGTTTAACGGTTCGGGGCAGGTTTTACAAAAATGCTTACATATAAAACAAAATATTATAGAAGGGGCAGAAAGCCTTAAAAGTGAAACTCAAAAAAAAAAATATATAAGCTTCATATTCCTTTCAAAATTATATGAAGCAAGTTAGCGCAGAAATTATACAGGTTTCACCTGCGACAGGTGAACCCTAAATATCCTCTCGGTGGCTGGATTGCTTAATAACAACGTAACCGGTGTAAGGAAATCGAGAATTATGCACGGCCCATGAAATCTGGGGGCAAGCTTGCACGCGGGAACAAAATTCTTGACCATCACTTGGTCGCCTACCTTCAATTTGGTGGGTCTCCGTCCACGATCATATCTTTCCCTAACCTTTTCATGAGACACTTTAAGATTGGCTTTAGCCTTCTTCCAAAGATCTTTAATGTTGTCTGGGTCTATTGTCTCAGGTAATGTCACTCAGAGACCAGAGGTTAGAGAGCGGCGTGTTGGGAATGAACTTAAACATCAAAGAAGCTGGAGTAAATTTATGTGATTCATGAACCGCCGAATTCAAAGCAAAAGCTAACCAATGCAGGGACGTGTCCCACCTGGAATGATCTTCATGATGATAGGCAATAAGCGCGGACCTGAGATTACGATTAACCCGTTCAGCCAGAGATGGTTGAGGGTAATAAGCAGAAGTAGTTACATGAGAGATGGACAAGTCAAAGCAGAATTTACGAAAAAGATTTGATGTGAACGCCTTAGCATTATCAGACACAATATATTGGCACGGACCAAAAGAAGCAAAAATAGAATTTAGGCAAGTAATGGTGGACTGAGCGGTAGCCAGCTTAGTCGGAAATAACCAGGAAAATCTTGTAAAACCATCTACGCATACAAAGATGAACTTGTTAGCATTTCCCTTCGACTGGGGGAAGGGTCCTACATAATCAATATACAGGCGTTCCATGGGGCGCGACGCTTGGTGAGAAGACAAAAGGCCTACCTTGGTGGACATGGTTGGTTTACTAAGCAAACAGGATTTACAAGCCTTTACTTGTTCACGGATGTCACCGTCCATACCCTTCCAGATGAACATTTCACGAATTTTCTCACGAGTTTTAAAGATGCCTAGGTGCCCTCCTAATGGGGTTTCATGATAATACTTGAAGATCATAGGTACAAGAACCGCTGGAACGACAACCTTCATCATCTTATCATGCCTTGATGGGCAACATAAAACACCATTCCTCAGAACATAAGGGACGACATGATCCCCAGAAGAAAGGGTTTCCATTATCGGAGCCAGCGTCGGATCTTCACGTTGGTATTTCTCGATATCCCTAAAGAGCATGGGAGCATCTGTTAAGATGGCATTAACATCAGATAGTATGGACTCGGGAGGTGATGTACTGTCGACCGCTTCATGGGTCTCGACGTCGTTGGAAAACATACGGCTGAGTCCATCAGCGACAACATTTTCGGTACCTCGGATATGCCTGACATCGAATTGGAAGGCAGAAATACGGATGGCCCAACGGGCTATACGACCAGTACGACGCGACCCAGCTTAAGGCTTGATTATCTGTCTCCAAGTCGAATTTGACATGTTCCAGATAGAGACGGAACTCTTCTAAGGCAAATAAGACTGCCAAACCTTCGAGCTCATATATGGAATACTTTGCTTCTTGAGCCGATAACGTCCTAGATGCATAGGCGGTGGGTCGCCTCCCTAGTTCAGTCTCTTGAAGAAGGACTGCAGCTACCGACGACGACGCGTCGGTTTGGACGATGAATTTCTTCGAGAAATCAGGCATAGCAAGTACAGGGGCATTACAGAGAGCTAATTTAAGATCTTCAAACGCTGCTTGTTGAGAAGGTCCCCACTCAAATTTGATGCCTTTCCTACGAAGAAGGTTCAAGGGTGCCGCTCTATTAGCGAAGTTAGGAATAAACTTCCTGAAAAAATTCACCATACCAATAAACCTGGCGATACCTTTAATGTCCTTGGGAGGTTTAAAATCACGGATGGCCTGTGTTCTAGAATGATCGACGGCAACAACATCAGGTGACACAATATGCCCTAGGAATGACATAGAGGGCTTAGCAAAGGCAACCTTGGACAACTTGACAGTTAACCCAGCCTTACGAAGGCGATTGAGAACTTCTCGCAGATGATCTAGATGTTCTTCAAAGGTCTCCGAAAATACGACAACATCATCCAAGTAGTGATACAAGTACTCAAATTTGATGTCGGAGAAGACCCTATCTAGCAGCCTAGTGAGTACAGCTGCACCCGTGGGGACCCCGAAAGGCACGCGGTTGTATTCGTATAAATTCCAGTCCGTGGCAAACGCTGTAAGATGTTTAGACTCTTCTGCAAGGGGAATTTGATTGTAGGCCTGATTCAGGTCCAAGATAGTAAAGAACTTGGCCTTACGAAACCATGAAAAACAAGAATGAAGGTCAGGAAGGGGCACAGATTGTAACACCACCTTCCGATTGAGAGCCCTATAATCAATGACAGGCCTGAAGCCACCTTGGGGTTTCGGGACTAGAAAAATAGGCGAAGAATACGCCGACTTAGAGGCCCTAATAATACCATCCTTCAACATCTGATCGATGATTTCTTTCAGAGCCTTCATTTTTGGTGGAGATAGCCTATAAGGTGGAAAACGTACAGGAATCGAATCCGTGACCTCAATTTTGTATTCAATAAGGTCAGTAACACCAAGAGTATCAGAGAACACCTCTGGAAACGACTGACACAACTTACGAATACTATCAGCCTGCTCCTCAGGTAGATGTCTAAGGTCTAACAACATCTCATCCTGGGTAGGCGAAATAGATGAACATGATGCAGAATTACATTTTAACAAGGGGATTTTACAATTGGAAGCAAATTTGAATGTGCACGATTTACTCTGAAGATCGAGCACACGACCAGTGTGAGAAATGAAGTCCGCTCCCAATATGATGGGGCAAGACAAGTGCCTAGCCGCAAACAGTTTGGTTTTCCATGTAAATTTAAAAATACGAATTTTGACCTGTACAGAACCTAGAATTTCTAATGGAGATGAATTAGCCGAAACATATTGAACAGTAGATGAGCCATAGTCAGGTAGTTTACAAACAGATTTCAATTTTGAATACCATTGGTCCGAAATAATTGAACAAACACTGCCTGAATCTAATAGAGCGGTTATAGGCTCGTTATTTAACTCAATCTTAAGAAAAGGAACAGGTGCGGGGGAATCCACCGCAATCCTAAGACACTCTTTGGGGCATTCAAAAGATGGATTTGCAGATTGAACGTTCTCTGAATTTTCGACCAGTTTACCAGGGTCTGAGCCTCGGGAAGGGGGATAAGTCGACTCAGCCGAAGCCCCTAGTCACATTTTATTATTGATATTGGTGGAATTTGCACCAGAAGTTGAGCAGGAGGGGGTGCTATTTGAATTTGGGCAATTCTTGGCGATATGTGAGAAAGCCCCACATTTAAAACAGCCTTGTGATGAGCCAGCTCCATTATTTGCCCTACTAGATTTGATCAATGGACACTTGTTCCGAAGATGGTCAGGCGACCCGCAAGCGTAACATTTACGAGGTGTGACTGATCGGCGAGGTGGAGGCCGAGTATTACTAAAAGGAGGCGGGGGTTCTTTCGCGACACGCAAGGAATCGGCGTATCTCACTCCTTCCGCTGAGACGGCCAACGCTTCAAGTTCAGAGAAGGTTTGCGGGCACGCCGCGAAACACAAATATGACCTATAGGATGGTGAAATTCCTTCTACAATAGCCTGTACAATCTGATCTTCAGGAAAATGAAGAGCAAACACCCTAGTATAAAACTTAATGTCTTGTATGAAATCAGCCAGATTTTCATCCAATTTCTGTACTCGATAATAGTACTTCTGAATCAGAGATGACCTCGCGCGGGCGGGAATAAAATTTGCAAGCAAATGTGCATGAAAATCTTCAATAGATGACTGTTCAGCTATGGCTCTTACTATTTTGTCAGAGAGATTACCAATTGCATAAGGATAGATGATTTGCAAAATATGACATGCAGAAAGAGAAAAAACAAGGGCATGATCCTGAAATTCAACTAAAAACCTTAAGAAAGAAATAACTTCACTGGTGGTGTTGACAGAAAACTTCGAGATACCTCTGAGCAACATTGCCAATGGATGGGGCAAACTGCTGAACCCAGGTGACATAGTCGGTAAGGGTTTAAGTGGCAAAGAAGTTAATTCAGAACGTACATTATTCAATGAGTTACGGCGTTCAGACTCGTTGTCCAATGGGGCAGAGATAGTTTGAGCAGCAACGGTTATCCTATTGACTTCTCCCTTAGGAGGCTCTTCCTCGCTACCTGCATTCATCGGGGTGGGTTGATCGATTTTGGGAGGAACTTCATCAGTTAACAATTGGGTAACCTTACTGGATAATTCAGAAATATTTTCAAGCAACATACTAGCTTCCTTCCTCTGAACGTCATTCAACTTCAGAGACAACAGATCGTTAACTCTATTTGAAAAATGATATAGCCTGGCTTGCACACGCTTAATTTGATTAGGAGAAGGATCATTTTCGTCAAAAAAGCTAACTACAGTTGCTAGCCCAGTAGTATTCTCGGTGATCGTGAACGAGAGTCGTCAATTTCTTTCTCTCCCAAAGTGGGGATGGAAATGGGCAAATCAAGGGACTCTCTAAGCTTGTTTGTGTCTACTGCAACCGTGCCTCCAGATTCCACATTTCTGATAGTTAACTCATAGATCAACTTTTCCTTGCGCAAATAGTTAAGATGGAGAACATCGCGAGGGCCGGGCATGATGACAGAACAATTTTGAAAAAATCAAAAAATTCCAGCAACTGAGAAAATTGTTAGTGTTCGGAACAAAACAATGTTTAGCCGTCAAAAGGGGTTAAATTGAGACCTATTCAACCACGCTCTGCTACCACTTGTTACGGAGTATCCCGTGGTAGTTAGAGGTGAAAGAAGGTGCGGGTGTGAACGGGTCTCAAGCTACGAAATTAGAGTTCATGTAAAATTTAACAAGGTTATATTTTCTTTATAAAACAAAAAAAAAACAAGCATGGCAGGTACAGAGTAGCAAGGCCACTATTCGAGAATGTACAATTACAGAGTTACCGGATGGGCTCCGAGAGCCAAACCCACAATACTTGAACAATTAGCCCAATTTAACAATATACAGGAATTCAACAAAGGGGCAGAAGACCCCAATCATGCCCAGGAGCACTTGCTCCAAAATTACACAGTAAAGCCTGCTCGAGGCACACAGAAATCAAATTTCAAAAGAGCAATACGCTCTCAATGTTCTGGCCTATAAAAGACCACACCAAAATTGACTTTCCAGCTGTCATCTAAGGACATAAACACAGGGGTAAGATACCCAACCTACTGAGGCCTATTAAATGAGAAAAGATTAATTACATGGCCTCTAAAATACCAATTTGAGAGGAGGCGAACTGCACTCCTAATGCATTTATTTAAAAACCTAATTTGGCTCTAGGCCACTAATGCAAGGGCTAATCCCATACTACAGAGGTGACTTTAGAAAAGAACAATTTACATTACATTAAGGAAGAATCGGTTGTGAGAAATAAGTTCACCTCAACACAATATGAGTGGGAGCTCGAGAGGGTTAAGCGCTCTCTATCCCAATATGTAGCTTAAAGGATAGAATAAATACAAGGTATCTTTACATTTTAGGGAAAGTTACATGGTGGAAACGCTTCGGACCCGCCCCGAGAGCTAAACTGCTGAGCTAGCAAGAAAAGAAGTTATTATACGGCCATTACCTTATTGTTGAACTGCTGCCCGAAGAAAGAGGCGCTTCCCGCCCCCTGCTAAGTACTTTACACACTGAAAGATGGAACAGAAGTGGCCCAGAGACCCCAAAATCAGCAGTTTATATACTCTCGCGGAAAGTTCGAGGCGTTTCAGGGAAGAAAACACCCGCCCACAATCACTTTATTGGCTAGGGTACAGCAACATATCCCCTTTGGAGAAGATACACCTGATTGGTTAGAAATTAATTTTAAAAATTCGGGATTGGCTAAATACAAAACAAGGGGAAAGAAAGGGGTATACAGCCAACTTAAACAATAACAGAAAGAAATTTAACAAGAAACAAACTTTTGAAATAAAAATTTCTCCAAAAAACAGTTCCTTCACTTCGCACTAGGGTGCACTATTGTTGATCTTCAGTAGTGTCCTCTAGAAGAGAAAGTTCACACTTCTTACAATAGGGAAACAAAAATGCGTCGAAAACGACCCAGTTCAGAAACTACAACATTTCCCAGTAGTGACATCTTCTGAGAAACTTGAAAATTAATACCGTAGATAAAGTTCAGACTTCCTCCAGCAGAGGAGTTTCAATTGGCGCAAATTTTAAATAAGCGGCGTGGAGGTGTACCGCCCGGTACAATTATTATTACACTGCGAAATCGATTAGGGGGACGGGATTGTTGCCCTCCACTTTGTGTGGAGAAAACATTACATATTTATTTCATTTCAGCCGCCTGAATGTAGGAATTATAAAAACTTGTTCAAACCCTGCTGTTTATTCAGCAAATTCAATCCTTTTAATTTCTTTAAATATTAAGAAAAATACTAAGCGGAAATACGCACAAAATGTCGTTCGTCTCGGCTAACGGAATTGTACAGCTCCACAGCAAGTAGTGGAGAGCCGCGGAGCAATGTGTATCATGTTCAACGACGAAGGGTAGCAGGGGTATATTTTTGCCAAGGTCACCCGCTTCTCGCCCGCATTCGTCCTTCTGGCATTCTCACTCAGTCAATGTGTGTGTTACTGTGTAGTCAAACTCAAAATTACTTTTAAATTATATAATCATGCCGTACTTCTATTTGAATGTAATACATGCGTAATTGTTGTTCCATTGATGAAAGTTTTATTCTATAGTATTATTATTGCCGCACATAAGTTGCTAGACGGTCAACCTTTATGTGTACCGGGCGAGTTGGTGGTTAGGAGCGCGCAGCTGTGAGCTTGCATTCGGGAGATAGTGGGTCCGAATCCCACTGCTGGCAGCCCTGAAGATGGTTTTCCGTGTTTTCCCATTTTTTTTTGCTAGTTGCTTTACGTCGCACCGACACAGATAGGTCTTATGGCGACGACGGGACAGGAAAGGGCTAGGAGTGGGAAGGAAGCGGCCGTACAGCCCCAGCATTTGCCTGGTGTGAAAATGGGAAACCACGGAAAACCATTTTCAGGGCTGCCGACAGTGGGGTTCGAACCTACTATCTCCCGAATACTGGATACTGGCCGCATTAAGTGACTGCAGCTATCGAGCTCGGTAAGTTTCCCATTTTCACACCAGGCAAATGCTGGGACTGTACATTAATTAAGGCAACGGCCGTTTCCTTCAAAGTCCTAGCCCTTTTCTATCCCAGTGTCGCCATAAGACCTATCTGTGTCGGTGCGACGTAAATCCACTAGCAAAAAAAATGTGTCTATCGAAATTCGCTCAGAGAACAACAAAAACATACCATTTAACGGCTAGTTTTTCAATTTTGATGTATCCCCCATCCCTACGTTCTTGACCCAGGTACTTTTTATTGTCCATGCATTTCTGTGACCCCCCCCCACACACACACATTCTCTTCTTATTCCCAATCGCCGCTAGTGATGTTAGGCCTAGTTGAATACCGGAATTCCAAATCTCACTCGTTTCACCTTCCAGATTTAGAGTATTTGCACACTGGACAAATTATTACGTCCAGAACATCACACAGACTTCGTCGCACTTTTTTGCAAAGTCACATACAAACATTACGCCATTGAAAACTACATTGTCACGTTATCTTACGTCATACATTGTCATGGTTCTCTTTCACCGCGTCCTGTGGAAACAATTACAGTAGTTATTCCGCTGGGCCGAGTATCTCGGACGGTAAAGAGCCCAGCTTGGCAGGTTCGATCCTAGCTCAGTCCAATGGTATTTGAAGAGCAACCGACGCGAAATCGGGAGGTTGTGGGTTCGGATCCCACTGGTGTTCGGTTTGCCAATTTTGTTCTGTACTTAACATCCCTTCAACAAGCACTATATGTACGGAACACGACCTAACAGGTTGAAGGTTGATTTCGATTACGTCAACCTTGTCTGTCAATTTACTGGCACGTGATAGAACTCCCGACGGACAAAGTTGTGGCACCTCGGCGTGTGCGAAAACAGTAAAAGTAGTTATTGGGACGTAACACCAATAACATTATTAATTATCGATCTTCCCATCGGACAGTGTAACCGTTATATTACCAGTTCCTAAGTGAAGGAATAAGACGGCCGAAGGCGACTTACAGGATTGTACAGGGTAGTAGCCCTCGATTTAAATCATCAATGTCGACATTTAATTGGAGTCTCCCGGTGTGGAAATCCGGCCTCGCGGTTTGGGCTTGCGAGCCTGTCTCCTACGCGGAGGCCCCGGGTTCAATATGATCGACGAGGTCAGGGATTTTTGCTTGGATCTGAAGGCTGGTTCATAGAGCGAGTTGGCCGTGCGGATAGGGGCGCGCAGCTTTAAACTTGCATTCGGGAGTTAGAGGAATCCAACCTCCACTGTCGGCAGCCCTGAAGATGGTTTTCCGTGGTTTCATATTTTCACATCAGGCAAATGCTGGGTCTGTGCATTATTTAAGGTCACGACCGCTTCTTTCCCACTTCTAGCCCTTTGCCTATCCTATCGTCTGCCAAAGACCTATTTGTGGCGGTGCGACGTAAAGCAACTTGTAAAAAATGTCTTTTTCGAAGATCACTGAGCCTACGTGAGAAGAATTGAGAGTTATCCCACGGTGAGGTACCGGCCCCGGTCTAGAAAGCCAAGAATAACGGCCGAGAGGTTTCGTGGTGATGACTACGCATCACCTCGTAATCTGCAGGCCTTCGAGCTGAGCAGCGGTCGCTTGGTATGCCATGGCCTATCAAGGCTATAGCGCCTTGCGGCATGTGGTGGGGTCTCCCTCTGGGGCTTCCCTGGCATTTTAGAGGAGGAAAGGTGACGTACTGTTTGCTTTGCCAGTCTTCACATAGTCTCCTTTGTGTTCGTTGTGATGTAGATGCAATGATTTATAGCGATTAATGGTGCCGATAGTTGTCCGACTCATTGACGGAATGGTCAGCGTTGAGGCCTTCGGTTCAGAGGGTCCCGGTTTCGATTCCCGGCCGGGGACTTTGTGTTTATGTTTATCCCAACACTTCCCTCTTCATATTCAAACACACTACACTACCAACCACCACAGAAACACCCAATAGTGATTACATCCCTCCAAATAGGGTTGGCGTCAGGAAGGACATCTGGCCGTAAAACAGGGCCAGATCCGCATATGTGTGGTACAGCTCACACCCGCGACCCCGCAAATGTGGATAAAGCGGTAGAATAATAATAAGAAGAAGAATGGTGACTATAGCAGGTCTCTAGTTCTCCTGGAGTACGTATGTACAGTATGTGACGTGGAGACTGGAAATGGTCACCTGAGATGGTAAGTTCACTGGTTGAACATAATGTGTGCCATAGTAACGATACCGGTCCAAAGTGCTGCATTCTTTCTGGTAAAGTTGAAGCTTAGCAAGTCTAAAGACAGCGATGACCATAGCTAAGAACTGCCATATTGCTAATTTGTTCGGAGAAGAGCCAGCAGTGATATAACGCGGCAGATGTTGGGCAGTTGGCGCAATATTCAGTGCTCGGGGGAGGACCAGCTGCGACTTGCGTCACCCAGACACTGGAGTGGGTGCAGTATGGAAAGCAGGAATATCTCGATTGAACCACGCCTATACCTGCTCGTACTGGAACTGGCGCCTGCCTTCGTTGCTTACCACTAAACCCTTCCGCTCCAGCTGAGCTGGATTACAGTGTATTCCTTCTTCTGATCTACTTCACAGACAAAATTAATTCTGACGTCGACTCATCTTCTGAGCCGAACTGACTGGCTCCGATAGTATAGACCAGGATGGCAGGTTCGGACCCGGCTCAGTCCAGTTGTAATTGACTTTGCAAAAATACTCCCTCCTCGTGTCGGTAGCGTTATCGGCACTTAAAAAAACTCATAAAAACTGATAAATTATTAAACTGTCCTGGCACTTTTATCGTTGAAAATACGCATCCTAAATCGAATATTTCAGGGGATTATCCACTCAAGATTGAATCCTGCACATTCATGGGGTGACATTCCCATTAATGTGCGAATTATTTTTTACATTATTTATACACATTCAAGAACTGGTGTAGGTCTGCTGGCGACATTATGTTCATACGGTCTGTAGATATTGCTTAGGTAACATGTTTTTCCTTACTTTCTTCTATTGTGTCCTATTCCTTGGTTTTTGTGTAAGTAAATCTTTCTATTCCATTCTGTCTTCTTTTGCTAGTTGCTTAACGTCGCACCGACACAGATAGGTTTTATGGCGACGATGGGATAGGAAAGGCCTAGGAGTTGGAAGGAAGTGGTCGTGGCCTTAATTAAGGTACTGCCCCAGCATTTGCCTGGTGTGAAAATGGGAAACCACGGAAAACCATCTTCAGGGCTGCCGACAGTGGGATTAGAACCTACAGCCGCGTGACCCTGACCGCACGGCCAACTCGCCCGGTTCTTCTTTTGCCTATGTGTCTGGTTCACAAGTGAGCGCACTGGATGTGCGGTACGGGTCGGTAGCTGTAGAGTTGCATTCACGAGGTAATAATATTTTCCCGGGCTGAGAGGCTCAGACGGTTGAGGCGCTGGCCTTCTGACCCCAACCTGGCAGGTTCGATCCTGGCTCAGACCGGTGGTAATTGAAGGTGCTCAAATACGTCAGTCTCATGTCGGTAGATTTACTGGCAGGTAAAAGAACTCGTGCGGGACTAAATTCCAACACTTCTGCGCCTCCGAAAACCATAAACGTTGTTAGTGGGACGTAACATTATTATTATTATTATTATTATTATTATTATTATTATTATTATTATTATTATTATTATTATTATTTCGTGCGGCTATTGCAAGCTTGGTGCAGCTCTTGCAAGGCACATTCTACGACGGGGGTGGACGGCCATCTGCCGTGTGTAGGAAGTGTGATGAAGGATGGTGTTGTGTGTGATGTGTGCTTCGCAGGAATTTTGGGGCAGCAAAAATCCAAGTCCTCAAGCACAGATATTAACTATTTAAGTTTAAAATCACCGACCCAGCCGGGAATCGAAACCGGGTCCCTCTGAACTGAAGACCACTACGCTGAACGTTCAGCTAAGGGTCAGGACATTCAGCAGATATTGAACTCGGAAGCCCTGAGAATATTTATCACTATTTCCAATTTTTAAACTGGGTGAATCTCGGGGCTATACCTTAACCCATTAGTTCCCAACCTATGAAACAAAACTTAATATTATGAAAGTATTTATTTTCCCACACATTTATATCTTAATTGAGGTAAATAATCGGTTTACAAAAAAAGGAGCAATTTACAACCATAGAAACGACATGGCCCGATATGGGAACAATGGGACAATGCCCTTGCATGCCCTTACAACTCACTTTTGGTACTCTGGTGAACAATGAATATGTAGCAAGGCTTTACACTGGACCCACTGCATTGTGGTGTTCCTCTTGCATAGTTCCCATCGTCCCTGACGTCCTGCTGAGATCAAATGATGCCAGGTACTTGCTTGGGAGTGAAGGAAAGGGAACCACTGGGCCCAGATCTTCGGCCAGTTTGACTGTAAGTGAACGTGCCACTAACAATGTGCCTTGTGAATTGAAGCTGCTCAAGCTTCATGTTGGATTAAAGAGTGGTACAGATTTTCCACGCTGCTACTCTCAAAATGTTGAGCGTGTTCATGAGAATAGGCCAGTACCATATTTTAGAGGTAATTGCTGGCTTGTATTGAGATACTGAACCCATGACCTTTGTGCCCTAAGAACATTATGCATAGTGTAACAATTAAACTAAAAGTTGGATTCTTGATAGCATGGACTTGGCACGTGACGAGGGGGTGATTACCTTCGGTCCCACGCTATGGGGTACGTGACGTCAACCACACGTGTCGACGGCGGAAGAATCTCTAGTCATTTTTATGAACTATTTCAAAGCGCGTGTACACGGCGTGACCACGCCAAGTCAAAAAAATATAGTGCCTATCAAAGGAGGTCAATCATCTCACAAATCGAACCCGTAAAATTTTTAAATGTCCATGAACACTACCATCAGAAATGTAGCAAGCATGTAGTCACTTTCAAAACTCTTGAAATTACAGTTTAGGTAAGTCAGAAAATTTAGAGAAATTTTCTTGGCGGCAAAGGGAGAGATCCGAAGAGAGGGGGTAACTGCTATAAATATGAAGGGACGCCATGACGAAGCTTCCTTCTCCGGCATTTGTGATACAAAGCGGACGAAAAATTGTTGAGCTGCTCTGCGAAATCAAACCAACGAAAGTAGACTGAGTTCGACTGCAGATTTTAGCCATTGCGGCTAAGTCTTGACTCCATGGGAAGATAGTTTTCTTGAGAGAAATAAGTGTATCAGATAGGACGGTCAAAGTACTGAAATATTCTAATGTGATTAAGTAATTCGTGTGCCGAAATAATTATAGTCCATCGTGTGCGCCCAGCAAACAAGTGAAGGGTATTTTCTTTTTTTTTATGCTTTATTCCAGGAAACCTGAAGAAACACAATGATATGTACAGCCATGAATGTAAAAATGGCTAAATAAAATGCCAGGGTCGCAGGTGAGCCCTATGACGAACAATGGTGTGACTACATAAGGTAATGTGACTTTCCATCTTACTGCCTCTTATATCTCGTCTCGTGATTTCTTAAAGTGTATTTGCATGGGGATATACGACGCAGTGGTCGCCCTACTAAGTTTTGGTAAATGTGAGAGTACGACTAAAAGAGTCATTTGTTTTATTTTCCACTTGGATAAATTTTTGAAGTCTTGCGAGGGCCGTATAATGTTGTAAAAAGTTATTGAATAGGGTTCTGAAGTGATATCACGTCCAATGTAGATCGTCATCCGTGTGAGTGTACTGCCTGTATTTTGTGATGTCGAAGTAAGATGTTCATTCGATGTAAAATTCTTCTGTCGGCAATTTGACGTTAATAATAATAATCCATGGTTACTCATTTTCAATCGAGAGGAAGCGCGCTGTCGGGTGAGAGCCAAGGGAGATGAATTTGGTCACGGAGAGAAACGTTCTTTTTTTCAATGCCCATTTTAAACTATGTCTGACTGACAATAAAAGGATCTAGTAGAATGTTTCAGTCATTTCTCGTAAAAATCAAGTTATTAAATACGATATCATTTATGCGAAGTTATTCATGAGTAATGCATTGTGCGATATTAGATGTTGGGATTTCTAGTGGGGATTTTATTCCAGTTCTTGGTCGATGGTAATTGTGGAGCTGGGAAACAGAGGTTAGTTTTGTGAATCAGGTTGGACCTGTCATTGAAGCCGGGACCCGGAAGCCCGAGGAATGTTTTATATGAGTTGAGATGAGATGTGCGAATCAGGTTAGAGTCCTGTCATTGAAGCCGGGATATGATAGCCCGAGGAATATTTATAATGTTGAGAATGGAAAGAAATTCATAGAAATCCATAGCGGTATAATTGGCGACGCGTGTAATTAGTGTGGGCATCTTGAAGCATAATCTGTGCATTTTGTGGGTTAGAATATCGTATTTGTTTAATTATGTCGGCAGAGTTTAAAGGGAGCATTTTGAGAAGTCAGTCATCTGTGAATAAACCAGGTGGTTCCTGTAACTGCCAAGCGAGCATGGGGTGAGAGACCTAAGCCGACAGCGGGGATGATAACGGGAATAGGAGTGGAGTCGAGATTGTACTTTAATTCTCGGCCAGGAAAACGTTAAAATGCTGGATTTAGTTGAAAATTCATAGCCGGTAATGATCTAAGTATTGTGAAATACTGTAATTGGGGACGTAATGAACATTTGAAACCATGAACGTTGAGTATAAGGAACAGAGTAACCCAATTTCAGGGTTGTCCAAAATATAGGGCGATGGTCGTGATTGATCGGTTTGTCTGTGAGGGGTGTGCAAAATTTCATAATGGTAATGACGAGATATGACATCGTAATTATATGGCGAGTTGTTTGGTTTGTACGTAGATTATTAGGATATCCAAGTGTTAATAACGGTTAGGATTAGATTAGATTTTTAAGCATGATATCACGAGATGAGATATATAGCTGGACATGAATGATGTAACAAATTCTTTTCCAGCCAGATAAACATCGCAATATTGAATTCACATCACAGCTGCGTAGAAATTTGTGAGGAAACCAGAGTCCGCGGAGTTGAAATTTGTTGTTTGTTAATATTTCGTTAAATCATTTAAATTTATTAAATTATTAAATTCAGTGAAACCGCATTTTGAAATAACTTTAATCAAGCGAATAACTTGGAGATGCATTCTGGAAATTTTAGTTTGTTGTCTGGGGAATATTAAAAATAAAGTAAAGATTAAAGGGACATATCCGAAGGAAATGGATTTTACTGCCACAAAGTTTGTGAGCATTGCTGTTGTTGTAATTATTGAACTTTGATTGATTGAGCAATGAATGTGCTGGGGATAGTAAAGTGGAACTTTGGTCATCAACCGATGTAACTTAATTGTATTTAGCCTTCAGCTTAGAAACTTGGATGGTCAGGGGGTCATCAACCTCAGTGACTTAGATTAGGGCCATATGCCATTGTAGCATCATTTCCTTGCGGTCATCATCCACAATGACTTTAAAGTAACTTAGAAGATTAGATGTCGGTCCATGACACAGACGCAGGTCACATCGATTCAATTGAGGGTCCATGCCGTAGAACCACTGTGTGGCACACACCGATTGGACGGCCTTAATTATACTCAGAGTCCAGAGTTCGTGTTACGGGGGCTGGACCATAACGAATCCCTATGATGGTACATGTGATCTCACATGGAAGCCGAATTTAAGGATTTCCAGACTTTCCTTTCTTAAATGATTAATAATTGAGACAATGGTTTCTAGTAAGAATGCCCATCAGGCAATTACGTTAAAGTCTCACACCAGTGTTCTGACCATTATGTAAAAATGATTGTGGTGTCCAGTGGATACAGTTGACTTCTATGATACCAGTGACAGATTGCTTCAGAATTTCCTGAATAAATAGGAATCTTTTAAACAGACCTTTCATTCCAGTAGATAGATTAGAATTAATGAACCCTACCTTTACCTCAGCAAGTGACGAAGAACCCGAAACGACCCAAGAGACAGATCTCATGAACTTTGCTGATAGGTAAGGAAGGTAGGTATCCCTCAATAAGGACCTAAAGGGTTCATTAAGAACCTGTCAACCATGTCCACGCCACCGATGTGCTTATTGTACTTGTTTTTTAGGCGAGGCTGTTCAACCTAAACGTGCCTCTTACCGTTGCTGTATCTCTAGGCTCGATTACTTGGGTACACTGTTTCAAAGATTGTCGCTAGACAAACCACCTGGTATTTGTACAACATTATCAAAAACTGTGACAATGATTATGATGATGATCACTATTCACTATGGCATTTAGTGTCGTCACGTCAGACAGAACTCATGCGAAGGAAAATTAAAATTCACAGCCTGCTTCCAATCATTCGACCGGGTCAGGAATGACATGAATGAAGTCCCCGTCTAGTGGCGAGGATAGGAATTGTGCCGGCTGCCGAAGCCTGTCGCACTCCTTCAGGACAATGATTAATGACTGACAGATGAAATGAAATGATAGTGGAGAGTGTTGTTAGAATGCAAGATGACAGGGAAAACTGGAGGAAAACCTGTCTCGCATCCGCTTTGTCCAGCAAAAATCTCGCATGGAGTGACCGGGACTTCAACCGTGGAACCCAGCGGTGAAAGACTGGCGTGCTGCCACCTAAGCCACGGGGGCTCCGAGCTCATATGAAGTAATACCGTGAAAAATAATGACTGCTGCCCTCATTTTTTTTATCTAACTACATATTGGCACTCACAATATTGATGGATTAGATATCATTTATCCTTTTAGTTACTTTTACTGATCCATGGACACCTTTATTGAATTTAAGTTTAATCCAATGTATAAAGAAAGCTACGTAGGACTAAACTACTACAATATCAACAATATAAAATGTAATTATTTTGCCTTTAAAATACGGCAGAACGACATTGCAGAGAAAAATTATGAACACCTGAGATTACGTTTCAATATTTCCGGTTGTCAGGAAAACAGGAATAATAATGCCACCAATTGACCACAGCCTTTCTCTCCACTTGAGAATCACAGTCGAAGTCGCTCACTTTTCAAATTTTCTGTAAAATGAAAATATAGAAATTATGTTGCCACATGGGAACAATTGGAACTATTGGGTTAAGACCACGATTCGTTCCTAGTCCTATCTAAGCTTTCTCGAGGATGAATGGTGTTAACTCTTCCAGACCCGAATAGTTTTTTTCAGATGGAGAAATAATTCAGATAATACGAAACGTGGCCTCTTGAATACAAACCCTTCAATGCTTAATGAAAACGTTTTAAATTTTGACGTATATCGTTTGCCTATGTGCAACATACAATGAAATATAATTGATTTTGACCACACATGACTGAACTGGATATAAATAATATTTCAAATGAGTTATTTTTACTGTGGGTCGATACCAGTTTTTGCGATACTCTATACCAATATAATGTTTTTAACTCGATCGACAGTCCAATACTTTCATTTTCGGGATACCAGTTGCTATGGAATGGGAGTGGGCATCTCGGACATATTCTGAGTCGTGGCCCTCCTTGTGCTCAGGCAGCTAGGACTATACAATTCACCGGTGGTCCATAACCCGTTAGAGGAGAGATCCTCACTTGGACTAAGTGCAAGTAGGGTAGCATCCTGCTTCATAATTTACCGAGCTCAGAACATTTTAAGCAAGCCTCGGACCTATGGGAGTAACGGAGTCCCACTCCCATTTGACAGGCGAGGGACTCCTTGGAAACAACTTTGCGAACGAAATTGAATTCGATGGGGAGCTATCAATATTAATGGGGCTTATGGAAGAAAGTAGAACTGGCTGAGTCTGCAAAGAGGATGCATCTGGATGTGCTAGGAGTAAGTGATATTCGGGTAAGGGGAAATAACGAGGAAGCGATAGGAGATTATAACGTGTACTTGACGGGTGTTAGAAAGGGAAGCGCAGAATCTGGGGTAGGGCTCCTTATCAGGAATAACATTGCACGCAACATAGTTTCTGTTAGGCACGTAAATGAGCGAATGATTAGATTTGTCAGTTGGAGGAATTGGGACTAGAATTGTCTCAGTGTATTCACCATGTGAGGGTGCAGATGAGGATGAAGTTGACAAGTTTTATGAAGCATTGAGCGACATCGTGGTCAGAGTCAACAGCAAGGATGGAATAGTGCTAATGGGCGATTTCAATGCGAGAGTTGGGAATAGAACTGAAGGATACGAAAGGGTGATTGGTAAATGTGGGGAAGATATGGAAGCTAATGGGAATGGGAAGCGTTTGCTGGACTTCTGTGCTAGTATGGGTTTAGCAGTTACGAATACATTCGTCAAGCATAAGGCTATTCACCGCTACATATGGGAGGCTAGGGGTACCAGATCCAAAATAGACTATATCTTAACAGATTTCGAATTCAGGAAATCTGTTAGGAATGTACGAGATTTCCGGGGATTTTTCGATGATACAGACCACTATCTGATCTGTAGTGAAATAAGTATCTCTAGGCCTAGGGTAGAGAAAGTGAAATCTGTCTGCAAACGAATAAGGGTAGAAAATCTCCAGGACTAGGAAATTAGACAGAAGTACATGGATATGATTAGTGAGAAGTTTCGAACAGTAGACAGTAAGCAGGTTCAGGATATAGAAAGTGAATGGGTGGCATACAGTGATGCTGTAGTAGAAACAGCAAGGGAATGCCTAGGAACAACTGTGTGTAAAGATGAGAAAAGGCGAACAACTTGGTGGAATGATGAAGTGAGAGCAGCCTGTAAACGTAAAATGAAGGCTTATCAGAAATGGCTCCAAACAAGGGCCGAGGCAGAGAGGGATTGGTACGTAGATGAGAGAAACAGAGCGAAACAAATAGTTGTTGAATCCAAAAAGAAGTCATGGGAAGATTTTGGTAATAACCTGGAAAGGCTAGGTCAAGCAGCAGGGAAACCTGTCTGGACAGTAATAAAGAATCTTAGGAAGGGAGGGAAAAGGAAATGAACAGTGTTTTGAGTAATTCAGGTGAACTCATAATAGATCCCAGGGAATATTTTGAACATCTTCTCAATGTAAAAGGAAATCATCATGGTGGTGTTGCAAACAGCCAAGCTCATGGGGAGGAGGAAAATGATGTTGGGGAAATTATGCTTGAGGAAGTGGAAAGGATAGTAAATAAACTCCATTGTCATAAGTCAGCAGGAATAGATGAAATTAGACCTGAAATGGTGAAGTATAGTGGGAAGGCAGGGATGAAATGGCTTCATAGAGTAGTAAAATTAGCGTGGATTGTTGGTAAGGTACCTTCAGATTGGACAAAAGCAGTAATTGCACCTATCTATAAGCAAGGAAACAGGAAGGATTGCAACAACTATCGAGGTATCTCATTGATTAGTATACCAGGCAAAGTATTCACTGGCATCTTGGAAGGGAGGGTGTGATCAGTCGTTGAGAGGAAGTTGGATGAAAACCAGTGTGGTTTCAGACCACAGAGGGGCTGTCAGGATCAGATTTTCAGTATGCGCCAGATATTTGAAAAATGCTACGAGAGGAATAGGCAATTGTGTTTATCTTTCGTAGATCTAGAGGAAGCATATGACAGGGTACCGAGGGAAAAGATGCTTGCTATACTGGGGGACTATGGAATTAAAGGTAGATTATTAAAATCAATCAAAGCAATTTATGTTGACAATTGGGCTTCGGTGAGATTTGATGGTAGAATGAGTTCTTGGTTCAGGGTACTTACAGGAGTTAGACAAGGCTGTAATCTTTCACCTTTGCTGTTCGTAGTTTACATGGATCATCTGCTGAAAGGTAAAAATGGCAGGGAGGTATTCAGTTAGGTGGAAGTATAGTAAGCAGTCTGGCCTATGCTGACGACTTGGTCTTAATGGCAGATTGTGCCGAATGCCTGCAGTCTAATATCTTGGAACTTGAAAATAGGTGCAATGAGTATGGTATGAGAATTAGCCTCTCGAGGACTAAACTGATGTCAGTAGGTAAGAAATTCAACAGAACTGAATGTCAGATTGGTGATGCAAAGCTAGAACAGGTCGATAATTTCAAGTATATAGGTTGTGTGTTCTCCCAGGATGGCAATATAGTAAGTGAGATTGAATCAAGGTGTCGTTAAGCTAACGCAGTTAGCTCGCAGTTGCGATCAACCGTATTCTGTAAGAAGGAAGTCAGCTCTCAGACGAAACTATCTTTACATCGGTCTATTTTCAGACCAACTTTGCTTTACGGGAGCGAAAGCTGGGTTGACTCAGGATATCTTATTCATAAGTTAGAAGTAGCAGGCATGAAACTAGCAAGAATGATTGCTGGTACAATCAGGTGAGAACAATGGCAGGAGGGTGCTCAGAATGAGGAGATAAAGGCTAATTTAGTAATGAACTCGATGGATGAAGCTGTACGCATAATCCGGCTTCGGCGGTGGGTCATGTGATGCGAATGGAGGAGGATAGGTTACTTAGGAGAATAATGGACTCTGCTGTGGAGGGTAAGAGAAGTAGAAGTAGATTAAGTCGACGATGGTTAGACTCAGTTTCTAACGATTTAAAGGTAAGAGGTATAGAACTAAATGAGGCCACAACACTAGTTGCAAATCGAGGATTGTGGCGACGTTTAGTAAATTCACAGAGGCTTGTAGACTGAACGCTGAAAGGCATAACAGTCTATAATGATAATGTATGTATGTTGAAATAAAATAGTGAGCTTTTATCCGGGAGATAGTGTGATCGAATCCCACTGTCGGCATCCCTGAAGGTGGTTTTCCGTGGTTTTCATTTTCATACCAGGCAAATGCTGGGGATGTACCTTAATTAAGGCCACGGCCGCTTCCTTCCAACTCCTAGGCCTTTCCTAACCCATCATCGCCATAAGACCTATCTGTGTCGGTGCGACGTAAAGCCACTAGCAAAAAAGTAAAATACTCATTTTCAATTACAATATTATTTATTAAATTGGCATTTTTATTTTTACACTTCAGTATATGTATAATCGTAAATTTAAGATATATTGTGTTATGTAGTTCTAGTTAGTAGTTTGTTACGCATTATTCCACAAACCAAACGTTAAAAAAGTATTCGACACTAATAAAAAATTAAAATCAAGTGAATGATAAAACAATACCTTAAAGTGTTACAAGTTATTTTTGTCAAAAATACAAGAATTCTCACTCTGTCATGGTCGAGCCTACTTCATTTTCTGTCACATATGAATTCTGTTGTGCTATAAACAGTCTTTTAGAAAATACTGCTGGTATTGGTACACATAGACATTTCACAGCTAGTTTTCGCAGTTTTGGAAACATTTGATTTGTTTTCAATAATCGTAAGCACTTGACAGTGGGAGTAAGAATTTTTTTTCAGGTATTTGATGTTTTCATCTTCAGAAGTGTTAACTGATAATGAATATGTTGTCATTTTCTTACATTATTCTGCCATACAAGCACCACATGCGAGTCAGAGTAGCTGGCTCCAAAGTATGGCTCATCTGAAATAACATTCAACTAACACTTTAGTACTTTTAGCGAGTATTTAAGTGCAACCTGGAATTTCATGTTTAAATGGGGTTACAAGCTTACCTCTTCAGTTGTAGATTCAGGGCCCTCCGTGGATTAGCAAGTTGCCGCAGTTAGTAGTAGTATGTAGTAGTAGGAGCAGTAAGATATTCGAACTGCGAAGAACTCGTCCTTTTAAGCGGGGGTACAGCAGCGTTGCATTCGAAAATATTTTGTTCTCTTCAGAGTGCACTGGTGGAAAAGGAAATCCCGACACCAAGAACACCAAGGAGACTTTAGTGTAGAGGAGTGTAATTTAGGCTCAGCAACTGTCTAGGTAATATATATTTGAAAGTTTCCAGGTCACTGGCAAATAAGCGCGAGAAGTCATGCGACACGTTGGTACATTAATAACTGGTGTAGTCGCCACTATTTTGAATCCAGCATGCAATCGTGCATGCATTGTGTCGTACAGGTGCCGGATGCCATTTTGTGGGATGGAGTTCCACGCCTGTTGCCACTGGTCAGTCAAATCATCAACGGTTAATTCTGATATTGGATGACGCTGGGTTTGATAACCAATAAAGTCCGATACGTGCTCAATGAGCTAAAGGTCTTGTGATCTCGCAGGCCAAGGCAGCTGGTCGACACTTTGCAGAGCACGCTGGGTGAGAGCGGCGTTATGAGGACGATCGTTATCCTGTTTGAAAACACTCCCGTGAATGCTGCGAATGAATGTTAGCATAACCGAATAAATCACCGGTTTGACGGACAAATCCGCTGTGGAGGTTGTTGGGGTAACGACGAGAGCGCTCCAGCTGTCAAGGAAAATCTCTCCCCAGATCACGACGACGACTCCTGCAGTAGGTCCAATGTGTCGACGCCACAGACAGCTTGGTTCCAAGCACTCACGTAGAATCCTTACCAACCTACGACATCACTGGCACCAAAAAAAGAAACGGCTCTCACTTAAGAACATAACATATCTCCATACCTACCTCCAATGAGCTCTAGCTTGACACCACTGAAATGGCAGGTGGCATTGATTCGGAGTTAATGACATGAACGCTGCAGGACGCTTGGCTCAGAGCTGTACCTAGAGTAATCGATTTGTTACAGATTGCTGTGTAACTTTTGTGTCAACTGAAGCTCTAATGGCTACTGCAGATGCAGTATGATCCACCACAGCCATGCTGGGAATACAGCGGTCTTCCCCCTACGTAGTGGCCGGTGTACGGCCGGACCTGGGTCGCCTTGAAGCAGTGCCTTCCCATGATAATTGTTGCCAACACCGATGCATTGTGGATACATCCCTGTCAAGACTTTCTGCATTATCGCGGTCTCCTTCAAGCTCAATGACCTGCTGATACTGACTTCTTAGTCCCCTTAAAGGCAGGTTTGACTCGCACCTACCTCACAACGCTAACACTGACGATGTCTAACGCTCACAAAGTGTACAGCACCTAATTACAGCAAACTTGCCATGCAAGTTCGTAGTGGCAACACTATCACCAGTCTTCGTCAACTATGGCGCAAATGTGAATAGGCGTCATCTTTGAGATGTGCAAACACGTCTCCAGAATTTAGTTCATATAGTAAAACTCCTTATTGGTGCTGGGATTGAATTTTCCGCCAGTGTATTTGTACCGCACGTTAATTGCATCCAGCAACGACTGTCTTAGAGTCACAATTCCTGATGCAATGTGTGATGGTTTCTGACGATGAGATATGATACTGTTCACAATGGGGATTGTCTCGGACACTGTCACTGTTGAATAACTTAGGGCGAGTGTTGCTTGATAAAATGTCGTTAATACATTGATCAATAAATCAATATGCTCCCATTGCGATACTGTAAGATATACTGGTAGGTGAGTTCGCCAGATCCTAATACAATGGCACTCTTCTATTCTTGAAGCCTTTTTAGCATATTAAGAGTTGAATTGCATCGTGTAGGTTCATCTTAAATCAGACAGTGTTGTGGTAGAGGAAGAAGTTTTATGTACAGCTTGAAGAATCTTTGTGAATTTTGAGGATTGTTTGAAACTTCCTACACATTTTCGACATAACTCAATGAGATTCTAGTATTATTTAAAATGAAAAGTTTCTTTTGTAGAACAAGTTGTATGTGGGCTACATACGGAAAATGGGGACTTTTCGCCAAAGTTATGGCACTTACTACATTACGACCGTTGCCAAGACTCACAGCCACTATATTATCCATTAAACTTCAAGTTTCTAATGTCTTCTTCCAGAAATTTGCAATAATTTCATCTGTGCGTGTCAGTTTTTCACATGCATATATGCTGAAATTCGTGGTCCTGGGCTACCAAGTATATAGCCGTCGATTGCTGTTGGTGTCTACAAATCCGTCGTAACGGCAATGTCATCTGCATTGATCTCCTTGACACAATTCTGGGAGAATATAATATGTACTTACGAGTAGGCATAGTATATCTTGGTTCCGGGCGCTGAATCAACTGATTAAACTCTTTATTTTATACAAAGTTAAATGGCTGGCTGTCTTTGCATATCACGTAAGCTATTTTCCTGGTTATTACCTTCGCTCGATTATCTCCCGGTTCAACTTCGATTCACCGTCCAGAAAAGATATGAGATTAGGCTGGCTAATATTTGAGTACTATGATGATGTTGATGACGATGATAACGAGGACAATGACTTCCAAATGGAATGAATGGGCTCAGGATCTTCCACTACAAATACATGTTACATTTTCACTGTTTGGAATTTTATTTCTTGGGATATTCATGTTCAATAACGACGATTTCATGTACTGAGGTGACATGCTTCTTCCAGTGCTACTGTTATGAAATATTCCTCTTCGCAAAATAAATGCGGCAAATAGCACGGTTGTCACTGACAGGATGAAATTGGAAATAGCTCCTCACTTCACTCATATTACCCAAAAGTGGTAGATTACGAAATGCGCCGTCTTATCTCAATCCGAAATAACAACCGACCTGAAATTTTAAAATAGTGATCTAAAATCGAAATCAGGTTTCATGCTAAAGGTGCTACCTTTTTTTTACAATACGTTGTTTCCTTTCATGTCATTTGATAGTTTAGATAAACCGCGGGATTCATTTACTGAAATTCTCTGTTATTGGTTACACTCAGAACTAGGTTATTTTGTAAGATGAGCGTAGTTTTTCCATTGCCGTCCAAATTAAAAATAAATAGTGCTACAAAGTAGTGCAATATCTCTTCGAAAATATCTTCGTCAAACTAAACTTCGGCTCGTATATTGTCCTGGTGCATGACTTTCAAAGTAATTTTTACTTCAGACATACTGAGACCAGACCATCTCCAGAAATTTCGGGGGAAGGTTCCTTTGTAATGGGATCAGCAGAGCTATAAGCGAGCCTAATTTCTTGCTATACCTGTTATTTTGAAACTAATGAGTTGAGACATGTTCTTCATGCGACCACTTTAAAATCTACAAATTGACAATACGTGAGTGGTCACGCGGGAAGAACCCTGAAGGGAAAATAAGAGATTCTCTTCAGGTCCATTTTGGCTTCACCACTCAAATATTTATTGAACATTTCGGGTTTTTATTATATACAATTGGCTTTACGTCACAGCGATAGAGATAGGTCTTATGGGGACGATGGAATAAGAAAGGGCTAGGAGTGGCAAGGAAGTAGCCGTGGCCTAAAGGTGCAGCCCCGGCGTTTGCCTGGTGTGAAAATGGGAAACCATGAAAAACCATCTTCAGGGCTGCCGAAAGCGAGGTTCGAACACACTATCTCCTGAATATAAGCTCACTGCTGCGCGCCCCCAACCGTACGGCCAACTCGCACGGTTTTTAGTATTCTATTAATATAGTACCGGTATCTGAAATGTCATTTGTGGCAGTATCGTTTGATATCGATACCTTCTTATTTTCGAGGGAATCAAAATAATCGAGAACCCGTATAATCTTCTTATTATTATTGATTTAAACAAACACCAGGATGTCGAATTTTTCTCCCTCACAAGTTCTTTATAGTCTTAGAAACGAACGACACGGCTGTCTTGAATTGCCACCGACTTCAGACGGCATCGAAATCACTGTATGAGAAACAAGATAACGCACTGGAGATAGGCTTCTTCCAGTTCTGACTGTTATGTATAAGTGTACGATATTGTGGCATTAAACATACTTATGTGCAGGTGCTAGTGATTTACAGAGTTCATAAACTGCCATCTTACGGCAAGAAGAACATCAGCTCTCACTGCTTAGTAGCCAGGGTTCATTACCACGCTGTTCCCACTCGGTTAAACAAACAACTAGTAGGCTGTTAACTTGGATTAGAAATCAGGAAACTAAGAAATGCATGTCACTGAATCGATGTGCAGAGGATTTAGCACGTGGGAGGTGAGAGTTGGTCAAGCCTTAACAAGTGTGTTAACGTGTATGAGTCACAGATGACTGAACGTAGCTAAGTAGGGTCACACTCATATTACAGCTCTCGTGGTCTGTCGGCACACTACACTTAACATCTAATTATGGGGGTTCATAATGACTGCGGTGACTGGTATTCATAATACAACCCGCAGTATAACTGCGTTTTACATATTGCATATGTCTCAGGCGTCTGCAGTTTAAAGCACTGTAATTTTGAAATAATGTAGGAATTATGAAACTAGGATATAGCTTTGGTATTGGCAGAGACTTTCATCGAAAGTTCTTAATCCAAAGTTAGAATACTATATAATGATTTTATTAATTAGGTGAGACTTCGCTGTCCAGCATGAGAATCGCAGGATGCCGAAGATTGCATATACAACATTTTTACTTAAATATTATTACACTTTTCGCGAAGTGCAATTTACTTTTTCAGTTCTTAAGACAGGCTTCATAACATTAGAATTAACCCTTTATTATAGAGTTCATATCGCACCCAAATTGCCTATTATTTGTAAATGAAGTACTGCATATCAAGGTAGCTTGTTTCCATACTAATTTTTCACTGCGTCTCCTTAGAAGTCATCCCATCTGCCACTTTTTCGCACACGCTGGTGGGATTGCCGCTGCTGATTGTGTATATATAGCACACGCGAATTTGGCCCAGTTTTACGGCCGGATGCCCTTCTTGACGCTATGCCTTTTTTGAGGGATGTATTAATAATTGCTTGTTTTTGAAGTGTGATGTGTTATGCTGGAATAAAAAGGTGTGTATTCAGGCAAACACTAACATCCAGTCCCTGAACTTGAGGAAGTTACTATACGCGCCTAAAATCACCGACCCTGCTGGGAATTCAACCTGGGACAGTCTGAACCGGAGAGCGCTACGCTGACCATTCAGCCAAGGACGTCCTTAGCGATCGTACCCCCAAATACATGACGTAATTTGAAAGGTAAGTTCGATGAAGTTACCGACATTATTTTTATTATTATTATTATTATTATTATTATTATTATTATTATTATTATTATTATTATCCAGTATATTATAGCCTTTGTCAGTGTATTAAAACTAGTTAGGGTAATGGCACTATATATCGAACGCCCTTTAAATATCGAACACTTCACACATCGGGCCGATGACCTAGATGTTAGGCCCCTTTAAACAACAAGCATCAACTTTACACATCTCGTTGCGAAATAAAGATATCCATAAGTTTACATAACATCTGAGATTTCTAAACTCACCCCTCCAACCTCAGTTTTATGTCAATCGATAGGTCGAAGTCGTTACCGTGTTAGCGAGCGCGGGAAAGTCTCAGAACTTTGGTGTTGGCGGGATTTGATGAGATCGTTGTATTGTTACTAAGGTGCAGTGTCCATGTGATTATCTGCTTTTGTCGGTAAAATAGTGTCTTCAGAAGGTATCCTTTAGATAACTGGCTGTATAAACATACATGCATGTTTATTAATTTCTTGTGTTATGAATTTTCACCTAACTTCATTTACATTTATTTCTAAAATAAAAGACTGTTCGATATTTGATGTCCATTTCATAATATCGAATGGTCGTTCGAAAAATGAGGTTCAGTCAATACAAATCAACCCTTAATATCGAACGCCATTGAAAATTAATGGGCTGTTTATGACTTTAATTTGTAGTATTGTTTTCATTAGTCCTGAAGTCCGCATTTCTGTGGTCGTGACTGCTGAGCCGTCTATCTGTAACTTGAGAGGGCCTGAATTTGAACCCTCATCTGGTATAGTTAGATTTCTTTTAAGATGTCTTGTGTCTGTTTGATGCCCCACGTTGTTTTAATCACTTTACTTAACAACCCTGTAACTTTCCAAGGGTTCTCGTCGTCGATAAATAAAGTGGTGGCGACAAGAGGGGGTGTGCAGGGGCAGTTGCATCCCCAGTCTTTGGAAGAAATAAATGTTCATTAAATTTTAGCCATTTAAAATCTAGACAGCAGAAATGATCGTATTTGTAGTTCTTGCTTATTTTCCTTAACTAGTGCTCAGAGCTTTGACAATGGCCAAAATTAAAACGCCCAACAGGGGAAATGTCCCAAAAGCCAAAGTTTAAACCTATTGAAAAAATGAAACGGTGTCGGTATTCGTCATCTTCCTTGACTGAAGCTGTTCAACAGTTAAGTCCGGTATGAAGTCCCATATGCAGGCATCTAAAACATACCAGATACCTTTAACAACGTTAAACGACAAACTATCTGAACGTCAGAAGATTCAGACTGCCCTTGGCTGGAAGCCATTCTTGAGTCCACGAGAAGGAAAGTACATTAGTGAATTGGTAATCAACAAGGCTAAGAGAGGATTTCCATTGAAGAAAAGGAATTTACTTGAAACTGTTCAGCAAATTGTGCAGTCATCAGAAGGGAGCACACCGTTTAAGCACGAAGGACTTGGTAAAACCTGTTTCAAATGTTTTATGGTACGGCATCCTGAAACCATTAGCAAGGGCAGAGCTGCTGTCTCGGAAGAGGGAATACGTGGTTGGTTTGTGGGACTGTCGTGCTACCTGGAATCTGAGGATTTAAGATCAATTATGGAAGATCCAAGCAAGATCTTCAATGCAGACGAGAAAAATTTTATGTTCCATAAGATTTCAGGAAAGTACCTTGGAGTCGGAGGAGGGGAAAAGCTTCAAATTACGGCAACCTCTAAAGAGAAATAAGGCTTAACAGTGCTTGGAAATTTCTGTGCCGACGGGCGTTGTGTCCCAAAAGTGATCGTCTACAGAAACATACAACTTCAGCAACTTATCAAAGATAGTGTACCGGAGCCATGAATCTACGAGAAAACTCTAAGTGGCTGGATGAAGGCCCCAACATTTCTGAACTACATACAACTTCCTGTTATTCTATTTCTTGATGGACACAGGAGTCAGTTATCCCTTCAAGTAAGTGAATATTGTGTCCGGCTCCATGGCTAAATGGTTAGCGTGCTGGTCTTTGGAAACGGGGGTCCCGGGTTTGATTCCCGGCAGGGTCGGGAATTTTAACAATCATTGGTTAATTCCGCTGGCTCGGGAGCTGGGTGTGTCGCCTTCATCATCATTTCATCCTCATCACGACGCGCAGGTCTCCTACGGGAGTCAAATCGAAAGACCTGCATCTGGCGCGCCGAGCTTGTCCTCGGACACTCACGGCACTAAAAGCAATACGCCATTTCATTTATTTTCCTCAGTGAATATTGTCAAGACCATGGAATAATATTTTAGTGCCCTTTCCTAACGCCACTCATCTTCTGCAACCAGCATATGGGGGGGTATTTGCACCTCTAAAGAGAGCATGGGAAATTGCTCTTCAAGACGAGAAAATACGAACTCACGCTGCATCAGTAACCAAAGTAAATTTTGCACCCACGTTAAAGAAACTTTGGGATGATGTCGCTAAGCCAGTATTGTACGGGGCACCAACTATATTGCAGCTGTCGTATTCTTGGTTCATTTCCCGGGAATTATGCTTAATATTTTTATAGATTTGAGTACAACGTTTTTGATTTACAGATAAATATATTCCCTGTTTTTCTTCATTTTACTTCCTGACGTTCTAATTTGAGTACTACAACCTGTGTTGAGTCTGTCTCGGAAACACATCTTAGCAGAGAAACGAATTTGAAATTTCACTCTCGGCCATCATGGAAGAAAATTTCCAGGTGACACCCGCAGTGGTACCAAACGTTATTGTAACAATGATAATAGTATTTGGTTAAGGTCCCCTAAATTGCTATAGAACATATAGACTGCGGCTACCTTATTTCCAATCGTGACTATAAACACAGACACACCAGCACATATACGGCTACGCCACACGGATGATAAGACAAACTTCACTGACACTCGGTAATTAATGTTCCGACAACTGAGCAAGTTGTCCACGCGGCTTGGGTCACGTACCTATGACCTTGAGTTCGAGAGATGGTGGGCTCGAACCCCACTGTCGGCTGGCTTGAAGGGAGTTTTCCGTGTTTTTCCCATGTTCTTACCAGGAAAATGCTGAGGCCGTATCTTAATTAAGACCACGGTCGCCTCCTTCCCACTTCTAGCCCTTTCCTGTCCCATCGTCGGTGCGACGTAAAGTAGCAATGTTGCGCGTCCCCTCTCCACACATGCAGCGACAACGGCAGCTGAATATGAATAGAAATGGCTTCATTCTTACCAAATCAGAATACAATTCTATACGTATTCGGTGTAAAAAAGAGGAAGTAGGACTTATCGTTATACCTTCATAATTGATTTTTCATATCCTTGTAATCTTAGTGCGAAACTCCTGGAGACGCGCATAGGAATGTCCTGCTTGTATTCAGTGCTTCGATGTATAGTAAGTCCACGTAGAATTGCGAGTACAATGAACTGGACGTAACTCTCACGAAGATGGGCACACGGATAAGGTTACACGAGTAGAATTCCTTATATTGGAGATTCACTCTGACAAAGCTCACGCACCGAGGGAATTAGACTTAGCGGTTACTCTGAGAATGTTCTCAACGCTGATTCAGATCAGTTAAAATGACTTACTGTAAAATCCCGGGACACATCTTATTTTCAGTCTCAAGTTTAAAGGAGTAGGTTCAACATTAGCAAAGAATATCAAGTAGTGGGAGAATTAGTGTAAGTTCATACTGTACTGTGCTTGTCACTAACCCTTAATAACGTCTGCCTCCGTGTCTGATAAGAAGGGGCCGGATGTTTATGCAGTAATACGTAAGAATGCAAACTTACTGAAGCGAGTAATAAGTAGAGCGTACTCCCACAACAGTAATGCTGTGAGGATTGCATAAACATTAGGGGTTCATCCCATTAGAATCCCTAGAATTTATGTTACTCCCACTACATTACGTTAGAGCGGGCTAGTCAACATTTCCTACTAAGAAATTTTGTTACTAAATAATTTTGTTAGTAGGAAAGGTCGACTAGCCCGTAATGTAGTGGGAGTAACATAAATTCTAGGGATTCTAATGGGCGGAACCCCTAATGTTTATGCAAACCTTGTAGCATTACCGTTGTGGGGGTACACTCTACTTATTACTCGATTTAGTAAGTTTGCATTCTAACCTATTACTGCATAAATATCCGGGCCCTACTGATAAGTCAGTGTCAGGTCTCGGAGTCCTAGGTTCGATTACAAGCCGGGTCGTTGGATTTTAATTTTAATTGTAAACTGTTAATTCACATGTCTCGAGGACCGGGTGTTCGTACTGTCCCCAACATTTCTGCCGCTCTCGCAGCACATACAAAGGTACCCTCCTCCATAACAACATACATTTTAACACTGCCCACCTTCGTTGGAGGGTCTGCTTAAAAAGGACTGTATCAGGCTGTGGTAGTCATGCAAGGTTAGCCTATTACTGTATTATTATAAATGATACAGTAGCTGCTTCAGTAATGGAAAGTTGAACAATTTCGAAACGAGGTTTCTTATTCTGGAGAGACTTTACACCACTTAGTGCCGAAATTACGGTTAAGGCTGCCACAGATTATATCGCGCTGGTCCTATATGTTTTAATAATAATGTTATTTGCTTTACGTTCCACTAACTACTTTTACGGTTTTCGGAGACGCCGAGGTGCCGGAATTTAGTCCCGCAGGAGTTCTTTTACGTGCCAGTAAATCTACCGACACGGGGCTGTCGTATTCCTATATGTTTTACCTATTATATTGAGGAATATACAACATAGTACAATATGCTGTTTGGCTGTTTTACTCTAAGGATGTTAAAGAGAATAGATTCAGAATAATTATTACTTGGATTGGCCCATAAAAAAAGCTGAAGAAGTGGGTTTATGAAATTAACATCACTTGGGAAGAATTTGGAGAATTGCCATTTATTCCAGGATATACAGAATGGTCCGCCTCTGTGGTGTACTGGTTAGTGTGATTAGCTGACACCCCCGGATGTCCGGCTTCGATTCCCGGCTCTGCCACGATATTTGAGAAGTAGTAAGAGGGCTAGAACGGGGTCCAATCAGCCTCGAGAGGTCAACTGAGTAGGGTTGGGTTCGATTCCCACATCAGCCATCCTGGAACTGGTTTTCCGTGGTTTCCCACTTCTCCTCCAAGCAAATGCCAGGATGGTACCTAACTTAAGGCCACGGCCGCTTCCTTCCCTCTTCCTTGTCTATCCCTTCCAATCTTCCCATCCCCCACCAAGTCCCCTGTTCAGCATAGCAGGTGAGGCCGCCTGGGCGAGGTATTGGTCATCCTGCCCAGTTGTTTCCCCCGACCCAATGTCTCACGCTCCAGAACACTGCCCTTGAGGCGCTAGAGGTGGGATCCCCTCGCTGAGTCCGAGGGAAAAACCAACCCTGGAGGATAAGCGGATTAAGAAGCAGATTAAGATATACATAATGAAGAGGATACATTTCGGCAATAATTTCTGTTAAAAACCATCGTAGTTTGATGAGATTTTGCACCTCATTGAAGAGGAAAGGTTTATACTAACTAAACGACAACTTTCTCCTACGGAAATTTCAGTCTAAATTACACTTAATGATACGCAGTATACAATAAAAGAAAATGCAGACCTTCTCTATAGAAACTGAACCGAAGGCGACTACGCTGAACGCTCTGCCAAGGAGGCGAACATAATTTTTTTTTGCTAGTTGCTTTACGTCGTACCGACACAGATAGGTCTTATTGCGACAATGGGACAGGAAAGGGCTAGGAGAGGAAAGGAAGCGGCCGTGGCCTTAATTGACGTACAGCCCCAGCATTTGCCTGGTGTGAAAATGGGAAACCACGGAAAACCATCTTCAGGGCTGCCGACAGTGGGGTTCGAACCCACTATCTCCCGAATACTGGATACTGGCCGCACTTAAGCGACTGCAGCTATCGAGCTAGGTCGCAGAAAAACTAATACTTGCTATAAGCTGCCCATTGTGCCGTACGGAACCGTAGTGTAGTTGGTAAAGGCTTGGCGGAGCGGGCTTGTATGTCAGGTGAGGGGTTGGAGTCGGAGGCGAAGATTACAAATGTTCGAAATATTTGTTTAATACGTACTGCACGCAACGTAAGTACAATATCCGCTTTCATGCAAATTGTGTGCGAATGTATGTGTTTGTGGCCCTAAAAGTGGCCGATAAGTTAGCTGGCCGGACACATACCGACAGGATGTAATAGGAACACAACTGCCCTGACAATGTTTTATCGCAGCAAATGCTCGATGTGATGACCGTTTTGGTTTATGCACATTCGGACCCGGTGCCCAATAGATCGTCTTTCGCGCTGAAGCATTCCAGGTGTAACTGCTCGGCAGGCGTCCGTGATGAGTTGCCGGAGCTGGTCGGGGTTTTCCGGCGCTTGAGTGTAAACGACGCTCTTAAAATGTCCCCACAAGAAGAAGTCTAATGGCGTTAAATCCGGTGATCTGGCGGGCCAGGAAACAGGGCCTCCTCTTCCTATCCATTTCCTTGGCAGTTCCTCGTTCAGATGGTTACGAACGGGCAAAGTCGAATGTGGTGGAGCTCCGTCCTGTTGCAACCACATCGTCAAACGATCGCGTAAGGGCAAGTCCTCCAGCAGCAGTGACCACCTGTGGGCGGGGGACGCAGATGGAGAATACACCTACGGTATCCCCTGCCTGTCGTAAGAGGCAACTAAAAGGGGCGATCAAGGGATGATTTTATTTAAACCATGGAACTACTTGTGATTAGTACCGCCAGGCGGGGAACACCACGGGTCGCTTTTACTTGCGTGTGTTAGGCACAAAATAGGTTTGTGATTAGTAGCGATATTGTGTGGATCAGGATGCATTTTACAGTACCTGTGATTCGCACCCCTATATGAGCAACACTATGGGATGAGTGACACCATGGATCTGCCTTGCCTATGCTTAGTACCCACTATGTGAAGAACATCACGGGATAGTGCGGGTCCCTGTTGTTATTCCACTTATGTGAGGGACGCTATAGGTTTGCGTTGCCCGTAAATAGCGACACAATGTGCGAAACGCCGTAGGTCTGTGTTACATGTGCTCATTACATTACCTGTGGGTAGTACAATAATGTGTGGAATAGCGTGAGTCTACGCTACTTTTGATTAGTACCGCAACATGACAAATTCCATGGTTCCTTTTTCCTAGCAATAAGTACTATTATGAGGGGCCGATGACCTGGATTTTGGACCCGTTTCGACTACAAGCATCATCGATTCAGTCTTGTGCTTTTGAAGCAATCCCTTGGGCAGTAATACTATTATTTAACGCTAGTTTCTGGGAATGTGGGGCATTCCGGGTCGGGTCCATTGATTGTTTTAAATTCATATCCATCCATTCATTCTTCGTCCTCACGTTTTGATTTCTGGTCAGTGGAGGATTCTGGATTTTAAAATTGTCTTAATATTTCGTCTCATTACTTACCATTAGGGGCCGATGACCTAGATGTTAGGCCCCTTTAAACAACAAGCATCATCATCACCATCATCCAGTAGCAGTGGAAGTTCCTGACGCAGAAAGTGCAGGTAGCGTGGGTCCGTCCAGCAGCCTTCAAAGAAATAAGGGCCAATCAGGCAATCCCCCAAGATTCCACACCAAACATTCACTCCCCATCGTACTTCATGGGCTGCCTGTCGCACCCAGTGAGGATTGTCCGATCTCTAATAGTGCATGCCGTGGACATTCACGCTCCTATTGCTGTGGAAGCGTGATTCGTCCGAGAACAAGATATGCGATATGAATGCTGCATCATTGTCCAGCCACCAACAGGAGTCCATTCGAGCTTCGAAATCCCACCCATGCAGTTCTTGGTGTAGTTCAAGATGGTATGGGTGAAATCTATGTTCGTGCAGTATTCGCCAAACGGACGGCTGGCTGGTGTTCACCTGTCGTGCAGTCGCCCTTGTACTGATGTGTGGATTATTACGAGCTGCCTCCAGAACGGCCTCTTTTGTTTCACCGGATGTAACGGGCCTATCGCGGACTGGTGGCTGCTTGGAGATCACGCCTGTGGTCCTTGGCGTCTTTCAACACGGCGGAATGTCGTAGCAGCCGGGTGTCGCCCGTCGGGATGAGCATAAATGAGGAGCATGTCAACGTATTACTCTGTGAAAAACATGCCGGTCCGCCTCTGTGGTGTAGTGGTTAGCGTGATTAGCTGCCACCCCCGGAGGCTCGGGTTCGATTCCCGGCTCTGCCACGAAATTTGAAATGTGGTATGAGGGCTGGAACGGGGTCCACTCAGCCTCGGGAGGTCAACTGAGTAGAGGTGGGTTCGATTCCCACCTCAGCCATCCTGGAAGTGGTTTTCCGTGGTTTCCCACTTCTTCTCCAGGGGAATGCCGGGATGGTACCTAACTTAAGGCCACGGCCGCTTCCTTCCCTCTTCCTTGCCTATCCCTTCCAATCTTCCCATCCCTCCACAAGGCCCCTGTTCAGCATAGCAGGTGAAGCCGCCTGGGCGAGGTATTGGTCATTCTCCCCATTTGTATCCCCCGACCAAGAGTCTGAAGCTCCAGGACACTGCCCTCGAGGCGGTAGAGGTGGGATCCCTCGCTGAGTCCGAGGGAAAAACCGAACCTGGAGGGTAAACAGATTATGATGATGATGATGATGATGATGATGATGAAAAACATGCCGAATGACAGCAGAGATTACAGTACATTCAGGCCCTAAGCAGGGCACAAGATGAATAACAGCGTCATTCTACTGTTTGAATGTGGCAAACGTGGGCCTCTGCTTACATATTCAAACATCATACCGATGCAAAAATAGTTGAAAGATGCAGGATTCGATCTGCCGCTGGCACATTCTGCCGTTTGGTAGGAGAACGCCTAACCACATCCGCTACGCTACACTGCTGGAAATACGCTGGTAGTACGACGAGAGCAGCGTACATACGCCTCCCGGTTCGGTGTTTAAGACATTAATTACTGCACTGTTACATGGTTTTATGCATTGATTCCCCTCTTCGTTACACCCGGTCACGAGGCACGACACATTAACATAGTTACATGGTAAAAGAACGTCGCTACATGATTTCAAGGCGTCATGTTTTGCGAACGGATGATATAACATTTCGCTAGGGTTCAGAATCGTGTGAAAAATGTGCTCACTGAACATTAGTACAATACAGTACGCCTGCAGGTGAATAGCTCCCCTATAACTATGTACACGTTAGTTGGGCTGCAGCAAAAGATATTGGAAGAGGCTGCTGAAACACACTGTATGGCGCCCGGAGTGTGGTGGCCTTAGTCTTACCCTTTACCTTCCACTTCGCCTGCGGTCTCCATGGCCTGCACGAAGATGGCGTTGCTTGGTTTTGACTGCAGTCTATAACGATCGTTATTATTCTCGGGGTCCGCCTCTGTGGAGTAGTGGTTAGCGTGATTAGCTGCCACCCCCGGAGGTCCGGGTTCGATTCCCGGCTCTGCCACGAAAATTTGAAAAGTGGTACGAGGGCTGGAACGGGGTCCACTCAGCCTCGGGAGGTCAACTGAGTAGAGGTGGGTTCGATTCCCACTTCAGCCATCCTGGAAGTGGTTTTCCGTGGTTTACCACTTCTCCTCCAGGCGAATGCCGGGATGGTATCTAACTTAAGGCCACGGCCGCTTCCTTCCCTCTTCCTTGCCTATCCCTTCCATTCTTCCCATCCCTCCACAAGGCCCCTGTTCAGAATAGCAGGTGAGGCCGCCTGGGCGAGGTACTGGTCATTCTCCCCAGTTGTATCCCCCGACCAAGAGTCTGACGCTCCGGGACACTGCCCTAGAGGCGGTAGAGGTGGGATCCCTCGCTGAGTCCGAGGGAAAAGCCGAACCTGGAGGGTAAACAGATGATGATGATGATGATGATGATTATTATTCTCGGGTGATCTGTATGGCGCAGTCGTTTAGTCTTCTTCCTTCTGTTCGTAACACAATTAGTTGAATTTTTGTTTTCGGAATATCCACTTAAAGGGGGTGAAATAATTTAAAAATATATGCCGTCTTTGTATGAGGATACTTATATCTAGAAACTAAGATGTTGTATACATGAAAATTGGTATCTGGAATCTCCTCTAAAAATAAGGAAACACGTGCATTCTTTCGTTTTCGGAAAATCGACTTAAGGGCGGGAAGGTGAAAGTAATTAAAAAAAGGAGTTGAATTCTGTTTATGAGGATAATTATATTCCGAAAACTGAAGATGTTACAGATGTGAAAGTTGGTTTTGAATCTCCTGTAAAAATAAAAAATAAAAACGTTTTTGTTGTTTTCGGGAAGTCCACATAAGGGGGAGCAGTGTGGCAAGAAGTTGAATTATTTTTATGAGGATACTTATATCTAAAAATGAAGATATTACAGACGTAAAAACTGGTATTTGGATGCTCCTTTAAAAATAAACATTTATTTTTTGTTTTTCGGAAAATCCTCTTTGGTGGGGGTGGGTTTCTGCGAAGCGTGATAAAGGGGTTGAATTATTTTTATGGGAATACTTGTATTTAAAAACTGAAGATGTTACAGATGTGGAAATAGGTATTTGGAATCTCCTTTGAAAATAAAGAAACATTAGGATTTTTTTGCCTTGAGAGAAGACAGTTTGACTCTTGTATAGTTCTGTGTCGCACGGTAAAATCAGCCCCAAAAGGTACTACCACAAACGCGGTTTACAAATAGGTTCTGGCGTAAATTAAACTCAATTTTTTGGTGAGTTCTTATACTTTAGAGATTTTCAGCTAATGTCTCAGTACATTACCGAGTAACGATTACTTTTATTAAATTACGAAGTCCACGCGAGCGAAGCCAAGGGTAACTGCGAGTTGTTCATATGAATAAAATGAATAAATTGTATGCTATGATATGCTGGTTTGTTGCTATGAAGTTGTATCTGCCAGGTTCATCAATTTATATTTTAATTATATATGTGTAACACGCCCTTCAATTGCAAGATATTTTAAGAGATTCCGAAATGCCGGACATTTGGCTGAAAAGGTGTTCAACGTGCCAACAAATCTCTTAGCAACGTACTTTCGTGCTGGAATTCAGATTTCAGCCTTGAGCATGAAAGCAGAGTGCTTCAACTAACTATGCTATGCAGCCGGTCTCATCAATTCAACTGAGATTATTTATAGAAATAAGTAATATTTTCGAACAACCAATCGTCCTACATTCCACAACCGTAGCCCTAGTAACATTGAAGTTTCAATATTTCTTTTCTTTCTTTCTTTCTGTCTTTCGTTCGTAATCCGTTTACCCTCCAGGGTTGGCTTTTCCCATATGTCCATATGCCCTATATTAGCCGGAAATCGAACAGGGGATGCTTGTGTGAGACGCCAGAGATAATTCACTCGGCTATCACATACATATTATTATTATTATTATTATTATTATTATTGCCGTCGTCAAAGGAGGGGTTGAAGTTCCGAAATGTATACAACTAGTGTTCATTTAGGTAGTAGTAGTAAACTCGTGTCCTCATCCCGAGGTGGTGCAGCTCTTTCAGGCACATCCCCAATGGAGGTGAGCTGCATGTACCATTTCAACCACATACCCGCCCTCCTGCCAGTTTTAAATTCCTGGCAGTACCGGGAATCGAACCCGGGCCCCCGAGGACGGCAGCTAATAACACTAACCGTTACACTACGGAGGCGGACGTTCATTTAGGTAAAGGTAGGTTGTTCCCTCATGGCTAAAAGGAAAGGTGGTCGTAGATAAAACTTCCTAGTTTTGATCCTGGACACAATATACATGGGCAGAATTATTACTACTGTGCCTCTATTGTTTTTTATCGCCACTGACTAAAAAAACCGAGCGAGTTAGCCGCGCGATTAGAGGCGCGCAACTGTGAGCTTGCATTCGGGAAATAGTGGGTTCGAACCCCACTATCGTCAACCCTGAAGATGGTTCTCCATTTTTACACCAGACAAATGCTAGGCTATGCCTTAATTAAGGCCACACCTGGCGAGTTGGCCGTGCGGTTAAGGGCGCGCAGCTGTGAGGTCGCATCTGGAAGATAGTGGGTTCGAACCCCACTGTCGGCAGCCCTGAAGGTGGTTTTCCGTGGCTTTCCATTTTCGCACCAGGCAAATTCTTGGGCTGTACCTTAATTAAGGCCACGGCCACTTCCTTCCCATTCCTAGGCCTTTCCTGTCCCATCGTCGCCATAAGACCTATCTGTGTCGCTGCGACGTAAAACCAATTGTAAAAAAAATAGATTGAACGAAATCCGCCGGTGCTTATGGATCGCTGATTGAGTTGATCAGATGTCGTCACGAAATTTGGGACTGGGGTGAAGTGGACCATTTGTTGAACCCCCTTTACCTATCAAGGATCAAACCTCGGTCTTTTACGCTAGAACAAACGACATCGCGTTAAACTTTAGCTACCAACGGTAATGGTTCCCCTCCCACTCAGTAAATTTGCCACCATCATGTGTCACGTGTAATTACTATCTGTGTGCGTTGACCTCTGTCTTGTAAGTAAGTTACTAGTACAGCTCTTGTCGATAGGTATGATCGTCGAAAAGTGTACAACTGGAAATGAAGATCGTTATTCCATGAACGATGATAATGAACTTCATGAATCCGCTATAAAATGACCAAGCTCATTAATTGCACTACAGATCTAAACGCAGTGTGCATATTTGGAGAGTAAAACGTTGTTGACATGGTAATATGAGATTACACTCCCCCTTCCATTGTTATAATACGAAAATCTGAAGTTAACATTACGTCAAGGAGTTTATTAACTGTTGTACCCCCCCCCCCCCCCCCTGTTCCGGCATTCTCTCTCCATCTCCGCAGCCAAACATTTGGGGACGTTGGACACTGAAGACGATGACGTCGTCAATGTTCATCCTGAATGTACGTGAAGTAAAGCATCTGGCGACCTCGATTTCAGAGACCGTACAATTCTGTTGAATCATATTACAGTCTGCCGAGTGACTCTCAATGTACACTGCAGAGTGAACAAGATCTTGTTGTAAAATAGCTCTGGATTGCGTGGAAATTATGACCTCGCTGACTTCTTTTTGCCCCGTCCTTGATGTTTGGAAAAACACGGCAGGAACTTCAGTGTTAACGCGGATATCACCTGAAATCGTAATGTGTTTTGTTTGAATAATTAGAGGTCCCTAAACGCTGAGTAGTTACCCCCTTCAGCGCAAAACCCTGGTGTTGGACATCATCCCCAGCCAAACCGTTACGGAGTTCATCAGGGCGTTATCATTCAAACTTCCAATTGCACACTGAAGACGCGAAAAACGATGAGACATGATTTTGTTCGTTTCGCGGATGCCTGAAAACACTTAGCGGACTCTACAAATGACAACATTCCTCTGGACGTTGAATGAAAATATCCTACCACAAGCTACTTCCTCCGCAGTGTAACGGTTAGCATTATTAACTGCCGTCCTCGGTGGACCGGGTTCGATTCCCGGTAGTGCTACGAATTTAAGAACCGCAGGAGGGCTGGTATGTGGTTAAACTTGTACATGTAGCTCACCTCCAAGTAGGGTGTGCCTGAAAAGATCTGCACCACCTAAGGACAAAGACACGAGTTTACTTACATACCACACGCTGCTCTTAATGGACACTGTGATAAATTGATAATCATTTACTCTACCTGCAATGTGACTTGTGTGATAGTATCTGGCCGACAAGGTGAATAACCTCTGCGCACTCAGTCCTGCACAATTTACAAGGAAGGGTTCTCAAGTGTTGTCAGACGACTGCGATGTCTACATAGCAAGTTGGATAGACTGTGTCAAAATGTACGTGCCTCAAGCTTTTCAAATAGTATGGACAATATTAACAGAGGAACTAGGAGCCTTAAAATATAGAATCAATGCGAAATGATGAGAAATGAATCTGCCTATATTTTGCTGAGGCCATTGATTTAATGATTAGAAAAAACAATGAAATTACTACAATAAGGTTTACGGAAGGAAAATATAGCACTTACACGTTGTCGATTTAAGAGCAGAAGACATGAAGTTGGATAGAGGAAAGAAGTAGTCAAGAAGCATTTGTCTCAGTGAGCACATAGGATGAAGACAATCTGACCACGTACAGTACTTCTCTAGAACACTCTTCTGTAAGTCCACTTTCGAAATAATATCTGGAGCGGTTTGAAATGGTCCTGGATACTCACTGGAATATCAACATTTGAAGAAAGGAAATCGGAACACGTGTTTGAATTTATTCGCCGAAGACTGGAATAATGAACAAATGACTGAAGGCTAAGGTCACACAGTAACGTTGGATAATAATATGAACGTATCAGTTATGATCATTCTGCCGTTCTTGAATGGATGAAAGGAAAAAAAAGCAGCTGGTTGCATCAGTTCTACATAGTTTACAGAAATAATCTGCTTATATAATTGAATAATAATAATAATAATAATAATAATAATAATAATAATAATAATAATAATAATAATAATAATAATAATAATAATGTTATTTATTTTACGTCCCACTAACTACTTTTAAGGTCTTCGGAGACGCCGAGGTGCCGGAATTTAGTCCCGCAGGAGTTCTTTAACGTTCCAGTAAATCTACCGACACGGGGCTGTCGTATTTGAGCACCTTCAAATACCACCGGACTGAGCCAGGATCGAACCTGCCAAGTTGGGGTTAGAAGGCCAGCGCCTTAACCGTCTGAGCCACTCAGCCGGCGCTTATATAATTCTACAACTCATGGAGTTGTCTTGTAAAAGGCCATGGTCGTTTCCTTTCCTATCCCGTCGTCGCCGTGAGACCTATCTGTGTTGCAGCGACATAAAGAAAGTCGCTAAATATGTATATATCACAAGATAGGGCTTTAAACCTATATCATCCCTATTGCAGAATGCACTCGAGATTAACTGATACCATTTTAACTCGTTTTAAGTTCATAGGTACGTTTTGTTATCCTCATGGAATAATAGAATTAGTTATTAGTTTCGATATTCAGGAGGGTTATGCATTAAAGATATGAAAATTAGATAAATGAAACTGTGAATATTCATTAATATTAACGCATAATCGAGCTGTTTTAAATGTGGTGCATCGTTAAAGATTTTCTAAACATTTATTTTCTGCATAAATCGTTACTCAAGAATTAAAGTGAATGGCCGATATAATGTTACATCATTGTGTGTAACGGGTGGTATTAGTGTTAGACCCTTGTCGGTAGATTTACTGGTACGTAAAATAACTCTTGTGGGACACAATTCCGGCACCTCGGCATCTCCAAAAACCGTAAAAGTGGTTAGTGGTACGTGAAGCAAATAGTATTATTATTATTATTATTATTATTTTTATTATTATTATTATTATTATTATTATTATTATTATTATAAAACACACGGCCATTGCTTTGATATTCTCATGACTCATTTTGCTGCATCCAGACACTATTGTTCATTTAGCTGATGTAGACTTTGAGTACAACCTCGCGATATCGACCACAGGCAGAACTTGTTCGTGCTTCTCACAATCAGTAATTCCCTTCTTAACATTCACCGTAATCATCTCCATCTTCTTACTGCCTTCCTCTTTAACAATTTTCTTCACGGGGCCCATCGCAATAGTACGGCTAGACTACTAAAATAATAGTCACTATACTTGGTCGCAAATAACTTTATGCACACACGTAACTACATACTAGGGGCCGATAACCTAGATTTTAGAACCCTTTAAACAACAATCATCATCATCATCATCATCATCATCATCATCATCATCATCAACTACAGTACTATAGTAGCCTATACAGAAGAGTACGTATAAGAAATGGATGTTGACTATATGAGCGAAGCACGATGACGCGCAGCAGACAAATCAGTACTACTCGGAGTGCAAAACCTCGCTCATTTATCAAGTTAGACTTCATTCGTCCGGCTAAACACTCCCAGGTCAAGTTGCTCGCAATCAGGCGCACCGACTTCGGGTAATTATTGGGGAGGTGGGGGTGCATGATTAGCATGGATGCAGGCATGTGAAATGAGAAACAATTTTTAATGCAAACGTTCCCGTATAACAACAATATTCACAAACAGAAACAGAACAATAATAGAGCTTGTTTCTCACATACATTTTTGAACGAGTCTTTTGTACGGAGTTTTCAATAATATTCACAAGTAAACAGAAAAATAGAACTTTATTCATAAATAAATATTTTGAAGGAATATTTTATGTACGAAGTTATCAAAAATAATCACAAGTAAACAAATTAGAACTTTCTTCATAAATGTCCTGTTACTGTATATTATGCATTTCATGATACGATTTCTTTTCTTTTTTTTCTATTTGTTTTACGTCGCACCGACACAGATAGGTCTTATGGCGACGATGGGATAGGCAAGGCCTAGGAGTGGGAAGGAAGCGGCCGTGGCCTTAAATAAGGTACAGCCCCAACATTTGCCTGGTGTGAAATTGGGAAACCACGGAAAACCATCTTCAGGGATGCCAATGGTGGGGTTCGAACCCACTATCTCCCGGATGCAAGCTCACTTCCTAACCGCATGGCCAACTCGCCCGGTGATACGAAATGTGAAAAGCTCTACCACCAGATGTATCGCCTGAACAGTCTCCATTGGGAAATGTAGCTCTCAGAAGAAATGCCCTCTTTCTAATCTAATTCCTTTATATAAAACCATCGACCACCTTCTCCAGATTTAACGCCTTAGCAGCCACCGAAGACTACCATATTCCACGTTTTAAGGCGACGTAACATCTAGGAGGAGAATATGGGGGGGGGGGGGAGGAATGGCTCTCGCCCCCCTCCCCCTAAGATAATTCTTGGGGGAGGGGTGCAGAAAACTCCTTACCTCTCCCCCCCAAAAGTCGGCGCCACTGCTCACAATGCAAGGTTTTGTGGCAAACGAAGTCTTCGAAATGTCCATTATGCATCTGAACTTACGCCTGAACGCGCCATCTCAATGACTGTCAGACGCGTTCGAACACTCCAGGCGTCGATGGCAACTTTTTTATTTTGTTATTTTTTTATTTCTGCTATTTGCTTTACGTCGCACCGACACAGATAGGTTTTATGGCGACGATGAGACAGGAAAGGGTTAGGAGTGGGAAGTAACCGGCCGTGGCCTTAATTAAGGTATAGCCCCAGCACTTGTCTGGTGCGAAAATAGGAAACCACGGAAAACCATCTTCAGGGCTGCCAACAGTGTAGTTCGAACCTACTAGCTCCCGAATACTGGATACTGGCCGCACTTAAGCGACTGCAGTTATCGAGCTCGGTGGCAACTTTGTCCCATACGCTGGCGAAGTACTGCTATGACAAACTCAGCTATTTGCTTTACGTCGCACCGACACAGATATGTCTTATGGCGACGATGGGATAGGAATGGCCTAGGAAGTGGAAGGAAGCGGCCGTGGCCTTAATTAAGGTACAGCCCCGGCATTTGCCTGGTGTGAAAATGAGAAACCACGGAAAACCATCTTCAGGGCTGCCGACAGTGGGGCTCGAACCCACTATCTCCCGATTACTGGATACTGGCCGCACTTAAGAGACTGCAGCTATCGAGCTCGGTCAATGACAAGCTCTCTTCCCTCCTGCTCCCCCCAATCCCAATCCAGCGATGAACTAAAACAGCGTAGCAATTAAATGATATTACTATTAATCATACTGTTATTGGCTTTACGTCCCATTAATTATATTTACGGTTTTTCTTATTCGCCGAAGTGCCGGAATTTAGTCCCACAGGAGTTCTTTTAAGTTCCAGTAAATTTACAGACACGAGGCTGAAGTATTTGAGCACCTTCGAATACCAAAGGACTGAACCAGGATCGAACCTCTCAAGTTGGGGACAGAAGGCCAGCGCCTTCACCGTCTGAGCCGCTCAGCCCGGCTGGTCTGAAGATATTTCGTTCTCGTAAAACGAATGCTAACAAAAGGAATTGTAGATTTAGGGACACCAATTTTGTAGGGGAGAGTAGTCCAAAAATGACACACTTCGTCTTACGTATCATTGCTTGTTTCTTATAGCGAAGTGCACCAGATGTGAAAAGAATTACATAGGTGGCAAAATAATAACTTTTTAATCTAAAGTGAATATAACTGTGTTGCTGAGTTTATTGCTAATCTTCAGTAAGCACACGGCTGACCTCTCGATGTGTGTTCTATTCGCCTGTGGTTTTATTAACATAGCTTGATGAGAATACGCTTGATGTAATTACAAGCGTGGTGCCTGTTGCTAATTATAGAGTTCGTTTTCCAAACACTCCTCCTGATCAGCGCCTGTGAATAGACGTGTTTAGGAACCACATCAGCAATTTATTACATAATTATATTTTTAAAGAGGAATTAAATTTATTTTCTATAAAGGACAGATTGTTCAGAAAGATTCAAGAAGTTTTACATAAATATTACTTCCATCAGGGAGCTTCCGAGGCTCAGGCTCAGTCATTAATCATTTTTCCAGAGGAGTGCGACAGGCTTCGGCAGCCGCCAAAATTCCTATCCTCGCCGTTAGATGGGGCCTTCGTTCATTTCATTCCTGACCCGGTCGAATGACTGGAAACGGGCTGTGGATTTTTCATTGCTCTCAAATATTAACAGGATTTCAAAGATTGATTGAAGTTATTACCGCAACCCTCAAGGTTGTCGGCATTGAAGGAAGGAGTCGAAACGATTAATGTAAACACAAAAACTATAATAAAAGGTATTTAAAAACTTTAGCTTAAACAATCGACAGTATATCAACGCCATAACAATCACATCGCAAGAAAATTATTTCCCCGTGAAGGATATAAGTTTTGATCTTGGATGTTTTTCGGCAGTTAGTATAACATGGGTAAAGGTAAGGTAAGGGTTATTCTGCCCGAAGGCAGGTCCGAACCTCCGCAGAGGTGTTCCTGAGCCGGAGTTTACGTGCGGTAGTGTGGCCAGCTCGTTTCCGCTCCTCCATTCCCTTAACGCCCCCCCCCCCCGGCCACCAACAGCGCGTGGCAACCCATCCAACTCCTGACCACGCCCAATGTTGCTTAACTTCGGAGATCTCACGGGATCCGGTGTTTCAACACGGCTACGGCCGTTACATGGGTAAAAGTGAAACATAAATACCCCTTCCATTGGAAGGAATCGAAATCTATGCTCCAATAAATTTCTTCAATAAATAGAGAACGAAGTCGTCACTTTATGTTCTTAAGCGCTATTCATTGTGAAAAGGCACGTTTGCACATAGTGATTATGTAATGATGTATGACGTGAGTCCATTCCTTGTATCGTTTCTCTACGGTATCACCGAGCTCGATAGCTGCAGTCGCTTAAGTGCGGCCAGTATCCAGTATTCGGGAGATAGTGGGTTCGAACCCCACTGTCGGCAGCCCTGAAGATGGTTTTCCGTGGTTTCCCATTTTCACACCAGGAAAATGCTGGGGCTGTACCTTAATTAAGGCCACGGCCGCTTCCTTCCCACTTCCAGCCCTCTACCGTCGCCATAAGACCTATCTGTGTCGGTGCGACGTAAAACAAATAACAAAAAAAATCTACGGTATCGGTTTTTTGTGATGTCATGAATCCGGTAAGATCGATTACCGGATGCCTTTCCTGGCGTCAAAAAATAAAATGAATGTCATGATATATGGAGAGAGGGTAAAACCCGGTAGTGACACATAGCCTTCTCCTGTCGAATAGCGTTGAGAAGTCTGCTCAAGGCTTTATATCTCCATCCGACGGACAAATAACCAACAATGCCCTTACTGCGGAGAGGACTGAAAGGCTTTTATGGGGACACAATCTAGTAATTAGAAATTACCACCACCTACCTTACCCTGCTAAGCTGAATGGCTCAGAAAGCCCTTATCATAAAATTAGTTACATTCAGCCCTTACGATAAGGAGGATTTCACAAGAAACCATCGATCGGTATGACAATTTCTTTCACGAAACACCGAAATCGACAGTTTTATTTCACCAAAAAATAAGGCCCTTAGTGATTATACACTTATCCATAATTGCTTAACGACCGAGCTCGATAGCTGCAGTCGCTTAAGTGCGGCCAGTATCCAGTATTCGGGAGATAGTAGGTTCGAACCCCACTGTCGGCAGCCGTGAAAATGGTTTTCCACGGTTTCCCATCTTCACACCAGGCAAATGCTCGGGCTGTACCTTAATTAAGGCCACGGCCGCTTCCTTCCCACAACTAGCCCTTTCCTGTCTCACCGTCGCCATAAGACCTATTTGTGTCGGTGCAACGTAAAGCAACTAGCAAAAAAAATCTTAACGTTTGTAATGTTCTGTAATAATTGCGTGTCTTCGGCTTTCCTAAAATACTCGTATTTCAGCTAACTAACAACACATCCTTTACGGCGTGGGAGTTTTTTTATTTCGTGTGGCTATTTCTAGCCGGGTGCAGCCCTTGTAAGGCAGACCCTCCGACGAGGGTGGGCGGCATCTGCCATATGTAGGTAACTGCATGTTATTGTGGTGGAGGATAGTGTTATGTGTGGTGTGTGAGTTGCAGGGATGTTGGGGACAGCACAAACACCCAGCCCCCGGGCCATTGGAATTAACCAATTAAGGTTAAAATCCCCGACCCGGCCGGGAATCGAACCCGGGACCCTCTGAACCGAAGGCCAGTACGCTGACCATTCAACCAACGAGGCGGACGACGTGGGATGAGGAAAGTAAATGCAGTGATTTGACCATTTGGTGTCCTTTTTGAAATAGTAGAAGTGAGATGTATGGTACCAGATGGTGTTTGTAACACCCGGAACAAGTGGGGCGCAATGTGGCTGGTAACAAAAGCCCTTCACGCCCTCCTGGAATTGTGCTGTGATTGTTGGAGTGAAAGTAGAAGCCATCTGTGTGGCGCTTAACGTGCCTGCACATGCTGGACGTGACGTAATGCGAAGCACAGCTGTCGGCCGCCCACTTCAGAAGCCCGGGTTCTCTCACCAGATAAGAAGCTGGCAGCACGGTCATCCGCATCTAAACAACGCTAAACACAAACTTCCGGTCCAGGAACTCGGCCATCAGCGTAGGAGCCACGAATCATAATCTCCTTCCGAAAGCAAAATACACCTACCTAGTCTCGCAGTCGAGGACAGTAAAGCACATGTCGTGATAGACAAGCAAAGAAATGCTCAGAAGATAGCTCAACTAATTGACTGCCAAATCCTTTTCCTGTACTTTAAACTATTTCCTAGGTTTCTTACATGAAATGGAATGTCGTATGGCTTTTAGTGCCGGGATATCCCAGGACGGGTTCGGCTCGCCAGGTCCAGGTCTTTCTATTTGACTCCCGTAGGCGACCTGCGCGCCATGATGAGGATGAAATGATGATGAAGACAACACATACACCCAGCTCTCGTGCCGTAGGAATTAACCAATTAAGGTTAAAATCCCCGACCCGGCCGGGAATCGAACCCGGGACCCTCTGAACCGAAGGCCAGTACGCTGACCGTTCAGCTAACGAGTCAGACGGTTTCTTAGATAATCTTGTAACAGGAATACATGACTCCAAGTAAACATTTAAAATACTGTCGTCTATCATTGACGTCAAATGGTCAATGAGATTGTCGACATAATAAGTTAATATGACTTAGAGCTATATAAAAAAATTTGGTCTTGCGGTTAGGGTCACGAAGCTGCGAGCATGTGCTCGGGTGATAGTGGGTTCATTTTATTATTACAAGTTGCTTTAAGTCGCACCGACACAGATAGGTCTTATGGCGACGATGGGACAGGAATGGGCTAGGAGTGGGAAGAAAGTGGCCGTGGCCTTAATTAAGGTACAGCCCCAGCATTTGCCTGATGTGAAAATGGGAAACCACGGAAAACCATCTTCAGGCCTGCCGACAGTGGGGTTCGAACCCACTCTCTCCCGAATACTGGATACTGACGGCACTTAAGCGACTGCAGCTATCGGGCTCGGTGATAGTGGGTTCTAACCCCACTGTCGGCAGCACTGAAGATGGTTTTCCGTGGTTTCCCATTTTCACACCTGGCAAATGCTGTGCCGTAAGGTCACGGCCGCTTCATTTCCATTCGTAGCCTTTCCTGTTTCATCGTCGCCATAAGACCTGGATGTGTCGGTGCGACGTAAAACAAATTATTTCTTAAGAAACTTAATCTTTTGTCAAACCTGCTCTTACCTAGAGGCCCCAGATACCTTCCTCGCCAGTTCAGCTACAGGAAGTTAATTGAGAAAACAAAATGATATTAGATATTGTGCCCTTTTAAAGGCACCCAAATGCGGTGATCTTCTTTCTTGATATGTGCGCCGGCTGCTCCTGAAAATAATGACATTAAAAAAATACCTACCGCCTCATGTAGACTCTTCTTCCTCAAGGGTGGTGCGTCCTTCGATCCCTCGGGTTGATGGGCCACACGTCGATCGGGGGGTGAGGAAATGAAAGATGGGGTAAACTAAACTATTAAATGACGGTACCCAAAGACTGAATTAAAATTGAAATAAATAAAATGGTTTATTTAACAAAAATTTGCAAAGTGAAAAATGAACGTAAACTGGTGTAAAGTAAAATGATATGAAATGAAATGAAATTTTAAAACAATTGAAAGATCTGCGTTACAATAAATTGATTATCTGCCTTAATAAATTTGACTGAAGGTCGATTAAATTTTAGTGTTCTGGATTAAATCGAACCACTGTCTCCATGACGATGACATGACCACATGTAAACACTGGTCAGAAATACAGTCTCATTTGAATGAATGATTTACAACACCTTGGAAAAATGTCATCTCACAATAAATTCAGTAATTAATTAATTAATTTATTAATTCATCCAATTGACATTGACTTTGAGGTGTCTATCAAATATTTAATTCATGTTTAAATTCATTTGGGAAGCACCCAACTCTTAAATAATAATGGAATACACTAACCATGTGTAATAATAAAAGAAAAGAGGGAAAAATAACACAACCATGAACATGGTACTTTATCCGTTATATAACCTTTGCTACATATTTAAACTACTCGTGGCTGAAAACAAGAGAATTTTATTGAACTGAACACCTGAGTGCTACCACCACTCCTTTAGTTTGTTAAACCTTATTTACTTAACTGTGATAGTCTGGACGCTTAAAATTACTTAAATTAATTAGGCCAAGTGCCTCAAGTTTACATCTCAAATGAAAGCGATCCCTTTACATCGTTAACTTTACCTAGTTTGCCGCTATCTGCATTTTCATTGCGAACGCGTATTTGTGGTACCAACTCTAGATGGAGGCAGATCCCATCGTATTTATCTGAGTCATTTGCGGCATTTGATACAACTGCTTGTTAAAGATCGCTTCATTTGCCTAACTGAAATGTAGTGGATTCTTAAGACTTGGTGATTGCAAACTCCTTTCTGGTATGAGCATACCACTAGTATGGTTTTGACTATGAACTAATCGATGATCTCTTACCCTAACACATGAAATCTTATTTACACAAATGAACATGTCAATGGAGAAACACTGCTCCTAAGAAATACTGAAATTAAAATAACCTGACTACACCTATTTTTTTACAGACATTAAATCAAACACAATCCACGTATCAGATTTTAAAATAATACGGTGACAAAATATATACAAAGAAATGATATCATAATAAAAATCTAGATCCCACAAATCGCTGCCTAATAAAAATTTAAAATAAAAATGCGCAATGTAGAAGTATAAAATGTTACCCTGATCCAAGTAGCAATTACGTGAATTTGATGGCAATCTTCTAACCTCGGACTAAAATGTCTGGACATGACCTTATTCAATCTTTACGGACAATAATTATTGGTATTACATGCCATCAATGATTATACTTGACTGTCGAAACACGCATTGATCAGTCGCTCTGTTCACAATTATCTCGGGCTCTCTATTGCATATTTTCCGAGCATTTATTTTCCCTGGAAACTATTTGAAGTAATACAGGCTTTCCGCCTACAACCATAACACATGTCGGCGCATATTTAACACTCTCGGTTAAATTATTCATCTCTCAATTCTATTTATTCATCAATATTCTCGACGTAGTAACTCATAATACGGCCTCGCTCGTATCCGGCGGGCGAAATAACTGTGTCGTTCACGCATCCATTTATACGACACTATTAATGACATGGTCCAAATATCACATTTTCCATTTCTCAACACAGAACATCAGGGATATTACTATTACTTTGCTCGTTATTTTGATCATCCGCCGTTTCACATATTATGAAATATCAGAGCTAACTTATCAATGGCTTCCTGTCACTAATTAATTAACTGAAATAACGAGATTGCCTCTCAAAAACACGGCGATCGAAATGTGTAACCACGTTACATAAAGAGATTAAATCTTGCGTATCAACCATATCGTCTCGAAATACAAAGTATGAGAGCTACCGGAAACGGTCGTTTGAATAATGATTACAGAACATGAAATAATAAACCGAATGTGCGAATAGCAAAAATAAACATTTAAACTAATATGGCGACATCCACAAAATCAAAGCGTCAACAAAATAACACTCATTACCACAATTATTATTATTATTATCATCAGTTTAAAAATCTGCACTACACCGTATGTAAATTTCTTAGTAAAATAGGATTCTCATATGTCAAAATGACTTACTTTAAAAGAAAACTCCGCAAGTAACACCCGCTAACACTTATTTATTATTATTATTATTATTATTATTATTATTATTATTATCCTAATTTTTATGATTACCATCCGATCCGTGAATTATTTACAATCCTATCTAAAATTCTAAACTACATTTTGATCATCGATTGTTCATAGCCCTAGATGTTTACATATTTACATTTTGCTCATTTACCTTATTTGTGCTGGAGGCAGGTCGGATCATCCTCCGGACCCCGTCATGATGAATTTAGTACTTCATCTTCAAGCTGATGTTATCCAAGAGGTCACACACGCAAACTTGATGCATTTTTACAATATCGTTGCACACGTCCACATTTATATTAACACTCGCATTTTAGCACTCCTACGAAGAATATTCAATGACACTGCATTGAGCACGTGATGTGAAGTCGAACGTCTGGACTCCGCTACCTGCCTGCTGTCGCCTCTCTCTCACCCCTCTCAGTTTGTTTGTGTAAAGGATTATTGGTTATTCACCTTCTCTGACCATACCACTGGACTCAAGGTCTTAGTGCGGCAGCATTCCAATTGTGAAAACAAAGTTTTTCTCCCTGTAACAGGCTTGACTAATTCTGCTCCCAAATATCTCACTTGCAATAATAGTTCTATGAGAGTGTGGAAAAATTTAATGTAATGTTCCCAATGATGTGGAGAAATTTATAATAATCGTCCTCCAACATATGACTTTTCCATGAAATATACAAGCTACACGTGAAATAGGGAAAATGTTATGCAGCTACGTGTTACGACGAGATTCAATGTTCACCTCGGTCCTAGCACTTTAAGTTCATTCATGACAAGTGTTGAGAATATAACTACCATTGTCATTTGTTAATTTAATTGCCTGATTATATCTGCATAATCTAAAGTTGAGTAAAAGTTTGTCAAAGTGTTCATTTCGGCTAAGATATTACTAACCCAAATAAATACATTGCTCACTCGGATGTCAACTACTGTATAAGACACTGAAGATTCTTACAAGACCGCGAATTCTCACAGGACTGTGATTCACCACGAGACTGAGAATTCTGACGAGACTGAAGATTTCCTACGAGACTGAGATTTCGTACAAGACTGAGGTTCACCACACTGGTGTCTTCGTTTTTTTAAACAGTCCTCCCCCCACTTCGAAAATAGTTCTGTGGAAGGGATGTGGCGTAATAATCCTGCACTTGGGACCGATTTATCATGTGTCCGTAGGTTAGAATTTTAGGAAATGTGCTCAAAACATTCCTAGTTTTGGTCCGATTTATGTGTTACATTGCGTTACGAGAAACGATCACAGGTTATTTCATACGACGTCGCGCGTCACTGGCTCTATTTTCTGTCAGAGTATGGCGCCTTCCCGCCATGACGGTTCATTTCCTGGGCGATACCACTCTTCCATGTAAAGTTGAAAATTTCTTATTTAACCACTGATTAACCACACATTTGCACTGATAAATCCTTAAATATTGCTTGGAAGTCAGGACACAATCTTTCACAGCTAGTTCGGGCACCAAATCGCGAAATACTAGCTGTAGATTCCCGGTATGACAAGACATTAAATTTTGCAATTTTGTAATTGGCTGAGACGTTCGCGCTCTTAGTAGTTTGGGTTCTTCCATTTTCTGCTAAGGGATGACGGGTATTATTCGTGTTTCTCTCGCACTTCTTAGGCAGGGCAAATTGGACGTGCGGATTCACGTGGGAACTGGATAGAAAGTTTCCACTTCTCGTCGGCATCATAAAACATAATTGGACGTACCACTCAGGCTAGTTACTTCCTGTTCGTGCCTTAAGACGTATTCTGTGGATATATTTTCAGTCTGAACGGCGCCTGGCTGTTGCTTTGTGAGACTGCAATCTTTTCCCAGCCTACCGCTGTATTCTCATATGCGAATTATTAAACATTTAATTTATGCATTAATTATGCACATTCGCTTATGGGTGCAATATAATCTATGACATATCCTGGAACCAAGCAAGTTGGCTGCCTGCTATGGGTTACAAAACTTCAAGGTTCAATTCAAGAGGTGTTGGGTTCGAACCGCACTATCAGCAGCCCTGAAGATGGTTTTCCGTAGATTCCCATTTCTACACCGGACAGATGCTGGGGATGTACCATCCCAGACCTGGTCCATTCCTAATACTGAGAAGCAGTCTGACACGCAAGGTGGCAGACTCTGTTGTGAAACCCAAGCAATAAGACTGAGCAGAAGTCCTTTTGGCAGGCGACGATCCTTACAGGGCTGCTGTGCCCGGATACATGTTAAACAATTCAACATTCATTTCATGCAGATGTTTTAATATTTTAAGGATTGCTTAAATATTCACGCAAATAGTTTTCCGTGGTTTCCGACTTTCACGCAAGGCAAATGCTGCGACAAAGGCCAGGACTGCTACCTTCTCAATCCTAGCCCTTTCCCATCTTGCGTGGCCGAAAAACCTTCGATGTGTTAGTGCTGCGTTAATGCACTAGTAAAAATATAATGCAGCAAAATAATCACAAAATGAGGATCATGGCAGGCAAAGGGTTAATTAATGTCTGGTGGTATAGATATGGAAGCTGCTAAATGTCCCAAGAATTTATTACCAAGAAATCAATTTATATGCCTGCAAGACTTTAATACTATGCCGCTGTTCCTTAATATACAGTGGAATATAGGGCATAATTTTCAACATCCCTGCCGAATAAGGGCGTGTGAAATCTTACAACCTGTGTGAATGTATCCGTTGTTTGCTATTAGCTTTACGTCGCAACGGCACAGATAGGTCTTATGGCGACGATGAAACAGGAAAGTCCTAGGAATGGGAAGGAAGCGGCCGTGGCCTGAATTAAGGTACAGCTCCACCATTTGCCTGATGTGAAAATGGGAAACCACGGAAAACCATCTTCAGGACTGCCGATAGTGGGATTCGAACCTGCTATCTCCCGGATGCAAGCTCACAGCCGCACGCCTCTACGCGCATGGCCAACTCGCCCGGTTGTTCGGAAGTTAAAGACAGTGCACGTGGTCTTCTTGCCACCTAACTTAACATATAGTAATCGCCGCGTAAGGAAATACCCCAGAAAGTAAATATCGCCGCCCGATGCTCTTCTTTTCTCTTTTTTGTAATGGCTGATCACTGCTGCCAACCTGCCTGGTTACATATTAAAATCACCAGACATAACCATAACAAACTAACCTCAATGTAAACACCGATAATGAATGTGTCCCTACCCTAGTAAATGCTAAAAGTTAAGATGAAATAAATCAAGATATTCATAGTTAAGTCGGTTTCCACGCTCAATGAGGAATTAAGGAAATAAACACACTTTCTCACTCAAATTAATGTTACATGTATCTGTCTTTATTTTGATATACAGTAGGCGTACTAACCATATTCTTGAAAAGAGGGGCGTGTTAAACGATACAATTTATTTAATAAATCTTTGCAGTGTGATTTTCGAAAGTTCCAGACATCCAATGACTTCCCTTTCTTTTGCGCGAACATTTCCTTCTCTCTTCAATACCGGTAACCAGTAAGGAGAGAGATTACTGGGCATATTTTCAGCCTACAGGCTGGCTATATCTTCAAGCTTACCAGGAAACATATAGGAATACTAATGTGCCAAGCTCCGTGAACGGAAATTAGGTCAGCTTTCAAGTTCACTGCGGATTTGAAAATAATAATGTAATAAGTTCTACTGCCAAAAAATTTCGTCCCGCAAGAGTTATTTCATGTACCGGTAGATCTAGACATGACACTGGCGTGTATGAGCACTTTCAAATACCGCCGGACTCGAACCCACCATATAAGAACTCTAATGTGCCAAGCTACGTGAACGGAAATTAGGTCAGCTTTCAAGCTCACTGCAGAATTGAATATTACTTCTACTATCTACTTCTATCGTTTTCATATACGCCGAGGTGCCAGTATTTCGTCCCGCAAGAGTTCTTTATGTACCGGTAGATGTAGACATGAGGCTGGCGTATTTGAGCACTTTCAAATACCGCCTAACTCGAATCCGCCAACCTGAGCTAGTCATACATTCTCTCCTTCACTTGCTTAAATTAATTTTTAAAAATCCTGCCTTTATTCTGATGTACGCATTACTATAACTGCATTCTTAAAGGAAGGGGGGTCGTCGCCATAAGACCTATCTGTGTCGGAGCGACGTAAAGCAACTAGCAAAAAAAAAAAGGAAGGGGGGAGGGAATATAGATTGTATAATTCATTGCGATTTCTGCAAGTTCAAGGACTTACCACATAAGACATATCTGTCCTTCCTTTTAATAATAATGCTAACAGCTTTACATCCCACTAAGTACTTTTACGGCATTTGGCATTTGAAAAATATTTTCAGCTTACAAGTTGGTGTATCTCAAACTTACAACATTACAGAAACCAATGTACAGGAGCACTATGAGTCAAACAACATTACCAGATTTTTACATATACATTGCCTTAAATCACATGAAGACAGGTTGTGAGGCAAGAATGGGATAGGAAAGAGGGCTAAGATTTCAAACGTTTAAAATGTACATAAGCGTACAGACACAGCACTAGCCTGAAATGAAAATGACGGGCGAAAAAAGAACTTCAGACCTGCCAAGTGTGGGGTTCAAATCCATCACCATCTCCTGATACCAAGCTCACAGCAATGTGATCAAACTGCACAGCCAGTTCACTCAGTTTCCTATGACGCGTAATAGGCCTACTACATGGGCGACCCACTTACCTGTATATGGATCTTCAGTTCTTCAATTATACATGTATGCAAAAACATTATGCACCTTAGTAAAAGGTACTTCCCTAGTTGGTTCTCTGATTGGTGCACGTATAACAAATATGTTTGGGAAGAAATACTTTTATTTTATATTTATTTATATCATAAAGAAGTAATGTTGTCATAGCAAAAAGAATATGCAACGAAAAAATGAATCCAAAGAGTTAAACATTATTTACTGTATTAAATATTAGTTTATTTACATGTTAAGCGATATGTAGCAGTAATAATAATAACAACAAACATGTGCAATATGGAAACAGGAAATAAATACAAGTAAATATAAATATAATTTACAACATTTAGAGCCATTCCATGGTCACTGAATTACAAAGCAGGGGTATGAATAAACAAACATAATAAACATGAATACTAGGCCCTAATATTTAAAAAGCAAAAAGCAAAGTCATCTCCGTACAAACCATGAAAGCCATTGGAAGGGTGGAAGGTGAAGGCTTCCACTATCCATAACGTTGGCACTTGGTGGAGTGGAGTGGTTAGCTCTACGCATGCCGCCCTTGCCCCCCAGTAGTTAACCTGGTACTCGTTTATCATACGCAAAACATTCCTTCCAAATTACGTTAAACCCCTGTCACTCATTATTATCATTATTATTATTATTAAATTGCAAATGGGAAATATCCCGGTGGCAACGGTCACTTACAGTAATGTAATAATAAAGTAAAGTTAACATAATTACCCAACAACAACAAACAAAAAAACAAACAAGCAAGCAAAGAACAAGAGTACAAGAAGCAGATATATGGAAGGAAAATATTACAAGCATTACTGCTAGTTTAATATTCTAAATCGAGCAACATCATATACAAATTCTCACACAACTTAAGTATTTATAGTGCTTAACAATATGGCTTATAATATTATAGGTTGACCTTACTACTAGCTTACCATTATAAGTGATAATAAAGTGAAGTTAAACCGTAATTACCCTACAACAACAACATTACAACAAGCAAGAAATACTAGTAATTTAACTTTCTAAATCCAGTGTCATTATATACATATTCGCACACAACTTATGTATTTCCAGTACTTAACACTACAAATTACAATACTACAGACTGAACTTGCTACTAGCTTAACATTACAAGTGATGATAAAGTTAAAACCTACTACCCAACAACTACAACAACAACAACTCAAGTATCGGTACAAAACGGAATTCCATAAAAAATATTACAAGAAATACTACTAGTCGTTTTAAATCCAGCATCATGTACAGTTTCACACACAATTTAATTATTTCCAATACTTGACACTATGGCTTACAAAACTATAGATTGAGCTTACTACTAGCTTAACGTTACAAGTGATAAAAAATAAAGTTAAAAACATTGTTAATTAACCAAGAACAACAACAATTACAAAAACATGAGTACAGCAAGCAATTTCCTGGAAAGAGAATACCACAAGTAAAAACCTCCCAGTTTCACAATCGAATCCAAGCAGAAAATCACAAATTCAGTGCCCATAATTTACAACTTTTACTTTTCACTTTACACAAACACTAATGGTCTTCTTAAATGACTTGATACCAGAAGGGAATCTATCAGACTGCTGCAGGTAATTTATTCCAATCCCTTACGATCCTGTTGACGAAGGAAAACTTGCCCACATCCGTATGCTGGTTTTTATGCTTATGATAATTTCTCGATAAGTATGAGGGAGGTTCCAAATTATTCCTAATACAACTCCAAGCAGCCCTTTCCGTATAGCTCTTATAAAGACCACACAGGTGAGCTATAGTTCTTCTAGATTCAAGACTTTCCCAATTAATGGTATTCCTCCTATTCCCAGTTACGAAACGCATCGCTCTTCTTTGAACTTTCTCTAGGGAATTTATTAAACCCATCCTGTACGCATCCCAGCATGCAGATCCATATTCGAGAATGGGCCTTACGAAGCATTTATAAGGTTTATTTAAACCTACTAGGGTGGTGAACACATAAATAAGAATTCCAATGAAAGTATTTTCCTTCTGGACCTTCATGTCAGACAGATTTTTTTAAACAATTTTTTTTCACTATAATATGATTTATCTATAGAGCGAAACCGCTATGCAGTGTGCGTCTCATAGCTATCGAGATGGAATTGGTAATGTACTATGTATATGTAGAACCTATATATAAGACTTTTTACAATTACCTCTAAAGTGACATTTCAGCTGTGTGACAACGCTAAAAAGACTATGGACTTTGAGATTGGCATTCCTGAAGAGGGTTTTCTGCACTTTCCCATTTTCACACATTGATTCAAGAGTCTGTATTGGCTTGTGACAAAACCACAGTATTCTTCCGAAAACCACTGATAGGGACAGGTTTGGTTGTGATCCACCGAAAACAAATTATAATGACCGGTTAGGTTGTGATCCACCGAAAACCACTGATTGTCACAGGGTTAGGTTAGGTTCGACAGGAATTGTACTCGAGCGACTGTTGTCATTGAAAGCACTGCCGTGACGACTGAAGGCAATAAACATAAAACTGAATCCATTGATCTACAAAGTTTTCATTCAGTAGATACGCTAGGAACTGGCGAACCAACACCGTACCGGTACATACAAAGTTTACAGGAATCAACAAAACAGGATATTAATTCGTGGTACTCACTGTTCTTTAAAGAGAAGAAATATCCAGTCAACAATAGCTGCAGTGAACGTGGTTTTTCACTATTATTGTCCGGCCCCATGGCTAAATGGTTAGCGTGCTGGCCTTTGGTCACAGGATGCGGGTTCGATTCCCGACAGGGTCACGAATTTGAACCACCGTTGGTTAATATCTCTGGCACGGGGGCTGGGTGTATGTCGTCTTCATCAACATTTCACTATTATTGTGTAAAATAGAAACTTACTAGTTTTGACAAATACAGTATGTTCAACAGCGACTCATGAATGATGACGGGCAGGATGTCCAACCTCACTAATCTATGTTGACGATGTATTTCATGGTAAAGACAGCTGCCTCTGTGGATCAGTGGTAGAGTGACGGCCTCCGGATCCCAAGATAGCGGGTTCAAACCCGGCAGAGGTAGTCGGATTTTTGAAGGGCGGAAAAAAGTCCATTCGACACTCCATGCCGTACGATATCGGCATGTAAAAGATCTCTGGCGACACATTTGGTGTTTACCTGACAAAATTAATTAAATCTCAGCCAGAGACGCCCAAGAGAGTTTCGGTACACTCGGTCTGCCATCTAGTGGGCCTAGAATAAAACGGAACGTCAAAATTGACGAGCAGACAGCCAGATGGCGTCAACTTGAAATGTCTACACACGGTAACTGAGGCCATACGATTATTATTATTATTATTATTATTATTATTATTATTATTATTATGGTAAAGACGAATTACTTTGCAATGCTATCTGTCTTAATGGTAATGTACTATGTACCTGTACTAATGTTGGCTACTGAGTGCATGATTCGAAGCAGTGTATCGATTCGTTCAAGTGTCCGAGTGAATCGATTCACAGGAATGGCAAGCTCACGGCACACAAATCATGCACAATCACGGCTCAGTGAGCCACATGACACACACGGCTCCTTATCGGCACAATGGACACTGGCGGGGAGCCGAGCTTCCGTTGCAGCGAGACACAGTGAATCATGGCACACTGAAAGAATCGTACGTAGTCACGGATCAGTGAGACACAACACACACACGGCTCATTATCGGTACACTGGACATTGGCGGGGAGCCAAACTTCCTCTGAAGCAATACATATAGAGTCATGGTACACTGGAAAAATCATATGCTACAATCGACTCTCGAGCTCAGCTCATTTGAAAATAATACCCACTCGCATTCACTGTCCTCTTCTTACAGGGAGTTTTAAATAATAGATGGATTTATTTGCAGTGTTAAAAAGATAGTCAGAACATAATTCCAAAGTACCTAGCTTGTAAGTAGGTTAGGCAATTAGGTTATTCTAATTACCGTATTAGTTTAATCAATCAGTATTTTTATAACTAGTTGACGTTCGACAATTACCTAAACTCAGCTCTCTAGCCTCCACGCCTGTCTGAATGGCTCAGACGGATGAGGCGCTGGCCTTCTGAACCCAACTTGGCAGGGCCGAGCTCAGTGCGATGGCATTTGAAGGTGCTCAGCCTCGTGTCAGTAGATTTACTGGCACATAAGAGAGCTCCTGCAGGACTAAATTCCAGCACGTCGACATCTCAAAAAACCCATAAAAGTTGTTAGTGGGACATAAAGCCAATAACATTATTATTTAGCCTACCCTATGAGTATGAGTTATGCTCATGACCACTCGAAATTGTCTCAGTTTGTATGTCGCATCATTGCACAATGCTTCAATAATCGAATCGCCAGGTTACCGGTATACGTGGACAGTGAGTATGTAAGTAGACTGATGCAATAGCTTAAATAAATGATGTTTAATCAGAAAACCAGTGGGCTACTGTCCATCTCGCGTAGCCTATACAAAATATGACGATTTAAAAAAAGCCTCTGATGATAGAAAAATACATTTTCAAAGATGACCCAGTTAGTTGGCCGACTCGACAATCTTCTTCTCAGTGTGTTTCACTTCATTTCTCCACATCTCTGCTGTCACCTGTAGGATATATTGAAGTATCACAACCTGACAAGTATATTATAAACTCCACTTGCCTATATCCAATAAATAACATTTCCACTTGGCCTACCTGATCAAGAGATTCTTTCCACACAGCTGTAGCTCTGTCCAATCCATGACCAGGTCTTGAAGCCACTGTTTTATTATAATACTGTTTTGCCACAGACCATGCAAATTCGATGGCATTGAAAAATAAGTGGTATGGAGGAAATCGTAGGACAGTATGGCCTTCACTGTGCAGCATCTCGTCAACAATGTACCTGGTTTTAAAGAAACAGAGAAATATTGTTATGCATACATGAAAGTCAACAACATGAATGTAAACAACATTATGTAAACTTATGTTTAGGTGCTTCTGTACCTCTTTAAGTGACTTCGATTCATATTACACAACCTTTGCAGCTCATCTTTTGTAGCATAATCTTGATTTCTCTTCAAGTTTGTAGCATCAAATCAGCACCTGTAAGAATTTTAAGTTTTAGTATGAAGTTATTTCTTCTAAAAAAAGTAGGATTCCCTAAAAATATGAGATCACCCCTCTTCAAGGATAGGCCTATTAATTGATAAAAAATGTGATTTCTGTTGAATGATACAAAAAGATGTCTGATTTTAAGTGAAACCAACTACTGTGTAGCAAAGTCACCTGATGATGAAGTCAATGAATTACTACTTACACTACTTTATCCTAACATCTCTCATGAATGTATTTCCATTAGTAGGCCTATATCTGGATTAGAAGTCCACGATCACTTGCATTAAAGATATAAGTATAAACACCCATTTCAATACCTTAGAACAAATGTAATTGCTGCGAACACTGAACCTATATCAGGCAGTAAGAAATAAGAAGCTTGGAAGGTGTTCAACAGTCAGGTATCAAGCACCTATTCAGGTGGAGATTGTCGAATGCAGAATAAACATAATAAATAGGCCTGCAATACAAGTAATTTACTGATACAAATATCCAGTAATATTATATGAAAATACACTGGGGAAGTTTTGATTAAAGTACCTCTCTAAGGTTAATCATTGGCCTAAAGTGAATACCTGCAAGTCTTTTTAATAACCAAGAGATCCCTTGACAGTGGAGAAGTCAAAATCAAAAACCACGTACAGAACCCAATGAGCGGTAAGTTATAATGCCACTACCGATCTCGTGCCAGTCAATTTCAATCAATCGGGCACCACTGATCTGCACTTAGATCAGTCGCCCAGGTGGAAGATGTAGTTTCAGGGATAGGCCTAGTCTTTTCTTCAATAATTGCAAAGAATTTGGAAATTTATTGAAATCTCCCTTGGTAAATTACTCCAATCCCTAACTCCCTTCTTAAAAAAAACAAAAACAAATATTTGCCCCACTTTTCATCCTCAACTTTATAATTGTACTGTGATCTTACCTACTTTTAAAATACCACTGAAACGTATTCGTCTACCAATGTCATTCCACACCACCTCTCCACCGACAGCTCGGAACACACCACTTAGTCCAGCCACTCGTCTCCTTTCACCCAAGTCTTCCCAGCCCAAACTCGACAAAATTTTTGTAACGCTACTCTTTTGTCAGAAATCACCCACAACAAATCGTGCTTCTTTCTTTTGAACTTTTCCAGTTCTCAAATCAAGTAATCCTAGTGAGGTTCTCATACACAGGAACTGTACTCAAGTTGGGGTTTTATCAGAGACGTACGTGACCTCCCCCTTTACATCCGTACTACAAACCCTAAATACCCTCATAACTATGAAAAGAGAGATCACCTCACAATAATAAAATGAAGTAAAATAAAGTAAGAACATACCAGGTACAAAGCCATCTTTCTTTCCAGCATGAACAATAACCAGTCTTCCTCCCTCAGACACAGGTCGACGAATTACTCCTTGAACATCATGTCCAGATTTGTGTGGTTTATTCCAGGAGTATGTGGGCGACCCTGAAAGAGAAATGCACATTTGAAACCAAAGACACCTGATGAAGATAAATTATTCTAAGATTTTTAAATAAAATATAATATATAACATATATATTCACCACTACCCTGTAAGAATACACACACAGAAATATATTACATACACATACACCGTACGTCAACAGGAATACACAAAGGTTAAGTCTACAAACCGTATCGAAGTCGACACAAGACATGGTATAGGCCTACATGATTAGGTTAGGTTAGGTTCAGAATGAAATACTGCTCCATTTGAACTGATTGTCATTATGTCAGAAACTTATCATAGAAACAAGATAAAAACGAACACTTACCCCAGTTAATAATGAAACTCTTGCCATTAGCTTCGTATCACTGCGACTGATACCTTCTTCGTCGTAGTTCGTGTTTCAATTGCTCGTAGCAATGTACAAGCATTTCTTGACCTGATGTTTGTTAAGGACGTAACCTTGCTTTCCTTTTCGGAGGAGTTCTTGCAGATTTTTCTTCCTTCTTAGACATCCCAACCGAATTCTGTTCGTATAAGTATGGGACGAAATAGGAACGTAATTAATAAAATGTTGTGCTCATCATTTCACACAAACTATGTTATTAAATGCATTATCCGAACATGCCACAATTCTACTTACCTGGTATTAGCCAAATAGATTTACAATCCCACAGAAAAAGAAAATATTCTTTAAATATTCTCGCAAATGTATCATTAGTGACTTTAATACCAATGCGGTGGCAACACGCAATTCACGCTAGAACAGTGATTGAACGTTGCCAACGTGTCAGATTAACGGTAAATGTAAGACGTCGTATCGGCAAGTAGGGTCCCTAAACTGTATGGTAACCGACACTGAAAAAGACCCAACAGCAAGAAAAGTTACTATAAATCAATACTTTAATATTACAGGGGAGAAAGGGTAAGGTTGCACCCTTAGGGTACGTCCTTACACGGGGACGACTATACAAACTACAGCCCATGGACCAAGGCGTGATTAAAACTTAAAACATTTCCATAGGAAGAGAGGTGTTCAAGGAATTCTGAGAGGAACTGAATAGAGACATTAACGGACATGAATCTACTACTGTCGACAACAATGCTGAGTAAATCGTGGGCTGATGTGAAGCAGGAAACAATTTTAAAAGCAGAATTTTTGAAAGGTGACTCAGGAGCTTCAGAACACGAAAGGAAAGAAGTCACTCCTATTCCTGAAGAATGGGCCGAGTGTCAAGCAGCTTATTAACTGCGAAACTGATTTTTGAGGCTTTCATAAATGTGAACTCTGATGTTATAGTGGCCGAGCCTCCTATAAATACCATCAACGCTGTTGGCGAGTAGGAAGTAGAAGAAGTTCCCAAGACGAAGAGTTGGGGCTGCCTTCTCCTGCACCGTCGGCAGACCAGGCGTTAAGTGCCGTGACTATTCTTCGAACCTACATACATAGTCAGTCGAATATAAATGACTGTGTTTTTCACAGCAATAAATGTTGTTGAAAAGTGTGTGGAAGGAAAGAAGGTTAACAGAAGAGACTAACGGAATTTTATTCCAAAGGTGTTAACGGAGAGATGATTTTTGCTTCACTACTGTATGTACTGTATTCTGTCTTCTAAAAAGTTACTATAATAAGGATTATAATATTAAACTGATGCCTTAAAATACGAGTTTTTCAGTATATTTTTAAATATTGTTAAAAATACTGTATTCAGTATAAGCCTGTAGATACATCTGCCTGTTAGGTCATCAGCCCAGAGGCTGGTTGGATCCTCAAATAGTACCACCAAAGGCTATGCAGTTATACGAAAACCACAAAAACCAATGGTAGTGCCAAAATGAGGCGTACTAGGCAAGGCGAGGAGTGAGGTAGTTTGCCATTGCTTTCCTCACTGGGCCAGACAGTGCTATTGTAACACAACTAACCCTATGAGCAATGCCTTTCATGACACAGACGCACTGGTTGTGCTCTGAATGTCAATACTCAGCACCACCCACACCCCAACAGCTTCCATGTTGTCACAGCCCTGGATAAGACTGGGACTTCGGTGGAAGCTACACTTTGCTCTGGCCTGTGCCAAGAGATGGATGCAAATGTAGTGTACCCATCAGGAACTGACAGCAGGCAGTGTAGATACATATGATTCAACTATGCGCTATGCATGCTCATAAACGGTATTCTCTACATCTCAAAATTTCGATAAGTCGAAATAAAATTTAGCTCCAGAGGTGATTCGAGATATCGATGTTCCACTGTAGTAGATAGAGTCGGAAACTGAACTCAGGCTAACAAGGCGGCCGCGGACACTATATGGTTTCCTTGGGCAGTAACACATTCTGCTAAACGTCTGAAAAGTGTTAGGAAGTATTCCTTGATACTAGTTCTCGTCGCTGCTTGCCGACGTCACTGGCGCAGTCGGTTATTTTCTTTTACAATCTGTTTTAAATCGTACCGACACAGGTAGGCCTTATGGCGACGACTGGATAGGAAAGGGCTACGAGAGGGAGGAAGCGGCCGTGACCGTAATTAAGGTAGAGCCCCAGCATTTGCCTGGTGTGAAAATGAGAAACCACGGAAATCATTTTCAGGGCTGCCGACAGTGGGGTTCGAACCCACTTATCTCCTGAAAGCAAGCTGATAGCTAGGTAGCCTAAACCGCACAGCCACTTGCTCGGTGCAGTCGGTTAATTCCAGCGCTCATATTAGTAGGTTTTATCCCGGCTGAGGTCGTAGCACTTGATGGGGTTGTTGTCTTCCACCAGCTTAAAGAACTCCTTCGGAACAAATTGAACTTACCGGCATATGAATGAATGAATGAATGAATGAATGATTACGCTTCTCCCCCAATCACGGATGACGAGCAACCTGGGAGAGAGTATCCATTTGTTGTTACCATTGTGACTTTCCTAACTGTCTGACTAATTTTACAAACATTATATAAATCTGGATTTAAAATGGAAATCTGAATATCTGCATTTAACATGAAAACTATGAAAATTAATATTCATTCAATAAAATACACACTCGTCGGACCTTATACTCACACTTACTTGTTACCTGCTTACTTACACATACGTTATTTGAAGGGCGCCAGCTGCCACTCAGTGCAGCAATAATAGAATGAGACTCTTGACTATCTCTAGGGTGTGGGGTAATAAGCTTACTTTTGACAACATACCATATAAGTTCTGGGAAAAGGAGATTGGCGTTCGGTTTCCCCATTAATTTTGAGGTTAAGATATTTTACTGTCAATGAAATGAAACTATGAATTCGTTTGATAGAACAATATATATTCTTTAAATAATATATCAAAAAATAGTGAGTCTTGTTGCGATAAAACAGATGAGAATATGAAATTATGACATTGCAACTGAAAGAAACTAGGCATGAATTTGAATTCTTCTTGACCGGACATTTAACAATTTATACGAAATATTTCCCTCACTGATTCACTTGACTGTACCTTCAACACTTTGAGTGTAATTACGACGTAATCCATTGATCTGGTGTTTACTGTAGATGTGTCACGCCTAACTTGGTGATACATCCTTGTGACTGCTTCTTCTCCATATCATCTGACTTCTTTGTAAGTCAATACGGTATTACCTCTTGGCAGGTCCAGGGTTGCCCTCTCTGACTTCATGGTAAGCCCTTGCGTGCGTGTCTTCCACTAAGTGACGGACCAACTTTGGCCTCACTCTCTCAATGACCAAAGAATAATGGCTCACTGAGTCTTCTCCATCTCTCGTTCACACTCGTTGACTGACCAACTAAGGCCACTTGATCTAGTAGACTTCTTCACTGTACTGCTTCTGTTTAAGTATTGACTGACGCTACAATATGCACCCACCTTTTATAGACGTTGGTTGACACAGCTACGTAATCTCCAGAAATAACAATGACATACTCCCACCTACGCGACAGATATTACAAACAGTGGTGAAATAACCCGGAGCGGCCGACTCTCTGAGCGCATATCTAAATAAATACGATGACGTAGCCATGGAGTGGCGATGACTTGGCAGAATCGCCAGTGGTATAGCAATATAACAACGTCACTTCCAATCTCTGATATATACAACAATTCTCACTGTACAGGTATTGAGTGTTATTCTACACATACGTATATATGCATACATCTAAGTACAATCTTGCAAGCAACAGGCAATTGCAAAATCGAATTGAATAAAACGGATAATTACAATAATAGTAACAATATCACAGATAACATAATAATACGGACATAATAATAATAATAATAATAATAATAATACAGATAAAATAATAAAAATACAGATATCATCTTGTAACGGGATTTGAACCGTTACACCATTGCCAGTACATGAAGTTAGCTGCTTAAAATAAGGATTACTAAAGATATTCCAAACAAACCATCGTTACAACAAATAAATAAAATATAATTTATTTATATCCCATAAATCCTTTCTGGGTGCATATTTAATAATTAATTAAACTCTGACACAGTGATGTGTTTTATGACTTTAATTAAGCCACAGAGTCCAGGATACCACCTCATATATATATTCCCTACGGGCTAGATGTACCTTCTATGTTATCATGTCTCTTATATTTCCTTTCCCAGAATCCTGTGATAATAATATTACTTACATTGTTTTGCTTTTCTCCTTGGTTTCTTCCGTTATATGTTTAAACCTTCAACAAGTATGTAAAATTAATGTTAATTTTTAATTTAGCACTTGAATTTCTGGTCTATAGTTTTCCTCTGATTTTTCTTATGTCGTGTATGTGTGCCAGTTTTAATTATTATTTTGGCATAACATACATAGATTTTCCATATTGTTTTGTCTATCTTATTTCGTATATACTTCTATTAACCACCACTTTTGTTAATATCTCTGTCCTTATATGCATATTCCTTAGTTAGTCCGGCTCCTTGGCTGAATGGTTAGTTTTGAGGTCTTCTGTTCAGAGAGTTTCCAGTTCGATCCCCAGCCGAGTCAGGGATTAATTCCTCTGATTCTGGGAGTGGATGTTTGTGTTCGTCCCAACGCTCTCATCTTTATACAATACACTACTAACCACCATAGAAACACGTAATAATGAATACACCCTTCCACATAGGGTTGGCGTCAGACATTAAAAGAGGACCAGGTCCTATTGTGTGACAACGTTGCACCCGCAACCCTACCAGGATGTGGGAAAAGCGGTAGGAGTAGTAGGAGTATTTCTAAGTAACTAATCAGGTTTCCACTAGTGTTTTGTTGGTTGCTATTACAATCAATCCTTATTGTTTTCCTACGACTTGTACTCTTTTGACTACCCTGCACAATCTCCTGTCTTTCTTTGATAAATCACTATTCCCATTCCTATGCCGCTTAGTAGTTCTCACTTCTTACACCCAGTAACCCTCATTTTGACGTTCCGTGCAGATACACTGTTTTAAAATTTATCTGCCAATAAATGTGGTATGAGGGCTTGAACGGGGTCCACTCAGCCTCTGGAGGTCAACTGAGTAGAGGTGGGTTCGATTCCCTCCTCAGCCATCCTCGAAGTGGTTTACCGCGGTTTCCCATGTAACTTAAAGCCACGGCCGCTTCCTTCCCTCTTCCTTGTATATCCCTTCCTATCTCTCCCCCTCCCGCACAACGCCCGTGTTCAGTATAACAGGTGAGGCCGCCTTGCGAGGTACTGGTCCTCCTCCACAGTTGTATCCCCGACCCAAAGTCTCACACTTCAGGACACTGCCCTTGAAGCGGTGGAGGTGGGATCCCTCGCAGAGTCCGAGGGAAAAACCATCACTGGAGTGTAAATAGATTAAGAAAGAAGAAATGTGGATTTCGAAGTTCAGACAACTGTAAAGTTAATTCCGGGGATGGCATACAGAGTGGTCGGAAACGACGTGAACCGGGTATATGAGCGTTAGTGGGTTGGCCAGACTGATAAATAATTTGAAAAGAATCGCGCCGTCGTCATTTTATCAGCTGCTGAAGTTATCAAATCCGATCATTTCGCGGGCGAATTGAAACAGGCTTTGCGAGGTGGTGTTCCTATATCTGCACGTGGCTTGAAGGCATCAATCGAAGGAATAACTTCACTTACCGGACTAGTTAGCCGTGAGTTTGCATCAGGGAGATAGTGGGTTCAAACCCCACTGTCAACGGCCCTGAAAACTTTTATCCGTGGTTTCCTATATTCACAACAGGCACATGCTGGGGCTGGATCTTAATTACGGCCACGGCCACTTCCTTCCCACTCCTAGATCTTTCGTATCCCATCGTCACCGTAAGACCTACCTGTATCGGTGCGACGTAAAGGATATTCTAAAAAAAAGAAAAAAAAAGAACAGGGAGCTCCGAGCTGACATGACTACGGTGACACCGGCTGAAACCCACGGTGTGTTTGTTTGTTTGTTTGTTTGTTTGTTTGACGCTGATTTCTCGGCATGGTTCTCCAGCTGGTCCTCAGCCACGTACAGATTTCACCACACCGTCTCACACAGCTCATCTGAATTCGCCCACGAAGCGCTCTGATTGGTTAAATTCAGCAGCTGATAACGAGGTGAGAAACTGAATTATGTTTTACAAATTATTTATCGGTAGGATGAACCTTCTCCAGTTCACGTTGTTTCCGACAACCCTTTGTACTTCTTCTTCTTCTGTTTACCCCAGGGCCGGTTTTCCCCTCCGACTCGCTGAGGGATCCCACCCATACCGCCTCAGGTTAGTGTAATTGAGCTTCAGACTCTGGGTCGGGGATACACCTGGGGAGGATGACCAGTACCTCGCTCACCTGCTATGGTGAACAGGGGCATTGCGGGGGGATGGAAAGATTGGAAGGGATAGACAAGGAAGAGGGAAGTGGCCGTGGCCTTAAGTTAGGTACCATCCCGGCATTTGCCTTGAGGAGAAGTGGGAAACCACGGAAAACCACTTCCAGGATGGCTGAGGTGGGAATCGAACCTACCTCTACTCAGTTGACCTCCCGAGGCTGAGGCGGGAATCGAACCCGGGCCTCAGGGGTGGCAGCTAATCACACTAACCACTACAGCACAGAGGCGACCCATCCTGCATATATGCTACGCTAAGGCCTTTGGACATAACATTTTGTAGCGACATTGGTAGCAGATCGCCAGCTGTGTCTGAGCTCCAGTGTGTGGTGTAAGAGACAAGGGCAAGCAGTTCTCACATGGCAGATAAGTACACGTGCCCTTGTTATGCAATTAAACTTCTTTGAGAAGCGTGTAGTATTATGGGTCTGGGTGGACATATCGACCAAGTGGTTCTCATGTGCGTCGTAATGCAATGAAAGAGCTTCCACATTCGCTTGAAAAGCGGGACAGTATCAACGACTCCATATTTTACTTCTCGACAACACATGAGCGGTTTATGAAATGAAAAATCTCATCCCTCTGGCTCGAATTACAATGCGGATCAACACCTAGATCAACGAGGAAAGCACTCAATACTATAGCACTTCAAAACAGTGCTGCTTAGAAGCGGACATTTCTTTCTCCGTTTAAAATAAATGGCTCTAACAATGTAGGGAGCAGGGGCACGCAAGTTCAGTGCCCGGCATTCTGGTTAGTACTGCCACAGTCACTAAATATTCTTGAATCGAATGACGTACTACACTAAATTGAGATTGCTCTATCGATTGGGCACATAAACTTATATTTTATTTGCAGTGAAAAACTAAACGACGTTTTCCGTTGACACTGAATGTCGCATGATATAGGCCTACCTGATGAGCAGTCATTGTTTGGGCTAACTCTACCTATACATTACAAAAACGAAATTGAAAATTTCTTCTAAAACACGGGAGAAAAGTCAGCTGATGTCTCTTGGGTGAGACACTGAATAATATGTGCCGTGCAAAGGAGATCGTGTTCGACAGTTCTGTGCCTTCTTGTGTGTTTAAATTTAATCCACCTTTTTGTTCCGATGTTATCTGTGGTTGGAAATGTGAAATTTAAGTTTGTGTTGGGAAAAGAGCCCCAGGACCAATAATTTACTTTTCCAGCGCCGGACTGAGTGGTTCAGGCGGTTAAGGTACTGGCCTTCTGACCCCAACTTGATAGGTTCGATCCTGGCTCAGTTGGCTGGTATTTGAAGGTGCTCAAATATGCCGGTTTTGTTTCGGTAGATTTACTGGCACAAAAAATGCTCCTACGGGACAGAATTCCGGCACCTCGGCGTCCGCGAAAACCGTCCAAGGTAGTTAGTTGGACGTAAAACCTATATTATTATTATTATTATTATTATTATTATTATTATTATTATTATTATTATTATTATTATTATTAAAGAATACCATCTGGAGGTCCCCGAAATTCCATCTAGAAGAATTTCAGATAGACCATGTGGCTATTGCAAAGAGAAACTAAAAGGAGATCATGAATGTAAAAGTCAAGAAGGGTATCATCGACTCTGATCACCACCTATCTCTATTCAAAGTGAAGTTTCAACCTGTTGTTGTTTGAGTCATCAGTCCATAGACTGGTTTGATGCAGCCCTCCATGCCACCCTATCCTGTGCTAACCTTTTCACTTCTACGTAACTATTGCATCCTACATCTGCTCTAATCTGTTTGTCATATTCATACCTTGGTCTACCCCTACCGTTCTTGCCACCTACACTTCCTTCAAAAACCAACTGAACAAGTCCTGGGTGTCTTAAGATGTGTCCTATCATTCTATCTCTTCTTCTCGTCAAATTTAGCCAAATCGATCTCCTCTCACCAATTCGATTCAGTATCTCTTCATTCGTGATTCGATCTATCCATCTCACCTTCAGCATTCTTCTATAACACCACATTTCAAAAGCTTCTATTCTCTTTCTTTCTGAGCTAGTTATCGTCCATGTTTCACTTCCATACAATGCCACGCTCCACACAAAAGTCTTCAAAAACATCTTTCTAATTCCGATATCAATGTTTGAAGTGAGCAAATTTCTTTTCTTAAGAAAGCTCTTCCTTGCTTGTGCTAGTCTGCATTTTATGTCCTCCTTACTTCTGCCATCGTTGGTTATTTTACTACCCAAGTAACAATATTCATCTACTTCCTTTAAGACTTCGTTTCCTAATCTAATATTTCCTATATCACCTGCCTTCGTTCGACTGCACTCCATTACTTTTGTTTTGGACTTATTTATTTTCATCTTGTACTCCTTACCTAAGACTTCATCCATACCATTCAGCAACTTCTCAAGATCTGCTGCAGTCTCAGATAAAATAACAATATCATCGGCAAATCTCAAGGTTTTTATTTCCTCTCCTTGGACTGTGATTCCATTTCCAAATTTCTCATTGATTTCCTTTACTGCCTGTTCTATGTAAACATTGAAAAGGAGAGGGGACAAACTGCAGCCTTGCCTCACTCCTTTCTGGATTACTGCTTCTTTTTCAAAGCCCTCGATTCTTATCACTGCAGACTGATTTTTATACAGGTTGTAGATAATTCTTCGTTCTCGGTATCTGATCCCTATCATCTTCAGAATCATAAATAGCCTGGTCCAATCAACATTATCGAATGCCTTTTCTAGATCTACGAATGCCATGTACGTGGGCTTGTCCTTCTTGATTCGATCCTCTAAGATCAGACGTAAAGTCAGGATTGCTTCACGTGTTCCTACATTTCTTCTGAAGCCAAATTGATCTTCTCCCAACTCAGCTTCAACTTGTTTTTCCATTCTTCTGTAAATAATACGTGTTAAAATTTTGCAGGCATGAGATACTAAACTAATAGTGCGGTAGTTTTCACACCTGTCAGCACCGGCTGACCTAACAGACCTAACAGACAGAAATGTAGATTACGCGGCGAAACCCAGGAATCGAACCAGAGATTCTGAAGCAAAACTCAAGCTCTTTACTGGCCGATATCCCCGAGCAAAATGCTACTAGCTGGTAAGAACTTAAAGAGGAACTTGTAAAAGCAGCCAAGTGCACTAACTTGCCACCCAGGGAACGTAAACATAATTGGTGAAACGATACCAGTGATAAGGCATTAGAACTTCGCATGAAAGCGTGGCAAGATTGGAATTCTCAGAAGAGCACAGAGAAGTGACATGCTTTCATTAAAATCCAAAAGGATACATTAAAATATTATAGGATTCCAAAAACGCGAAGTCACAGAAATCGAGAAAGAGTTCAAGAAACACAATACTAGGAAATTTTACGGAACCTTTAAAGAAAAGCCAACGAGTTATAAGGCACCCACTCCCTGTTTTAAACGACCGGATGAGACTTTAGAAACATATAATGAAGAAAACTGTAAACTTTTCGCAGATCATTTCAAAAGTATTCTGAATTGCGAACCACCTCCGGACCAACTCACTTTGGAAACGTCAGAACCAAATCTAGAGTCGAGACTCCAACAATACAAGAAGTTGAACAAATAATACACGAGTTAAAAAGCAACAAAGCTTCAGGCGAAGATGTTATAATTGCCTAAATGTGGTAACTATGTGGAAGAAATTTCGCTTAGAAAATCCATAAAATTCTTACAGATATCTGGACCAGTGAAACAATTCCTGTAGACTGAAAGTGTGCAATAATTCACTCATTACATAAGAAAGGGGATTAAAACATATAAATAACTAAAGAGGCACTTCACTACTAGAAGTCGCCTACAAAATTCTTTCAAAACTCCTGCTGGAGAGACTTGAAATGCAAACAGATCTTTTGATTGGAGAATATCAAGCAGGTTTCAGGAAAGGCAGGTCGTGCCCAGAACAAATTAGTAAATTCAAGAGTATCCTACAAGTTCGTAAAAGCAGGCAAACAGTGATTATTTTTGAGTACTTCAAAAGGACATATGACTCGATAGACAGACCGACACTTTTCCGTGTACTGGAAAACATTCAAAGTAGACATGAAAACAAGAGAACTGATCATCTAAATACTAACAGGCACCACTTCATAGGTTGAATTCTTAGGAGAATTGTCTGCACCATTTGATGTCAAAACAGGAGTCCGACAAGGAGATGGATTGTACCCTTTATTGTTTAATTTTGTTTGGAAAAAAGTGATTAGGACTTGTTCTCTGAGCTGCTCTTTTCTTCCCTCGATAACTGTTTCCATTCTGAAAGGATGCTTTTCTTTCCAAGGAGAACTAGCTAGCCGAGGCGATAGAAGCGCGACTAGAAGGATGTAGATTCGTTTCCCTGTCAAGAAACAGAAAAGTTTACAAATTAGACTTCCACTCCTGGAGATGGATAGCCGCTCAAAAAAGTGATTCCATGGTATGTTCCTCGCATTTAATATTTTATAATAATAATACACTGACATGACAAAAGTCATGGGAAAGTAGTAGTTGTTACAGGTGATAGTTGGTGGCGGCACCTTACCGCGAGATCTCTGAAGTGCCCATACCTCAATCAGGTGTGATCTGACATCTTGAGATTGTGTGTAAACATTGTCTGTTCTGGTCGTCGCAGGTTGACTTGAATACCGTTCTTCAAACGGGGCGTGATAATGGGGGGCCAAATGAATGGAACATGCCATTGTCGAAGTTGTGAGGACATTTAATATTCCTCGATCGGCGGTGTCATGACTGTATCGGAAATACCTCATGGAAAGCATTAGCACTCACCGTGAACAGTGCAGTGTCAACCACGGATGCTTGATAATCGTGGACAGTAGCATCTGGCTAGAATTGCCCGTGGTAACAGACAAGCCGCACTGGCTCAGATCACATCCACATTCAATGCAGAAGGTACCACATGCATATCCAGCTCGCCCGAGCAGCTTTATTCAACGTCAGTTGGATATGAGAACAGAGTGACCTTGTTAACACCACGAAACCGGGCACAGCGTCTCACCTAAGTGCATGACGTAGCTAATTGGATCCTGGAGGACTGGCGACATGCAGATTAATAATAATAATGTTATTTGCTTTACGTCCCACTAACTACATTTACGGTCTTCGGAAACGCTGAGGTGCCGGAATTTAGTCCCGCAGGTGTTCTTTTATGTGCCAGAAAATCTACCGACACGAGGCTGTCGTATTTGAGCACCTTCAAATACCACCGGACTGAGCCAGGATCCAACCTGCCTAGTTGGGGTTAGAAGGCCAGCGCCTTAACCGTCTGAGCCACTCAGCCCCGACATGTAGATTAGTCCGATGAGTCACATGTCCTAGTTGTTTCGAGCTGATAGCAGGTTTCAGACCACACGCTGGTGGTAGCTCCATAATGGTGTGGTAATCACTTTGCATGGGCTCGATCCTCTGATCCATCTAAATAGGGTCATTGACCAATGACTGCTACGTTGAACTGCTAGGGAAATACATGCAGCCTTACATGGACTTCACGTATCCCAAAAACGATGAGATATTCCAGCAGGATAATGTACCGTGTCATCGGGACGATGTCATCCAGAAGAAGAGCGTTCGGGAATGTTTCAAGAACTCCTGTAGTCATCTTGTTCACCTGATATGAATCCTGTCGAGGATTTATAGGACGTGGTGGTGACACCCTGGACCCTGCACCTACAAATAGCAGGAAGCGGTAGGTAGCTGTAGCTATCCAAATTACATGGGTCAGGATCTCTCCACAGGTGTTTCTTCCACTTGTGGAACCGATGTCACGACCAGTTGCTACACTTGGCCGAGCTAGAGGAGGGCCTACACGACTCTTGACCTGTGTCTCATGACTTTCGGAATGTCAGTGTATAATTCACCTTCTATGTAGATACAAACCCTCAGGATGCCCATACAAACATTTTATCTATAGATTCCATTGTACCGAGCGACTTGGCCATGCGGTTAGGGGCGCGCAGCTGTGATCCTGCATTCGGGAGATAGTGGGTTCGGATTCCACTGTCGGCAGCCCTGAAGATGGTTTTCCGTTGTTTATCATTTTAACACCAGGCAAATGCTGGGTCTGTACCTTAATTAAGGCCACGGCCGCTTCCTTATCCAATACCATGCACTAATTATTGTTTTGAGCGACTGTACGTGACCCTGCCGTTTACTCAGCCTGTATCAGAAATACGAACCACGTTAATTCCTAGGGATAATGTAGTTTAGTACAGAACTAACTACTCTAAAGCACGTCGAGCCGAGTTTATGGATGGTGGAATTCCTAACTTTCCACTATAGATGCCTCTATGGATTGAACTGAAACTATCTTTACCGAGCGAGTTGGCTGCGCGGTTCATCCCGTGTAGCTGTTGGGTTCGAACACATCTATCATAACTTGAAGATATTCCGTGGTTTACCATTTTCGGACCAGGTAAATGTCATGGCTGTAAGGCCACGATCAATTCCTCCGGCTCCCAAAGTCGCCAAAGAACCTTGTCTGAATTGATTCGACGTTAAGCCACAAAATAAGGAGCTATCTTTTGTTTACTGGTTTTTCTTTCCCATGCTGTGACCTGAACAATACCATTTACATACACACTACCACTGATCTCATAATAATATTAGTCCTAGGATCATATTTATACACTGGATAGATCATCGATGATGTGCCAAATACTTAACACCAATCGGTTATCAGCAGTATAACGCACCGCTTATTGAATATATCACTGAAATTAATTTTTATCACTAAGCTTAGCTAGGTTTTACAACCGGGCTGAGTGGCTCCTACGGATGAAGTGCTCGCTTCATGACCCCAGCTCTGCATGTTCGATCCTGGCTCAGTCCGGTGGTATTTGAAGGTGCACAAATATGTCAGCCTCGTGTCGGTAGACTTATTGGATCGTAAAAGAAAGAACTCCTGGGGACTAAATTCCGACGTCTCGGCGTCTGTGAAAACCGTTAAAATTTAGTGGGACGTAAAGCCAATAGCATTGTTATTATTATTATTATTATTATTATTATTATTATTATTATTATTATTATTATTATTATTTTACACGACAGAAGGCTATCCAATTGATGTCGGGACGAGTTAGAAATAACAGGGCTGAAAGCTTGCTTCCACTTCCATGTTAAAGGAAAGTAGGCCAAGACCACGTTGTGATTCAAGGTTTCTGGATAGGTTTGGAGAATACTGATGTTGGTCATTCGCCCTTCACATCTGCATGGGCCGAGGTCAGAGACAGTCACTAACTAATAAGTGTCGGGCGTGCATTAAGGCAAGCCGCAGGCAGTTGAGTGGTGTGGCAGTGAACTTGCTATCGGCTGGAAATGGAACCGAGAACCTAAGTATAATAGCAGGAGATTGACAAAGTAACGAAGAAAAGAACGAACTGCACAACGCTAACGATGAAACGGCGTAGTGTGAAATGTGATCTCCGATAACATAGTCAATTCTTTGTAGATAATGTGTTAGCAAATGTGTCTTATAAAATCTTGAATTAGTTCTTCCCTCTACCTACCATGAATGGTCTCTAATTTCAGTTATCGAAAGTGAGAAAGAAAGAAAGAACTGAATTACTCAAAATACTATGCATATCTATATCCGTAAATTTATTTATTTATTTATTGATGTCTTTATTTGTGGCGAAGTTAGGGCTCTTGGTCCTCTCTTACACTTAACCACATTATGCGGCTTAATACTGAATACAAACTTAATATTCAAACTTAACACACTGTATATAATATAATAATAATAATATAACTTAATATAGACTAAAACTAAAAGATTACATCCTAATTCTAAAATTAGAAAAATAAATTCAATAAAGTAGGAATTATTATTATATGTATGTTTAGTCATCAGCCCGAAGGCTGGTTGGATCCTCAACAGTTCCGCCATGAGCTGTCATAGATGGCCTAGGCCACTGAAGAGGCGTACTAGGGAAATGAGGAGTGAGGTAGTTTCCCGTTGCTTTCCTCACCGAGCCAGAAGTTGCTATTACATGTCAGTCTGCCAAGCCCACTGAAATGCATGCACCAACCAACCCTATGAGCAATATTTTCACACCATTCATAGCAGGGACTGACTGCGTAAGGAATGGCATTACAAGCACCGCTCATACCTCAGTCACTTTCATTTTGTCAAAGCCAAGGATAAGACAGAGACAGATCAATGAAAGTAACAAAATTGCTCTAGCCCATACCAGAAGACTTAGTGCACTGTAAACACTAGGTACATACATACATACATACATACATACATACATACATACATACATACATACATACATACATACATACATACATACATACATACATAGTGGCTTTCGGTTCAGAGGGCCCCAGCTTCAATTCTCGGTCAGATGAGGATTTTAACTGTGTATAGTTAATTCTTCTGATCCAGGGGCTGGGTTTTTTGTGTTCGTCTTAATACACATCTTCACATAAACACAGTAAATCACACTATCAACCACCACAGAAACGCACAATAGCGAGCACTTCTCTCCACATAGGATTAACACCAGAAAGGACATCTGGCCGTAAAACTGGGCCAAATCCATAATTAGTACAAACTCTAAGAAGCTGGAAAATTATCAGGAGGAAGATACATATATTATCTTCGTTATAGACTGTCATGCTTTTCAGCGTTCTGTCTACAAGCCTCCACTCTCCTCTATCTGCAACTAGACCTGTGAGCTCGATTACCTCCAAACATTTTATCATCAAATAATTTTAACAAATGTGTCTAAACATCCTCACCTTATCCTCTATCTGCTTTCCTTTGTTGTATTTTAAATCCTTACTTGAGGTAAAAATCTCATTGTTTGAAGTATCAAAGACAAGTTTTGCACTAATTGAAGATTAATTGAAGCCATGCCTACAAAAATGGCCAACTTACTATTCTTAAATGGAGAAAAATTGAATTCTGTGAATGAGACAGAAACAATTAATTATCCTCGTTCATATTTGTGAATATGAGATTCAGGCAGACAGTACACATTTATATTTGTTATATTAGATATTTTTAATTAAGGAGCCTATAGCCCTAAACATGAATACTTGGAATAATTAAAAGGGAAACAATGAAAACTGTTTGAATATTCACAAAATGTACAGCAACTCTATATAAAGATTGTTTCTCTTTACTAACCAAACCAAACCCCACGGCACTTAACGCCCATGAAATAACTCCTGGGGACTGAATTCCGGCGTCTCGGCGTCTGTGAAAACCGTTAAAATTTAGTGGGACGTAAAGCTTTGGCCTGCTCAGCGACCGCTGCTCAGCCCGAGGGCCTGCAGATTACGAGGGGCTGTGTGGTCAGCACGACGTATCCTCTCGGCCGTTATTCTGGGCTTTCGAGACCGGGGCCGCCATCCCACCGTCAGATAGCTCTTCAATTCTAATCACGTAGGCTAAGTGAACCTCAAACCAGCCCTCAGGTCGAGAGAAAAATCCCTGGCCTGGCCGGGAATCGAACCCGGGGCCACCGGGTGAGAGGCAGGCAGGCTACCCCTACACCACGAGGCCGGCGTTTCTCTTTACTGCTAAAGCTAAAATGTATATTAAATATTTCATCTAGGCTTTTCAACATTTCCTCTTCTATTTCTGCGACTGCCATACTCCATAGAAAAGTGTGTATTTTAAGCATCAGTCAACCTCGTGGTTTAGCAGAACATTTAACGATTTGATAAAGAAACGCGACAATGATCAGAAAGAATTCCTGAAAACAGAACTTCCCAGTGATTACGAGAATTTTCTTATGTTTAAGTAATAAATTAAAACAAGTCACCAGAAACGCCAAAGTTCGATCTATGCGCACAAATGCCAACGTCCCAGACAATATTCCAATCACACTTGTCCCGTATTGCACCGATATAGTTTTAATTTCTCCTTGCAGACTGGAGTCATTCCTACCCTTCGGAAATGTGCTAATACACGTCCAGTACCCAAGAAGAAAGTGCCTACATCCTGTAGTGACTTTAGGCCGAACAGCATAGTCTTTGCTTTAAGTAAAGCCCTCGAAAAATAGTGCACGATCAACTTTGTGACTTCTCAAATGATTTCGACATCCTATATTCACTATATTCCTCCCAATATGTGTAAGTCACTTATCGAAGCTCTAATATGTCCAATAATCGACTATGGGTCAACTGTGTACAACCATCTATCTGATACGTTGAATACAATATTGTAGAGAGATCAGAATGTCTGTGTTCGTTACATTTGGTGTGTTAGACGTGATGAACACATTACACTTTATTACGTGCAACTTCAGTATTTAGAACTTCGAGTTTTTCTCAGTAATAATAGTTGTGTATGTTGTTTCCAGTGTAGACGCTACTTAAAGGGGTTTATTAGCCTCACTGGTAAATTCTAACAAATACTAAACCCTTGGTGGTCCATAAAGGATACCTACCTTCCTTACCTATTAGCAATTAGCTTGAGATCTGTCTCTTGGGTCGTTGCGGGCTCTTCCTCACTTGCTGATGTAAGGTGGGGTTTCATTTTATTGAATCTAGCTACTCGAATGAAAGATCTATTCAAGAAATATTCTGTGTTTATTAAAGAAAATTTAAGGAATCAATTTATAATTTGGGCTCATCTTGTCCAATCCACACCACAATAATTACAATGCAGAGGAGCAGTATACTGATTTCAGCCTTTGACTTAACTCCCTGATGGGCATCCTTACTAGAAATCATTGTCACAAATTATGAATGAAGAAAAGAAAGTCTGGAAATCCTCAAATTCGGCTTCCATGTGAGACTGCATGTACCATCATAATGATTCGTGATGGTCCAGCCCTCGTAACACGAACTCTGGACTCTGGATATAATTAAGGCAGTCCAATCGGTGTGTGCCACACAGTGGTTGTACGGCATGGACCCTTAATTGAATCGATGTGACCTGCGACTATGTCATGGACTGACATCTAAACTTCTAATTTACTTTAAAGTCATTGTGGATTATGACCGCAAGGAAAATGATTCTACAGTGGCCTATGGCCTTAATCTAAGTCATTGACGTTGATGAACCCATAACCATCCAAGTTTCTAAGCTGAAGGCTAAACACAATTAAGTTACGTCGGTTGATGACCAAGGTTTCCACTTTACTAATCCCAGCACATTTAATGCTCAATCAATCAAAGTCAAATAATACAACAACAACGTTCACAATACTTTGTGGCAGTAAAATCCATTACCTTCGGACATGTCCCCTTAAGCGTTACGTTAATATTTGAACTTACCCAGAAAAATAAACTAAGATTTCCAGAATACACCTTCAAGTTATCCACTTGGTTTTAAGTTATTTCACAAATACGGTTTCCACTGAGTTTAATAATTTAATAGATTTAAATTATTTTATGATTCTTAATTAACAACAAATTCTATCTCCGCGGACGAATGGGTTCTTTAACAAGTCCCTACTCAAATTCTGACGTAATTAATTTTAATTCCTTAAATGCTGATCGTCGTTTGTTATCGTGCAGATGGAAGAAAATTTACATAATTTATTTCCAGTATTATATCTTGTTTCATGACATCACACTATAAGGTTAATCTAATACTAGCAATTATGAATACTTGGATAACCCTAATAATTAAGTACAAAACAAAAATTTTCATAAGTAACTCGCCGTAAAATGTAAGCCAATTACTATGTCACATCCCACTATGACATTTTCATAACAATTTGTGCACCCCTCAAAAATCAATCAATCACTACTACCATCACTCTGTTTTGGACACCCTGAAATTTGCTAACTTCGCTCATTATAGTCTAACTCCATGGTTTCAAATATACATTCAGATCTCGGTTAAACAAATTCATATTACTAATAACCTACACGTTACTCCCGGATGAATTTTTCAACTAGTTCTCACATAATTAAAATCTCCGTTCTAAAGAATGCAATCTCATTTTCAACACGTAACAGGCAGCACGAATACCGCTATCCCCGAGCGGCAAATGCTCGATCAGCTGGCGGCATCGGACACGAGCGACCCTCCTTGTCAGCGCCTTGAAATAATACACCTGTCCTATTTTCACGCTTAACTGGTCTCACAAGAATGAAATCTTCGACTTCGCAAATAGAATTATAAATACGATATTCCTGACCCAAACAGATATGCACATAGATTTACGTTTAAGATGTCACTCAATAATTATACAAGTCGCAAATTAACACTTATGTGGATTCTCTCACACTTTTCCATCTCAAACATTATACAAATATCTTCCTCGGGCTCACGCAGAAATCCCGGCATCATTACAGTCTTCCAATCACCTGATTCACAAATCCTACCTCAATTTTTTTGCTAGTTGCTTTACGTCGCACCGACACAGATAGGTCTTATGGCGACGATGGGACAGGAAATGGCTAGGAGTGGGAAGGAAGCGGCCGTGGCCTTAATTAAGGTACAGCCCCAGCATTTGCCTGGTGTGAAAATGGGAAACCACGGAAAACCATTTTCAGGGCTGCCGACAGTGGGGTTCGAACCTACTATCTCCCGAATACTGGATACTGGCCGCATTTAAGCGACTGCAGCTATCGAGCTCGGTAATCCTACCTCAATTCATACGACAAATCTAACATCTCACTGCCAACAGAATGGAATAATAATCCTTAGAATCCACGATGTATAAATACGCACAATACTTTAATAATGAACAACTTCACATAACATGGCCTCGTATTTTAAAAACTGGATTTTCACGAAAAATGACTGACAGACTTTACTGTTATTTATTGTCAATCAGACACAGTTTAAACGGACATACAATAGCAATACCTTCGTGACAGATATTCACCGATCTGCATTACTCAACACGATAACGCACTTACACCCGATTGAAACTGCGTAACCGCGGATATCTTGCACCACCTCCATCAATTCAAACAGAGAATATTTTACGTCGGATAAAAACATCTTAACTTGACACCACAAAATGCAGGTAAAAAATTTACGAAAATGACGATCTACTTTGGACGTTATATTACTTCATAATCCCCATTAATGACTATTTACAACACGTTACACGGCACTCGTAATAATTTATAAAATTTATCCAAGCAGAAAAAGAAAACAAATGACCTTTCGTCATATTTCTGACATTCACGAAACAAATGGGTGACCAAACTGCATCATAAATACCCATTACAAATACATGTAAGTGTGACCTCATAGAATAGATACAAAAGGCGGTGAGATGGTATTACACCTACCTTAACTGCACGTCAGCTTCCATTTTTGGCTCACCAGCAACCCTCTGATATTTATTTAGCCATTTTAATACTTCTGGGTTCACATTTGGTTTTATTCATGTTTCTTTCCTGAAAAATAAATCATAAAAAGAAAGAAATGCCCTTCACTCGGTGTTTTCGCAGATCGGACTCGAATGATTGGATTTGTTGCCCGCACACGAAATACTTTTCCTTACAACACAATATATTATAATTTCACAAATACTACTTCGGTATCTTGACCGTCTTTACATCAGATTAATTCTGTGATGAACAACTTTCTCCACTTGGAGTCAAGACCCTGGCCACCTCGGTCAAAAACTATGTTTCAATGGACTTAGTCTGTTTGTCGACGATCGATTGACTCAACAGTATAACCCTCTCTCGCGACCTTCAATGATACAATGTAGGGTGATTTCAAGATGGCGTACCCTTTTATTTATAGTTCCTGTACCACCTCTCAGGCATTTTTTCTTGCTGCCAAGAAAATTTGCGAACTTTTTCCGACTTTATGGAAATGTATTTAAAACAGTTTTTGCTGTAACCAAGTACTTGCTAACTTGCTAGTGAAATTGTTCATCATAATTTAAAATCATCTCATACCAAATTAACTGGTTACTTGACCTCATTTGATAGGCACTATATTCTGACGACTCGGCGTAAGTAAAATAGACAGGCGCGTCCATCGTGAAATCCACGGAAATGGCTTAGCAATCTCAAATATGTCTTACTAAAGACCAATTGTCTTACAGATAATTACAGAACACTCATTATACTACGTTCACTGCTAATTCCTTTATTTAAAAATACTTATTTAACCCAAACTTTCTTTTGTATCCATCCACTTTCGACACGTGCGGATGACGTCACATCTCATAGCGTGGGAAAGAAAGCAGCCATCTTCCTGCCTCGTGTCTCCTCTGCGATATAAATATATATTCGAGCTTCTCATTACGATTGACAGGGGGCCTCATGTGGTAATTTTAAGACTCAAAATTCTTGGGACACAAAGGTCATGGGTTCAATTCAATTCAATTCAATTCAATTCAATTGTTCCTGTTTAGGGTAGCTGTGAGTTTGCATTGGGAATGTGGTGGGTTTGAATCCCACCGCCGACAGCCATGGTTTCCCATTTTTATTTGTATTGTTTTTACAAGTTGATTTACGCTCACACCGACGCAGATAAGTCTTATGGCGGCGGTGGGATAGGAAAGGGCTAGGAGTGGGAAGGAAGTGGCCGTGGCCGTAATTGAGATACAACCACAGCATTTGCCTGGTATGAAAATGGGAAACCACGGAAAACCATCTTCAGGACTGCCGACAGTGGGATTCGAATCCACTATCTTCCGAATGCAAGCTCACAGCTACGCGCTCCTAACCGCACGGCCAACTCGCTCTATTTTTCCCATTTTTAGACCAGGCAAATTCTGAGTCTGTACCTCAATTGTGGCTACGGCTGTTTCCTTCCAAATCCTAGCCCTTTCCGGTCCTTAGCGTCGCCGAAAACCTTAAGTGTGTTAGTGTGACATTAAACCACTAGGCAAAATATATCCTTGTTTATATTCCAAGTTTCATCGACGCAAGGCTGGGAAGGTAGCAGCCGTGTCTTTAATTAGGATCCAATCATAGCATACCTGGTGTGAAAATGAGAAGCACGGAAACTAACTTTCAGGGCTATCAACCGTAGCATTCGGGCCGACCATCTGCCGAATGTCAAGCTCTTTCGCATTTAGAAGACTTATAATGCCTTAGACTCCAGCTGGGATAAAACTCTCAATCTTGGGAACAGCAGGATAGCGACTGATTGTGCCTCTTAGGTCAGCTCCAAGCTTAAGCAGTACATACTAGAGGAGCTGAGCTGAAATACCGATTAACATCAACATTGTAAAATGCAGCAAATCCCAGCTTGGACATCGTTTATAGTAATAAGATCGAACGACGATTACAGATTTTTCAGTAATTCTCATCACAAACTTGTAGAGGGGACTAAGTACATAATATTGTGAAGAGGAACATATGTTTCAGCGCTACATTACAACTTCAAATGAAGTGTTTAAATCTCCCTCTTTTTCCGGGTGAAGGAGTGATTCAGTACGTATCAGGTGTGACTGAGTGAGTATACCAGAGCATGATTCGTAGGTACAATGATTGTTTAGAAGTCGGTGGACGCCACATCGAAGCGCTATTATAGAGGACCAAGATGTTTATCATTTGAAGAAGAGGAAAACAGATCGCATCAGCTAGTAGAAGGCCGCATCTTTAAAAGTTGATCTTGCATCGTGGCACACCAACTCTCATTCGGTTCATGGTCTTCCACACTTAATAGCAGAGGTGCTCAGCTGGGCGCCCGTTGAGGCTAGCCCAGTGTGGCCGGGCGGGCGTGACGCAAAAGTGATCAGCTTACGTAACAAGCATACGTCACAGTCAAGCGAGAGAGCGGACACACTTTGCAGGAAAGCGAGGGAGCATTGATGTTCGATTGTGATTATGAAGTTCTCCTCCACTATTCAGCGTTTTGCTGATTGGGATACATTATTTAAAATAAAACTCTATAATCGCAACAACAAGAAAACCTGACAATTTGATATTTTATATTTATTCATTCAAAGAAAACTGACACGTTATAATTTTTGTGTTACAATCTACATAAGTACGGGGTTTAAGCATACAAGCTACGATGTACAATTACTTGGATGGGAATGACAGTATTTTCATTTTTTAAAGGTAAAATTCCTATTCTTCATTAAGCAAAAAGTATTATAATTACACATTGGCGAGAAGGAATTTCATCACGAGTGAGGATATAGATATTTACCATCCAAGATTATAGTGCAACATCAACAGCAACGTAAATGTATCTACCAAATATATATACACTAGGCCTACGCTGTCGAATAAATAACCTCATTGATTTTATTCCCGGTAAGCACGATTATATTATTATATTAGAATTATATTAGAATTGTTTCTAAACCACCTCTTGTCCGGCCCGCGGTGTAGGGGGCAACGTGTCCGCCTGTCACTCGGCGGCCCCGGGTTAGTTTCCCGGGCGGCTCAGGGGTTCTTAATTGTCAATGATTAATATCCCTGGCCTAGGGACTGGGGATTTGTGTCGTCCTTAACGTTCCTTTCCTTACATTCAACACTGTCTTTACACTTCTGCCATTTACAAAATACATGCAGGTTCCTCACATGCGGTGCAAGTAGGGGCAAAAGATCTTTCTAGGTTGACGCCCGGAACAAATAGCATTTTTAAAAAACACCTCTTAAAATGTAATAATGAAAACTTTTATTCATTGTGTGTTCAGTCCTCAGCCTGAAGGCTGGTTGGATCCTCAACAGCTCTGCCATCAGCTGTCATAGATGGCCTAGGCATCACTGAAGAGGCGTACTAGGGAAATGAGGAGCGAGGTACTTTCCCGTTGTTTTCCTCACCGAGCCACAAGTTGCTATTACATATCAGGCTGCCAAACCCACTGAAATGCATGCAACAACTGACCCTATGAGCAACATTTTCACACCACTCATAGCAGAGACTGGCTGAAAAAGGTTTGGCGTTACTAGCATCGCTCATACCTCAGTCACTTTCATATTGTCAAAGTCAAGGATAAGACAGAGACAGAGCACTATAAAAAGTTTGTGGTTACAAGTCTATCCACTTTATGGTCACTAACCCGCAGCTCGGCGACTCGGATCTAGAAAGAATTTACTGTCTAGAACGCAGGTTTTGGAAAGGAAGACCAGAGAGGAACCGCATCATCACTTGCATATTAACTGAGTAACAATTAATAATTAGATCATTACCGCTCCTTCACCCAGCAGAATCGGGAGATTAAAACACTGTATTTGAAATTTAGGAAACCTGCATTTCGGAAACGGTATGTTACCGGACATGGGTTATCATTCCAGACGTTATCAACTCAGTCCCCTCTACAAGCACTAGGAACTTGTAATGGAAATTACTGATAAATACACGGTATTTTAAATACCCTACATTGATGATTTCAGGTATCAAAGATGCAGATGAAAGGAAACACGCTGAACATATCCAAGACCTTGTTTTAGAAATGAATATGATTCAATGTGCCATTAAAATGCTAAATTAATCTGTTCAAAGTAGAATTAAAACTAAAGGGAATAATTAAGTTGCAAGATAAATGGCAATACCACAAGGGGGAAGTAATGAAGGCCTCGTGGCAATGCGTAGGATAAGTCTGGCGCGTGCCCGCAAAGTCGTCAAGTAGGGCGGCAGCTTGTCTCCCTCACAATTATGACAAAAGGAAGAAGTAGGCTGACGCTCCGTACATATGAGCTTTGCATGCCTTCTTGGGGATTCTCGCCAGGATTGCTTGATACGAGAAGTGGAAGACATCCAAAAGAAAGTGGCATAATATTCTCTGGAGAGATGGCGTGGAATTACGTTTGTAGACGAATAAGCTTTCTTTTTTTTTTGCTATTGGCTTTACGTCGCACAGACACAGATAGGTCTTATGGCGACGATGGGACAGGAAAGGGCTAGGAGTGGGAAGGAAGCGGCCGTGGACTTAATTAAGGTACAGCCCCAGCATTTGCCTGGTGTGAAAATGGGAAACCACGGAAAACCATCTTCAGGGCTGTCGACCGTGGGGTTCGAAACCACTATCTCCCGAATACTGGACACTGGCCGCACTTAAGCGACTGCAGCTATCGAGCTCGGAGACGAATAAGCTTGAATGAAGCTTTTAAAGTTAGGAAACATCATAATATGAAGGTAAAATTGGAATTCAGGAGGAAAAATTTGGGCAAATATTATTTTAAAGGAACAGCAATTACGGCTTGGAATAATTTATCATCGGAAATGTTCGATAAATTTCCAAGTTTATAAAACATCATTTAAGAAAGGACTAGGTGAACAACTGATAGGCCTAGTGTATATGCTACCTGAGCGGCAGCCCTAAATGTATATCAGTGATGATTGATTGATTGATTGATTGATTGATTGATTGATTGATTGATTGATTGATTGATTGATTGATTGATTGATTGATTGATTGATTGATTGATTGATTGATTGATTGATTGATTGATTGATTGATTGATTGATTGAAATGTAATGAGAAACCTCTTAACCGCAAAAGTATGAAGAGCCGGGCTGAGTGGCTCAGACTGTTGATACGCTGGCCTTCTGATCCTAACTTGGCAGGTTCGGTCCTGGCTCAGGCCGGTGGTATTTGAAGGTGCTCAAATACGTCAGCCTCGTGTCAGTAGATTTACTGGCTCGTAAAAGAACTCCCGTGAGACAAAATTCCGGCACCTCGGCGTCTCCGAAAACCGACAAAGTAATTAGTGTGACGTATAAACAATAACATTAAAGTATGAAGAACGAGTATATCCAGTAACAGGTGTATTAAGTAAACATTTTGTAAGTTATCTGGAATGTTAGGCAATAAAATTATTATTACCTACTGAGGGAGACTTTGAATTCTAAAGAGTGTTTCCTGCTTCTCCTCTAAAATTACGTGAATCGGAGATACGACGATTTTATTCTTAAGTGCAGATGTGCTAAAGTAAACCAAAACTAAATTAAACCACGTAGGAACTAAACGAATGCCGTATTAACGGAATTAGGTGAAACTAAACAGTTTAAGCATTCTGAACTTAATGTTTAATAAAACAAAACTGAACGAAGCTCAACTAAAATAGACTAACGTAAAAACACCCATGAGACTAGCAGTACAAATGATATAATTAATGTGCCAAATGTTGATTGTATTTAGACATTATCATACACATCACCCCCATGTCCACCCCAGCATCATTTCGCTATAATGTTGAGACAATCATGCCATATTAGTGATATCTCTTGAACCATTTAAGGTCCTTCACAGGATACCTACCTTCCTTATCCATTACCAAATCGGTGTCCGACTCGTTGGCTGAATGGTCAGCGTACTGGCCTTCGGTTCAGAGGGTCCCGGGTTAGATTCCCGGCCGGGTCGGGGATTTTAACCTTCATTGGTTAATTCCAATGGCCCGGGGGCTGGGTGTTCGTGCTGTTCCCAACATCCCTGCAACACACATACCACACATAACACTATCCTCCACCGCAATAACACGCAGTTACCTACACATGGCAGATGCCGCCGACCCTCATCGGAGGGTCTGCCTTACAAGGGCTGCACTCGGCTAGTAAAAGCCACACGAAATTATCATTATTACCAAATCGGTATGAGATCTTTCTCTCTGGTCGTCTACGGGTTCTTCGTCACTTGCTTAGGTAAGAGGCGGGTTTCAGTAATTTAAACTATCTACTAAATGAGAGGAATCGAGTCAAAGAAAATGTTGTATATATTTAAATAATTTAAGATGAGGTCGAAGAGACACATGACATTATTGTCATCACAAAACAATGAACTCGTTCTCGTCCATAAAAACTAACAACAATAACTGATGATAATGCTGATGAGAGATACTGGCTTTGGAGACCTTAACTCAACTGCCTGAGGGACATCCTCTCTAGAAACCACTGTCTTAAATTAAGAGTGAAATAAAAAAGTCTGGAGATCTCTAAGATCGGCTTCCATGTGAGACTGCATGTACCATCATAATGATTCGTGATGATCCAGACCCCGTAGCACGGGCTCTGGACTCTTGGTATAATTAAGGCAGTCCATTCGGTATCTGGCACACATTGGTTGTACGGCATGGACCCTTAATTGAATCGATGTGACCTGCGACTATGTCATGGACCGACATCTAACTTTATAATTTACGTTAAAATCACTGTGGATGATGACCGCAAAGAAAATGATGCTATAATGGCAAATGGCCCTTATCAAATTCACTGAGATTGATGACCCCATGACCATCCAAATTTCTAAGCTAAAGGCTGAACAGAATTAAGTTACAGTAGTTGATGACCAAGGTTTCCAGATTAATAAATTCCCCGCACATCTGATGCTCAACAAATCAAAATAAAAAATAACAACAACAACAGACACTCACAACACTTGTGGCAGCAAAGTCCTTTGCCATCGGACATGTCCCTTTAATCGTTACGTTAATAAGTTGAGATTTGCCAGCAAATGAAACTAAGATTTCCAGAATACATTTTCAAGTTAGTCACTTGGTTTTAAGCTAATTCTCAAAATACGATTGCACTGAATTTAATAATTTAATAAACTGAAGTAATCTCATAATCCCAATCGACAACGAATTTTATCTACCCCGGACGAATTGTTTCGTTAAAATCCCTAATTTTAAAAATTGAAGTATGTTGTTTATTGCTCGTACTTTCTTCATCGTTGATGAAAATCGAATACATTTTTTAGTCACCAGTACTATTTATTTTTTCATGACGTCTCTCAGCAAGCTTACGTTATAACACTGACATTTATTGAGAAACTAGCTTGGATAATCCTAACATTAAATCCTACAATCAGCATAAACTAACACACAACGCAAAATAACCATCCATGTCACATCGCTTCGTGACATTCAAAATAAGACTTTGTACAACCCTTGAATAATGTCAGACAACATCACTACTGATTCTCAAAATTTGACATCCTTGAAAAGGGTTATCTCCAACCTTTCCATCGCTTCAAGAATGAATTCAAATCTCTATTAAAACGAGTCTCTTCTAAGGAACAAAATCTAATTCCAAACATTTTACTGCAAACGACAAATCTCAGTTACAGTTGGTTGATTCTCGTAGCGATCTAAGTCGACTACCTAACAGCTGGCTAGAATAACGGGACACAAGTCTCTCCACGTTATATTGAGACGAAACACATGGTATTCGTATTTTAACCTGCATCAAATGAAAGGGAAAACTTGCCTCGCTGGCAATTCACATGAAATATAATTCTTGATCCACATAGATTACGCGATGAGATTTTCTTTAAGACGTCCCTCAAATATTCTTATCCATCCCGGTCCTACGGTTTCACATGGAATCCTAATTATGGACTGACCCTATTCCCATCTCAATAAATTACACAAAAATAACTCCTCGGGTTTCACACAGTGAACATCCCGGCATCAACACTATAGGATTTCAATAACCTGATCCACAATCCTTCCTTCCTATCCCTCTTCGCAAGATTTGAAACACTCGCATATCACTAATTCTCGACACGACAATAATATGGAATATCTCTCTTGGGTGACCCACAATGATGTTACATAAAACACTCCGTGACAACAAACCATCTCTCCCCGCATATCTGATCTAATATTTCCAAATCGAAACTCGCAACTTGACGTATAAAACTTTTACCGTTAACTTCTCTCATCCACTCTACACAAATTTCAATAGGCTTTGGAATAGCCATCCCTGTAACAAATTTTATCGATGTTGCCTCGTAACTTCCCTTGACAAAAATTTACATCGCTTAACACAACGGCATGCCTTCACGCCAGGTTTAACTGAATAACCACGGATTACGCTTACATGCATTTCAACTTTACACCGAGCAGAATTTTACGATAAATTAATATCTTAACTTTGACAAACCACAAATATAGAAAATAAACGTACGGAAATGATACTTTGCTTTAGACATTACATTCATTTCTCAACCATCAAAATCTACTACTCTACAACACTCACACGCTAGTTTCACGACTTTTCCGATTATCCAAGAAACACAAACAAATGACCTTTGTCATATTTCTATGACGTTTTTACGAAAAAAAGGGTGACCAAAATGCGTCACAGATACACACACAAGAAAAATAGTGACATCATGAAATAAATAAAAGTATTTTAGAAAGGTGGTAATGCACATACCTGTATTCGTACGTCGTCTCCCATCCTTACAGATTCACCAGCCTCTCAATATTTTATTTAGCCATCTCGACAGATAGTGGCTTTACATATTTTATTTAGCCATCTCGACAGATAGTGGCTTTACAAAACAAATATTTCCTTTTATTTTATTTCCATTCACCTGAAAATAATGACATAAACAAAAAATGCCCTTCACACGTTCTCTTCCTTGCACGGACCGAACACGCCTGTCGAATACCGACCCGCACACGCAATACCTTAGAATAATACAATTATATTTACAACTTCAGTTGCAGGAATACCGACCCGCACACGCAATACCTTAGAATAATACTATTATATTTACAACTTCAGTTGCAGGAAGTGCAGGATCGCGGCATTAAAATGACCGTCTGTTATCTGACCCTGAAAAATGACGTGAGGATTCCTCGCTTGGAATAATCTCGATTACTGTTATCGGAAGAATACTTTGACAGACTGATTTTATGTTATGCAACTTTCGGCGATTGCCAACTTCAACCCCATGACACAACAGTATAAATCGTAGTTCGTAGAATGTTTACGATTCCGTACTTTTTTAACCTATCTCCATTTGGAGATGTTACAGCCACTTTCGGCCAAAACCTGTCTTCCCTTGGGACTTAGTCTTTCAAACGCTGGTTTATAAAGTTACTCTGAAATACGTGGACTCGGCTCGAATTCAATGGACAAAATGCGAGATTGCAAACGGCGCACCGTTCTTTTATACTATTTACTCCCACTCACATGCCATTTGCCATTTGCATTTACCGCCAAATTTTTACAGACACTTTTTCTACTCCATAAACATTTACTGAAGATAGGTCTCGATGTAACACGCAGTTGTTTAGTTTAGTAGCAGTGTTATTGATAAGCATTTAAGGATTTCTCTTAACCCACTAAATTGTTCAATTACCTCACATGATAGGCACTGCATTTGGTCGATGTAACAGAGTTCAAACGAACAGGCGTGTCTTTTGACAAATTTTCTTCTGAAGCTATTTAGCGGGCAAAAATATGTATCATTAAAGACAAAATTGTTTCACTTACAGTTTCTTAAAATTTACTACAACAGTTTCGTCGCCAATTCTTCTTAAAGTGTACTTCTTATTAGAACAAATAGTCCAACATATCCATGCTCCCTTCACACGTGCGGGTGACGTAATTTCGTTACTGTGAGAATGAGAACAAACACCTGTTCCTCCACGTGCCTTCTCTGGTCTGAGATAAAATGTAGCCAGAGCTCCTGACTTGTAATTGATATTGGACCTCTTGTAATGACCTTAGGGCTCTGGTTCCTTATGACACAAAAGTCGTAGGTTCACTATAGTGTCTCTCAAAGGAATGCAGTGACTTGTAACTTATTATGTGGGCATGTTACATGTTGTTGTAAAAATGGTGACGTTTTAAGTACAACCTAACGATATCCATAGTGTATCTCAAAGGAATGCAATAACTTGTATTATGTGGGCATGTTAGATGTTCTAATAATGGTGACGTTTTAAGTACAACCTCCATAATCTTGATTCGGGATGGGATATAGTGGTTGCCTCTCTGAGAGACCTCTTTTACTCTCTGCGATTAATCTGATACTCATCTATCTCGTTCGCTAAGTGTTCCTCAATCTAATATTTATTTTCCCTATTGTTCATTTCAAACTTTATCACGAGGAATCGACGCAAGTCCTTTTGAGTGATACAATCGCTCCTTTACCGCCTCGATAAAGTAATCCCTTTTACAAGTTGCATTACAACCATGGTTTTAATAGATAAATGGATCACTAGGTCTGTTTTTCATTCGAATGAGGCTATGTCATGGTTCATACCTTTCACATCCTCATCGTACAGGATTTTGGGGGTCACCACGATGTCGATGTCGGTATGTGGAGGAGAGCGACCTCAACTATATCCTATTTAAATGTAGTCTCTATGATGCTTCATGATACCTCTTTTTATACGAACTGCAACATCTACTAGTGCCGCTTACGACCAGTGCTACATTAGCGTTAGAAGGACCAAGTAAGGACAAGCTTGATTCAGGGTTGACATTTATAAATATATTTCAGGAAACTTTCTTGACCCCGACTGTCAAAGGAAAATCATCATCGATTTATTATCACTGCATTAACATTGTCACTTTCTACCTGGTTCTATTCCTGATTCTGCCTAAATTTACAACTGACTTATTGTCTAGAACGCGGTCCGAACAAGTGGTTACAAGTGGGATATAATCTCATCGTTGATTATTCCGGAAATTGATTTTAGATGGTCTTTCAACTGGAACCATTCATTCGTTCATACTAGCAACACCCATACGGGTTTTCAGACTTCGCACTCACTAAATAAACAGTCTACGATACTTAAAATACCTTACATGCAATAGTAGCAGCAGCAGCAGATTACCTCAGTTAAGTTTAACTTGAGTCTGAAAGTGAGCTAAGCTGGAATTTTTAGATATGGGTTGTTGGAACTTTTATGTAGCTTGAAGAGCCACGCTTTTTTAAATAATGTTATTTTTCCTTACGTCCCACTAACTACTTTTACGGTCTACGCAGACGCCGAGGTGCCGGAATTTAGTCCCGCAGGAGTTCTTTTACGTGCCAGTAAATCTACCGACAAGAGGTTATCGTATTTGAGCACCTTCAAATACCACCGGACTGAGCACGTTTTTGTTAATAAGTTTTTTTGTGGATGCTTTGCCAGTTTATTATTTTCCGTAATTTCAGTCGTCACAGGGAAATTAATGAATAGGATCTTGAACTAGAGGATGGAAGGAAGATAGAATGATGTCTGACTGACACTTTACACGGACGAGTTGTTAAAATAGATCTGCTGTGTTAAATTAGAAAAAGTTACAAACTCAAGCCTACTACATCGAAATGTTTTTGCCTTGTTTTGCTATTTGTAGAACTGGTTTAAGACGATGGTTAAGAAATGAAATTATATTCTAAAATGTACTTCATAAATAGTTGATTGATTGATTGATTGATTGATTGATTGATTGATTGATTGATTGATTGATTGATTGATTGATTGATTGATTGATTGATTGATTGATTGATTGATTGATTGATTGATTGATTGATTGATTGATTGATTGATTGATTGATTTATTGATTTTTAAAGGGGCATAACATCGAGGTCATCGGCCCCTAATGGTACGAAATGAGACGAAATGAAACGACATCTTAAAAGTCCAAAATCATCCACTGACCAGAATTCAAAGCGTGAGGACGAAGGATGAATTGATGGATGGACAGGAATTTAAAACGATCAGTGGATCAGACCCACAGTGGCTCACATGCACAGAAGCTGGCACAAAACAATAGTATTACTGGCCAAGGGAGCGCTTCTAGAGCACGATGCAGAATCGATTATGCGTATAGTCGAAACGGGTCCAAAATCCACGTCATCGGCCCCTCATAATGGTATTCATCGCTAGGAAAGTAGAACCATGCTATGTGTCATGTTGCGGTACTAATCAAAAGTAGCGGAGACTCGCAGTATTCCACACATTATGGTACTATTCACAGGTAGTGTAATGCGCACATGTAACACAGTCCTATGGTGTTTCGCACATTGCGGCGCTTTTTACAGGTAACGCAAACCTATGGCGTTCATCACATAAGTGGACTAATCACTGGGACTCGTACTATCCCGTGGAATTCCTCACAGAGTGGGAACTGAGCATAGGTAAGGCAGAACCATGGTGTCGTTAATTCCATGCTGTCGCTCATATAGGGGTACGAATCACAGGTACTGTAGGACCCACCTCCTGATTCACACACTGTCGCTACTAATCACAAACCGATTGCGTACCTAACATGGTGGTGCTACGCGCAAGTAAATGCGATCCATGGTGTTCCCTGTGTGATGGTACGAATTACAAGTAGTCTCATGGTTCTAATTGGATCATCCGTTGGTCACCCCTTTTAGTCGCCTCTTACGACAGGCACGGGGTACCGTGGGTGTATCCTTCACCTGCGTCCCCCACCCACCGGGGGTGGTTGTGTGTTTGGTCCGCGAGAGGTATTTTTTTTCCTCAAGTCCGCCGGCAAGCCGGTTAGGACCCCCCTATCCTCCACCTGGGACGCGCGCCGTGGGAGTATCACCTCTCCCCCCTGCTACGCCAGCGTATCAGGTTCGTGGTCATAAATAGTTAAAATAGGTACATTCAAAAGGTACATAATCAAAATACATCTGAATCGTCTTTGTGTTTAAAAACAGAGACCAACTAAACACGAAACTTCCAATATCTCAGTTCCACTCCGACGTAGATCACTCTCTCATAATGTCTTAAATTTCCGTTCAAAACCATTCTGTTTAACAAAATTTTTACATTGCATCCTCCTGATTTTTATCAGTATGCAGTTAACATTTTGGTGAGAGAAAAGTGATTTAGATACTTCCCCAGCTCAGTCACTGAGTGATGTCTGGACACCCCCGCAGTTCTCTTAACTGTACCCTTAATTTAGAGCAATCACGAACTCTGACTCAGATGAGGCATGGAAGGTTGGCAGTAGTGATGCGAAGGGGCTCCACGTCCTATGATCAGTGAGAAGGATTATCCAGAGTCATAACAGCGAAGGCCATGTGGTACAATCTGTCACCCTCGGCAGGGGGATAGCAAATTAATAGCGTGACTTCATCTTGTCCTCGGCTGGGATGGGCGCGGCAATGATCACCTTACAACCATTTATCAGGATTAGCGAGTAATATTCACTAGGATTGTGGTACATATGTGGCCCCCTCTCATGATTTAAACAAACGCTTCAAAGACCTCTCCAGTTACAGGGTCATGCAAGTTTCGTCGTGATTTCTACTTCTTTTCATTGTACCAATAAACATCATTAACAACCAGAAATATAATTCATGCTCATGAAGTGTACAAAGGTCTGTCTAATAGGGGTGGTAAGGGTGTGCTTTGTTCACCCGAAAAGACGTGGGTTTGAATCTCCGTCAGGAAGTCAAGAAAGGCCGTAGCCGGGTAAGTATAAATAAATGTGTCTTCGAATCACTTCGGCTGATTTTATCCTGAGGTCCCTAGTGACAAATATCAGCTCTGATGTGTAGATACTGGGTAGGAAATAAACATTTTTGAAGTTTGAAGAAAAATGTGTTTCTGTTGAACAGCTGCTGCAATTTTTATGGAATATAAATATGTTATCGAAGGGCAAAAGTTCTGTGATGTTTAATTCACAAGAAATACGTTAAATAACTAGGATGAAAGTTTAAAAATTAACAAAATACAGTATCATATATATTCTGCTTGTCAAACGTTGCTCACATGTGTCCGTATAATAGGTAGCAATATCGAAAGTATCAGACAGCTAGTTCATAATATATACGTTATTATAAAAGGTCCCATTGAGACGATGTGGAGGAAACTGGATAGACCTAACAATTGTCACTATCTTTCGTGAGACTTCCATTTCTGAAGAAGCACACGGCACTAAGGTTCAGTCAGCCCATAGCAGAAATGCGTGATGGGTTAATTCCTGGAAGAGGGCGGATGGGTACCTACTCTCTCCCTTTTGGGCAGAGGGTAGGACTAGTCCAATATCTCTCATGGCCTACACGGAGATAGCTGAACACAGGTACAAGGAAGGTTGTTTAGTAGCAAACACCTTGGCATTTTATCAATGCCGCACTGGTACTGTTTCACTCGACAGGACTTAATGAAAATAATAAACTTTATTATTCTATTCATTCGTCCGCCTCTGTGGTGTAGTGGTTAGTGTGATTAGCTGCCACCCCCGGAGGCCCGGGTTCGATTCCCGGCTCTGCCACGAAATTTGAAAAGTGGTACGAGGGCTGGAACGGGGTCCACTCAGCCTCGGGAGGTCAACTGAGTAGAGGTGGGTTCGATTCCCACCTCAGCCATCCTGGAAGTGGTTTTCCGTGGTTTCCCACTTCTCCTCCAGGCGAATGCCGGGATGGTACCTAACTTAAGGCCACGGCCGCTTCCTTCCCTCTTCCTTGCCTATCCCTTCCAATCTTCCCCTCCCTCCACAAGGCCCCTGTTCAGCATACCAGGTGAGGCCACCTGGGCGAGGTACTGGTCATACTCCCCAGTTGTATCCCCCGACCAAGAGTCTGAAGCTCCAGGACACTGCCCTTGAGGCGGTAGAGGTGGGATCCCTCGCTAAGTCCGAGGGAAAAACCGAACCTGCAGGGTAAACAGATCATGATGATGATGATTCTATTCATTTTTATGAGGGTAGTGTGAAGCCAAAGTGTGTAGTTCGATCCTTGGCCTTGGCTACATTCGATAATAACTTTCCTTTTCCATTCCAACCTGATTTTAAGAAATGGTGCTGTTCCTTAGCTTAGCACATCAGAGTCGACAGTCGTCTGTCCTTAGCACGTGTGAAGTCTGATAACGATATGTCAGTACTCCTGTGTGTATTTGTTATGAATTGGGGCTACGGAAACGTCGCGTACCATGCCGACATTTACCTAGATTTGAAACAGGAAACATTTAGGATGGCTGAGATTAAAATTCAAATTTCTCTTAGTTGTGTAAATGAAACCGAGTTCCATATGTTATATATTCGTGAGAAGGCAGCGAATATGATGACTCTCCGATGACTAAAAAAATTATACCTTTTCAGTTTTTTTGGTTAGGAGCTACATTTTAGTGAAGACTTGTTAATAAAGAGAACGTGAGAAGTTTTCCATACGATCGAACACACATCGTAATACAAACTAGTTCTAAACATAGATTGACACATTTCGTACAATCTAGCTCGTCAAAAACACATCAGAAATGCTACTGGCTTTATGTCGCACCGACACAGTTAGGTCTTCTGGCGACGATGGGATAGGAAAGGCCTAGGAGTTGGAAGGAAGCGGCCGTGGCCTTAATTAAGGTACAGCCCCAGCATTTGCCTGGTGTGAAAATGGGAAACCACTGAAAACCATCTTCAGGGCTGCCGACAGTGGGGTTCGAACCCACTATCTCCCGAATACTGGATACTGTGAGTAACTAAAGCGACTGCAGCTATCGAGCTCGGTAAGGCAACTTGCTGTATCCTCAATCTCACATTTAATTCATTCGGTTTTCTTACCTACCGACATCAATACCATTTAGTCTTCGAAAAGCTAATTTTCGTACCATACTCATTGCACCTCTTTTTAAGTTCCAAAATATTTGATTGCAGGCCTTCGGCACAATCTGCCTTTAAGACCAAGCCGTCAACATAGGCCAAATTGCTTACTACATAGTCACCTATCTGAATCCCTCCCTGCCAAATACCTTTCAGCAGATGATCCATGTAAACTATGAAAAACAAAGGTGAAGAATTAGCCTTCTCTAAATCTATGAAACATACATACAACTATCCATTCCTCTCGTAGCATTTTTTAGTTTCCTGGTGCATACTGAAAATCTGATCCTGACAGCCCATCTGTGGTCTGAAACCACAATGATTTTCTGCCAACTTCTTCTTAACTACTGATCGCACCCTCCCTTCCAAAATTCCAGTGAACACCTTGCTTTGTATACTGATCAATCAGATACTTCGATAGTTTGTTGCAATCCATCCTGCTCCCTTGCTTATAGATGGGTGCAATTATTGCCTTTGTCCTACCATAAGGTACTTTACTGATACTTCACGCTAATCTTAATACTCTATAAAGCAGTTTTTATCCCTCCCTTTCTAAGATTCTTTGTTACTGCCCAGGACGGTTTCCCTGCTGCTTGACCTAAACTTTAGAGGTCTTTACCAAAATATTCCCACGACTTCTTCTTATATTCAGTAACTATGTTTCGTTATATTACTTTCATCTGTCTACAATTCCCTGTCTGCATCAGTTCTTGTTTGGAGCCATTTCTGATATGCCCTTTTTTATTTTACAAGCTGCTCTCAGTTCATCATTACACCAAGATGTTGACTTTTTCACCATCTTTACGCGCACTTGTTCCTAGGCATTCCCTTGCTGTCTCTACTACAGCATTCCTTTATTTCATCCGTTCTCTTTTTATATCCTGAACCCGCTTACTGTCCATTGTTTGGAACTTTTCGCTAAGCATATCAATGTACTTCAGTCTAATTTTCTCGTCCTGGATATTTTCTACCCTTATTTGTCTGCAGACAGATTTCACTTACTCTATCCTAGGCCTACAGGTAATTAGCTTACTACAGATCAGATAGTGGGCTGTATCATCGATAAATTCCTGGAAAACCCGCACATTCGTGAAAGATTTCCTGAATTCAAGATCGGTTACGATGTAGTCTATTATGGAACTGGTGCCTCTACCCTCCCATGCGTAGGAGTGAGGATCCTTATGCTTGAGTAATGTACTCGTAACTGCTAATCCCATACTAGCAAGTCCAGTAAACGCTTCCCATTCCTACTGGCTTCTATATCTTCCCCAAATTTACCAATCACCTTTTTGTATCCTTAAATTCTATTTCCAACTCTCGCATTGAAATCCGCCATTAGAACCATCCTATCCTTGCTGTTGGCCCTGAGTACAATGTCACTTGATGCTTTATAAAACTTGTCAACTTCATCCTCATCTGCACCCTCAATTCTTGTCCTAATTCCCCTACTACCAAATCTACCCACATCATTCGCTCATTTACGTGCCCAACAGCGCTACGTTGCGTGCAATAGTATTTCTGATGAACAGTCCTACCCCAAATTTTGCCCATCTATTTTTAACACTTGTCAAGGAAACTTTATAATCTATATCTTCCTCCTTATCTCCCTTTACCCAAATATCATTAACTCGTAACACATCCAGACGCTTCCCTTTTGCTCACTCAGCCATTTCTACTTTCCTTCTTTCGTAATCCCCATTAAAATTGATAGCACCCCATCGAATTCTATTTCGTTCGCCAAGCTGTTTTCAAAGAGTCTCTTGCCTTCAAACGGGAGTGGAAATTCGATACTCCCATAGGTCCGAGGCCTAATTAAAACCTTCTGAGCGTGCTCGCTAAAAATTATATGAAGTAGGATGCTACAATTACTTATACATAATCCCAGTGAGGATCTCTCCTCTAACGGGTTAGGGACCACTGGTGGATTGTATATCCCTAGCCGCCTGAGCACAAGGAGGGCCATGTCTCAGAATATGTTCGAGATGCCCACTCGCATTTCATAGCAACTTGTATCCCGACTCGCAGGACCACTTACTAGGCCACTCAGCCGTTGCCTATGGTTCGTGAACTAGGACGTGATTACAGTAACCCACACCAGGAACCACGGAATATTTGTTACAAGTATTATATAGATGTCGGCAGCCCAGAAGAGAGTTTTCCGTGGTTTCTCATTTCACACCCCCTGTACATTAATTCCAGTCACGGTCTCTTTCTTCACACTAGTTGCTTTACGGCGCACCGACACAGATAGGTCTTATGGCGACGATGGGACAGGAAAGGCCTAGGAATGGGAAGAAAGCCGCCGTGGCCTTAATTAAGGTACAGCCCCAGCATTTGCCTGGTGTGAAAATGGGAAACCACGGAAAACCATCTTCAGGGCTGCCGACAGCGGGGTTCGAACGCACTATCTCCCGGATGCGAGCTCACAGCTGTGCGCTCCTAACCGCACGGCCAACTCGCCCGGTCTCTTCCTTCACGATCCTAGCCCTTTCCTGTCCCATTGTCGCCTGTCTAAGTTGGTGTGACTTTAAACCACTATTAAAAAGGAAATTACATCTGCATTGTCTATGCTCTCTCAAGTGATACTTTGTTTCCTAGGCTGATGATTGGTACATATATATTTATCAAAAACACAAAGAATAGGATTCTAACATCATTCTTGTTCTTTTAAACTGCAAGAAAGGGTAATGTTTTTAATTAATAAAAGGCTTAAGGTCATCTGCATATGCTCACAATAGGAAGGAGAAGAAAAATAAAAATCGTCAATAATACGCTGGCTTTCTGAATCAAAGTTGACAGGTTCCATCCCAGTTCATTACATGGCATGTCAGCTCATGTCGGCACTCTCCTTTCTACAATTTGTGTTACATCTCGTTGACGCAGACAGGTCTTAGTGGCGACAATGGAATAGGAATGGGCTCGAACTGGGAAGGAAGCAACCGTGGTGTGAAAATGGGAAACCATGGAGAACCACCTTCAGGCCTGCAGAGAGGAAGTTACGATTTTTTCACACTAATTTTTCCACGTGAGTGTTTGTCACAACAATAATCAAAATAGTCCGTTCTCTTTTGTCACAGAATAACTTTGGTCATGAAGGATATTTCGTGACGTAGAGAAAAAAGATGCTGTTTTTATTTTTATTGAATGTCAAACTGAAATGTTACCAAATGATTTTGGATGTAGCGTACCCATAAAATAGATGCGTTTTCTTTAATTCTTGGTATCGAGAGACAATTGTGTACATTTCACGAACGGTTTTGTTCGTACATCCCCATTTTGTTTTTCTTCGGGGAACCTCCAATGATAGAAAAAATCTCCTTCTTGGTCACCCGCTGATTAATTCTCCTCCATACGACGAAGGATAAGGGCCAGTAAATTATTCGAAGACTGTTCAATCAAATCGAAGGCGTCTACGACATTATGACCGTTCTCGTAATAGGGATAAAAGCTAATGGTCTTAAAGAATGAAACTCATTCCTAAGTTCAGTGTTTTTGTATTGTATGAAGACCGCAGGAAGGGCCAGGCTTTGCATATTTCACCATATACATTGTCTCAAGGGGAAAAAGACAGGGTGCTATTTGACAGTTGGGAAATACTTGGCGGACACCATTTATGCTGCGGTCTCAATCTCTACGTAGGAGACAAATTAATCTTGAGCCGTTGGAGTTTTTTTTTTTCGAGTAGAACACGGAACAATTCAGAAGTTTCTTCTGTTTTATCCGACAATAAGGTAAAAATACGTTGAAACCATTGATCCCTAAAATTTGCGTATATGTATAGTTGACACATTATTTTGGGAACTGATTTGAAAGTCGCTTAGCATATCTAGCAGGGTACAACGGCTCAGCTTACTTAAGTTACTACTCTTTGCAAAAAGTGTTAATTTACTTTCAACATTAAAAAGTAGAATACCGAGCGTGTTCGCCGTGCGGTTAAGGTCGCGCAACTGTGTAATTTCATTCGGGGGATGGCGGATTCCAATCCCATCGTTCGCAGACCTGAAGGTTTTCCGTAATTTCCCATGTTCACACCCGGAATATGCTGGGGATGTACGTTAATTATGCCACGGCCTAGTCCTTCCCGATCCTAGCCCTTTCATATCCTTGCGTCAGCGAAAACCTTCTAAGTGTTAATGCAACGTTAGACAAATAGCAATATACAAACAAAATGTATAAGCCAGTCATTTTCTTCTCTATCTACCTTATAGGCCTATCGGTTGGTGAATTGTTCAATTTTGTTACCTAGGTTTCACTTCAAATAGTTGCTTTTTGATTCAATGTTCTATGTCAATGTGACAGAATGTAGCGTGCGTTAAAAGTCTCTTGTAATAATAATCTAATGTGTGGCAATGATTCATTTGACGATGATTTAGTACGTGATAAAGTGTCACGTTACGAGGCTTAAAATGTTGCCGACGAAATATCTATGATCAATTGTCGATACATGACCGGCAGTGGATCTTGAAACCAGCTACAACTCAAACCGCGTAGCCAACTTACTCGGAAGTCAGCTTATTTACTGACAGTAAAGTAACTCCTACAGGACAAAATAAAATTTAATAATAATAATAATAATAATAATAATAATAATAATAATAATAATAATAATAATAATAATAATAATAATAATTTGGGGGTCGTTGACCTAGATTTTAGGCCCCTTTAAACAACCAGAATCATCATCATCGTCAGTAATTTAATACTGCTTTGGCAACCATTATAACTCTTAAAGGTTATAGGGCCCGGGAGTTCAAGAAAAATTCTTTTTTTCTAGTGATCAAAGACGAGGCCCAACATAATATATGTTCATTCTGGGTCATTGTAGGCCAGAAAATGGTGGGTTTTATTTGTCCTTTGTTTTACCTTTTTCGGTGATTTTTTTTTGTTATTTGCTTTACGTCGCACCGACACAGATATGTCTTACGGCGACGATGGGATAGGAAAGGCTTAGGAATGGGAAGAAAGCGGTCGTGGCCTTAATTAAGGTACAGCCCCAGCATTTGCCTGGTGTGAAAATTGGAAACCACGAAAAACCATCTTCAGGGCTGCCGACAGTGGGTCTCGAACCCACTATCTCCCGATTACTGGATACTGGCCGCACTTAAGCGACTACAGCTATCGAGCTCGGTCGGTGTTTTTTTTTTAGATTATTAGTACTTCAGCCTCGTTTAGGTCTTAACAGCTTTTTCTGCAATTTCACATTTTTTCGACTACATTTTTACTGCCCATTCTCTATTCGAAAAAAATCATTACTTCATCCATCACCTCCTAAACATCCTTTCTCTACTAAATACACATATTTGAACTATATCTGAAAAGAGAAAATGAAATGGAATGAAGAAACCAGTTCTTGAAAAAGTACAAGGGTAACAAATTATGTGCAATATAAGTGAAATACTGCCCCGTGGTGTAGGGGTTGCGTGCCTGCCTCTTATCCGGAGGCCCCGGGTTCGATTTCAGGCCAGGTAAGGGATTTTTACCCGGACTTGAGGGCTGGTTCGAGGTCCACTCAGCCTACGTGATTAAAATTGAGGAGCTGTCTGACGGTGAGATAGCGGCCCCGGTCTTGAAAGCCAAGAATAACGGCCGAGAGGATTCGTCGTGCCGACCACATGACACCTCGTAATCCGCATGACTTCGGGCTGAGCAGCGGTCGCTTGGTAGGCCAAAGCTGTTCAAGGGCTGTAGTGCCATGGGGTTTGGTTTGGTTTGGTTTGGTTTGGATAAGTGAAATATTGAAAGAAAACTTTCATGTGAGTGTTTTTTGAACGGGAAGATCTAACTTGATTCAAGTATGAACCCTTAACATCCGTTGATATGGAGCGAAATTTCTCGATGTTTTGTAACGTGCTGTCTGAAAACTTACGATGCTTTACGCCTAAGAACCTGGAGATGACTATTGTGATATACTGCAAAGGCAACTGAGGTAAGATGTCCGAATTCCAATTTCTGTAACTCTAGCGTGGCTAAGCCAAATATGATTCCAGTTTAATTTCTCTTTCCAGAATCTCCATTGCGAGATCGCTGAATTCATTCTAAGTGGAAAAAATATTCTATTCTAAATTCTGCTAGTACTGTTAAAAGACACGGAATTCCATTTTTAAAATTATATTAATCTAAATATATATATCCTGTCTGAAAAAGGAGTATTTCACTCACACATTTTTGCACTGTATGTTCCATACCATCAGAAATTTTGATTAATTTATTCATTACATTCCTTCAATAAATATGTAATTAAAACTAAAATTATGAATGAATTTGGATCGCATTTTTACGTCATTTTTTTGCCAGTTTTTAGGTCCTCTTCTTGGATATTTTTAGGTATTTTTATAGGTTCTATTATAGGTTTTTTAGGCAATTTATAGCTCTTCACCTTCTCTAACCTAGTCATAACATACACCCGGATGTCGGGATTTTGTCCCGAAAGAGGTCTTTAACGTACCGAATGACAACAATGCAGACTTGTAACATTTAAGCACCCTCAAATGCCACCGACCGTAGCCACTATCCAGAGAACAGGAACTAAACGACTATACATTTTAAAGTTGATCGGTCTGTTAAAATTAGGATAATGATAAACCATAGCCTGTTTTCAGTCATTCGACCGGGTTAGGAATGGAATGAACTTCCATCTAGCGGCGATGATAGGAACCGTGCCGGCTGCCGAAGCCTGTCGAACTCCTCTCGGGCAATGATTAATGACTGACAGATGAAGTGAATGATATTGGAGAGTGTTGCTGGAATGAAAGATGACCGGGAAAAGTGGAATAACCGGAGAAAAACCTGCCCCGTCTTCGCTTTGTCCAGCACAAACCTCACATGGAGTGACCGGGATTTGAACTACGGAACCCAGCAGTGAGAGAAAACTGAGGATACTAAGTAAAATATATCACGGTTCATACAGAACGAAAAATAAAAATGAAATGTATACTAACCTTTCTCCCATGAGTACTGAGGCCAGGAGGAAACTGCAGTTGTCTAAGGGAGGTTGAACAGAGAAGTTGGTAATAATATTTTCGTGTTTCTATTTCTAGCTGAGTGCAGCCCTTGTAAGGCAGACCCTCCGATGAGGGTGGGCGGCATCTCCCATTTGTAGGTAACTGAGTGTTATTGTGGTGGAGGATAGTGTTGTGTGTGGTGTGTGAGTTGTAGGGATGTTGGGGACAGCACAAACACCCAGCCCCCGGGCCATTGGATTTAACCAATCGAGGTTAAATTCCCCGACCCGGCCGGGAATCGAACCCGGGACCCTCTGAATCGAAGGCCAGTACGCTGACCATTCAGCCAAAGAGTCGGACAGAGAAGTTGATGACACCGGTAGACTCAGTGCTGATCGGTGCCGCCAGTGCTATTTCATCGGTTCTAATACACAAGGTTAGAATGCCGTAAGTCTTTTAAATCAAGTAAAAACAACAAGGAAGACGACTATTCTCAAGTGAATAGGAATTGCGATAATGATTGTTGTATTATGGGGAAGTACAACTGGATAATCATCCCCTCTATCTATAATCAGAACTGGGTACATCGATCGTTGAATGTAATGGACATGCATCAGGGTAAATCACGCCACCGCTATTGGCACATGCTGGCCTTTGTTTGATTCTCGACGCTGCCTCTAATGTGAAATTATTAGTACGTGATGCACTGAACTTCAAGTAACATAAATGAATAGATACGTTAAATCGAGAAGATCGTTAGACCTCCCCCGCCTCATCTCCTCGAGAAGTGGTTTTCTGTGATTTGTGATTTCAGCCTAAGCAACAATCATTCTCTCTCTGCCGGACTGAGTGGCTCAGGCGGTAGAGACTGGCCTTGTGACTTCAACGTAGCAGGTTTGATCCAGGCTCAGTCCGGTGGTATTTGAAGGTGCTCAAATACGTTAGCCCCGTGTCGGTAGATTTACTGTCACGCAAAAGAACTCCTGTTGGACTGAATTTCTTCACCTCGTCATCTCCGAAAACCGTAAACAAGTAGTTAGCTGGACGTAAAAACAATTATTATTGTTATTATTCTCTCTCTCTCTCTCTCTCTCTCTCTCTCTCTCTCTCTGTTTTACACCTTCTTCGACAGTGTGTAGCGACATGTCAGCAATGATTCACGATTTATCGCTATGCTCTCCAATCCTGAGCCAGCTGCGATGACTCGTACATGGAGTTCCCAACAAGCATGCTCGTCTGGTCAAGCCATCTCGCAGGTGTTCCTCCTTGGGGTCTTTTTCCTGGTACTTTTCCTTCTGCGAATAGCTTCTCCATGCTTTTCTTGAAATGTTGCCGCAGTATCGTTCAAAATATACTTCTACTAGATAATGATCATATGCGTTAGTATAAGACAGCACAGCACATCGATACAAGCCACCAGATACATACTTCGTATATGCAAAGTGACAAATGTCTGATGATTAAGAAATTTCAAACCTCTGAACATTAATCAGACTCAGCAGCTGTTGCAAATAGATCGGAACAAAAGAACAGAAAAGAAAGCATAAAATATAGTTTTCTGAACTGAATAGTTCATGAAACTGAAATGTGTCTTTAAGATAAATTCATATTAAAGAGAAACAGAAAACATTTAATAGCCTAACAGATTTTTATTTAAGCAATCTCATGCCTTATAAATAGGATTTATTTCATGGAATCACAGAAACCCAGTGGGTAAGGAGTTAGCATTCCGTCCGGGGGAAAAATGATTAAATCCCTTTTGGTCATTCCTCACTTTCTACAAATCTCCTAATTGCATCATCCAGCTCTTCAGATCAGTCCTGAAGTGACTGTCTCAAAAAGCGGGCTCATGTTTGGCGACGTCTGGTTGAGATGTTGCTGTCTACAGTTTTCGTATTGCATATCAAGAGCTCCTCGATGAACGAAAGACCACAAGAAACACTTTATCTTCATTAATCTGGGCTCTTATTAGCACGGTATATGCTCCCTAGTGAGGACATACCAGCTAAGACACTTCGTCACTGGCTTCTCACCAAGGCGGTCGCAATTCGAATCCCGGACAATGTATGCGGGGTTTTTTAAAGAGCATTGTCACGTCCCAGAGGTTTGTATTCCGGGTACAATTCAAGTTCATGATTATGATCATGCATAGCTACAAGCTTGCTTGTTCATTCGTAAGTAAACGTAGGAAAATAACTTCAGTGCTTGGACATGTAATGATGATGATGCTGATAATCATAACCATATTATTAATAAGTAATGACATTTTCTTTACGTCCCACTAACTATGTTTACCTGCCAGTAAATCGAACGAAACGAGGCTGACGTATTGCAGCATCGTCAAATACCACTGGAGTGAGCCAGGATCTATCTTGCCAATTTGGAGTCAGAAGGCCAGCGCCTCAACCGTCTGAGCCACTCCGAATAATAATAAATAATAATAATAAATAATAATAATAATAATAATAATAATAATAATTATTATTATTATTATTATTATTATTATTATTATAACATAATTATAAATATATATATAAATATATATAAATATATATATAAATAAATAAATATATAAAATAATAATATATAAATAAATAAATAAATATAAATAAAAATATATAAAATAAATAAATATATAAATAAATATAAATATAAATATAATATAAATATAATATAATATAAAATATAATAAAATATAAATATAAATATAAATATATAAATATAAAAATAAATAATAATAATTATAAATATAAATAATAATATAATAATATAATATAATATAATATAATATAATATAATATAATATAATATAAATATAAATATAAATATAAATATAAATATAAATAAATAAATATATAAAATAAATAAAATATATAAATAAATATATATAAATAAATATATAAAATAATAAATATATATAAATATATATAAATATATAAATATATAAATATATATATAAATATATATAAATATAATTATTATTATTATTATTATTATTATTATTATTATTATTATTATTATTATTATTATTTAACGAAATTTCAACTTCTATGTAATTTTTGAGAGGTGATAATTTTGCTTTGAAAAGGGATGTTTTAAATTTCCTACCAGTAAATCTGCAATAAATGCAAACATTTGACCACGCGACCCTGAGTCTAGACCACGAGTGCCTCAACTGACAACACTATGCAGCTGGACTTTAGATTAGAGGACATAACGATTGGAAAAAAGTAAAAATTACTTTTATGAGACATCTTCCAATATATTTTCCTGACATTTTGCGACAAATGTGTTAGAGAAATTTTTCTACGTTTTCCTTTTTTGACTTATAAGACGAAAATTGACAACATATTTAGTATATTTTGGGCATGATCAGGAATTATAGTCGGTTCGATTGTCAACATAGAACCGATCACTTATTTATAAACCACCTATTTACGATTTTTAAAAGAGTTCTGCACAAAGAGATGCACGTAACACAAGCGATGAAGCGAAATTTATCCAGTCACTTCAAAGAATCGTTTTCACAGTCACCTTTTCATTCAGTCCTTGGTTAGAACATCTCTACAGTAGAACCGAAAGCCGACTAGTTGACATAATTTCTACCCCTGCACTCAGGAATATCCTAGGGAATGTTATTAATGTAATGTGTACAACAACCCGTATATTATTAGAAATCTAGAATTTTCTCCACATAAGGTGATCTCACTGCTCTGCAAGCATCGCTCTGTCTTAATATTTTTACATTATTGTGACGTCCCCTTTAATAACAAAAGTTTATCATCTCTAGGAGATCAATACCTGATTCTGACGAGGTGACCACAGAAGCCTTGGTGAATCTTCCGTTGCTCTCACTTGCTTGTTCCGGGTTCCTCTCCTTCATCTGCCGATAGTGGAGCTCGAACCCACGATCTCCCGTATGCAAGCTCACAGCTGCGCGCCCCTATCCGCGCGAAGGTTCACCCATGCACTATACGAATGGAGAGTGGAGCATTTCCAGAGTCAACTGCTTGAGGCTAGACCTTGACGTCCACAAAAAGTTGTAAGACAGTGCATGGAAATTGCATCATTTCCTTTTCTTCTCGGCACGGAACAGTTTAATTCACCGTAATCGATTGGTTCTATATTCAAGACTTACCATAAAATATACAGCGGGTTCAAAATATGGGTCCTCTCACGGACGGACGTTGTCACTTGGCAAGCTTCCTTGTGTCTCCAGCACTGAAACTCATGGGCATCCAATTTTCTCTGTGTTCTCTGTGTAATGTAGTGGATATTTCAGCCGAATAATAATAATAATAATAATAATAATAATAATAATAATACCGAGTGAGTTGACCAGACGGTTAGTGTCGCATAGCTGTGAGCTTATATTCGGGAAATGGGGAGGGTGTTCGAATCCCACCGTCAGTAGCTCTGAAAATGTTTTCCCATTTTCACACCCGGCAAATGCTGGGACTCAACATTAATAAAGGGCTCGACCGCTACCTTCCTAATCCTAGCCCTTTCCCATCCTTGCGTCGCCGAAAACTTTCAATGTGTTAGTGCGACGTTAAACCCCTACCAAATTAAAATAACAATGCTATTGATTTTGCATCCCACTAACTACTTTTAAGGTAATCGGAGATATCGGGCTGCCGGAATCTTGTCCCGCAGTAGTTGTTCTGTGTGCCTATAAATCTATTTATACGAGGCTGCGTACTTCAAATACCGCTGGACTCCCACCGACTGGGCTTTGAAAACCTGCGTTCAACCGTGTTAGAAACTCAGCCCAGCAGCTGAAGTAGATTTCCTCTAATCTTAAGTAAAGAGAGATTTTCAGTTGATCGGCACATTAGTTTAGATTGTGTACCTGTCTCGGGAAGGTTATCTTCTAAAAATAGAGTTGAATACACACGGGACTGTTTAACCAAGGAGTTGAGAAATTTAGGAACGTGACTTTCACTTATTAAGAGGCACATGGTCTTCGGATTAACTCCCAAATGAAATGATTGTCGGGTTAATACCAGGAGAAAAAGGCGGCCGGGCATAGACCTAACCACTCTACCGCGTAGGTTGAAGTGGCGGATAATGGAAGAGTTTACCTTCCACTTCTTCAGGGACTGGTACAAATGGGCTCCAGTTTCCTCTTTTCTAACACACACACTGTAAATGAAACTCTATCTGATGAGTAACTGTAAGAAATACAATATATTGTTACACAAGGAATAATAAGCACAGGAAATATGCATGACATGTTTTATCGAACATCTTCATGCCGAGCACGCGCGCGTGTGAATTTTTCCTGTCAGTCTACCAACATAATATTACAGATGTACAGGGTCTGTTTAAGCTGCGGTGTTGGATACGTTTCCATGTCCATTGCGTCACTTAGCATAGAAATGCTGGTGTTACGGCTGCGAAAAACGTCACATGGCCATTCAGTACGATACCGTTCCGACTGAGATTGCCAAAGTCACCACTAAGAATACTGAAATATATTGTTTGATTGGGAGGAAATATAGATTAGTTCTGACAGTGTGAAAAGTAGTCCTTGAAGTTCAACTACGGATTCGTCAATTGAAAAGCTAATCAACTCTGCCATCTTATGCTTCACCCAAGTCCAATACGCCGCATAACTGAAATACTCTTATTTTTGTACGTTATTAGTCTCATAGGTATTTGCTACGGAACTTGAGACTTTTGATGTTCATATCGTTGATAATAAATACTAAATATTACCAAATGGCCTTCCTAGTTACATTGATGATAAAATGAGTAATTTGTATAGATACGGTGACAAATGGCAAGCATCATCATAATCATATAATTTTTATTTTTATTATTATTATATCTCAGTGTATAGATAGATAGTTATCAGCCTAGGTGATGATGACTATAATTGCTGTTGTAAGGGCCTAACAATGAGGTCATCGACCCATATCAGACTGGAGGTGGTTATATCCTCAGAGAGCTCCACCGAACGAATAGTATGCTGTGAAAGGGAAACCCCAAAAGCCACTGTGCGGTGCCATATCGAGATGTAGGCTACTAGGCAAAATGGAAATAAAGCAAGCTTGTAATTTTATGTGACTCTTTATATCGATAGTATTGTCAAGGAACCTCGAAATTTACGTGAAATTCAAACCAAAGGGACATGACCTTTCATTTCAAAAATCCCGCATACGTACGCCGGCAATTGAACTGCAGCCGCCTTATTGAGAAACCAGCGACTCCGCCACTCAGCTATCACGCCGTTTAGGCAAAATTACGAATGTGGTAGTTTGCCATTGTTTTCCTCACTAAGACAAACTGCTATATATGAGTAACACTTTTCATAGCATCCAGACATTAGTTGTGCTCTGAGTGACCTGACTCAGTACGATCCGCTCCTCAGCCTCTTCGGTCAGAAATGATGTTGAAGCTACAGTTGAAGCTACATTTTGCTCAGACCTGTGTCAAGAGACGGATACAAACTTACTGCACCTTTGCATCTATCACGAAATAACAACGAACCAACGAACGGTCGGACGGATGTATAGACGGAGCTGTGAGCTTGTATTCGGCAGATAGTGGATTCGAACCCTACTCACGGCAGCCCTGAAGGTGGTTTTTCCGTGGTTTCCCATTTTCACACCAGACAAATGCAGGAACTGTACCGTAATTAAGGCCACGGTCGCTTCTATCCCATTTAGTCTTTTATACCCCCATTGTCGCCATAATACCTATCTGTATCGGTAAAGTCAGTTGTAAAAAAATCTTCGAACAGGATCTGAAGATGTACTTACTGTCTTCAATTTATAGTCGTATTGTGCCGTTTTAAAAATAGTTTATTTATGAAAAAATAACGAAAAATACAGGTTCAAATCAGTCGATATCTAATTTCGTTGGATTTAACCTTTAATCGAGGTGTGCATTTCATTAAGATTAACAACAACCATGTCTACATAACACTTCACTTAGAGATTGCTTAGTAAATGTACAGAATGTGACTATGAGTTTCATATCCCATAAAGGAATTGTGCTTACGTGTTCATAATTACATTCAATACAGAAGACCGTGCACTGTCGGTGTCATTACCACAAGACTAGAGTTACAACGGGAGGAACACTGTGTTAAACAATTTGCTCTTAACAGAAGCTCGGGACCCTGCTGTACACAATTGGTGAAGTACAGATGGAGGGTTGAGCTCTACATCTGGCCAATACTGCACCCAGAGGAGCGACGACGCGACATTTGGTGCAGCAAACTCAATTGCAGGTTCCGCAGCTCGACACACGCTCAATTATGCGTCTCTCGTGCAGTTTCCCCGAGGGAGAAGTGCGTGGATCTGTTTCAAGATATCTAGGCTGTGTACTGAATGTGTAGAAGAGTTTCAAACAGCTAATTTTAAAGACAATTTAATTTCTAAAATTCTTAGAGAGTTAAGAAAACCATGAATTAATGTAGTCCAAAAATGACGGTTAAGTTCGAGAAAAGCAGATGTTTAGAGCAGGCTCAATAGCGGGAACTTACTGCTAAAATGCTGCATGGTAATGCCGTATACTTGGAAGAGGTCGAAGATTTAACTTTAAAGTTATAAAAGTGTAAGCGCATTTTTATGTCACAATATATAAACTGATCAGAACTAAGACGGTCAGCCGTCGTGGTCTAAGGGTAGCATTGTATAAGGATTCTTAACCTTTGGCTCGCGACCCAATTTTCAATCGTCGTGGCTTTCGGGATGAGTTACCGTAGCTTATAGCAAGAACAGTTCAAAATACAGGGAGTACACAATCATCACATGTAGTCCGGCTCCATGGTTAAATGGTTATAGTGCTAGCCTTTGGTCACAAGGGACCCGGGTTCGATTCCTGGTAGGGCCGGGAATTTTAACCATAGTTGGTTTATTTCCCTGGCACGGGGGCTGGGTGTACGTGGCGTTTTCATCATAATTTCATTCTCATTACGACGCGCAGGTCGCCTACTGGCGTCAAATCAAAAGACCTACATCTGGCAGGCCGAACTTGTTCTTGGACAATCCCGGCACTAAAAGCCGTACGCCATTACATTATTTAATCACATGTAGAAGAAAAACTGTACCGAAGGAGTTACCCGTCAGATTAGGGACGCGCAGCTGTGAGCTTGCACCCGGGAGATAGTGGATTCAAACCGCACTGTCGGCAGCCCTGGAGATGGTTTTCCGTGGTTTCCCATTTTACACCAGGCCACGGCCTCTTCCTTGCCACTCCTAGACCTTTCCTATTCCATCGTCACCATAAGGCATGTCTGTGTCGGTGCGATACAAAGCAAATTGTAAAAAAAAGAAAAACCTTACAAGGACATAGGTCCGAAAACGCTATATTTCCATGTCAGGACCCATTTTATTCAACTCTATACGGTATAATACACGAATCATGGGAAACACACAGAAAACAGAATGAAATGTTGAATATACCCTCCGTTAGCACTGATACAGGCACGGGCCCGCCGCATCAGCGCATCCGTGATTCATTACGATGGCGGGTTGATGCATGTATCATGACATTTTCAACATTCATATGAAAGTTTTATGTGGTACGTTGTGTGCATTTCTTCAATTACTAATGTACTGCGTAGAGTTGTCCGACTCATTGGCTGAATGGTCAGCGTTGAGGACTTTGGTTCAGAGGGTCCCGGGTTCGATTCCCAGCCGGATCGGGGATTTTAATCGGCTCTGATTAATTCTTCTGGCTTGGGGACTGGGTGTTTGTATTTGTCTCAACACTTTCCTCTTCATATTCACAAACCAAACTACACTACCAACCACCACAAAAACACGCAATAGTGATAACAGCCCTCTACGAGTAAATAGGGTTGGCGTCAGGAAGGGCAACCGGCCGTAAAACAGGGGCAAATCCACATGTGAGAGACAGTTCGCATCCGCGACCCCACAGGTGTGGGAAAAGCTTTAGAAGAAGAAGAAGAAGAAGAAGAATGTACTGCGTGGAGTTGTAGAAAAGTGTTTCTAACATGGACCCACGTCCATATAAGTTATTTTCTTCCTCTACGTGTGAGGAAAGTGTCCTGGAAATTGGGCCGCGCTTTATTGTTACACCTGCATTAATAAATATTTAATGACTACATATGTATTCATATTAATGAATACACGATAAAGTCCACAGAGTGAAGAGTACTGGTAGAGGATATTTCTAGTGAGCAGGAAATAGGTAGCGTGTTTGACAGAATGAGGTTATGATTAAATGTTGTAACTGATCGTTCTTTCTTTCGTAATCCGTTTACTATCCAGGGTTGTTTCTTCCCTCTGACTAAGCGAGGGATCCCTTGCCTGAAGGACAATGTGCTGGAGCGTGAAACTGTGCTTCAGGGGAAACAACTGAGGAGGAGGATCAGTACCTCACCCAGGCGGCCTCACCTTCTATGCTGAACAAGCGCCTTGTGGGGGATGGGGAGAATGGAACGGGTAGACAAGGAAAAGTGGAGTCGGCTGTGACCTCAAGTTAGGTACCATCCCGGCATTTGCCTCTAGGAGAAATGGGAAACCACGAAAAACCACTTCGAGGATGGCTGAGGAGGGAATCGAACCTCCCTCTACTCATTTGACCTCCCGTGGCTGAGTGGACATCGTTCCAGCCCTCGTACCACTTCCAAATTTCGTGGCACAGCCGGTAATATAACCCGCGTTCCCGGGGCTGGCAGCTAACCACACTAACCAATACATCACAGAGGTGGATTATTAACAAATATTATAACTCTATTCTTTTTGAACATTAAAACATTAAAGCTTCATTTTTGGCCACCCGAGCAATGGTGTTCCCTGGTTGCCTCACTTCAGCTGTAGAAAAGTCCTCATTTACGTAGTTCACGGCATAACAGGCCGTTTCTCTCGTAGTCCTGACTCTTGTTTTTTACAAATACATAGGATATTGCAGATACCACAATCCTACAAGATAACAAACTGACTTCGCACGCGCTGCTATTGACCACTTGAGCCGGACTTTCCTTGGGTTATCATCCGTTTTATGTTTGGATACACTTAATATTGTTATATTACACGGCTAACAGGGTACAGGCCTATAACTTCAAGTGAACAAACGATATTGATTCAAAAATACAAAGAACGCTGTACTGATTCTGACTATATGACGTTAACTGTAAAATGGGAATTAAGTAGAATTAAATACACAAATAAACACAAGCTTGGATTAATATCGTTAATATTCTCCAGATCGTTTAAGACAGATATGAACCTATTTTACAGTATTCAGAAAGAAAATCTTATAATTATCTAATACAAAGGGCACTAGGAAAGTTTTGCAATGTGAGTGAACGCTTTAGATTTTTTCGAAATAATTTCCACCACGCTCAAAACACTTCTCCATACGTCGAAACCAGTCAATGAACAAACTCTGCCACTTTTCTTCGGTTACATTTTCACACTCTTGATTCCATACTGCCAGAAGTTCCTCATCGGATGTAAAACTCCACCCTTTCAGCTTCATATACACTTCAGGGAAGAGTGCGGAGTCACATGGGGCACGATTAGGACTGTATGGAGGGTGATCAAGCACAGTCAACCCTGATCTGGCAAGAAAATCCACTGTTACATTAGCACAATGTGCTGGAGCATTTTCGTGATGCAAGAGCCAAGTGTTGAGCCGCGACCTTGGACGGAGCTGCTTGGGAGCCTGGATGACCTGAGGCAGACAAGTCTCACTGTACCACTTCGCAGTAATTGTCCTCTGTGTTTCTAGCACAACCCGAGTCAGGATGCCCCGTTTAGTGAAGAATACTGCAATCATCCTTTTCTTCACTGACCTTGACTTTCGCACAGTCACAGGAGTACCCTCATCTTCAAACAGCCACACCTTGTTCTGGGATTTTGTTGCGACATCGTAATAATGAAGCCAAGTTTCGTCACCTGTAACGCTGCTATTGACGTTACGCGAAGTCCCATTTTCAAACTGTTTAAGCATTTCTCGGCACCATTTCACTGGGTGTGCCCTTTGTTCCTCTGAAAGTGAATGGGGCACCCAAAGGGAACAAACCTTTCTAACATGGAGATGGTCGTGTAGAACTGAATGAATAGCTGGTGCAGGGATGTGGAGGGTCTCTTCTACCTGCAGATATGTCAACTGCCTCTCTTGCTGCAACATTTTCCTCACAGTTTCAACGTTTTCCTCAGTCACTGATTCAGACGGTCGCCCAGAACAAGGATCGTCTTCAACCTCAAAATTTCCCCTCTGGAACTCTTTGTACCAGCGAAAAATTGTTGTCCGATGTGGACAGTCTCTCCCCAGCACAGGACTCACTTCCTCCAGGCACTGGTCAACAGTTAATCCACGAGCAAATTTGTAGCGGATAATTGCGCGATATTGACATTTAGACCACACAGACACCTTAACTTGCTTTCAGTCCCACTGCTTGGTAACAATTAGGGTGAAGGTTGCGCCTTGCTGTCTTCTAGACCGGTTTTCACCCCCATTTTCATCCCTCACCATAACAGGGGTGTCCAGCCAACCGTTTTTGCGTATTGCAAAACATTCCTAGTGCCCTTTGTATTCAAATAAACTCGGGCATAGCAGAAGTAATGGCTGGTTGATTCCCGGATATCTTAAATATCTTATGATATTTCAAATGTTGTTAAGGTATATGTGAGGATTGTTGCTTCAAGTACAAACTTGCTGATAAAAGCCCAGACGGCTACGAGGATCTAAGCACTTTTATTCGAGGTATTTGCATTAGTGTACTGTTCCGTTTCGCTGCGAGAGACCTACATTTATCAGACGTGGATGGCGTGAAGATATTTATTTTTCCATATTTTATCAGTGCCACTAATGTTATGGTTATATTGAATGATACAGCGTCATAGCAAGCAGAGTGTCACTGGCCTCTCCTAAGGCCGACCGTGGTTCGAATCCCGGCCAACGATTGTGGGATTTCTGATATGGAAATCATTCGTGCCTGTGGTCTTGGATCAACTAAAAGCTGGAGGTTCCGTGACTGTGATAACGATATCAACAGTCACGTTAAATTGCTAACTTAATGCTTATCTGGTAGTGAACAACATTTCATAGTTTCTTTATTCAATTAATTCTATAATACAGAAAACCTTTGCCAGTTGAATCGGCACAGAGTGCTCTGAAATAAAAATGGCATTTGATACAGTATCATTTGCAAGGCTTTGGGTGCATTTGTTGTAAGTTTGCACTGTTTTGTGTTGCGAATGCTATCACACAGGGTTGTATTGAGGTATCACAATGTTGAAAACAAGGCCTGTAGCTCCCAGGACCAGCAGCTAGATGTGCAACTGGTCGCTATGGTAACGGGAGGGTAATTAACCAGAACCGTGGTCTGTCGCCATGGATACACGCAGCAGCAGGTAGCTCCCCCGCGCACACGTGAACTGTGGTAGGGATGGGTAAAATGAGCAAAAATGTGTATTTTATCCAGAAATGACAGAACTGGAACCAGACCTTGTATCACGAATTCTTACAAAAGGTTACTGATTTACTTTTTGTAGGACATGGAACTGGGGCTGTGTGAGAAAAACTCTTGATACCACACTTCATTTAGAGAACCATCTATGAGAGTAGACGTGAAACACCCATAAAACCCTGTTCCGACTTAAAAGTACCAAGAAAAGCAAGTCTTACTGCTAGTAAATACTCAGTCTCAAAGACAGAGGCTAAGTAGTCTAGAGATGTGATAGCCTAGTGACATCGTCGCTTCAGTTAAGGTGACCTAGCATATTATAGGGTAGAATGATTTCTCTAGCCGAAATCTACGCCTTGTTAAGTTACGCGGATATTTCCATTTAAACTAACAAAATGAGATTAAACTGAAGTCAAAACATACGAGGAAGAAAATTGATTTGCTGAAATTTCTGAATTAACAACTGTAAAAATTGGAGTTGTTCCCTCGAATACTGGTACATACAGTACTTGTCTCAATACAAATGGCGCACCATGAAAGAGCAATCGCAGCGGCACATAACTGCGTACAGGCACGGGACATGGTAGTATAAAGAAAAACATCAACATATTTATTGTACCATACTTAGCATGTATTGCGGGGTAACAAACACTTCAGGATGCATTTACTGCAGTGCAGTGTTGCTGTAGTACCAAAAGGGGAGTAAACAATCTGTCACTAAGAGATGGAATTATTTGGCTTACAAGAACGTATTCATATCATTCTTAATGGTAACAATAGCTGCCGAATAGGATCCATTATGGCCCACTTGAGAATAATTCTGTAAGTATGAAAATGAACAAACCTAGACCTATTATTTATATTTAGAATAAGGCATAACCTAGATTAGAGAGCATTTGCATCTCGCTCATGAAGGCAAAATAGCACTATGGGGTCCAAATTCGGGTCAAAATTGGACTCCATGTGTTAAGCAAGGTTCATTGTTATTTACCAAGCTATGCTGTTGCCCTTTTATCGGTACTGCATGGGGATTAAGCTAAGATTTCCTTGCTAGTTGCTTTACGTCGCACCGACACAGATAGGTCTTATGGAGACGATGGGACAGGAAAGGCCTAGGAATTGGAAGGAAGCGACCGTGGCCTTAATGAAGGTACAGCCCATTTGCCTGGTGTGAAAGTGAGAAACCACGGAAAACCATCTTCAGGGATGCCGACAATGGGGTTCGAACCCACTATCTCCCAGATGGGAGCTCACAGCTGCGCACTCCTAACTGCACAGCCAACTCGCCCGGTAAGCCAAGTTTTACTGCCGGTTGCACTTCCTGATAACAACCATGTGGAGGGATGTATTATCTAGTGTTTCTGTAGTGGTTGGTAGTGTGGTGTGTCATTGTACGATGTTATATCAGTAATTTATACTACTAAGCCATATTATTGCTCACCTGATAAATTTGACTGACAGATAATGGCAATAATTGTTTTGTACAAAATGCTTCTTTGTACTTGAATGACCCCGTGTGCGGTGAGGTCGTTATTCATAGCCATTGTTTCGAGACAAAAACGGTTCAGTTTCTACAACACAGTAAGTAATTTCCTGCATTCTCTTCCAAGTATTACTACATTTCAAGTAAATTTCCGATAGTTGTGTTAATTACGTCAATTCTTGCAGTTAACTTCGGAACGACTAACATCGGAATAATATCTGGCTGTACTATAGATTATTCACCGAGCGATTTGGCCGTGTGGTTAGGGGCGGACAGCTGTGAGCGAGCTTGCGTTCGGGAGATAGAGTCCGAAACCCACTATCAGCAGCTCTGAAGATGGTTTTCCGTGGTTTCCCATTTTCACACCAGGGAAATGCTGGGGATGTATCTAAATTGAGGCCACGGCCGCTTCTTTCCCACTCCCAGCCCTTTTTTGTCCCATCGTCGCCATAAGACCAATCTGTATCGGTGCGATGTAAAGTCCATTGTATAGATTATTTCTAGACTAGGCTATTGCTAGTAGGCTGTAGACGTACCGGTAGTTAACTGAAACTGGCACAACTTACCCTTAAAAAAGTGTTTGCCTAGTTCAGATGGTAGAGCGCTGGACTACTGAACTCAAGTTGTCGGGTTCGATCCCAACTCAATCCGATGGTACGGTATTTGAAGATGCGCAGCCTCGTGTAGGTAGATTTACTGGCACGTGAATAAAACCTTCTGCGGGGCAAAATTCCGGCATCTCGGCTTCTTTGATAACCATGAAAGTAAGTAATGGGACGTGAAACAAATATTATTATTATTATTATCATCATCATCATCATTATTCATATGCCTGCAACCCTTTACATTTGCACACAGTAGTTATAATCAGTGGATATAGTGACAGGATGAAGCTGGAACTAAACAAAACAACTAGTCTTCACACATTTAGATGCTGATGTTTTCAATGTTGTTTCTCCCACCCATATTCCTGCCTTTTAAAACTCCCTTCATGGATTTGTCATCCTTGGGATACTCTGTGACAGGGGGAACCTTGCTTGAACAGCTCTAATTCATATTCTGAACACGTGTCCTGCAAATGGCTGCTTCTTGATGGCGAACTATTCTTGTTCAAGGTAACGGAACGAGAAAGTATTTTACTATTAGTGAGGAGGGCTACTAACCCTGGGAGTGGAGTGCAGCTAGACGGGACGGCTGAAGCCCAGCGCGTGCCGGAGGGTGGAAGGGGGTGGAGTGGAAATTATTTGATGAGGTTGGCAATGTTTTGTGACTCGAAGTCACCGTGACTCACTGTGGAATCCGGGCAGCCGCGTTCTATCTCTGCCCGGAAACACTGATAAAACTCCCTCGGGCCATTTCACTCGAATAGCACGGGAAGAGGGGAGGGGGAGAAAGACAAGAGATGATCGCAGATAGCGTGAGTCAACTGTAAGCTCAAGCGGAGTGGGGGTGTTAGGACGGGACGCCATTTTGGCGCCCTTGTATAACACACTAATACAATACACTCCTAGTGTTTGAATTATTCATATTTCTTCAGCCGGTTTCTCTTGACTTGGCGAGAACGATGTTAACTATCCAAGTCTTTATACTTTAGTGACTTTTTTCACATTTTCCAACTAATTCGATCGCTTAAATTAAAATCAGTTTGTGCCGAAAGCATGCAGTCTAATATCCTGGAACTTGATAATAGGTGCAATGAGTATGTTATGAAAATTAACCTTCCCAAGACTAAATTGATATCGGTAGGTAAGAAATCCAAGTGGCGAGAATGATTGCTGGTACAAACAGGTAGGAACGATGTCAGCAGGGTACTCTAAATTAGGATGAAGCTTTATGCATAAACCAAATGTCAGATTGGGTATACAAAGCTGGAACAGGTAGATAATTTCAAGTATTTAGGATCTTTGTTCTCCTAGGAATGTAGTACTGTAGCAAATGAGATTGAATCAAGGTGTAGTAAAGCTAATGCAGTGAGCTCGCAGTTGCGATCAACAGTAGTCCGTATGAATGAAAGCAGCTCCTGGACGAAACTATCTATACATCGGTCTGGTTAATTCCTCAGGCTCGGGGACTTGAGCCTTATGTTTGTTTGTCCCAGTACATTTTATATTGTCCGCCTCTGTGGTGTAGTGGATAGTGTGATTAGCTGCCACCCCCGGAGGCCCAGGTTCGATTCCCGGCTCTGCCACGAAATTTGAAATGTGGTATGAGGGCTGGAACTGGGTCCACTCAGCCTCGGGAGATCAACTGAGTAGAGGTGGGTTCGATTCCCACCTCAGCCATCCTGGAAGTTTTTTTCCGTGATTTCCCACTTCTCCTCCAGGAAAATGCCGGGATGGTACCTAACTTAAGGCCACGGCCGCTTCCTGCCCACTTCCTTCTCTATCCTTTCCAATCTTCCCATCCCCCGCAAGGCCCCTTTTCAGCATAGCAGGTGAGGCCGCCTGGGCTAGGTACAGGTCATCCTCCCCAGTTGTATCCCCCGACCCAGAGTCTGAAGCTCCAGTACACTGCTCTTGAGGCGGTAAAGGTGGGATCTCTCGCTGAGTCCGAGGGAAAAACCGACCCTGAAGGGTAAACAGATAACGACGACGACGACGACATTTTATATTGCCATTTGCTTTACGTCACACCAGCACAGACAAGCCGTATGGCAACGATGGGAACGAGCTAAGACTGGTAATAATAATAATAATAATAATAATAATAATAATAATAATAATAATAATAATAATAATAATAATAATTTAATTTAATTTAATTTAATTTACGGTTTTTGAAGACGCCGAGGTGACGGAATTTAGTCCCGCAGGAGTTCTTTTACGTGCCAGTAAATCTACCGACATGAGGCTGACCTTCAAATACCAACGGACTGAGCTAGGATCGAACTGCCAAGTTGGGGTCAGAAGGCCAGCACCTCAACCGTCTGAGCCACACAACCCGGCAATACTGTTAAGGAAGCGACCGTGGCCGTAATTCCTTGCATGAACATGGAAAACCACAGAAAACCATCTCCAGGGCTGCCGACAATGTGGTTTGAAGCACTATCTCCCGACTGCGGGCTGATAGCTACGTGACACAAACCGCGTAACCATTTGGCTATGTGTCCCAACACATTCTTTATATACACTAAAATTAATCTCATCTCCTCATCCTGAGGTAGTGCAGCTCTTTTCAGGTACACCCCCAATGAAGGTGAGCTGCATGTACCATTTCAACCACATACTAGCCCTCTTGCCATTCTTAAATTTCTGGCAGTACCGGGAATCGAACCCGGGTCCCCGAGGACGGCAGCTAATAACACTTACCGTAACGCTACGTAGGCGGACATATGCACTTAAAACACTTCATTATCAATCACCACAGAAACACACAGTAGGGAATAAATCCCTCTACACATTGTTGGTGTCAGAAAAGTTTTCCGTACATAAAATAAGTCCAGATCCATATATGCGACCCAGTTCACACAGCGACCCTACCAGGGTGTGGGGAAATCGTTGGAAGCATTTTTTTTAAACTATACACTAAGAATAAGTAATTTAAGACCGTACTTTTGAATCGGTCCGCCTCTGTGGTGTAGTGGTTAGCGTGATTAGCTGCCACCCCCGGAGGCCCGGGTTCGATTCCCGGCTCTGCCACGAAATTTGAAAAGTGGTACGAGGGCTGGAACGGGGTCCACTCTTGGTTAGGTAGTGCTGCACAATATCATTGTATTTCTGGTATGCATGGTATTTCAAAAGCAACAGTCTGCAGAGTTGTGCACAGAGTTGTGACTGCGATACGACACCCTTCTTCAGAATGTTATATGTTGGCCAGCTGACTGTGGTGAAGTAGTTGCCATATTCATTGAACTTGGTGGAATTCCTTGAATACATCGATCCACATAGGGTTGGCGCCTGCAAAACTGGACCAATTTATTATTATTATTATTATTATTATTATTATTATTATTATTACCATAATGTTTTTACGTCACACTAACTACGTTTTAGACTCTTTTTGGTGACGCCGATGTGCCTGTATTTTGTCCCGCAAGTGTTCTTTTACGTGCCAGTAAATCTACCGACGCGAATCTGACGTATTTGAGCACATTCAAATACCACCGGACTGAGCCAGGTTCGAAAGGGCGAAGTTGGGGTCGGAAGGCCAGCGCCTCAACCGTCCGATCCAAATTATGAGCCAATGACAAGAAGAAGAAGAAGAATTCCCTTTCGGGCATACTTGCACAGTACTCAGACTTGGAGATTTACTGTAGACGTGGGCCGTCAGTTTTTGTAAGGCCAGGAATATTCAACCCATTGTTTTCATTCATTGTTATGATATTACTCAGACGACTTATACGTATTTGTTGACATACTAAGTCACAGTTGTTTCAGTAATTCTAAGTTTACTTCGACGCCCAAAATAACAACTGAATAACCATTTTTCAATCGATTTTCATGTTTGAAAGGTTTCCAAACTTTTCTTCTTGGTTTAGAGGTGTCGTGGAAATGATGGGGTAGAAATTACGCCCGCGAATTGTAGGTATTCGCGAAGCACGCATCTCACAGCTAATGTACAGCAACTGTCTAATACAGAAATGTTACGTCAAGACCTCTTTACCTGTGAAGTCCATAAGGTAGTTCGCAAACTTAGGTCTAATGCAGCTCTTCGTACTCACAACCGATATGGTGTTGAGGAACTATGTTCCTTCCTCTCCAGTACGTTTCTTGCATATACATAGCGGTTTTACTACCGAAACGTTCATGGCACGTATCTATACTTACTCCGTATCCTCTTCACCGACACGCACATGCAGTAAGCATGTATTTATATGAACACTGTGCAGTCATATGCATTCTCTTCTGTAATGGTAGAATATACATTCAGATTTCTCTTCCTCTGATACCTTCATGATTATTACTACGAAGATTTTTCTTCATTACATCGATGAATTTTTTAAAGGTTTCAGTATAATCTTCTTATCTGTCTTAATCTGTTTATCCTCCAGCGAGGGATCCCACCTCTACCGCCTCAAGGGCAGTGTTCTGGAGCTTCAGATTTTGGGTCGGGGGATACAACCGCGGAGGAGGACGATTACTGCGCCCAGGTGGCCCCACCTGCTATGCTGAACAGAGGCCTTGTGGGGGATGGGAAGATTGGAAGGGATAGACAAGGAAGTCGGAAGGAAGTGGCTGTGGCCTTAAGTTAGGTACCATCCCGGCATTCTCCTGGAGGAGAAGTGGGAAACCACGGAAAACTTCTTCGAAGATGACTGAGGATGGGAATCGAACCCGCTCTACTCAGTTGACCTCCCGATGCTGAGTGGACCCCGTTCCAGCCCTCGTACCACTCTTCAAATTTCGTGGCAGAGCCGGGAATCGAACCCGGGCCTCCAGGGGTGGCAGCTAATCACACTAACTACTACACCACAGAGGTGGACTTCAGTATAATATTAATAATAATAATAATAATAATAATAATAATAATAATAATAATAATAATAATAATAATAATAATAATAATAATAATAATAATAATATATGGTCTCCGAAGAGTCCTCTGCAGCGGAGATTCACTGCCCGTCGCTGACATGTTATTGATATTTCCACGTTCGCGATGCACTCTGTTGATGGACTTAGCAATAACCATCTAAGTTCCTTAATATCTCAGTTATCATAGCTTCAGTTGAGGAGATTGATGTTATCGTTTGTGTTTTTTAATATCGATGTCAGCGGATATGGGTGGAGATTATTTTATTCTCTTGGTGGATATTTACGGATATTGTGGAAAATATAATTATTTTGGAACCCGAGTATTAACTCAATAGGAAAATTTCTTTCCACTGCCATAAATCCATAATTAACGTTAAAGGTTCGTTAGATTCTGGTAAAGCTTTGATATGATCAAGAACAATTACATTAATTGTGCTACTGAAAATATTACACTTCGGCGCTTACTATTGCCGACTTACGATTTTACGTGTTTCTCATACGTGCCACTTCGCTTGTAATCAGTCCCGAATACGTACAAAAGAATTCAATCACTCGCGTAAAAGCTTTCCTTTGAATACTTTTCTGCGCGCGTTTTAGCGGAAAACGGTATGACTGCGCGTTCCATCTTCACCACATTTCACGGTATGACAGAAGAAAGGAATTAAGGAAGAAGGGTCGCCAATCTTGGTGATAATGATGGATACCCCTAACCGACCTGCCGGGCTGAGTAGCTAGGTTGGTAGAGCACTGGCCTTTTGAGCTCAGCTTGGCAGGTTTGATCCTGGCTCAGTCCGGTAGTATTTTAAGGTGCTTAAATACGTCAGCTTCGTGTCGGTAGATTCATTGGCATGCTAAAGAATTCCTGTGGGACAACATTCCGGCACCTCGGCCTCTCAAAAAACCATAAAAAAAGTAGTTAGTTGGGCGTAAAATACATAATATAATTATGAACCTAACCGACACTTGTTTCGGGACATGTGGATGTAAAGCACAGAATCTGGAAATACCAGAAGACGGAAACTTTACCTAGTCTATTCTCTAGCCTAAACTTATATAACTGCAGAAGTATAACCCGTTGTTTTCACTATCAATAGGTACATGCAGATGCTTCATTCTTAGAAATGTTTCTGGACGGAGCTTAACTAATCCAATTGAACAAGAAAACATAATTCAGCTATACAGAACCATAAAAATCTCAATGTGAAATTGGCTTTCAAACTACACGATAGTGGTAATTCGTGATTTTGTTTCGTGAACAGTACCAAACATGAGTTTTATATCTGACATGTCCTTATTTTCGCGATCTCCACAAATACACGCCCCTGCTCGTATGGTAACAGTGTATGGGATTAAAATATTGGGAAAAGTTTATTATGTACAACCTTTGTTCGTAGGTAGGCCTACAACCGATATTTGTGGAGATAAATGGAAATTTGTGAAAAATGTTACAATCGTGATTATCTATTATTATTATTATTATTATTATTATTATTATTATTATTATTATTATTATTATTATTATTATTAATCACCCATACGGTAAAATCACATGAAGCATAAGTGATCAGAAATGGTATATTGCACAACTTTTAAGGACAGCTTTTCGGTACAGCTAACTTTAATGGAGAAATATGAAGTTTCCAGGTTTGTCCCCTTAATAAGTACTGTTAAGCCACTGCATACTAATCAAACAATGAATGTGAATGTTATTGTTGTTCCGCTAAATAACTTCTGATTTTAATAAAATGGTCATGTAATATGCTAATGGCTCATTCAATTCAATGTAATGGGAGGAAAATCTCTCAATCAGTTTAAATGCAAGTTTCAGCTATAAACATTATAGACCCGTTTTGTACAGAACAATGCTGAAAACAGAGCAATTAGGTCACTTGTTAAATTGTCCAAGTTCTTTTTAATAATTAGAGCAACATGAAAATAAAATGAAAGCAATCACAATAACATTTGAACATTCTGGGAAAAGCAGACCTGTGGTACTCTGGACCCTAATTCCCCAGAATTTCTCAATTTTCAACAACATGCTGATTGGTCTTCGAGCTAGCCCTCTGATCCAGGTAAACATCCTTGCCCTGTTCGGTAATCGAACCCAGGGCCTCCAGATACGAGGCACGCTCACTACCCCTAGACAGCGGGACCGGCACTCATTCTCCTCTTCTTCTTCTTCTTCTTCTTCTTCTACCACCGCTTTTCCCACATGCGTGTGGTCGCGGGTGCGAATTGTGTTGCACATGTGAATTTGGCCCTGTTTACGGGCGGATGCCCTTCCTGACAGCAATCCTATATGGGGAGATGTAATCACTATTGCGTGTGTCTGTGGTGGTTGGTAGTATAGTGCGTTGTCTGAATATGAAGATGAAAGTATAGCGACAAACACAAATACCCAGTCCCCGAGTCAGAACAATTAATCACACGCTGTTAAAATTTCCGATCCGGCCTGGAATCGAACCCGGGACCCTCTGAACCGAAGGCCTCAATGCTGACCATTCAGCTAATGAGTCGGATACCGGCACTCATTCTCCTATTTTCTGATTTTCCCTACGAATGTTCTCTTTCACCTGTTTCAGAGCCTGACATCCCCTCGTATTTTAGGAAGTGATCGTACCACGCTTAGAGGAACAATGCACTAAAATCGAGGATTTCAGTTACAGTACGCTACATGCTGAGTTCTAAAACACTATGGTGTGCGGAGAACAAACGTCATTTGGTTCTTGTTTACAAAGTAATTGTCCCTATCCATTATGCTGAAGTACTCTTGGGGTTGCTGATGTGACGTCATTCTGTCCATCTGTCAAACGTTCGGAGACATGATGGGACGTACACAAGTGAACTTGACAGATGAGGTTTATTCATCCCTTACCATGTTTGTCTAAATGTTCACTAATTGTGACACCACGTCTACATTTCAGATTTATTTATCAATAATAACTTCGCTTTTAATTATCATAATAGCATTTTAGTATTCTCCATTTTCAAGTTGATTTCTTGAGCGTAAGGTTGCAAGCTCGATCTATGTCGATGCCGGTTGATTTTGGAGACTCTGGGTCCTGAGTCTCGAAATTTTAATATCGGTAATAATAATTGTACAATCAGTAAGGCCTCTCCCTACCGACAGGCAAACCGGGCGAGTTGGCCGTGCGGTTAGGGGCGCGTATCTGTGAGCTTTCATCCGGAAGATAGTTGGTTCGAACCCCATTCTCGGCAGACCTGAAGATAGTTTTCCGTGGTTCCCCATTTTACACCAGGCAAATGACGGGGCTGTACCTTAATTAAGGCCACGGCCGCTTCCTTCTCATTCCTAGGCCTTTCCTATCCCATCGTCGCCATAAGACCTATCTGTGTCGGTGCGACGTAAAACAAATAGCAAAAACAAAAACAAAAAAAACTGGTAGGCAACACTTGATGATCTGAGGGCGGTGAAATCTTGCGGAAGCATGTTGAACTTTCTGAAGAGTGCTTTATTTTAACGTTTATTAACACATATCGCTAATTTTGATTTTAAAATCCCTCCTAGGGGGGTTGGAATGTGTTTAGTTGAGTATTGTAACTGTTCAGGGCTTGGCACAAGAATGAAATAATAATGTTATTTGCTTTACGTCCCACTAACGACTTTAAAGATTTTCGGAGACGCCGAGGTGCCAGAATTTAGTCCCGCAGTTCTTTCACCTGCCAGTAAATCTACCGACACGAGGCTGACGCATTTGAGCATCTTCAAATAGGCTACCACTGGACTGAGCCAGTGTCGAACCTGCCAAGTGCACAAGAATGCTTACGTCTTCTATGTTTCTAAGTTGTCACTACCTTGACTTCAAATTAAATCAACATATCATCGCCAAATCGCACCTATAAATAAGGGGTAATCTTAAACCTTATTTATCTGTCTGGTTCGGATTGAGAAACAGTGCTACAAGCTGTGAGGTTCTCCTCCCTTCCTCGCTCTATATGGCCCTTCATATTCTTTTTTCTTTTCATTCTTGTTGATTAGTTTTGTTGATTTGTATACCGCCCGGTATAAAAGAAATCCAAGCATCGGTTTAATATTAAAAAGATTTACTAAGCCTTTAAAACGTTGCCGCAACGATCTCCATAGCAATTCTCTTTACAGTCTAGAGCTAGTTATTCGCCTTTTGGACTCTTAACTGTATAAGAAAAGATATAGAACCAAAATTCACCACGAGCTGTTTTCGTGTGAAATCAACCGTACAGAGAGATACATCGATTTTTATGATTTAGGCCCCTTCTGAGGCATCCCTTCGTGGTGAAATATTTGGGCAACTTATAGCTAAGATCCTACTCGATCTTATTCTAAACTGAAATATCAAGATTTTAAAAATCCACTTCTCATACATTTTCTCGTGACGCGGCAACAGACGTGGACAAATATTAAACAGAACTCGTCATAGGTCAGTGCAAAGACGGCAGTATTCATATCGGAATACAATAATAACAGACTGAGATGTCGCGGTTAAAAGCAATGCTATGATGTGAAATGCTCAATCAGATGAAGAGGGGCACAGTTTCTCACTTTTCACGAACATGCCACGCTGGCGTTGTAACAGTGCCAGTTCCAGGAACTGGGAAGACCCGACCACAGACAGCGATGAACACTGCTCTGCCGTTTTCCATTAAGTGTGCATACTCCTCATTCCTGTCAGAGCATAGATCGGGAATACTATACCAGTAGTTACCAGAAGTTGTTTTAACCAGAGGAATGGCATGCTAAAATAAAAAGAAAGTTATCTAACTCCCCAGTTATTTCCGAACAACATTCAGGCATGCTGTTCTACTCGGGACGCAGCAGTAATCCCATCTATCGGAGATGAGTGGTAGCAGAAGAGACAAAGCACCTGACTTCAAACAATAGTCAATGAAATGTTATTATCGGTCAATTTTATGGGCTTTCGATATTATAAGGCTTCACATTTAGTTTTCTTCCGATTCTGTGATATTAGAGCATCCAATGTAAAGAATGTACTTCTTCCTCCCTTGATGACTCCCTCTTGTCCTATTCTTCAAACGATTGTCCCTTTATTTTTTCTCAGTTTGATGATAGGCCTAATCTTCACAATTTTCCTCGTCGATATGAGCTGATAACCACGCGGTTGTTCATATTAAGACAATCACGATAAAAACCACCACGAACGTCAGTTAACACGATTGAGCAGTATTCCCAAGTTAGCGATTTTCGGCGTTGATATGGATTAAGCAACAAGAATCTGAATTAATGAATTCTATTATCATAGTCGATACGGTAAAACTACAGGGCATAACTTATTGGAAATTGCGTTCTGTATAACTGTTGATATGTAGTATTTAACGAAGCATCCCAGCACCACAGATATTTGAGACTTAAATTTTAGGCCTTCTCCTAAACAAACATTTCACTCAGCGTGAAGAGCATTGCTAGAGTTGACTATCTGGCTCACCAAACTTATCGAGACATAAATAAAATTTGCCAGAATTTTTCCTAAATAGAGAAGACGTTTCGCTGCCTTTCCGATTCTGTCGCTAAGTGACTTCAAAATGACCCCAGATCGCAAGATTTGACAACAGATACAGATGGATGATGATGATGATGATGATGATATTTTGTGATAGCGGTTCTTTCCCCGGGCGGGAAAATGTGTAAATGGTCAATACAAATAAATAAGGGTTGCATAAAGGAAAATGTGGCGGTGGTGATTATTGTTTTAAGAGGAAGTACTACTGGACAACCATCTCTGTTATTACTAATCGGAGAAAAAATATGGAAGGTGTCCGACAATTCGAAAATTGAAGATATCGGCCAAAGGAAGACGTGGACTCGAAGGGCGTGAAATGAAGGACTGCCTAGACCTCAGAAACCTAATACCGTCTGGGTCGGAAAAGAGCAAGTGTTGACTAAGGAAGGTCCGCTACGATAGACGAAAGTAACGAGCATGGCACAGGCGAGTGAAAGCAATGCCTGGACTCAACTAAGGGTCGCCAACCCACGTTCAGTCCAATCAATCAATCAATCAATCAATCAATCAATCAATCAATCAATCAATCAATCAATCAATCAATCAATCAATCAATCAATCAATCAATCAATCAATCAATCAATCAATCAATCAATCAATCAATCAATCAACCAATCAATCAATCAATCAATCAATCAATGATATTCATTTAGGGCAGTTTCCCAAAAGGCAGATTGCCTATCAGTTGTTTCCCTAGTCTTTCCTTAAATAATGTAAAAGCCACTGGGGCCCCCTTTTAGCCGCCTCTTCCGACAGGCAGGGGATACCGTGGATGTTATTCCACCGTCCCAACCCACAGAGAAAATATTGGTTGGTGAATAAGGGGTAGAGCTATATTTATTATTATTATTATTATTATTATTATTATTATTATTATTATTATTATTATTATTATTATTATTATCAAAATACTTTGCTGTGATCTTAAAGCTAATAGGCCTGTAATTTTCTCCCCTCTGACATAAAATTAAATTCGGTAACGTATGCTGCTAGTTAAAAGAAGTTTTCAAATAGTAGCACTGGGGCTTACTCACATTATGTGGTCAGAAGACTGCATTTACTTAAATAAGTACCAGTCCTTTAATTTACAGATATTAAAGGTTAAGACAGTTCATTCACTCATTTAGTTTCCACATTTAGTGATTCATTAAAAAAGGCGCATTTCTTATTTTCGTAAGAGTTTATCTGTCTGCTTATTTCAGTCGATCATACATCCGACACACTTAAACCAAAAACTTTATTCGTGTGACGTATCCGATTATTCTATGCGATACAACGGAATGTTATTTGGAACTCATTCGGTTATTTTATTCTATTATGTACTCGATTGAGTCCGCCTCTGTGGTGTAGTGGTTAGCGTGATTAGCTGCCACCCCCGGAGGCCCGGGTTCGATTCCCGGCTCTGCCACGAAATTTGAAAAGTGGTATGAGGGCTGGAACGGGGTCCACTCAGCCTCGGGAGGTCAACTGAGTAGAGGTGGGTTCGATTCCCACCTCAGCCATCCTCGAAGTGGTTTTCCGTGGTTTCCCACTTCTCCTCCAGGCGAATGCCGGGATGGTACCTAACATAAGGCCACGGCCGCTTCCTTCCCTCTTCCTTGCCTATCCCTTCCAATCTTCCCATCCCTCCACAAGGCCCCTGTTCAGCATAGGAGGCGAGGCCGCCTGGGCGAGGTACTGGTCATTCTCCCCAGTTGTATCTCCCACCAAGAGTCTGAAGCTCCAGGACACTGCCCTTAAGGCGGTAGAGGTGGGATCCCTCGCTGTGTGTCCGAGGGAAAAGCCGACCCTGGAGGGTAAACAGATGATGATGATGGTGATGATGTACTCGATTGAAATAATCGGTTGGAGGTTATTAGCTTATTAAAATTATTCAATTGTCCCATCGCTACATAGGTGGTGTGCTGTATGTTGATGCTTTGGCGACGCAAGGATGCGAATGTGATAGATAAGATTGGGAAGGAAGCGGCCGTTGTCTTAAGGTACAGCCCCAGCATTTGCCTGGTGTGGAAATGATTAACCACGGAAAAACATCTTCAGGGCTGCCAACAGTGGATTAGAACCCACCATCTCCTGAACGCAAACTCGCAGCTATGCGACAATAACCGCACAGCTAACACACTCCGTTAATATGTTTAAAAGGGAGACTCGAGCCAACTGGCTGCGCGGAACGAGCCGCGTAGCTCAGCGCTTGTATTTGGGAGATGGTGGGTTCGATCCTTGAAGGTTTCATACCAGACAAATGCTGGGACTGTTCCTTAATTACAGTAAGGCCAAGTTCCCTTCCTTCGCAGAAGTAACCCTTTCCTATTCTATCGTCACTGAATATCTGAACGAGTCGGTGCGTCATTAAGCACTCGGCAACCGAGAGAGTTGGCCATGCGGTAAGGGTCGCGAAGCTGTGAGCTTATATTCGGGAGATAGTGGATTCTAACCCCACTGTCGGCAATCCGCAAGATTGTTTCCCATGGTTTCCCATTTTCACATCAGGCAAATGCGGGGGCTATAAACATAATAAGGGCCATAGACGCTTCCTTCTCACTCCCTTTCCTATCCCATCTTTGCCATAAAAACCTATCTGTGCCGATGTGACGTAAAGCCAATTGTAAAAAGAAAACAATCTAGCCTCACACACCAACCCACTATAAGAATATTGGTTACCAAACAAAATTTCCACGAACGTAAGTTCGTACCAGAAAAGATGATAATATCAACGCTATGTTACTGTCCCTTCAATTGTTATTGACTTTCTTCAGAGAGAGCCGAAATTTTCCTTTTAAAATTAAGTATTTAACGTACCAGTAATTATAACGACCCGAGCATCGAGCATTTCAATTATCTTAAAAGCAAACTAACAACTAATAATTTGATCCTGAAAACTTAGCCATGGTAGGCGAGTGCCTCAGTAACTACCCTACGCTGTCGTTCAGGACAAACGACAAAGACGCCATCGTCTCTGTAGTAAAACATTATCAACATTCTCCTTACACCATAACTTGTCGAACCTTTTCCCTCATTATTTAAAACTGCAGCAGTAGGAAACATAATTCTACACATTTAATGTCCTTCCCACTGGAACAGTTCCACACTTCTGAAGGAATGACTGATGGCCAATACCAAATATATTTTCTCCCTTCTCTTCCCTTCCGCTTTTAGGCCTCCTCCGTGATATTCACGTCAGAACTTGTAGACAATAGGCATGAGATCTTCATAAAAAGGAGGTGATTGTGGGAGGTCTGCTTAAAATTTTCAACATGTACTAACAGTGTCTTACCAATATTTGATAAGGATTATACAATTCTGGTAAGTAATGAATCTGTTATTTACTTAGACGAAAACAATGGGTCTAAATAAGGTATTGTTAACAATCACTTCTTCGCCGGGATGCGTGGCTCAGGCGGTTGAGACGGTGGCCTTTTGACCCCAACTTGGCAGGTTCGATCCTGGCTCAGTCCGGTGGTATTTGAAGGTGCTCAAATACGTCAGCCTCGTGTCGGTAGATTTACTGACACGTAAAATAACTCCTGCAGGACTAAATTCCGGCACCTCGGCGTCTCCGAAAACCATAAAAGTAGTTAATGGGACGTTGAACCAATAACATTATTTTTATTGGTCTCATGTACGTGTGTACAGAAATAGCTATTTTAAATTTTTGCTTTACGTCGCACATCGACACAGATAGATCTTATGGCGACGATGGTACAGGAAAGGCCTAGGAGTGGGAAGGAAGTGGCCGTGGCCTTAATTGAGGTACAGCCCCAGCATTTATCCGGTGTGAATATGGGAAACCACGGAAAACCATCTTCGAGGCTGCCGGCAGTGGGGCGCGAACCCGCTACCTCCCGAATGCAATCTCATAGCTGAGCGCCTCTAACCGCACGGCCAACTCGTCCTGTAGAAACTGTTTGCCGGGCTGAGTGGCTCTGACATTAGAACATTTTCTTTCTAAGCCTTAGTTGACGGGTTCTATCCTGGCTCACTCTGATGGTATTTGAACGTGTAGGTCCTCAAACGCGCCAACCTCCTGTCGGTAGACTTACCGGCAAGTCGTAAGAAGTTTTGTGAGACTAAATTCTGGCATCTTAAAAGTAGTTAGTGGTTCGTAAAACCAATACATTTATTTAGAATCTATCTTTATGTGTAACGAATTATATATTTCAGGCATTGATATAAATGACCGTTAATTAATTAATCAATTAATTGATGATAAAGGAGAAGAAGGTCGGATAGTTAGGTGAATCAGTCTAGTCCTATCTGGACAGGAAACGAATGAGGTTTGGTACAAGAAATTCGGAAAAGTACCGGCCTCAACTGGCACCTCCTGGTCATAACAAATTGTTTCTCGGTCGGGTTGTCTCTCAAGTGAATTCCTACCGGACTTGGTTGTAGAAGGTGATTTCCCATTTTCTAGGAGTTGACGGGCAATTTGATCAGCTCGAACATTCGCATACGTATTTGCCTGTGAAGGGTCATTATTCTGTCGTCTTAGAAGTCTCAAAGCCCCCTGGCTGCTCCTGCTCATATCACATTCGGCCATCAATTTTTCCCACTGTTTCTTCTTTACCTCAAAGACTGAGGAGAGAACGGATCTAGCTGTCTGGGATATTTCCTCACTAAATGGGTTTTCATCATATTGTGAATAACACTCCTCGAGCAGTGTAACTGTTTCTGAAGTCACACCCTGAAGATAGGTCGTCCTGCAAACTCTTGGAATACATCCTCGAGAACAGATTGTAACAAGCTCAACAAATTGATCATAACTATCAAGTACAGGCGTGATTGCTTGAACTTTCCCATTCAACATTTCACAGAATTTCAGCCAGTCTGCCTTCTTGAAGTTATACCTTCTTCTGAAGCCAGTTTCTTGGGGTCTTATAATCGAAAAAAGTCGACACATTATCGGCCTGTGTCTGTGTTGTGTGCTGGGGGATTTGTTGCATTGTTGTGCTACGTTTTCACTTACAAAGAGGAGACCAGGGTTGTACTCTCGTTGCCACCTTCCACTATTGAAGGAAGAAGGTAGTTTACTATCATGAATGAGGGAGAGAGAGTTGGTTTCGGCCCATGATAGAACAGCTTCACCGTTTTTATCCTCACGTATGTATCCCCAAGCATGACTCTGGCTGTTCATAACTTCTATTACTACAGATGTTTTCCTTGAATCAAACTTGTTAGGAGGAGCAAAAAAGAATTTCTCTGAAGGCGGCTTGTAAACTGAGGTGATCACACAAATATTAAGCTCCAAGGTTATGATCTCAACGTTATTCTCGTGGGTACAATGGGCACTCGTGACTTGGATTCCTGGTTTGACCAAAATAACATTTCTATAGTAGCATGTGGGATTTCTACCGCTAACTGCATACCAGGTATACATGATCGTCTCTGCTGAGTATATGGATTTCTTGTATGGAAACTACATCACACTTCTGTTCACAGCATAATTCGTGTAGCAGTTGTTGTTTAGATATGGTAATGCCTTCGATATTCACCTAAATAACTGTCAAAATTGGTTCTGAGATGAACCGTTTATTTAATTTTAATCGCATCTTGAGCTCACAAATGCTTCTGGAGTGCTGACATTCAGTTCAGTAATGGAAATTTAATTCCTACTCCCTTAGCAGGGGCACCACGGTCAGGAATCAGCTTCACCCCCAGAAAAACAAAGGTTCTTATCGGGACACCACAGCATTCCCGAAATGATCTCTGGTGTGCAAGGTTTAACAGCCCTGAGGGATGACTCACACCCTGTGAAGAACTTTCCGATGGATACACAGAGAAATGGACTACATGGAGATCGCTCAATAGGTTACGGTCAGGTGTTACTAAATGCAAGAATAACTTAATGAAATGAGGTGTTCGTACGGAGTCGCCGCTATGTGGATGTAGCGAAGTGCAGACGTCCTCCGACCTGCTCCAATGTAGTCAGTGTCCAACATCAGGTACTCTGGAAGACCTGATTTGTGCTACACCAAATGCAATCGATGCTGTTAACTTCTGGGTAGCAAAAGTGTAAACGAACTGTCAATTCAACGTTATATTGTTCATCTGTCATCGAGCTCGATAGCTGCAGTCGCTTAAGTGCGGTCAGTATCCAGTATTCGGGAGACAGTAGGTTCGAACCCCACTGTCGGCAGCCCTAAAGGTGGTTTTCCGTGGTTTCCCATTATCACACCAGGCAAATGCTGGGGCTGTACCTTAATTAAGGCCAAAGGCCACGAGCGCTTCCTTCCCACTCCTAGCCCTTTCCTGTCCATCGTCGCCATAAGACCTATCTGTGTCGGTGCGACGTAAAGCAACTAGCAAGTCCAGCTATCATGTACGTATTATGCATTATTACCATGTTAACTTCAATCATTGTAAGTGCTTCTGACACGAGTAATAATAATCACAAATTGTAAGACCGAGCTCGATAGCCGCAGTCGCTTAAGTGCGGCCGGTATCCAGTATTCGGGGGATAGTAGGTTCGAATCCCACTGTCGGCAGCCCTGAAGATGGTTTTCCGTGGTTTCCCATTTTCACACCAGGCAAATGCTGGGGCTGTACCTTAATTAAGGCCACGGTCGCTTCCTTCCCACTCCTAGCCCTTCCTGACCCATCGTCGCCATAAGACCTATCTGTGTCGGTGCGACGTAAAGCAACTAGCAGCAAATTGTAAGAGATCGTGAGTTCTTAAGAGACTGATAGGCTACGTACCTCAGTCAAGAAATAACGAGAAATTACGAGCAAATTACGCATTTGCCTAGTACGCTTTGTCAGTAACTCCTATACATACATACATGCATGCCGTGCTGAGCAGATCAGGTGTTAGAGCTCCAGTTAGTGGGTTTGATCCCGGCTCATTCCAATGGTATTTGAAGGTGCTAAAATACGAGAGCCTTGTGTCGGTAGATTAAATGGCACATTGAAAAACTCATGTGGTACAAAATACGGGCATCTCGGTGTCTCCGAAAATCGTAAACGTCGTTAGTTGGACGTAAAACCAATAACATTACTTTTTGCAGCATAGAAATCCGTTTATGGGGCTCTTCTGCGAGATATTTCGGTCGATAAACTCTGCTTTTATTCTCAGTATTTACCAATATCGAAGTTGTGTATAAAAGACCTGCACCTTTAGTATTGGAAAAAATGTAGAAATAAAGAATTGAAATAAAAAAATGACTTCCTTTAATGTATTCGGAAGTTCTTAACTTACCTTTTGCAGACGATTAAGATTTTCTTTCTCTGCGTTCCTCCGTTGGATAATACCTACACCGTAACTATTTATGAGACTAATATTCTCTACCACCCGTGGCACATGCAGCATATTATGGTCCTTGACTTGCCAAGACGATTGCTGCTCAGCCAGATGGCCTGCACGTATTGGAGTGTCACGTGGTGTACCTGAGGACATCCTCAGCCGTATTTCTCGCTTTCTGTGACAAGATTCACAGCCTCTCATATCAGACACCTCCTCAGTTTGTCTCTAGAGGCTGACACTGAATGATCCCCACTCCATCCCTCAATCCGGTGATCGTTTCCAGGGCCTCTACACCTCTGTACTGCCAAACATCTTCATACTGCACATTGGGACATCACAAAACGTTACATGAAAGTAGACACGATCGACTAATATTGGTGAACGACTGTTGGAAAACCCATGAGTGCTATTGTGATCTTGTTTCCTTTCCACCGAAATAATGAAGTTAATGCAGGGCTCATTAGTTCCGGGAGCGAAACGTGACGGCAGATCACGACTCGCGACGCTGTATCTTCTCACGAACAGTCAGTCTCGGCAGATTAGTGTTCCACCCTGTTGTATTATTCCCCTTCGTTAGTCTGCATGATGGCAATAATGCACGTTCATTCAAAATGGCCCTATAAGGCTAAAATAAGCAATCAACAAAAGTTATGTACTCTATGAAGAAGTTTGGAAGTACTTTTGAACACTGTCTTCGTTTCGTATTAAGGTGTGTTGTGTATTGAAGGGACCACTAGGGTTCTGCGGTGTACTGGCCTAGTAAACAATCCTAGCATGAGACTAATTATGCACGGTAAACAGAAATACGCTGCATTTATTGGACATACAGATAGCATGACCAGATTAATTGTTATTGGTAAACTTCAGTAACAGACCATATACAGTTACTGTACAGTGCCATCTACTGTTACAAAATCATAATCTTCATAGAGTTGCAGCGTGAACTGTAAGGGGCAGTCAAATGGAAACGTAACACCTGCTATAACACATATTTCGCTTGAAAGGTGGCAACACTGTTGTTACGTATCAATACTGCCATCGCTGTGGTAGGAGAATTGCACAGTGACAACTCATAGGTGCACGCAGTTGTTGGGTTATGTCTTTGTTGGTGCGCGTACTGGTCTAGTGTGTTCGTCCAGCTGTAGAAATGGAGGCAAGCAGAGAAGAACAGAGAAGTGTGGTTCATTGTCTGGTGGCGCAGCGCTATGAAGATACTTTGCAAAAACTGCGACGCGCCATAAAGTCAAAACGCCCTGGAATGCTGTCGGACGAAGTCATCCTGTCGGTGGGGGACGCAAATGAAGAATACATCCACGGTATCCTCTGCCTGTCGTAAGAGCCGACTAAAAGGGGCGACCAAGGGATGATCAAATTAGAACCATGAGACTACCTGTGATTCGTACCACCACGCGGGGACCACCATGGGTCGCTTTTACTTACGCGTAGTACCACTATGTTAGGTATCAAATACGTTTGTAATTAGTAGCACTAGAGTACGGTGCCGGCTTCTACAGTATCTGTGATTCGTACCCCTATATGAGCAACACCATGGGATGAGCGACACCTTGGTTCTGCCTTGCCTATGCTTAGTACCCACTATGTGAGGAACACCCCGGGATAGTGCGTGGTCCCTGTGGTTAGTCCACTTTTGTGGGGAACGTCATAGGTTTGTGTTGCCTGTATAGGTATGCGTTGCCTGTAAATAGCGCCTCAGTGTGCGAAACACCATAGGTCTTTATTCCATGTGTGAATTTAATTACGTGTGAGTAGTACCATACTGTGTAGAATGCCGCGAGTCTACGCTACTTTAGATTAGTACCGCAATATGACAAATACCATTGTTCTACTTTCCTAACGATAAGTGCCATTATGAGAGACCGATGACTTGGATATTGGACCCCTTTAGACTAAAAGCATCATCCATTCAGTATTATGCTACAGACGCAGTCCCTTGATCAGTAATACTATTGTTTCACGTCAGTTTCTGTGAATGCGAGACATTGCGGGTCAAATCCACTGATTGTTTTAAATTCATATCCACCCATTCATTTTTCGTCCTCACGTTTTGAATTCTGGTCAGTGCAGGATTTTGTCATTCCATTTCGTACAATTAGGGGCCGATGACCTCGATGTTAGGCCCCTTTAAACAACAAGCATCATAATCATCATCATCCTGTTGCATGAATATTTTGCCCCCATACTTCCAATCTGACGAAGGCTACGTTTCAGCGACTTGCTTAGGAAACACTTCAACATCCTCGGTACAGCCCGGATCTTTCACCTTGTGATTTTCACATGTTTTGGCGACCTGAAGAAAGAAAGACATTCGTGGAGGTCGGTTTCATTCGGTTTCATTCGGACGAAGAAGTTCTGGAGTGGGTGCGGTGACCTACCTTATTCTACTAAACTGGATTTGATCATCTCATCTCCCATTGGGATAAATGTATAACGCTTTTGGTAATTACATTTGAATAAAACTATTCGAAGGTCTCGTTGTAGTGGGTGTTCGGTTTTCATTCGACTGCCCCGTATACTTTGTGGGTTTTACTGTGTGTAAATTATAGGATAAAGTAAATTTGGTCGGAAGTCACAGTCGTCCTACTTGGAGGAGGTATAGATTACAGTCTACAAAAGAGAGGTAGTTTCTCTCGGGAAATAGCAAGGTGTACTAGAAGGGCACCTACTGTTGTAATCAATTTCCCTAAGTTAACGGAAAGTTATGGGGAAAAATAAGTCGCCTGAAGGACCACAGAAATGAAATGGCGTATGGCTTTTAGTGCCGGAAGTGTCCGGAGACAATTTCGGTTCGCCAGATGCAGGTCTTTTGATTTGCCGCCCGTAGGTGACCTGTGTGTCGTGATGAGGATGAAATGATGATGAAGACGGCACAAACACCCAGCCCCCGTGCCAGCGAAATTAACCAATTCTGGTTAAAATTTCCGACCCTGCCGAGAATCGAACCTGGGACCCCTGTGACCAAAAGCCAGCACGCTAACCATTTAGACATGTAGCCGGACAGGACCACAGAAGCTGACACCTAGAAAAAATGCCAAGCTTGTAAGAAACTCAAGGACAACTCTGAATGGGTTTGCATCATCTAGAATGGTCAGTCAGAGCAATATTTTGAAATACAAGAAAGGAAGGGAGAAGCAGACTCCTATGGCGGCATCGCATAAGGAAAATAGCGTTAGGTGGGCTATAGAGCATGTGACTTGAACGAATAACTGGAAATGTACGATCTTCAGTGACGAAAAGATATTCGATTTGGACGGTCCTGATAGTCGTTCTTCCTACTGGCATCATAACCTTAAGAAAGAGCACATATTTTCTAAGAGGTAGCATGGGAGAAAATCTCTGATAGTACGAGATGGATTCGGTTATCGAGGAAAAAAGTATTTATTTCCCCTCAAGCAGTATTAAAGCTAAAGAAAATCAGAAACTACTTGAAGACTATCGTTTACCAGTTGCCGAGAAGACTGGCAGAGTCCTGGGCATTCTAACAAGACTGTGTACCAATCCATTGTGCAAAGTCCATCAAGAAGTGGTTTTAGTGCAAAGATGTTAATGGAATGTAATGCAATGGAGTGGCAAGCCATTTCTCCAGACCTTGGCCCAGAGAGCAAGTTGGCTACGCATTTTGGGTCACATAGCTGTGATCTTGCATTCGGCCGATAGTGCGTTCGAGCCCCACTGTCGGCAACACTGAGAATGGTTTTCCGTGGTTTCCCCTTTTCGCACATTGCTAGGGCTGAATCTTCATTAAGATCATGGTCGCCTGCTTCCCTTTCTTTGCCCTGTACTATCCCATCGTCACTACTACAAGACCTGTCTGTGTGGATGCAACGTAAATTCCTTTGCAGGACTATATGTGAAGGAGGGAAGCAGTATGATAATTTCAAAGAATTGAAGGCATGTCTGCATGGAGGAAGATTAAAATGTGTGTTATAGAACTTTGTAGGGGAGGGTGGTGTATGACTGACCATGTGTTGCGAGTAATTGTGAAAAATGGCTCATTTTTAGGGTATTAAGATGAAGTGATTTTATAATCTTTCAGTTATATTATTATTTTCGTTTTCAGATAAGCTATACAGATAGTCATATGCGGACATATGCAGTCATATAATAAAATGTGGAACGCACACCAATCGCCATATCCGAAGCGTTGTCAAGCTTTAATGTCCCACAGAGCCTAGGCCATAGGTTTTCGGACATGGCTCCCTTCATGAATAAAGGTTAGTTTGCCTTTCCTCAGAACATACTCTTGTGTTGTTATGACTGCATATTCACCACGGGATATTCTCAGGTACTTCAACCTCTGTTCTTCGTGGTTTTTGTTTCATTCCTTCATTTCAGGTTTGGAACCTCGGAACTATCAGAATTGCCTTCAGGTAGGCTAAACCACCCGTTTCTGAGCGGCGTTGAGAGTAGTGAGGAGATTATTTGGTAAGTTTAAGATTGCATACTCTGATATTTCATGTTGTCTGCAATTTAGCACCTTTGTATGTAGATATGCGTAAATATTTTATTCATAGATGCAGTTCACTTAATATAAACTACAACAAAAGTATATACAACAGCAGAAGAAACCACGCCCTCCAGTTACTGCCGGTAACCTTGTATACTAAATTAGTTACTCTGTTCAAATGCACTGTAAAATTATAATACTCGGTTGTAAGTAAATTTTGTTTCTTTCACCGACATTGTCATTAAATCTTGTTTTGAAAAGCACCTTTTGGTTTTTTCAGAGTTCGCTTTACGTAGGGTCGTTGTAATGGTGAAAATGCGAGGGAATATGCCGTGCAGCATGTTCTGAGAGAGTAATTACTTTTTCCTTGCACTTGGGGAACCGTGTTAGAGTTCTGTGTGCTGCAAGTTCCTAATGCGCCCTGAATCTCAAGGCATCCATCCCGACTCATTCCGGTTGTATTTGAAGCAGCTCAGATACGCCAGTCTCGTGTCGATAAGTTTACCAGCAGGTAAAAACTCCTGCGGGGCACCATTCCGGCACTTCAGCGTCTCCAAATGTGGTAAAAGTAGGTCATGGGAATAATAATAATAATAATAATAATAATAATAATAATAATAATAATAATAATAATAATAATAAACGATTTCGTGTGGCTATTTCTAGCCGAGTGCAGCCCTTGTAAGGCAGACCGTCGGAAGAAGGTGGGTGGCATATGCCATGTGTAGGTAACTTTGTGTTATTGTGATGGAGGATAGGGTTATCTGTGGTGTATGTTTTACAGGGATGTTGGGGACGGCACAAACACCCAGCCCCCAGGCCACTGGAATTAACCAATGAAGGTTAAAATCCCCGACCCGGCTGGGAATCGAACCCGGGACCCTTTGAACTGAAGGCCAGTACGCTAAACATTTAGCCAGCGAGTCGGATAAAATAATAATAATAATAATAATAATAATAATAATAATAATAATAATAATAAAATGTCGTATGGCTTTTAGTGCCTGGATATCCCAGGACGGGTTCGGCTCACCAGGAGCAGGTCTGTCTATTTGACTCCCGTAGGCGACCTGCGCGTCGTGATGAGGATGTAATGATGATGAAGACAACACATACACCCATCCCCCGTGCCATTGGAATTAACCAATGAAGGTTAAAACCCCCGACCCGGCCGGGAATCGAACCCGGGACCCTCTGAACCGAAGGCCAGTACGCTGACCGTTCAGCCAACGAGTCGGACATAATAATAATAATAATAATAATAATAATAATAATAATAATAATAATAATAATAATAATAATAATAATAATAATAATAATTTCGTGTGGCTATTTCTAGCCGAGTGCAGCCCTTGTAAGGCAGACCCTCCGATGAGGGTGGGCGGCATCTGCCATGTGTAGGTAACTGCGTGTAATTGTGGTGGAGGATAGTGTTATGTGTGGTGTGTGAGTTGCAGGGATGTTGGGAACAGCACAAACACCCAGCCCCCGGGCCATTGGAATCAACCAATGAAGGTTAAAATCCCCGACCCGGCCGGGAATCGAACCCGGGACCCTCTGAACCGAAGGCCAGTACGCTGACCATTCAGTCAACGATTTGGACATAATAATAATAATAATAATAATAATAATAATAATAATAATAATAATAATAATAATAATAATAATAATGCATACAAATTGAGCGGCGAGTTTGTGAGTCCGACACCACTTTTACATTCGCAAATGAACTGGCAACAGTATGTCCGCCGGTAATTTCTATCATACTTCTTTCAAATACTGTGTACTAATTTCACTGTTTCCTATTTAGTTGTGTAGATGGCTCAATTGTTCCCTTTTCTACTGTAACAGATGATAAACAGTGGCTACAAGACTTCTGCTCCGGCCTGTCTATTTGCTTTCTCTCAAATCATTATTCCTCTTTTCTTCTTTTGTCAGAGCATTTTTTCCCCCGTACTTTACCATTAAATGCTGCATAATATCTTTAAGGACTATTCATTTAATATTTCGTAATCTTTTGCACTAGTTGATGAATTTGCTGTCTGCATTTTCAGTAAATATAATGTATAAAAAGCAATATTAAGACAATTTGATTAGGCAAAAAATACTAAATGTACAAGTTGGTTTAGGTTCGATTTTCGGCTCTGATAAAGATGAATAACCTCTTATGCAGGTTAAAACACCAAATACGCCTGCCGGCACAAGAATGGTACAGAAACCATAGTGATATATAATAATCTATTTAGTCAGAGCTATTGATACGATACCCAGAGTCCCATTTGTATCATTGACGAGTATGTCAAGATACGTGACAGCAAAGGAAGGGTTTCTATCTCCATTGAAGAATGCACCAGCAAATATAGGCTTTTCTGGTGTAATTCCCAGTTTTACATTGCAAATCAGGATGTACTATTTGTCCAAAAATTTTAAAATTAGGTACTCATAATGTTATAATTGAAATTAAATTGAAATATCAAAATCATATTGTTTAATGTCGAGTTGTTCTTGTGTGGTTATGACTGCATATTCACCACGTGATACTATCAAATACTCCAACCACTGTTCTTCATGGTTTTCGTTCCATTCCTTCGTTTCAGGTTTGGAACCTCGGAACTATCAGAATTGCCTTCAAGTAGGATAAACCGCCCATTTCTGAGTGGCATTGAGAGGAGTGAAGAGATTATGTGGTAAGTTTAAGATTGCATCATTATCATCATCTGTTTAGCCTCCAGGTTCGGTTTTTCCCTCGGACTGAGCGAGGGATCCCACCTCTACCGCCTCAAGGGCAGTGTTCTGGAGCTTCAGACTCTTGGTCGGGGGATACAACTGGGGAGTATGACCAGTAGCTCGCCCAGGCGGCCTCACCTGCTATGCTGAACAGGGGCCTTGTAGAGGGATGGGAAGATTGGAAGGGATAGGCAAGGAAGAAGGAAGGAAGCGGCCGTGGCCTTAAGTTAGGTACCATCCCGGCATTCGCCTGGAGGAGAAGTGGGGAAACCACGGAAAACCAGTTCCAGGATGGCTGAGGTGGGAATCGAACCCACCTCTACTCAGTTGACCTCCCGAGGCTGAGTGGACCCCGTTCCAGCCCTCGTACCACTTTTCAAATTTCGTGGCAGATCCGGGAATCGAACCCGGACCTCCGGGGGTGGCAGCTAATCACGCTAACCACTACACCACAGAGGCGGACTTAAGATTGCATACTCTGATAATTTATGTTGTCTACAATTTAGCATTTTGCATGTAAATATTGCACGTAAATTTTTGCACGTAAATATTTTACTCATAGACGCACTTCACTTACATGTAAACAACATCAAAGTATGTACAACAGCAGAGGAAACGACGTTCTCTAGTTACTGCCGATTTTCCAAATGGAAAGCAAATAGATGATACATCACTTTATTTTTTCGTATGTGGCTCAATCCAGGAGTCTTCTATTCAGGATAGGCGTTGTGAACTCATCACATTTCCCTTGCGATGGTCAGGCAGCAGCCGACCTTTATCATCTATACTCTGGCTGTACGTTATGTCGAACACAAGAAACCTCATTTGTGAATAGACTACAGTAGTTAAACCAGCAATTCCCGCTCAACGTTCAATGTTTTCTTGTCTCATAAGAGAAAAAATCAAAAGCGCTATTGTAAAGTACATAACCGTCAGCTTACGAATTTGAATTTAAATTAATAATACATCCTGAAGACAGTGTACCGTGTGAAGGGTAGTAATGTGTTTACAATTGAACGTACTCATTCATTCATTCATTCATTTGTTATTGATATCTCTGTATACAATTAATAAATATATTTTGTAAAATACCGTGTGTAGTTGGCTGTATGGTCGACAGGGTCCTAAGTAATGGAATCTCTAATTTTAAAAGATCAAAGAAAAAGCAGCAGAGGAATGAAAAAGACGAAGACAAAAGCTTTCAAGTTTTTATCACTTTATGACAGAATTATGAACTCAACAAACATAAGCGCAGAAAATAAGTTGAGAATAAATAATATCCAATTTATGGGAAGTTAAATGTGATTATTACGAGAAAATTCACAACTATTTACTTTATTTCTAGATTTATACAGCAAGCAAGAAAAGCCGACCATTTCGGACATGCACTTCTCCGTCCCTAAAAGTTGTAACGCGAGGAAGGGGCGATGCTCATCGTTATTACCAGCTCCACGTTCGGTCTTAATGCATCACTTTTCATTATATCGGCTCGTGCCACTCCCTAGGAGTTCGTTAATGCATTCCGTTCCCGTCACGCTGGAGTGCAATTTCTGGAGTGGGAGTCTGCGAGTCTGCGATCGTCAGGAATCTTTCCCTACCGAGCCATAGAGCAGTAAGTGTAAATACGGAAGCTCCAATGCTCAAAATAAGACGCAAATGGGAAACCTTGTCCACGTAAGTACAATAGAAAGTTTACCTTTGAATGGTATACCTGCTCTAATTTGACAGGAAATTGAAATGAAATAAGTAAAATTGGAAGATGAGAAGTCCTATTATCTTGAAGTATTAAGCCACGGACGTATTTTGGTAGTCCCGTTAATTAACGTAGAAATTTCAGGATATATATTTGAGGCATTCCTTAAATATATTGTCCCATTTGAAGGATAAATCATCACTGAAACATTTTCTTTCCCTAAAATGTTACGACACGCTACTGCCGGCTTAGTCACGAACCGTAGCTCTATGAGGGCCGATGACCTATATGTTGGGCCCCTTAAAACAACAACCCTCATCGTATGTAATATCATCTTGACTTTTATACAGAAGTTTAAAATGATATAGCATCTAATTAAACTTTTCGACAATCTGACACGAGCTAGATTATAGAATGAACTGGACTAACTTTTGAGGTGGTCAGATTTCATCTGAAACCTGACTAGATACTTTAAAACACCAGTGCAAATAGCAAGGGGAAAAGTGGGTTCTGCGATAGGATGCCTATGAGACGACTAATATTCTCCTTATATGTTTTTGCTATTTGTTTTACGTCGCACAGACACATATGTCTTATAGCGACGATAGGATAGGAAAGGCCAAGGAATGGGAAGGAAGCAGCCATGGCCTTAATTAAGATACAACCGCAGCATTTGCCTGGTGTGAAAATGGGAAACCACGGAATACCATCTTCAGGGCTGCCGACAGTGGGGTTCGAACTTACTATCTCCCGGATGCAAACTCACAGCTGCGCGCTCCTACCCGCACGGCCAACTCGCCCGGTCATATTCTTCTCATAGACATCTTGAATTTGACTGCGTTTCAGGGATCGAGCAGAGGTCTGATGAAATGTTGGTGTGGGCCGATACATTCAAATACTACAGTTTTATATATTAATTTTATTACGAATATACTAGCAGTTACCCGCGGCTTCCCTCGCGTGGATTTCATAAGTTGATAAAAGTAATTGTTCCTCGGTACTGTAGGCTACTAAGACATTATCTGAAAATCCATACTAAAATATGAAAACTCACCGAAAAACTGAGTTTTATTTACTCCAGAAAATTTTTGTAAATTACGTTTGTGGTACTGCCATTTGGGGCTAAGATGACCATGCGACATAGAATTTTACATGAGAGAAACAGTCTTCTCTCAAGTCAAAAAACAAACTTCTTTATTTTTAAAGGCTATTCCATATACCAATTTTAACGTTATATGTTATATGTTATATCTGTCCTCATAAAAAGAATTCAACTCTTTTTTCACTCCTTCCCCACAAAAAATGCGTGTTTCCTTGTTTTTAAAGGAGGTTCCAAAAGCCAATTTTCACGTCTGTAGCCTTCAGTTTTCGAGATATGTGTGTGTCTGTCTGTTAGGTCATCAGCCCAGAGGCTGGTTGGATCCTCAAATAACACCACCAAAAGTTATGCGGTTATAAGGAAACCGCAAAAACCAATGGCAGCACTAAAATGAGGCGTACTAGGCAAGACGAGGAGTGAGGTAGTTTGCCATTGCTTTCCTCACTGGGTCAGAAAGTGCTATTGCAGCACGACCGACCCTATGAGCAACACCTTTCATAACACTCAGATGCACTAGTCGTGCTCTGAATGTCAGTACTCAGCACCACCTATACCCCAGCAGCTTCCATACTGTCACAGCCATGAATGAGACTGGGACTTCTGTGAAAGCTACACTTTACTCTGGCCTGTGCCAAGAGATGGATACAAAAGTACTGTATACATCAAGAAATGGCAGCAGGCAAAGAGATATGTGTATCCCTATAAAAATAATTCAAGCCTTTATTCGGTCCTCCCTCCACCCCACCTAAGATCTTTACTTTTAAAGGAGATTTCAAATACTCTTTTCGTAGGAATAGCTCTTTGTTTCCGACTTAATAAACACAAAGATCGCCACAGTATCCTCATAAAAAGTAATTCAACTCTTTTTTAACTTCTCTTCACCCCGTTAAGTGCCTTTTCCGAAAAGAACCACGTTCCTGTTTTTTTAAAGGACCTTCCAAATACAAAGTTTCATATCTGTAACGTGTTAAGTTTTGACATATATTCTAGATATACCGGTAACTCACTTTAAAAATTCACCCGCTTTTTCAATCCTTTTCATTTCCTTGAGTGGATTTTTCTAAAACAAAAAATACGTGGTTCTTTATTTTTAAAGGAGACTCCAAATACAAATTTTCATGTTTGTAACATCTTCAGCTTTTGAGATATTAGTATCCTCATGAAAATAATTTAACCCCTTTTGCAGTCCTTTTTACAACTCCCACCCCTTAAGTGTTTTTTCTGAAACAAAAATACGTGTTACTTTACTTTTACAGGAGATTCCAAATACCAATTTTCACATCTGTAACATCTTCAGTATTTGAAATACAGTATATATATGTATATAGATGGATTATGATTTACCTATATTATGACTAGTCTATTTTTCTATTACAGTATATGATCACATACTGATGGGTGAAGTGTTTCTTCGCAACGACTTCATACGGGGAATTACTATGTTGAATTTATTTTAATGAAACTGAATTGAGTCTCTAGAATAATAATCAAGAGGATTACTAGGATTTACTTACGCGCCAGCTAATAATCCTATACTGAAAATGAACGAGATTTTATTTCCTGGTACATATGTGACTTAGTAGTTGGCTGCCAACCAAAACGACCGTTGTTCGAATCCTGATCTAATTTTCGATGTGGATAGCTTGGTTCGAATTTCACGTGGAACTGACTGCCCCATGACGTAGGACCTTCGACTAAATGTCTAAGCTTACTTGTTCATTTCAGTTCCGTGCTGCTATTACCAATATTGACTTGCAATTATAAAATAATTGTATTTCCTTGATATAGTGATGAACTTGGTAAAGGTTCGTTAAAAGGGCACAATGTTCATGAAATTTTGCAAAAGGTTCATCAAAATGATTCCCTAATATCAGATTTTGAGGTTATTGATTCTATTGTTACGGTTTTATTTTTAATATTACGCCTGGAACATCAAATTGCAACAACTGTGATCCATGTGGGGTGTGCGTTTGAATATTTAGTGACAGAAATCTTCGATTGCGGGCGCGGATATACATTACTTATACTTCACGTAAATGATGATAATAAAGCAGAATTTCCCGAAAATGCAGGTAAATTTGGACCAGAGGCCACTAAGTGATCCCTCAATTTTTAATAATTATTACAGTAATAATGGCAGTAGTGGGGCATTAAATTTATTTCTAAGGTCGCGTATGTATGCTGGAAATCTGGTATTCCGTTCACTGGGCCTTACCTGAAACCCCCTAACCGAGCTCGATAGCTGCAGTCGCTTAAGTGCGGCCAGTATCCAGTATTCGGGAGATAGTAGGTTCGAAGCCCACTGTCGGCAGCCCTGAAAATGGTTTTCCGTGGTTTCCCATTTTCACACCAGGCAAATGCTGGGGCTGTACCTCAATTAAGGCCACGGCCGCTTCATTCCCACTCCTAGCCCTTCCCTGCCCCATCGTCGCCACAAGACCTATCTGTGTTGGTGCGACGTAAAGCAACTAGCAAGAAAGAAAAAGAAACCCCCTATAACGAAAGAAAACTGATAGGAGCATGCATTTAGTTTGCTATAAAAGAAATTAGTCCGCCTCTGTGGTGTAGTGGTTAGTGTGATTAGCTGCCACCCCCGGAGGTCCGGGTTCGATTCCCGGCTCTGCCACGAAATTTGAAAAGTGGTACGTGGGCTGGAAAGGGGTCCACTCAGCCTCGGGAGGTCAACTGAGTAGAGGTGGGTTCGATTCCCACCTCAGCCATCCTGGAACTGGTTTTCCGTGGTTTCCCACTTCTCCTCCAGGCGAATGCCGGGATGGTACCTAACTTAAGGCCACGGCCGCTTCCTTCCCTCTTCCTTGCCTATCCCTTCCAATCTTCCCATCCCTCCACAAGGCCCCTGTTCAGCACAGCAGGTGAGGCCGCCTGGGCGAGGTACTGGTCATTCTCCCCAGTTGTATCCCCGACCAAGAGTCTGAAGCTCCAGGACACTGCCCTTGAGGCGGTAGAGGTGGGATCCCTCGCTGTGTCCTAGGGAAAATCCGAACCTGGAGGGTAAACAGATGATGATGATGATGATGATGATGATAAAAGAAATTAACTGATTGACTGGTTAATAATATTTGTGTTAAAATAATAATGCAATAATCAGGACAAACATGTTTTAGACTTGCAAATTATATCTTCGTTGTTGTATTTGCAACTTGCTGCCATTTCTCGTTGTTGATGCAAACCAGCAAGACCAAATGAATTGATCTAATGGATTGCCTTCCCTGGATCTCATTTAGCACAAGGTCCTGATGCACTACTGTTGTCAGTGCTTCAGTTCCCCTGAGATGATATCCACATTCCGAATTTCAGTTGTAATTCTCTGCTCCAGGTGCGGACTCGTCATCTCCATCTACCTTGTCTAGATACGGAACTCGTACTCAAAAGTCATAACTAGTCAGTGTCCGGCTAAATGGTTAGCGTGCTGGCCTCTGGTCACAGGGGTCCCGGGTTCCAGTCCTGGCAGGGTCGGAAATTTTAACCATCATTGGTTAATTTCCCTGGCACGGGGGCTGGGTGTATGTGTTGCCTTCATCATCATTTCATCTTACGGACGTCAAATCAAAAGACCTGCATCTGGCGAGCCGAATCCGTCCTGGGATCTCCCGGCACTAAAAGCCATACGCCATTTCATTTCACCGGTCAGTTATGTCCAAGTAACACATGACGATTGACCTGGGAACGAAGATTGCCCAAACACATTTGGCACAAATTACGACCGACGGAATATCAAGAACCAGTGCTCAAAGAAACAAGCACGACCACCGATAATATTAAAGAGCCATGCCCATCAATAGCACGCTCGAAAGAAGCACACACAGTTAGCCCTCTTCAGATTCAATTTTTTTTCCATTTACCGAACTATTCCTGGAGTAACAAATAGATGTTTTTTCATTTGGAAATATTACAAAGCGTCACTGCTTAAATCGTCCCGTCACATCCTCCTTACATAAGTTCTGAAGATTTTCCGTTCGTAGCTTCTGACCTCATGCAACTACCTGGAGATTACCAGCTTAACGACGGCGTACAAAATTAACTAAGTTTCTCAAGCATGTCTTAATACCCTGCATTTATAGATTGATTTGCATCGTATATACAAAATACAGATTATAATTATATATAGTAATCTTCTTCCTTTGCTGGCGAGATGTAGTGGTTGCAGATCATTATGTCTTATTGTATGGGCTAAAATGAATTTATTACTTTCATTGACCTGCCTCAGTCTCATCCATGGCTTTAACAATATGAAAGTGACCAAGGTATAGGTAATACAATTCCTTTCGAAGCCAGTCCCTGTTATGAACGGTGTGAAAGTATCGCTCTTAGGGTCGGTTGGTGCGTTCATTTCAGTGAGCATGGCATAGTGATATGTAATAGAAACTTTTGGCTCGATGAGAAAAGCAATGGGAAACTACCTCACTCCTCATTTCCCTAGAATGTCTGTTCAGCGACACCTAGGCTATCTATGACAGCTGTCGGCAGGGCTATGGAGGATCAAATCAGCCTTTGGGCTGAAAATCTAACATACATATTAATGTTAGAGTAATTTTAACCCACTTACAGTTTATCACTTAACTGAACATAAAAGTATCTGAAATTAATTTCTGCTTCATAATTTTTTTAAATTTGCTTTACGTCGCACCGACACAGATATGTCTTATGGCGACGATGGGATGGGAAAGGCCTAGGAAATGAAAGGAAGCGGCCGTGGCCTTAATTAAGGTACAGCCCCGGCATTTGCCTGGTGTGAAAATGGGAAACCACGGAAAACCATCTTCAGGGCTGTCGACAGTGGGGCTCGAATCCACTATCTCCCGAATATTAGATACTGGCCGCACTTAAGCGTCTGCAGCTATCGAGCTCGGTGCTTCATAAATTTAACATACCGGTACTTATAATTCACCACATAATTAAATAGAAATATAATGGAATTAATTATCATATATATGATGTCTTACAGAGGTGTTCGATATTTTAATGTTTTAAATGTAAATTATGGGTATAATTATTTGAACTTACGTAGTTTCAGTATGTTAAGCGGTGTTGCGTCATGTTTGGAGGAAAATCCTGCGGCAGGCCTATTTGCCGAAACCACATCAACTTTAGGTTAATTTAAGTCTATTAAATATTATATGGTCTATATTAATGAAGGGCTCGATCACGTCAGATCTTTGTGAAAGGGATTCGCGAATAGAAAAGGTTTGGGAACAACTGCTCTAATCAGTATCTAGTAATTCTGCGTCCCATTCTATAAGATGTAGAAACATTTTCCTTTGCTTGATGGGAGATATAATCGTTTCACGTCGTGTTGACGAAGGTTCGATTCCAGGCTGGAACAAGGCGTACTGGACTTCGGGAACAAAACTGACCAGGGAAATCTATAGTTTGGTGGAGAACAATTTCGTCTAGCTTTCGCAGGTTAAAATACAAGGGCACAAAACCAGTGCCTATTTAGAAATTCTCTCAAATGAGCTTTAATTTTCGTGGTTTTAGCGTTACAATGTTCAAATTCCAGATATGTAGTAGCCGGCATATATAAGATAGTGTTGAGAGAGGCATTCTCGTAAGCATAGTGGTTAAGGTGCTGGCTCCGCAATGTATGAGTTCGAGTTTCCATCAAACTTCCTACTTTTTGTCCTCCTTGTTAGTTTCGTTGTCAGTCATTCCCTTTGCTCTGCGAAATATAGTGGCTCGCTCAGCTGTAAAACGTTATCTGTAGAGTAGATCGGGGGAAGATGCCATACTTAGTGTTTTGAGGACAAAAATGTACATAAAAATTGAGAGTTCGAATTAGACATAAAACAGTAATATTTTGCCGAGTTTTTTCTATATATAGGCCAGTTAGCTATGCCAATCATTAGTAATTGTACGTTTTAAACATTTATTTATGAAGGCATGTATTTAGTCATCTCACCCCGAGCATCGGGGTAAGATGGCAATTAAATCTGAATGAGTTTCGACTACTAGTTTTATGTCATTCTGGAGAAAAATCGTCTAAATTCAATTCTTAAAGCATATTTATTATGATTATCAAAAAATAAACACACAAAATTATAGTGTAACCACATTAAATCAGCTGTAAGGATGACTCTTGTATCAGAGTTCTTTAGCACAGTTATTGCACATGTTTTCTGAATCTGTACAGGTTTCATGTAACCATTTATCACAAACGATGCACCGAATCCAGTCTACCTGTGGTCCATTTTTGTCATAATAATTGAGGGCACACTCAGCACAAAAGTCACTGTCATTCTCTGACCTGCTTAGTCTAACAGATTGACTCGTAGTGAATTTCTTTGTCTTACTTTTCCCTCGTCGAGCTCTTGCATCTTCAATTCGATGTTGTTCTGTAACTACTTACTTTGTGGGCCCATGGCATGCTTCTTTTCGTCGTTCTTCTCCAGACGTCGTTTAAGTGTTCTGTATGGGATTCCATAATCTTGGGAAGCTCTAAAACAATTCATCCCCCCGGTTCGGACGTGTTCCATGGCCATTTGCAGGCTCTCTTCGGACCACTGACCCCTGTTTGATGTCCTGATATACGTTCTTGGCATGTTCCTACGAAAAGAAACTGTTATATCTGAAGAATCAACTTCGGCATCTTACCCCGAAGAAAAAGTGGCATCTCTACCGAGAGTCGGGGTGAGATGCCACTTCCCGCAACGTGCACAGTATGGCAGCTTCGGAGCTAGTGAATTTAAAAACGTACACTGCAAAGTATGTACCTTGCCCAACATATACTAATATTTGCAAATCTTCCTTATTATATAGGCTGATAAGCACTTTAAAACAACTGTGCGTTATTAACAAGGCACCGCCTTAAGTTCTTACCTTGAATTTCTTGATAACAGAGCGGGAAAACAGTTCACACAGAGTCATACGTATTGGATTCAACGGCTAACTGAGGCCAACAAGCGCGAGACAAGTTGGTGTTGCGATATGGTGATTCCCGACGGAACTACGAAGCTATAGGCATCTCCCCCCGATAGGCATCTCCCCCCGATCCACTCTATAACTAGCAATTTTTTAAATTTCAAGATTGTCTATCAGAACACTTTCTGCATGCGCTAATTATCGAAAGTGATGTCATGATTAAATATTAGAATGGTGTGGTGGTTAGTGTGATTAGCTGCCACGCCAGAAGGCCCATGTTCGATTCCCGGCTCTGCCACAAAATTTGAATAGTGGTACGAGGACTCGAACGGGGTCCACTCAGCTTCATGAGGCCGACTGATTAGAGGGGTGTTCGATTCCCACTTCAACCATCCTCGAAGTGGTTGTCCGTGATTTCGCACTTCTTCTTAAGGCATATGGCGGATTGGTACCTAACATAAGGTCACGGCCGCTTCCTTCGCTCTCACTTGCCCATCGCTTACAATCTTCCTCTCCCCCACAAGGACCATGTTGAGCATAGCACGTGAGTCCGCGTGGGCGAGTTACTCTCCCTCCTCCCCAGTTGTATCCCCGACCAGATGACTCACGCTCCAGGGTACTGCCCTTGAGGCGGTAGGGGTGGAATTCTTTGCTGACTCCTAGAGGAAAAACCAACTCTGGACTGTAAACGGATTTAATATAATAATAATAATAATAATAATAATAATAATAATAATAATAATATGAATGATCAATAAAATGACTTACGAAACAGACATGCAGTTAAAACAATGACGGGAAATAAAATAATTATAAATCAATTTAATTTACATTCAATGAAATAAAAAATACTTGGAGACTCGAACCTTTCTACCTTCCATAATTGATCCAACGTTTTGACCATTATGAGACAATGCGTCTCTGATTGCTGGCTTATATGACGGCTTCTGACTGGCGTTTGAACACTTAAACGTTAAAATCTCGAAAATTAAAATCCTTTCGAGTACTACTTTTTGTTTTTTTGCAAGTTGCTTTACGTCGCACCGACACAGAGAGGTCTTATGACGACGATGGGACAGGTAAGGGCTAGGAGTGGGAAGGAAGCGCTCGTGGCCTTTGGCCTTAATTAAGGGACAGCCCTAGCAGTTGCCTGGTGTGAAAATGGGAAACCACGGAAAACCATATTCAGGGCTGCCGACAGAGGGGTTCGAACCCACTATCTCCCGAATACTGGATACTGGCCGCACTTAAGCGACTGCAGCTATCAAGCTGGGTTTGAGTACTACTAAACGGGTATTGATTTTGTACCCATGTAGGATTAACCTCGCAAAATGTTGACATGTGTCCGCCACACTGCAGACTCCCCTTGTGAGAAGAAAAGTGAGTTAAAACCCCTGTGTCGGTCACCGTAAGTGTGATCTTCCACGATTCTCTACAATACCTTCAGGCGAATGCCGAGGTTGTGCCTACCATGTGGATAAATGTAGCTTCGTTCCCAATTCTAGGCCAAGATACAAATACAGGATGGAAGGGGATGTTGTACCGCGATCGTACGAAATAGAAGAAAATTATATTGGTAAGACGTGCACGAAAACCATTCTTATTTTTCTGACATACTGTATATACCGTACTGTAATGGTACCATCTGAAACACAATATTTTTATGTACGGTGATAATGTCCAATAGATCAGATCACGCGGCGCAGTACCGTGGCTTGCTTCTGTGTACTGTGTGTCACTCCAGTAGATGTGACAAACACAACACAGCTGTATGAAGGTCAGTCTTCTTCGTGGTAGATTTTCCCAGTTTATTGGGGTTCTGAGCTAGACGTGTATTTGGCCTACTTTTACGGCCGGATTCCCTTCCCAGTACCAAATCTGTGTAGAGGGATGTGTTTACTATTGCATGATGGTGGTTGGCAGTGGGGTATGTTGTAGATGGACGAAGATAAGTGTATTAACACCCAATCTCCAAGGGAAAGGGAATTGACCACACGCAGTTAAAATCTTCGGCCAAGTCTTGAATTGAACCCGGGGTCCGGTGAACCGAAGGCCGGCACGTTGGCCATTCAACCAAGGAGCCGAACAAGGGCAAAGTAGTAGAATGAATGAGAACAATCAAATGAAATGGTTATGTAACTTGACCTTTACAAACTTTTGCCTGCCGAGCTGAGTGGCTCAGACTCTTGAGGCGCTGGCCTTCTGAACCCAACTTGATGGGTTCGATCCTGGCTCAGTCCGTTGGTATTTGAGGGTGCTCAAATACGTCAGCCTCATGCCGGTAGATTTACTGGCACGTAAAACAACTCCTGCGGAACTAAATTCCGGCACCTCAGCGTCTCCATAAACCGTAAAGGTAGTTGGTGGGACGTAAAACCATGGCGTCATGGCGCCATGTGTCATTGTGTCACCCGCATGCAGTGAGTACGTATTACGTCGCACGCGATGTAAGTGTTTGTAAAGCAAAACTGAAAACATTTACTTTCGTCCTGGACAATAACGGAACATTTACAGCTATAGCATATTGTACCAAATATACTTCATTACACCTCTTAATTTTTCTGTATAACTTTCCCGTACAACCTGTATATAGTATACACCATTACTGATACCTCAAGTGCAGATTGTCGAACAAATTCCACTCATTTTATTATTATTATTATTATTATTATTATTATTATTATTATTATTATTATTATTATTATTATTTTATGGTAATGTGGAGACACAGGGATGTCGGAATTTTTTTCACAGGATTTATTTCATTTGCAGGTATTTGAGAGTCGGCTCAGCGGTGTAAGTGTAGCGTGCCTGCCTCTTACCCGGAGGCCCCGAATTCAGTTCCCGGCCAGGTCAGATATTTTTACCTGGATCTGAAGGCTGGTTCGAGGTCCACTCAGCCTACGTGAATACAATTGAGGAGCTATCTGACGGTGTGATGGTGGCCCCGGTCTAGAAAACCAAGAATCACTGCCGAGAGGTTTCATCGTGCTGACCAAACGACACCTCAGAATCTGCTGGCCTTCGGGCTGAGCTGCGGTCGCTTGATAGGCCAAAGCCCTTCGGGGCTGTTGGGCCATAGGGTTTTGTTTTGTTTTGTTTCTAACACCATCAGACAGAGCCGGCATGGAACCTGTCAACTTAAGCTCAGCAAGCACTACCGTCTGAGCCACTCGGCCTGGCTCACTCACTCTCACATTTATATTATGTACACGAGGCTGTTGACCAATGTCTTAAATTCCTATTGCAAAATAACGACAGCTAATCCTCTTGGTCACTCGCTTCTCATACTGGAAGACCAGTCTGTTTAAACAGATTCGAACATGACGTAGGATACATATATCTTTGTGATTTAACAGCCATTTTCAGTGGTGATGTTCCCCAGACACTCTTAATTCACATCACAGTGCAGACATACACATTTGGTCATGTCTCCTCAAGTTCCTTCAACACCAGACTAATGATACCCCAGTGAGTCATTACAAGCGTGGGTGTAAGGGCTCTAATGAATGTCAACGACAGTCAGGCATCAAGCTAGTGTACCTTGACGCATACTAAATATTTAAATGCATCCGTAGTCGAACACGGGAACGTAGATTTCTTAATATGGATGTCACTAAAATAACCTTAGCGCACTAGATTTTAAAGCGGTCTGAGTTGTGGGGGTAATATCTTTGTGCAGTATGAAGAAACCACGATGAATAAGATACTTCAGTCCGCAAAAATCTCTCCGTTCCTTGTCTAAATTATTCTTAATAATATCATTTATTTATATACTTATTTTTATTTATTTATGTCTTAATCTGTTTACCCTCGAGGGCTGGTTCTTCGCACGGACTCTGCGAGTGATCCCACCTGTACCGTCCCAAGGGCAGTATCCTGGAGCGTGAGACTTTGGGTTTGGGGGATACGATTAGGAAGAAGGACCAGTAACTCACCCAGTCGGCCTCACCTGCTATGGTAAACAGGGGCCTTGTGGGGTGATGGGAATATTGGAAGGGTTCGACAAGGAAGAGGGAAGGAAGCGGCCATGGTCTTAACTTAGGTACCATCTCGGCATTTGACCCCCTTTACTCAGTTGACAGACAACAGTCCAACCTTCGTGCCACTTTCCAAATTTCGTGGCCGAGCCGGTAATCGACCTCAGGCCTCCGGGGTTGGCAACAAATCACACTAATCACTACACCACAGAGGCTGAATTATTATTATTATTATTATTATTATTATTATTATTATTATTATTATTTCCAGATCTATTGTGGTCTGCACTTGATGGAGATTTGACTCAGTCTTACGGCCGGATGCCCTTCCTGATACCAACTCTATGTAGAGGGACGTATTCACTATTCCATGTTTCTGTGGTAGTTTGTACTACGGTGTGTAGTACGTAGATGAAGAGAAGTGTATTAAGACGAACACAAACACCTAGTCCTCGAGCCAGAAGAATATTAACTATACGTATAAAACATACTCAGACCAATCAGGAATTGAACCCGGGGCTCTCTGAACCGAAGCCCAGTACGCTAATCATTCAGCGAAGGAGAAGGACTCTTCCCTGAAGCCTGGTATTACATAAGAAGGGAATATTATCGACGTAGTTGAAATTTTATCTTATTTCCATAAGAGAGTTTTACATCGATATTTCAATGTATGATTTGTAACTTTTGGACTCATTCAGTTGTAATGACGCGGTATTCCATGCCCTTCATTAACACCCATACAAATAACATAAGCGTTTTGTCTATACTTAGGCTGATGATGGTTTTCTGTTTTTTCCCATTTTCACGCCAGGCAAATGCTGGGGCTGTACCTTAATCAAGGCCGCGAGTGCTTCCTTCCCAGTCCTAGCCCTTTCCTGTCCCTTCATCGCCGTGAGGGTGCGACATAAAAAGCAACTTGTAACTCTGTACTTCGATCAGAATTTTTGAAAATTGGTATTTGTTTTATCATATCCAGAATAAGAAGGAATAATAATAATAATAATAATAATAATAATAATAATAATAATAATAATAATAATAATAATAATAATAATAATGACTCATTTCAATCGGCCCTCTCTCTCAACAACCCTTCCCAGCAAATGGTCAGTTGCAACGCACGTAATTGTTGGTAAGATTCAGGCACTGTTTGTAGCAAACGGCATATTGTCGATTCTCGAAGTGCAGAACTGTCCATCAGGGTGCCCAAGCAGGAAGTACAGGTGAGAACATATCGTACTGTTGGTGTTACTAAGGGGGTGTTAGGCTAAGACATTCAGTGGTTTCTTTTGTGAGTTCAGACAGGCAGGAACTAACTTCCTCCCTTCTGTTCTTCATAACGGACTATATCTACACTGCCCCATTACACACTGCATTGTTCTCATTCTCGTTTTGAAAACGACTCGAGTTTGTATTTCAGTTGTTTGGGAGGATTGGAGTCGAACGTCTTGAGAATAATAATAATAATAATAATAATAATAATAATAATAATAATAATAATAATAATAATAATAATAATAATCAGCCACTGTATATTTCTTCTAAATTCACCTTTTTATCATCATTTCACACCTTAAATACACGGTCCAGATCCTATCTTTCTATTCCAGTGCATCGCACAAATAAAATTAATAGATCATTTGTGGTGATTGGTGCCAGACTATGGAATTCCCTGCCAGCTCAGGTCAGAGAAACTAGCTCTTTGTCAAGATTAAAAATAGCCTGCCGAGACTAACTGCTGAAGACAGCTGACTGAATGGTTGAAGTATAAATGTGCGTGCCTGAGGATTAGTCAGTTTTAAGAGTTTTTAATATTAATTAGTTTTAATATTATTTAGTTAGTAATGCTTTTAAATTCATTTTCAGTTCTATTAATTTTTGTAGTTTTAACTATTTTAAGTATCTTAGTATTTTATTTAAGATTTGAGTACCGGGCGAGTTGGCCGTGCACGTACAGGCGCGCGGCTGTGAGCTTGCATCCGGGAGATAGTAGGTTCGAATCCCACTATCGGCAGCCCTGAAGATGGTTTTCCGTGGTTTCCCATTTTCATGCCAGGCAAATGCTGGGGCTGTACCTTAATTAAGGCCACGGCCGCTTCCTTCCAACTCCTAGACCTTTCCTATCCCATCGTCGCCATAAAACCTATCTGTGTCGGTGCGACGTAAAGCCCCTAGCAAAAAAAGAAAAAAATTTGAGTAGAATGTGGTTAAATGTAAGAGAGGGCCTCGAGCCCTAACGTCGCCACTATAAAAAAAGGTACTAATAAATAAATAAATAAATAAATAAATAATGTCATCTTCTTAAAACCCATGCAGGTCCTTGGAGGAGTGAAAGATAAATGTTTTCACTATTCGTAATCTTACGACAAAATAAAAGAGACTGGTTAGCGCTATGCCCGGCGGCCTTTGCGCCCGGGAATTAACTTGGTACTAACTTTTAGTGTAGTCTGAGTGAACCTCAGAAGTTATAATATAATTTCTTAAAACGTTCGACTTCCTGACGGCTAATCGAACCCATGTCCTTCCTTTTACCGCCTCTGCCATGCAGCCCCTAGTAATAACGACTACAACAACAACAACGTCTGACTGAGCGATTGTGCTGTTCGGTAAGCCCCGTGGAGTTGACCACTCTACCCCATCAAGTGCCTAGGTTACGGATAGTGGAAGCCTTTACCTTCCACCCCTCCAAGGGCCTTCCTGGCCTGTACGGAGATGATTTTGCTTTTATGTACTTTAAACTGCGACACTTCCTTGTGTGATACAACCGTTTATATTTAGTGCAGTTTTCACACCTACGATCTAGGCAAAAACAAGTTAAACAGATTATTATTAACCAGACGAAGGAGAAGAATTTGACTTCTGACAAAGGCACATAGTGATGGGAACGACAGGGTTTTGGAAATTTTTCTCGTAAAAGTTATATCGGTTGATGGTCACTATGTTATATGTCCCGCTTCCTGACACGGGGTCGAGAATGACGCGAAATGAAATTATATGGCATGTTTCTTGCGGCCGGATGTCCATCCCTACGCCAACCTCAGTTGAGGAGCTAAGGAAGATGAAATAAATGGTGGTAAATAAAATTGCGTGAGGAGGTGGAAAGAATCAGCTGTGGCCTATGAATAGCAACTGTCCCGGTATTTACACGGAATTGAAAATTGGAAACTACAGAAAACCATTCTCAGGACAGCCGACGGTGGGGTTCGAACCCACTGTCTCCCAGATGCAAGCTCACAGCTGCGCGCCCCTAACCGCACGGCCAACACGCCCGATACATCGAAAATAAAGGAAGAATTTTTACTAGGGTGGTATACCTACATAATTCTTCTCGCTATCATTTTGTTAACCAGTGAATTCCAGATAGTGTTTAATCTGCTGTATAGCTGCATGTACTAACACATACTGTATAAGAAGACTAGGAAGCCAATATACAACTGACTGTTCGTTGGTCAGACTGTGTAGAATAGACAGATCTCCGAAACCGAAGATTGTTGGTTCGGTTGTAACTGCATTCGATAGTATGTCTTAATTCAATAGTTTCTTGTTGTAATAGTGACCATAGACCAAGTGGAGTAACCGCGTCAAGCTCTGCATTCGGGAGACGACTGTCGGCAGCTTTGAGGATGGTTTTCCGTGGTTTTCCATTTTCACATCAGGTAAATGCTGGGGCTGTACCTTAATTATGCCCACGGCCGCTTCCTTCCCACACCTAAGCCTTTCCTATCCCATCGTCGCCGTGAGACCTATCTGTGACGATGCGATGTTGATCCAGTTGTAAAATAACTATTTCCGGTGTTTTTTGTTGAAGCAACACTTACCATAAGAACACCAGTGTCAATCCCTGGGTACCTCTGTGTATGAAATTTGCCCAATAATGTCTGTTACTCTGTCTTTGGTAGTGTATGAAATGGTATATTTTGATAATCGATTCATGGAACTAGAAATGAAATTGGCGTATGGCTTTTAGTGCCGGGAGTGTCCGAGGACATGTTCTGCTCGCCAGGTAAAGGTCTTTTGATTTGACTCCCGTAGGCGACCTGCGCTTTGTAATGGGGATAAAATGATGATGAGGACGACACATACACCCAGCCCCCCACCCCCTGCCAGTGAAATTAACCAATGATGGTTAATATACCCGACCCTGCCGAGAATCGAACCCGGGAACCCTGTGACCAAAGGCCAGCACACTAACCATTTAGCCATGGAGCCGAACATCGAACTAGGATTAGTACCTTATCATAGAGTATGTAATTTTAGACTCAGAACTTCAAAGTTGGAACAGCTGAGCTCTGAATAGTGTAGATTATCTGAATGTCACATTTACGGTCTAAACTACGACAGACCAGACAAAACAAATCCCTATGCAAATGTTCTGCTCTTATATTCCTTTGGCCCCACTCCCTCGCATCGCACGTCGAGGTTTGGAAGCCGTCCCATCGACTGGAACGTTATTGAGGCTGTCTCATAGCATCCGGCCCCGTCTCAGTGTTTGGCGAATCTCCCCTGGAGATGTGGAGGGGCGGCGCCGTGATATTGCCAGCCAAGCATGAGACTATGCTATGCAATAAATGTCCCCCTGTCTCTGCCATAGCAGCAATCAAAGTCTCAGTCCTAAAGGCCAGCGGCTGAGGCAACTGCCGGGCGTTCCCATCTCCCGCGTAGCGTTGAACGACGTCATTATATGAGTTTTACATAGGCCTAAAACTTGATGAAGACAGAAGCTAACCAAAACCGGTAACAGATATTAAGTTCGTTTCTGTCTTCTGGTAGATTAGTAAATCCTGTAGTATGGAGTGATGTCAGACCTGGAAGGAATCTCCATATTTCGCGGTAAATATAATGTTCTTTGGTATTTATTTCGAGTTTCCGAGGTTCCCTGTCTTTTTCTCTTTTCCTTTTCTTTCATGGTGCAAATAGTGCCTAAATTGACGGACAGCAGCAGCAAGTATAGCATTAAGGCACACAGGGACATATGAATGTGATAGCTGTGTAATCTAAGTAAATCACTTCCTCCCATTGCATACCAAGCGACCGCTACTCAGCCCGAAGGCCTGCAGATTCATAGGGTGCCCTGCGGTCAGCACGACGAATCCACTCGGCCGTTCCGGGGCCGCCATCGCCATCTCACCGCCATACAGCTCCTCAGTTGTAATCGCTAATCACGTTGGCTGAGTGGACCTCGAACCAGTCCTCAGATCCAGGTAAAAGTCCCTTTCCTGTCTGGGAATCGAACCCGGGGTCTTTGGGTAAGAGGCAGATACGCTACCCCTAGACCGCCGGGGCGGCAAGCAAATCGCTTACAGGAATATTTAATCGTTTGTAAATAGATTTAATTTGACTTATATAACAATGAGAACGAATAAAATTGGGAGTTTATTGTTTTTTTCTTTTTTGCTGTTTGCTTTACGTCGCACCGACACAGATATATCTTATGGCGACAATAGGATAGGAAAAGCCTGGGAATTGGAAGGAAGCGGCCGTGGCCTTCATTAGGGTACAGCCCGGCATTTGCCTGATGTGAAAATGGGAAACCACGGAAAACCCTCTCCAGGGCTGCCGACAGTGGGGCTCGAACCCACTATCTCCCGATTACTGGATACTGGCCGCACTTAAGTGGGAGTTTCTAAACCAGGGGAGCAAGTGCTTCTGGTTTCCCACTCTCGATGTAAGCAAAACTTAGTTGTATGTTCAGTCCTCAGCCCTAATGCTGGCTGGATCCTCAACAGCTCTGTCATCAGCTGTCATAGATGGCCTAGGCATCACTGAAGTGGAGTACTAGGGAAATGAGGAGTGAGGCAGTTTCCCGTTGCTTTCCTCGCCGAGCCAGAAGTTGCTATGACATATCAGTCTGCCAAGCCCACTGAAATGCTTGCATCAACCGATCCTGTGAGCAACATTTTCACGTCATTCATAGCAGGGGCTGGCTGCATAAGGAATGGCATTACTAGCATCGCTCTTACCTCAGTCACTTTCAGATTGTCAAAGCCAAGGATAAGACTGAGACTGGTCAATGACAGTATCAAAATTGCTCTAGCCTATACCAGAAGACACAGTGCACTGCAAACACTAGATCCCTCAACGAATTGGTTTATAAAAACCATGGTGAATAGAAATGTATGACTGAAACTTTGTACTCCTCTTTAAACTTAAGCTCGTTCATTTTGGCGATGGGTAACTGCTGAACAATATTTTTTATACATATGCACGCAGCACATACGTAAAATATCAATTGTCACTGTATATATCACTTTGAATGAACTGAATGTCTCTATAATAATAATCTATTTCCTGTCTTAATTACTATCTCGCGTACCCATGAAACTTTCAACTTTGTTTTTTAATCCAGTGCCACCGGGCGAGTTGGCCGTGAGCGTAGAGGCGCGCGGCTGTGAGCTTGCATCCGGGAGATAGTAGGTTCGAATCCCACTATCGGCAGCCCTGAAAATGGTTTTCCGTGGTTTCCCATTTTCACACCAGGCAAATGCTGGGGCTGTACCTTAATTAAGGCCACGGCCGCTTCCTTCCAACTCCTAGGCCTTTCCTATCCCATCGTCGCCATGAGACCTATCTGTGTCGGCGCGACGTAAAGCCCCTAGCAAAAAAAAAAAATAATCCAGTGCCCATACAATCTTTGAAGTAACACCTTTTTTTTTTACAATCTGCTTTACGTTGCACCGCCACAGATAGGTCTTATGGCGACGATGGGGCAGGAAAGGGCTAGGAGTGGGAAGGAAGCGACCGTGGTTTTAATTAAGGTACAGTCCCAGCATTTTTCTGGTGTGAAAATGAGGAAACCGCGGAAAACCATCTTAAGGGGTGTTGTCAGTGGGGTTCGAACCCACTATCTCCCGAATAGAGGCTTACAGGCTTAAAGAAGTAACACCTGTTAATACGACCTGCAGATACGGTACTAGTGTCACACTGACGTCTTCTCACGAAGAAGGCTGCAATTCCAATCCCGGCCAAGACATGAGGGAGTTTTCAAAAGAAAAGTCATGTTCCTGTTTTTCATATTCCATGTGAAAAATTGGAGATCCGGAGGCTATGATCACGAAATCAACTATCATCTAAAACCACAATCTTACCGGGCGAGTTGGCCGTGTGGTCAGGGGCAAGCGGCTGTGAGCTTGCATCCGGGGGATAGTGGGTTCCAATCCCACTGTCGGCAGCCCTGAAAATGGTTTTCCGTTGTTTCCCATTTTAACAACACATATGAAGTTGCTTTACGTCGCACGGACACAGATAGGTCTTATGGCGACGATGGGAGAGGAAAGGGCAATGAGTGGAAAGGAAGCGGCTGTGGCCTTAATGAAGGTACAGCCCCAGCATTTACCTGGTGTGAAAATGGAAAACCACGGAAAACCATCTTCAGGGCTGCCGAGAGTGGGGTTCGAACCCATTATCTCCCGAATACTGGATACTGCCCGCACTTTGGCGACCGCAGCTATCGAGCTCGGTATTTCCCATTTTCACACCAGGCAAATGCTGGGGCTGTACCTTAATTAAGGCCACGGCCGCTTCCTTCCAACTCCTAGGCCTTTCCTATCCCATCGTCGCCATAAGACTTGTCTGTGTCGGTGCGACGTAAAACAACTAGCAAAAATAACACAATCTTACGTTTACTAGTGTCACAGAGTCGACGTGATTCCACAACCCTATGGTCTTGGCTTTGTTAACGGGGTTCCTTGCACTGCATGTCAGTCAGATCCTCATTTGAACTCATGAGGCTCACTGAAACAAGAATTAATACCCTTGGAGGAACTGAAAATTGAATCAGAGTTTGTCCTAAGGCATTCAATAATTAAGTTTTCTTTCTACAGAGGAATCGTCCAATATTCTGAGTACCAAACGAGTTGACTATACAATTGGGTTATGTGGCTGTTAGCTTACATTCGGGAGATGGTGGGTTCGAACCCCACCGTCGGCAGGTTCCTTGCCCGTTGGTAAATTTACCGACACGTAAAGGAACTCCCGGGTGACAAAAAAAATCCGATACTTCAGCGTCTTCGAAAACCATCAAAGTAGTTAGTAGGACGTACAATGAATAAATTATTAAAACCCTAATTATCTCTCCGAGTTCACGTGATGCCACATGGAACAAGTCGTAAACTTGCCATTTTTGCCCTTAATAGTGTTAACACTCGAGAAAGTAGCACTGTAATTGCTAAAAGAGGTAATTACATGAAAGGTGTGTACAATTACGAACCAAGAATGCAAGAGAAATGCCGTGGCTACCTTAACGCACCGATCCCAGCAAGTGAAAGAATGCGGGGGAATGTGAATTGCCGATATGTCAAGAAAGACTCCTTACGAGGAAGAATGAGGTGGAGGTAAGGGAATGTTTAAATACATTCCTCATTGAAATAAACCATATGCTCTTGATTCTATCCCGTTGACCTCAGAGTGTTAGTTGTTGTCCTTCTGTTCCCAAGGTAGAGAGTTTAATCCCGACTGAGGTCGGTAGCAATTGAGGATATGTTAATACTGAGGTTCTTAGACTTAGGGTCCTAGAATGTTATAAAAAATTCCTAAAGGAGCATATTCCGACTTCCCTATGTATTTGAAACTGTAACGACTTCATATAAATAGCATTGCTTATTTTATTATGATTATGATTATTATTATTATTATTATTATTATTATTATTATTATTATTATTATTATTATTATTATTATTATTCCCTGAGTAATATATTGTTGTGAATAGAGACGGAAATTTGCCTATTTGCCTATTTTATTCCTGTGCTCAGAAACGTAGGCTTTTGAGATATAAATCCGTTTCATGTTCCTTTAAGCTAGATTTAGTTGGTTTTATTGTGTCTATAAATGCCTATTTCAAGGGTTTGTGCCTATTCGGAGTATAATTGCCTATTCGATGCCTATTTGATGCCTTTTTAATCTATTTTAAAGAAGCCGGTTTTCTTCCAGTGCATTATATTGTAACATGTGCTGGACAGTATTATCTTCTCATTTCTCAAGATCTGCTTACCCCCACGAACAAAAATGGGAATTCTTGGAAGTCACCAGAAATAGTTCTTGGGAAATTTCCGTCAGGAGAAACAAGGAACAATTTGACCTCGAAGCCTTCAACCCCTCCAACATTCTAAGACATATGCGAGAACCAATCAACGTCCAACCCTTATACCTCCTTCACGATTTGAACTGTTGTACGCGTACGCTTTATCTTCAGAACGTGTTCCGATTTATTGTGAAGAAGAAGGGTGTCTGTGGCAATACCCGAAGAAAAATCATCGGGCGAGTTGGATGCGCTCTTAGGGGCGTGCAGGTGTGAGCTTGCATCCGGGAGATAGTGGGTTCGAGCCCCACTGTCGGCAGCCCTGAAGACGGTTTTCTGTGGTTTCCCATTTTCACACCAGGCAAATGCTGGGGCTGTACCTTAATTAAGGCCACGGTCGCTTCCTTCCCACTCCTAGGCCTTTCCCACCCCATCGTCCCCATAAGACCTATCTGTGTCGGCGTGACGTAAAAAATGTAATTGCAAAGAAAAATCGTCAAAGTCCTACTGGCTGAAGCGGTGGATCACAGGGGATCCCATTTCACTACGGATGGAAAGGTAGTCTTCTGCCAAGCTGGGTAAGTTCGTTTGTTCCTTTTATCATTTTTCGTAACTGAACTACGATCGCATTAGTTAATTTACGTATTGTGGGAAGTTATTTTGTTGCAATGCTATATTAGTCGTGAACTGTCAATAATTTATATTACTAAAATGTAGATAATCATTTTATTACTGAACGAGGAGTTAGAACGCCGATGGTCTCTTGTCGCAGAGTGGATGAAAATTAAAAATCGGTAATTTGAAATCTGATTCAATTCCCGCGAAAATAGAGATTTACAACTGAAATATTTTATTTCTGTCTTTCATTCTTTCTTTCTTAATCTGTTTACCCTCCAGGGTATGTTTTTTCCTTGGACTCAGAGAAGAATCCCACCTCTACCGTGTCAAGGGCAGTGTCCTAGGGCGTAAGACTTTGGGTCGGGGTATACAACCGGGAAGGATGACTAGTACCTTTCCCAGACAGCCTCACCTTCTATGCTGAACAGGGGCCTTGTGAAGGCATGGAAAAATTGGAAGAGACAGGCAAATAAGAATGAAGGAAGTGGCCACGTCTTTAAGTTAGGTACCATCTCGGCATTTCCCTGAGGAGAAGTGGGAAACCACAGAAAAGCATTTCGAGGATGGCTGAGGTGGGAATTTTATTTTTTGCTAGAGGCTTTACGTCGCACCGACACAGATAGGTCTTATGGCGACGATGGGATAGGAAAGGTGTAGGAGTGGGAAGGAAGCGGTCGTGGCCTTAATTAAGGTACAGCCCCAGCATTTGCCTGGTGTGAAAATGGGAACCACTGAAAACCATCTTCATGGCTGTCGACAGTAGGATTCGAACCCACTATCTCCCGGATGCAAGCTGACGGCTGCACGCCCTTAACCGCACGGCCAACTCGCCCGCTGATGTGGGAATCGAACCCACCTCTACTCAGTTGACCTCTCAATGCTTAGTGGACCCCGTTCCAGCCCTCATGCAACTTTTCAAATTTCGTGGCAGAGCCGGGAATCGAACCTGAGCCTACGTTGGTGGCGGCTAATCACGCTAACTACTACACCACAGAAGCGGACTACGACTGAATTGTATTTTTTTTAAATCGTGAGTAACTTTCACCAGCGCTATGTGTAGGCTCTAGTGAACTCTATTACGCTTCCGCTATGCCTTCGCGAAACATAGGGTGAAGATCGAATGTGGTGATGCTAGGACGATATCACAGAGGCCAGACGTACAAGATGCCATGGCTTGGACGAAGTCACAGCGTGTTTAACAAGGCTACAAAGACTATCTTTACAAGACCAGGCCAGTGGAAAGACCGTTGGTCTGTTTTGGTGAGGTCCGGTTTGTACCCGTTGTGCTGAGGGGGGGCAAGCAAAGAGAGTCTGGGGTGCGTAAGCTCTAGCATCCCATCTAGAGTTTTGCTAAATTTTGACAAAAAGTAAGTTTATGGGCGCATGCTACGACAATTTCAAATCACGCAGTTTTCTAATTTTCTACGAGGGTGGCAGCCTTGTGGGCACACATCATGCAGGATCTATTGCAGGCAACAGAAAATAGTCTTCATGACAGCTGACCCGGCTGACCAAAGCAGACAAATAGCAACATATAAAATGTTCACAAATTTGAGATTTATAGTGCCTCTGTTTTAATTCTTCTATATAAGTAAGAATACTGCTAGAGGCAGCTTGGTGAGTTTCTGGTCAAGCATGTAGGGAGGATCTCTCCTCTACGCTACTCAGGTATCGTTTTGCGTCATTTTCATGATTTTTTTCACACGGTGAACTCGACAGTAAACTGCCAGATTATAACTGAACATTTTGAGGACATATTTCCATGTAAATTATGAATTCTCTTGTTCCTACTTGAAAGTTTTGTACTTCTAGAAACATCACCGCTTATAGTCTTTCTATTTTTTTTAATGAAACAAATGCATGTTTATACTGTCCGACTTGGTGGCTGAATGGTCAGCGTACTGCCCTTAGGTTCACAGGGTCCCGGGTTCGATTCCCGGTCGGGTCGCAGATTTTAACCTTAATTGGTTAATTCCAATGACTCCAGGGCTGGGTGTGTGTGGCGTATTCAACATTAGAAATCATCCTAGGAGGGGCCCTCGTCTTCACAGACATGCATGTCGCCTAATAGGCCGTCTACGAGAAAAAGACCCGTACCAGGCCTCTCCGGAGGCCATACCCCAATATTATGTTTATGCTAAGCATTATCGCCAAATAGCCCAGCTTTAGAAATATAAGAATATTGTAATTTAAGTCAATTTTATTATTTTTCAGATCAAATGTGAAAAAATACCATATAGATCAACTGCGATGCATTTGACACGAGTACAGAAAGCGTTGTCAGCAACCAACAACAATTTGCTATATACCTGTGCACTGCAATGATGGGAGTTAATACCCCCTTGCATAAACTGAGCATCTTCAGATTTCAACAAGCTGCCGGGAGCAATCAACGAGTAGGAGACGAGTGGCTTTCGCCCGGTGGAGTCATTTACGGTTGTGGAAGAAGTCAGGAGAAATGTTGACCGAACCTCTGAGAAGGTAGCCGCTGTCAGTAAAAAGTTCCATAAGAGTCCTGCAGCAGAATTCATGATGGAAAACGACGGTAAAAGTAGCTAGGGTACTACGAGGTGAGGTAGATGAAGCAGTTGAACTAAAACCAGATGAAATGAAATGGCGTATGGCTTTTAGTGCCGGGAGTGTCCGAGGACAAGTTCGGCTCGCCAGTTGCAGGTCTTTTGATTTGACACCCGTAGGTGACCTGCGCGTCGTGATGAGGATGAAATGATGATGAAGACGACACATACACCCAGCCCCCGTGCCAGCGAAATTAACCAATTAAGGTTTTCCCGACCCTGCCGGGAATCGAACCCGGGACCCCTGTGACCAAAGGCCAGCACGCTAACCATTCAGCCATGGAGCCGGACTAAAACCAGATGAAGTGGCTTCATTGAAGTTTTGTCCAATCACTTCCTGTGATGTTAAGAGATTTTTCTCAGTACAAAACATTCTGCCCGACAGGAGAACAAGATTGTTACCCGAAAACATTGAAACGTTGCTTGTTGTAAATTCATTTTATAGTAATTGAGCTTGTTATTGAATTATAAGTATTTTTTCGTGCCTATTTTACACGTTAGTGCTTATTTACATGCCTATTTTGGCTAATTTAAAAGCCTATATGTCTGCCTAGTTTAACTGTTTTTAGTGCCTATAATTCTCGTCTCTAGTTATGAAGTACCTTGTCTGATCTTCGTTCATTTAGAGTAATACTTAGTGTCCAATATGCGGCAAACTGGGAGGAAGTAAAACCTATTGCGTAGTAGGGAAACGTGTTGTACGTTCTGAAACTGTAGATAATCTGCAACAAGGATGAAAAATGGTTTTGCTAAGCTCTAGAGGGAATTTCACAACTCGGTGCATGTTTCACATGTGATACATGATAAGGAAGACGGGGCTACGTCACTCTGCCTTTAAAATGCGATTACCGGGCGAGTTGGCCGTGCGGTTAGGGGCGCGTGGCTGTGAGCTTGCATCCGGGAGATAGTGGGTTCGAACCCCACTGTCGGCAGCCCTGAAGATGGTTTTCCGTGGTTTCCCATTTTCACACCAGGCTAATGCTGGGTCTGTACCTTAATTAAGGCCACAGGCGTTTTCTTCCCAATCCTATGCCTTTCCGTCCCTTCGTCGCCATAAGACCTGTCTGTGTCGGGGCGACGTAAAGCCAATTGCAAAAAATGCTATTTTTATTATTTTTTGAATTTGTGTAGAAAATGTAAGGTCACATGTACTAATACACATGTAAACATATTTACTAATAAGGAAATCGTCAGATTTCGAGGTCTTGATATCGTTGAACGAGCCAAACAACATCTAGTTCGTATTCGCAATATTACATTCTAATGCGAAATCACGTCCAGGAGAACGAAGTCATTCCCTATGCACTTCTGTATGTGAAACCTGCCCGATAATGCGTGTTACAAAGAAGACATCAACTTCCACAATACTGTGTCGGTGCGACGTAAAGCAACTAGCAGACTTCCACAATAAGCAGCAAATGAAGAAAGTCTCTGCGAAAGTTCATTTCATGTCAATCAAAGGCGAGGTCCTTCGGTGAGGTAAACCATTCAGGACTGTTATACTGTATTTGTACTACGTGGTGATTCATTATGCTTTCTTCAAAAGTAGTTGCACGTCTAATCGTTCTTAATGGTTTACCACATGAAAGGAGTTCGTTTTTTATTTTATTTAGATTTGATTTAGTTCTGTGATCAATGCAGTGACTTGTTCTTCATTCGCTGTTCATTGTACAAGTTAAAAGTCTGCTTTTTTTTTTTTTAATTTATTTGGCTTTTGGTCCATCGACCATACAGCCAGCAAAAAACATTACAAATTCACAAGTCACACAGTAATATATATACATATGACAGACACAGGAATGAAATGACATAAATGGCAGACAGAAAAATCGTCTGAAAGTCTCTTTCACTTCACAAACTCCTGGATGTTCTGAAATTTACATTTTTTTTTTTAACATGACTAAAATCAATATAAATGTCTGGTAAAATAAGAGCGGTCAAAAGGATACAAATTACATATTTAAAACGCTATATTTGAGAAATTGTGCTGAAGCCACTTACATTCTTTGTTTGATAGGAGAAAGAAAAACTGGCACGTTGGTTAGAGACAGTCTCCTTCACACACATATGCCTTGGATATTCTGACACTCACAATTCATGATTTACACTTTTTTTTTTCTGAACATGACGAAAACCATTACAAATTTTTGATTAAGAGAGGTAAAAATAAAAATTAAAACGACACTAATTAGATATTTAGATCACTATTTTTGAGAAAAAGTCTGCTTTGATCATTTTGCGAACTCTGTCGATGACCACTTAATGAAATGTAATTCCTGTCTCCCGTAGATCACCTTCATACTCAAAGGTGGAAGCTTTTCACTCCTCCTTCGTTGTTGTCCGCCTCTGTGGTGTAGTGGGTAGTGTAATTAGCTGCCACCCCCGGAGGCCCGGGTTCGATTCTTGGCTCCGCCACGGAATTTGAAAAGTGGTATGAGGGCTGGAATGGGGTCCACAGCCTCGGAAGTTCAACTGAGTAGAGGTGGGTTCGATTCCCACCTCAGCCATCCTGGAAATGGTTTTCCGTGGTTTCCCACTTCTCCTCCAGGTAAATGCCGGGATGGTACCTAACTTAAGGCCACGGCCGCTTCCTTCCCTCTTCCTTGCCTATCGCTTCCAATCTTCCCATCCCCCCGCAAGGCCCCTGTCCAGCATAGCACATGTGACCGCCTAGGCGAGGTACTGACCATCCTCCCCAGTTGTATCCCCGACCCAGAGTCCGAAGCTCCAGGACACTGCCCTTGAGGCGGTAGAGGTGGGATCCCTCGCAGAGTACGAGGGAGGAACCGACCCTGGAGGGTAAACAGATAAAGAAGAAGAAAGATTTTCGTTGTATTGCACTTCAAACGTTAGCTACTTCGTCCTCTTTGACCTTATTTTTTCTCTTCTAGTGGTTTAACGTCGGACTAACAAATCGAAGGTTTTCTGCGACGGAAGGGTGGGAAAGGGCTAGGATTGGGAAGGCAGTGGCCGTGGCCTTTAGATACAGCCCCAGCATTTTCCTGGCGTGAAAATGGGAAACAATGGAAAAGCGTCTTCAGGGCTGTCAATGGTTGGATTCGAACCCATCATCTTCCGAATACAAGCTCACAGCTACGCGGCCCTAACCACAGGACTAACTCGCTCATTCTTTTCAGGTCTGTCATGACACATGAAAAAAAGTTCAACAAGAAATAGTGCCGTACGCTTCACTCTGAAGGGGAGTAACAACAATCCATTACAGTACACTCATCGCCAGCCAGTACAGTATGCTCATTTTGATGATGATGATGATGCTTGTTGTTTAAAGGGGCCTAACATCTAAGGTCATCGGCTCCTGTGCTCATTTTACTGGGAGTGGTTGCGTAGCTCCGTTGGTTAAGCACTTTCCTGGCGTGTTCAAGGATGCACCCTGTTACAGTCCATAGGTATGTAAAAGTTACGAAATACGAGATATTTGTGTCAGTAAATTTAATCGGTTTGTGGGCTGTACCTTAATTAAGGCCACGGCAGCTTCCTTCCAATTCCTAGGCCTTTCCTAACCCATCGTCGCCATAAGACCTATCTGCGTCGGTGCGACGTAAAGCAAATAGAAAAAAAAATCGGTTTGTTATTCAGTGCAAAATTCTCACATTTCAGTCTCTTTTGAAGTAAATCGCAAATAGAAAGATGTTAATCATTCTTAGATATGAAGTTTACACAGTATCTTGAACTACTATAAGTTTCTTAAATCGGGTAGGACCATGCTGTCGTTGTATGTATACTTCCTGTAGAAAATCTGGCATAACCATAGATCGGAATAATGTTTTTCCCTTCCGTATATTTTCCGCATTTACAGTATCTAACACATGACTCCGCTCAGCCCTCACTGCTGACTGGCTTGAAGAAAATTCGGAGAAATAAATATGAACCCATGAACGATGTTACATTCTGTGTGGACTAAAGTGTGGACCACAAGTAGCCTCCCTTAATAAAATTAGTTATGACTGGAATAAACAGGGAGAGGTGAGCTATTCCATTGTAATATGTTCAGATTCGACCTGGTAGAGGGAGGGGCGAGTGTAACCCTCCACTCAGTAACTTGTTAATGTTGCTAGAAACATGCAGGCGGGGGGAAAAGGTGTACACTGGAGAGGGGTGGGGCTATAAAACATATAATTTCCAACGTGAATTTCCGTTCCGGTATGGGTCAGATTTTTTCTCGCAAGTGTACACGCAACCACAGAAATGGTGTCCCGATATAAACAAAACATTGCCTCCTCCACCTCCTAGCTTAACGCACTTCTGCAGGTAGACAGCCCGCTACAAGACTGTTGTGACTGAAATGGGCACAGTGGCGGATGTATAGCAATACACACACTGCGCCTTCAGCACTACCCGTTCACTCCTTTCCCTTCCTCTCTGTACAGGAGTGGTCTACAACACCACTCCTTCACTCCCTCCCCTCCTTTTTAGTACTGGAGTGGGGCAGTGTTGATTGTTTACGCCCGGACACCATTTATGTGCATGCGTGTACATTATGCAGGTCTATCGACTGGTGACGTTTCAAATACATTATATGGCGTGGGGAAAATAAAACTGGCCCAGAAAATATGTATAAGACTGACGCGGAATTGACCCGTGTTAATGAACAGAAGAACTGCCCATCACACCAAATGATGGAAACCGTGATTTCGATGCACCGACCTGTTGCTGTCACGTGTATGAGCGTGCGCAACTCCCGAGTACGTCACTGTGTCATTACGTGTAGGTGAGTGGGAGGAGAAGACGTGTTTGCTTACCAGTTGAATGCAGCATAAAATGGGGCTCAGGATAACACAGCGCGTGTTCAATGTCGATTGTAAAACGAAAATTTGGAAAATCTGTGCGGAACTCTTTGCGCAACAATTTAAAACAGGAAGTGTTTTGGCAAAACATTCAGCGAAGTCTGCAATGCAAAACTTAGTGGCAAAATGGTGTGAAACGGGCTCTGCAGTTTCGGTCTCCTTTTAGAAATTTGAGCACACTCTACATTTTAGTCAGAGTGTATTGTTTGACTAGCCGTATGAACTTTGCGACCTTTAGTAGCCACGTACCACAGTAGCTTAAAACCCTCATTTAGGCCACTTCGCGATCCCCAGCAAGGGGTTTTTACAGTCCTCATCTGGCGGGGACGCATATGGTGTTGTTGATCTCTTATTTTTTTTTTTTTGCTAGGGGCTTTACGTCGCACCGACACAGATAGGTCTTATGGCGACGATGGGATAGGAAAGGCCTAGGAGTTGGAAGGAAGCGGCCGTGGCCTTAATTAAGGTACAGCCCCAGCATTTGCCTGGTGCGAAAATGGGAAACCACGGAAAACCATTTTCAGGGCTGCCGATAGTGGGATTCGAACCTACTATCTCCCGGATGCAAGCTCACAGCCGCGCGCCTCTGCACGCACGGCCAACTCGCCCGGTGATCTATTAAAGAATGTTGCAGAGAACACACGGTTACAGATAAAACTACGCAGGAAAATTACAGATGTTTTCAAAACTGTGAATTTGTAAGTATTCTAAAATGAGAATGTTGCTTCTTATGGAAAAATTAAACTTGTTATATGATATCGAATAATATTAAAACTTTGGATGTTGAAAAAAAAAGAACAGTGTCAAAAATTAGGAATTTAATAACAGAATTAACTAATTTCTTCATCAGGAGTAGGTGTTAATTACTATAAAGTAATTTAAGCGACCAGTACTTACTTTCAGTCATCTGATTTCTTTCGATTACAATAGGTATGAATCTGTGGTTGGCTCCACAGATTTCTAAACATTGACCATAAAATAATCCAGGTCGATTTATAAAAGAACTTCTTTGATTTAATTGACCTGGAGTAGCATCAACCTGTACCCCTAAAGCTGGGACTGTCCAAGAATAGAGGACATCAGCAGTAGTGACTAATACAGCTGATATTTTTGGTGAAGCCGTAATAGTATGTACGTTTTACTATACCTCGAATGTTCGATAACTCGAAGAATTTTCAACCTTCGCAGGCACTTCCGAGATATCGAACTTCAACATTATTATTATTATTATTATTATTATTATTATTATTATTATTATTATTATTATTATTATTATTATTATTATTATTATTATTTATCTTCATTCTACTATGCCTGCTCGTTCGAGGTAAAGGAGGATTGGGAGCACTGTTGGAATAATCTCGATCAATGTGTGGTGAGAGATACCCATGACCTGGAAGACTGGCCTACCCACACTTGGCTGACAGGCGCTGAACTTTCCAACTGCTCATGTATAAACATAGCACATACATTCTGACTAGCTACATGCCAGCTTTCTTCACCTAGCGCACGGCGTGGGTTCCATCCGGGTGATTCGTATACGTTTGAGATGTCTTTAGAGAGGACTCAATCAGCGATGCATTTTCAGAAAAGTTAATGCTTGATACTAGAAGTGAGATACGTGATTGATTGGTTGGTTTGTTGGCTGTTCGGCTATGAAGACAAAAGACGACAGGATGGAACATAAAGGCATGCCGATAACTATTCGTTACGTGACAGATGGCAATCGAACCAATTGCTGGTGAAATTTCTTCTCTGCCTGAGTAGGGACCAACATATTCGTCACTCAACACAGCTCAAAGATGAAGTCCCAGATAGTTTTTGCCGTCCTTTTAGATTGAGGATGTCAAAGGATGATTACTAACACCGCAATGTGCTGTTCAGTCGGATGGTATTTGAAGGTGCTGAAACACGTCAGCCTGGTGTTAGTAGATTTACCGGCACGTAAAAGAACTAAGAGGGAAAATTCCGACACCTCAGCGTTTCCGAAAATCGTAAAAGTAGTTAGTTGGACGTAAAGCAATAATGTTATTACTATCACTGGCATTTTACGGAGACGACCACGGTTCTAACACTGGGCAGTGATGTAGGAGCTTTGATACGAAAACTCGCTTCGCTGTGGGTCGGATTCCTCCTAAAACTAGACACCCCATCTCTGTGATCACGATATCAACAGTCACGTAATGCTTCGAACTTTCTTTCTTTCTTTCTTTCTTTCTTTCTTTCTTTGCGTGCCTGTCTCTCACCCGGAGGCCCTGGGTTGGATTCCCGGCCAGGTCATGTATTTTTACCTCGATGTGAGAGCTGGTTCGACGTCCACTCAGCCTACGTGATTACAATTGAGGAGCTACCTGGCAGTGAGACAGCGGCCCCGATCTAGAAAGCCAAGAATAATGGCCGAGAGGATTCGTCGTGCTGGCCACGAGCCACCTCGTAATCTGCTGGCCTTCGGGCTGAGCAGTGGTCGCTTATTAGGCCAAGGCCCACCAGTGCTGTAGCGCCGTGAGGGTGGGGGCACCTTCCTTCCTTCCAGTCTTAACCCTTCTTTATCCTAGTATCGTCGAATACCTGCATGTAAATGCGAACTTAAACCAGTAGGAAGGAAACAGAAATGTGTGGCGGAACGCGTACAGTGTTTATAGAAGCTGGTCTTCAGCACTGTACGTTCCGCGATCTCCTCGATGCAATCAATTAGCATATTATAAACGTTCGTAAACGAGGCTCGTTTCGGTACATTTACTATCAAATTCAAGAACCTATTTCCGGCCAAAATGTCACCACTTAGGTGTCTCCTAAATCCTACGTGAATTGGAAGAGGCAATAAATACATAACGTTATTAATAAGAAATATCAATGCTGGAGCTGTACCTTAATTAAGGCCACGGCCGATTTCTTCCCACTCCTAGCCCTATCCTGACCCATCGTCGCCATAAGACCTATCTGAGTCGGTGCGACGTAAAGCAACTAGCAAATTAAAAAAAGAAATATCCTTGTAAATTTTATTAATTAGGATTTGTAAATTTTATCTCTGTCCGCCTCTGTGGTGTAGTGGTTAGTGTGATTAACTGCCACCCCCAGAGGTCCGGGTTCGATTCCCGGCTCTGCCACGAAATTTGAAGAGTGGTACGAGGGCTGGAACGGGGTCCACTTAGCCTTGGGGGGTCAACTGAGTAGAGGGGAGTTCGATTCCCTCCTCAGCCATCCTGGAAGTGGTTTTCCGTGGTTTCCCACTTCTCCTCCAGGCAAATGCCGGGATGGTACCTAAATTGAGGCCACGGCCGCTTCCTTCCCTCTTCCATGTCTATCCCTTCCAACTTCCCATCCCCCACACAAGGCCCCTGTTCAGCATAGCAGGTGCGGCCTCCTGGTCGAGGTACTGGTCATCCTCCCCAGTTGTATCCGGCGACCCAGAGTCTGAAGCTCCAGGACTCTGCCCTTGAGGCGGTAGAGGTGGGATCCCTCGCTGAGTCTGAGGGAAAAACCGACCCTGGAGGGTAAACAGATTACGAACGAACGAACGAACGAACGAACGAACGAAATGTTATCTCTCAGTATGATATCCCTTGAATTTACAGCGGACTTTTTGTCCTTGTAAATATGATTTATACGTATTTGTAAATTTGATCTCTCAGTATGACGGTCTTTATGTATGTTTGGTGTAATGAAACCCTCAGATATGTAATTTACTAGTACGACATTTGGGCATTCCTTTCCATTCAGTGTCCTACATGTTCTAGCTTGAGAAACGAAGTCGCTGTTATTACTTTGAAAGATTTGGAACATCGTGACCGGCAAGACCGTGTGCTTGAGGTGTGTAAGTTCGTGTTCAAAGTATATATTATAAAATGTGTGAGTGTGGTGTTTGTATTCAATTGTTGGGATTGGAAAGGAACTAATCATGTGGATACCATTTTGTTATGTGAATGAGTGAATAGAAATGTTGGGAAGAACTATAATAATTTTCGATACTAATTAAATGAAAAGAAAGAAACGACTTTGCATTTCTCGTCCCAAAAACCGAGAGAAAAGCGATTGGCACAAAGTACAATACGCGCCCACTCACCTAACAAAGAAAAGCGCGATCGCCAGAGGGTCAATAGAGTCGTGAACAAAGGCGTTTACGTCTTCTTTAGAAAGCCCCGCAGATACACATACTTACACCGGGTGGTCGTGACTTAACGTACATCATTTTAGGACATATTCCCTGTCGAATTATACATCGATTTTACTCATGAAAATTTAATAAACATTCAAATTATTTAAGAGGCATTTTGGGAACTTCAGACGAGACTATTCCTATGATAGAAAATGTTAGAATAAGGCAATAATAATTAAACAACGCAAGTCAATTATCTGTATGGTATAAGGAAGTTTTTTCAGTCATGTCGTTAGCCCGTACGCTGGTTGGATCCTCAAATACACCTCACCAAAGTTTATGCAGTTATAAGGAAACCACATACGCCGATGGCAGTGCCATAATAAGGCGTGCTACGGAAGATGGAGAGTAGGTAGTTTGCCATTGCTTTCCTCACTGAGTCAGCCATGACTTACTCTGTGAGTGGCATCTTTTCACAGCATTCAGAAGCACTATTCGTACTCAACACCGCCCATATCTCAGTGGCGTCCATACTGTCACAAGCATAGATCAGACTGAGAGTTCTCTGAAAGCCACATTTTGCCCTGGTCAGTGTCCAGCAGATGTAAAAATACTGCACGCATCATGAAATAGCCACTCCGAGCTCGATAGCTGAAGTCGCTTAAGTGCGGTCAGTATCCAGTATTCGGGAGAAAGTGGGTTCGATCCCCCCACTGTCGGCAGCCCTGAAGATGGTTTTCCGTGGTTTCCCATTTTAACACCTGGCAAATGCTGGGGTTGTACCTTAATTAAGGCCACGGCAGCTTCCTTCGCACTCCTAGCCCTTTCCTATCCCATCGTCGCCGTAAGACCTAACTATGTCGGTGCGACGTAAACCAACTTGTAAAACAAAACAAAAAAATAGCCACAGACGGATGTCAGAAAAAGTGCAACTTGAAAATATACACATCATAAGAAATGATTAGGTCTTCATAAGTTTCTAATAACTTTTACACATTGAACAGTTCTTGTTGTTCACGGGCTGCATTTTTAGGGCACGGCCGCTACATATCCAGCCCTCCGATATCCTATCATCGCCGAAACACTATATGCATTAGTGTGACGTTAACCCGCTGGCAATGTATTATTTGGACAATACATTATGTTAGAGATAATTCGAACAACGTGCTCTGCTTCGCTCCAGGCTCGAAAGTGCCTGCTTCGTCCAGTGAAGCATTATCCGGAACCGAGTCCATAACGCTGGCGGCATTTCCTCGTTGGATAGCAATTCCTATCCGCTATCCGCTGCCTCAGAAATTCCGTTGAAGAAGGGTCTCCAGACATTCCAGATAAGAATGGCGTGTGGCCTCCGGAGAGGCCTAGTACAGGTCTTTCGATTAGATGCCGTTTAGGCGACCTGCGCTTCTGTAAGGATGGGGCCCTACCTAAGATAAAATGTAATGCTGAAAACGTCACAAACACCCAGCCCCCGAGACATAGGAACTAAAAAAATGAAGGTTAAAATCCTCGACCCCACAGGGAATCGAACGCGGGACCCCTTGAACTAAAGGCCAGCATGCTAATCATTTAGCCACAGAGCCGAACTAGTGCAGTTCTTTTCAGGCACACCCCTGATGGAGGTGAACTGCGTGTACAATTTCAACCACATACTGTACCAGCGCTCCTGCCATTCATAAATTTCTAGCAGTACCGGAAATCGAACCCAGGCTTCCGAGGAGGGCAGTCAATAGTTCTAACCATTACGCTACGGAGGCGGACAATTCCAGATAATTGTTTGTCAATATCTGAAACAAGATGCTTAGCCTCTTGACAGCAGGTCACCGTTGTTTCAACTGCGAATGCCACAATGATGTAATGTAGTTCGTCACTGTTCTGTATTTCGTCCTTTTATTGCACGCGGGCAATTCCGCAACAGAACCAGCAGCCCTGGAAGTGTGAGGCAACAGAGATGGTGCTGAAGTATCGACACATGTGGCATCACACAGATCTGCCATTGTTCCATGGGACTAAACTCAGACTATCAGGGCGTTTTCCGTCTGTACGACTAATACCACTCGGTTCCAGGACAGAAGGGACATCGATAGATGTAAAAGCTCTTTTGATGATGTCATCAATTGAACAGTGTCTTGAAAATCGACCAGCACTCTTAGGGCATCTTAAAGCATGACGGCCATAAACGTCGATTTTATATAACGTGTTATCCATAAGTGCACTCACATTGGCCGATGGAAAAGACTTAAGCCACGAGCCTGCTTCCCTTTCCTGAAGAGCGAGATGACGTGCTCGATCAATTTCTAACGGATATGACAGTACCTAAATCACGAATTCGACGGGTGTTTACCATATTCGAACTTCGTTTTGAATCCACGGATGGCGGGGGGCTCAGATTATTGGTCGTGGCGATGATGATGATCATGATGATGACAGTCCCGCAGTTTAGGGGTAGCGTGTCTGCACCTTACCCGGAGGCCCCGAGTTAGAGTCCCGGCCAGGTCAGAGATTTTTACCTCGACCTGAGGGTTGGTTCGTAGTCCACTCAGCCTACATGATTACTAACGTTCGGATGTTATGGAAAAGTCATCTTTCTGTCCTGAGTTCATTTTACCTGAAGTCTGAAAAATAACTGTTAATGATGGGACTCTGACCCCGTTTAAAGCAATTTTATGTTGCATATACAGTAAATGGACATTTCGGCCATTTTTATTGTTTTGATTATATTTTGAGCACTTTTTGTTTACGTTCAGGCGTCGTTTCAAACACGGTACATGTTACCTACATCGAGTTTCAAACACAGGTATCCCAATTACTGTAGTAGCGTACTTTTCTTTCTTTTCCCGAAACAGGTAGGCGGCAGATTCAGAAGACGTGATTCCGAGAAAGTGATGCTGTACGAATGTGTGCCGACAGGAACCAAAAAGCATTCATTAACTTGTTTTTTTGTCCTTCTCTAGAAAAACAAAGTGACAACTGCGCCTCAGAGCTACGCTACTGAATGAATGTATAAAGTTTTATCGTACCTTCGGTAGCTCTTGTCAGTTTGTATGAGTAAATATGTCTGCTATAATATATTATCGCTAATCACTTTTGGCTCGTTCAATGGTAGTAATTCTCTTATACTTGCTGCATATCCCTAAAATGCGTAAGTCATATTTTACGTTTTTCAGGTAATATTTTGTTAATTTCAGAACATATTTGCTTGCATATTTTGTAACCCTTTAGGCCATAAGCTTCCCAACCCCAGTGATTTCAATTGAAGAGCTATCTGACTGTGAGATGGCGGCCCCGGTCTAAAAAGCCAAGAATAACGGCCGAGAGGATTCGACGCGCTGACCACACGACACCTCGTAAACTGCAGACCTTCGGGCTGAGCATCAGTTGCCTTTTAGGCCATGGTCCTTCGGGGCTGTTGCGCCATGTGGTTTGGTTTGTAGTAATAATAATAATAATAATAATAATAATAATAATAATAATAATAATAATAATAATAAAGAGAAGAAGAAGAAGAATACCGAGCTCGATAGCTGCAGTCGCTTATGTGCGGCCAGTACCCAGTATTCGGGAGATAGTGGGTTGGAACCCCACTGTCGGCAGCCCTGAGGATGGTTTTCCGTAGTTTCCCATTTTCACACCCGCAAATGCCGAGATTGTACCTTAATTGAGGCCACGGCCGCTTCCTTCCCACTCCTAGCCCTTTCCTGTCCCATCGTCGCCATAAGACCTATCTGTGTCGGTGCGACGTAAAGCCAATAGCAAAAAAAAAGAAGAAAAATATCTGACTCATTGGCTGAATGGTCAGCGTTGAGGCCTTCGGTTCAGTGGGCCCCGCGTTCGATTCCCGTCCGGATCGGTGATTTTAATCGCGTCTGATTAATTCTTCTGGCTCAAGGACTGGGTATTTGTGTTTGTGCCGACACTTTCCTCTTCATATTCAGACAGCACATTACACTACCAACCATCACAGAAACACGCAATAGTGTTCACATCTCTCCATACAGAGTTGGCGTCAGGAAGGGCATCCGGTTGTAAAACATGGCCAAATGCATTTGTGTGACAACATTCGTACCCAAGACCCCACAGATGTGGAAAAAAGCGGCAGAATAATAATAATAATAATAATAATAATAATAATAATAATAATAATAATAATAATAATAATAATAATGTGTGTATATCTGCCCCGTAGTCCCGTTTCCTGATACGGGGTCGGGATGACGTGAGTTGAAATTATATAACGTATTTTTACGGCCGAATGCCCTTCCTGACTCCAACCTCAGTTGAGAGGTGCTAATGAAGGTGAAATGAATGAATGGTGAATGAAATTGGGTAATTAGGTGGAAGGAATCGACTGTGGGCTACGAATAGGAACTCTACCGGCATTTGCCTGGAAGCGAAAATGGGAAACCACAGGAAACCATTCTCAGGACAGCCGACGGTGGGCTTCGAACACACTCGTCTCCCGAATGCAGAGCTTGGCTCCATAGCCTTAGCACGTTAATGTCACACATACTTTTTACTCACTTACTGTTATCATTTTATTGTAATATTTGTATGTAAGAAGTGAATTTATATTGTTTAATATAATCGCGCTGTTCACAAGGAATAGGCACCTGTTAACGTGTTGACTGTTTAATAACATGCATTTCATTCTCTGTTTGAATATTGCCCAGGTATTTTTAGTATCACCCCGATTCAACTACCGGGATAGTATCGTGTTTAAATTTCCGAAGTACTTCCTGGAGGGGAATTTCAGATTGCTACCACAATAATACATTGAACATGACTATTTTATATTGATCTCCGTAGCTCTAAAATGAACTACCACCAGTCTTACAGTGGTGTAGGATCCATACGTAGCTCCAGTATCCAGTAATCGGGAGATAGTGGGTTCGAGCCCCACTGTCGGCAGCCCTGAAGATGGTTTTCCGTGGTTTCCCATTTTCACACCAGGCAAATGCCGGGGCTGTACCTTAATTAAGGCCACGGCCGCTTCCTTCCAATTCCTACGCCATTCCTATCCCATCGTCGCCATAAGACTTATCTGTGTCGGTGCGACTTAAAGCAAAAAAAAAACATACGTAGCTCGATTTCTGAGTGTTATTACAGACAATAAATCGCCTTATCCCTCAGCTAAGAACAAGCAGAAAGCAAGGGCACCAAATGGTATGAAAATGAAGATGATCCGATACTCTACCGAGCACATGACGGGATATAATGTACTTGGGGTGGCGCTGTTTGGCCAGCTGACTCGCCCCATCTCGCTACCTCACCTCCGCCACGTGCGCGGGCCGCCATCTTGCCCCGTCCACGTGGCCGGAAACGTGTCTCGAGGGCGAACTAGCCGTCATTAAGGGAGATTGTTCGAACCACCCCATAAGTCCTTTGGTAAGTCTTCCGTGAGATCCGGCATGCGTCACCCTTTGTGTATGTTAAAGGCTATCTTTGAGTCGAATCTGGAACACCACCAGCGTCGGTCGACTCAATGCACTTCATCATGCTATTATTGAGTATGGTTGCCGCTAGGATTAGGGTCATCTCTTAAGCTAAAATATCTAGACAAATCTCGACAGTGCATTTCTAGAGCCGCTAAAAGAAGGATATTCTTACCTCCGATGTATTGCATTGCCGATCGTGAAGCAATTTTAAAATTAAATTAATTTACTTTTAATGAACTATCAGAGGATCATCCATTTACCGAAAATTTACAAGAAAACCTCAACTAAATTCTACATCAAGGAATGGTCTGATAGTCATGTTCCGTTTACGAGTTGAACATCCATGATGCCGCCCTTGAGCATTAATCTCGCAAGAAATCTGTTGTTGCGGACTTAATCTCTTGGCTTTCAACGGCGCTACATTTGGTGGAAATGATCTTGGAGTTCAAGTGGCATAGCCTTAATGATATAAAACAGATCAGAATGTTTTGTAGCTATTCAAATGTAATTATAGAGGGATTCACTGGGAGCAGACTGTATAAATGGATCTACCAAACCCAGATGGTAAAATAAGCTCGATTTATCTAGAAGGGCATGGGTTCGATTGCCCGTTAGACCATTGAAGAATTTAGAAACGTGACTACTGCTTCTGCAGAGGCATCTGACCATCGGTTCACTCAACCTAGAAGGCAGAGTACCAGTTTATTTCCTGGGGGCAAAAATAACCAGGCATAGAACTAACCACTCCAACCTACTTATTAAAACAATATTTGTTTAACGTCCCTTTAACTACTTGTATGGTTTTTCAGAGGCACTGAGGTGGCGGAATTGTGTCCCGTATGTATTTATTTAAGTGCCAATATATCTGTTGACACGAGGCTGGTGTATTTGAGCACATTGAAAAATCACCGGAATGAGCCGTGGTCGAACCCACCGATTCAGGCTCTACCATCTGAGCCAATGGGCCCGACTCCATCTACTTAGTGCTAAGTTCACGCATAGTGGAGGTCTCAATATTTCATGACCTTAAGGCCTCTCTTATCTGAACATAATGCCTTTTGTCGGAACTAATGAAACATTCTGTATTATAAAATTATATGTAGGCCTATACCTTCAGGTTCAATTTTCAAGCTATACAGTAGATGTACCTAACGTTGCTGACTCAAAACGATGTCCATTAATATTACTAAAGGTAACTTAGAGGAATGCTTAGTAGAAAAACTACAGATACGTGAGCATAACTCGCACAGTAATAGACTGAAATGAGTGGCTGAGGTGGTAAATTGCTGTCATTTTGACCACAAGTTGCGATCCCAGCTCAGTCTGGTGGGTTTTACATGAATGTGCGCAAGTATGACAGCCCCGTGTTGATAGATTTACAGGCACGTAAAAGATCTCTTGGAGGACAAACTTCCAACACTTCAGCGTCGCCGAGAACCGTAAAAGTAGTTAGTAGGACGTAAAATATTTTTATTATTATTATTATTATTATTATTATTATTATTATTGCTAGGGGCTTTACGTTGCACCAACACAGATAGGTCTTATGGCGACGATGGGACAGGAAAGGTCTAGGAGTTGGAAGGAAGCGGCCGTGGCCTTAATTAAGGTACAGCCCCAGCATTTGCCTTGTGTGAAAATGGGAAACCACGGAAAACCATCTTCAGGGCTGCCGATAGTGGGATTCGAACCTACTATCTCCCGGATGCAAGCTCACAGCCGCGCGCCTCTACGCGCACGGCCAACTCGCCCGGTATTATTATTATTATTATTATTATTATTATTATTATTATTATTATTATTATTATTATTATTATTATTCGGAAGATTGGGGGTATACACTAGACTACAAATTTTTGAGTAATGTAAGCAGAATTGTGTAACACGTAAGACGAAATAACCTAACTACAAGTTATTATTGAATAAAGCAAGCTTATATTTTTACGTGACTCCTGAAATCGTGATCATAGTGAGAGACTTCTAGTTTTATGAGGAATCCGAGCCACAGGGACATAAGGTTTTTACTTTAAAATCACTACATGCATTTTTGGCAGGGAATCGAACCACGGCCGTCTTGGTGATAAGCGAGTGACTATGCGGTCCGGTTAACACACGCCCAAATTAATGGTGATATTCTACTGCTATCTCACACGCTAGTGGGGTAGTGAGTTCAAACTATGACGCACAAGTGTACTTGCCTATGTTTTACAGCCGATGCCTTCCTGATGGTTAGTGATGGGGTTGATGTTTTCACTTCTTCGTATTTCTATGGTGGTTGGTGGTAACGTGGTATGTTGTATTGTGTTAATATGAAGAGGATTGTGTGGAGACAGACACAAACACTTACTCCGATCGAGTGAATTGGACATGCGGATAGGGACGCGCAGCTTTGAGCTTGCATTCGGGAGATAGCGGGTTCGAACCCCACTGTCTTCACCCCTGAGGATGATTTTCCGTGGTTTCCTATTTTCACACCAAGCAAATACTGGGGCTGAACCTTAATTAAAGACACGGCCGCTTCCTGTCCACTCGTAGCCGTTTCCTATCCCATCGTCACTGTAAGACCAATCTGTATCCGTGCAATGAAAAGAAAAACACTCAGTCCTCAAGGCAGAAGAATTAACAAAAATTCCAGACTCGGCTAGGAATCGACACCCGGAACTCTCTGAACAGAAGGCCTCAACGCTTGGCCATTCAGCTAGGAAGTCGGACGACGGTTTTGTGTCCGAATTTCTTGCTCGCAAAATTTCTTGAAAATATCGAAAACCAGCAACACGGTGCAGTCTTATTTGATGGCACTAAAAGGCTACCGCATCGGCCGGGATCAAATCCGAGCAGAAGGCTAATGACTCAACGACTGCGCCTAAGAGGTCGGCGAGTCATTAGTAGCGACATATAGTTTCTGAGACGCCTGTACTTGTCGCGTGGATGTCGACTCCCTAAGGACTCTGTACCCCTCCCTAGACCTCATTTGCGTAACGGCGGTGCAGGGCGAGGTCGCGTGTCATGACGTCACTGGATGGGATGGGGTCGTCCTGGGACTCACCGCTACCTGTTCTCTAGTAATTCTGCACACAAAAACACAACTAGACCCTGTAATTCAATCATGAATATAATGGAACCTGCTATACACCTGCATAACTGTCGATTAGGATGTGATCCCTTTTTAATAGTGAACACTGGTATGTCGATGAAGGGATTGTTTTTCATTAACGATAAATACTTGATATTGTTTCATTTATCTTGGCAAAGTCAGGGATGTACTCCATTCCTTATACTTAACTAGCCTCAACCTAATACACTGTTACTAAAAACTACTACTTTTAAATTATGCAAATTATGTTGGTAATCTATTTTCCTCATTTATTATTAAAATAATGAAAGTAATAGTATGAATAAAATAATCTAACCTAGTGATATTAAGATAGAATCATATCATATATTAAAAAACACACTGCACGTACTAAGAATACAGAGGACCATTAAATTCCAATCACTATAATAATAATTTCGTGTGGCTATTTCTAGCCGAGTGCAGCCCTTGAAAGGCAGACCCTCCGATGAGGGTGGGCAGCATCTGCCATGTATGGGTATAGGTAACTGCGTGTTATTGTGGTGGAGGATAGTGTTATGTGTGGTGTGTGAGTTGCAGGGATGTTGGGGACAGCACAAACACCCAGTCCCCGGGCCACTGGAATTAACCAATGAAGGTTAAAATCCCCGACCCGGCCGGGAATCGAACCCGGGACCCTCTGAACCGAAGGCCAGTACGCTGACCATTCAGCCAACGAGTCGGAATTCCAGTCACTGTAAATGGTGTAATGCTAGAATAACTTAATCTAAGAGAACTAGATTTAGTAAAAGAAGACAAAAAATCAAGATAACGAACTATCGCCTTCAGTATAGAGGATGGCAGGAAAGGTATAAAATATCATAATAAATTAACGTTTATAGAAAATTCATTCGCGGCACTGGCCTTCTGACCCGGACATGGCAGGTTCGATCCTGGCTCAGTCCTGTGGTATTTGAAGACGCTCAGATACGTCAGCCACGTGTCGGTAGGTTTACTGGCACGTAAAAGAGCTTCTGCGGAACTAAATTCCGGCACCTCGATGTCTCTGCAAACCGTAAAAGCAGTTAGTGGTGTAATGGTTCAAGTCCCGTTACAAGATGATATCTGTATTTTTATTATTTTATCTGTATTATTATTATTATTATTATTATTATTATTATTATTATTATTATTATTATTATTATTATTATTATTATTATATCCGTATTATTATTATTTTATCTGTGAGATTACTATTATTTTGTTATAATTATTATCCAATTCCATTATGCAATGCTTATCGCTTGCGTATTTGTAATTGAGTGTATGCATATATACGTATATGTAGATTAACATTAAATACCTGTACAGTGAGAGTTTCGATATATCAGATGTGGATGTGACGTTGTCATATTTTGCACTACTGTCGATTCTGCCAAGTCATTGCTACGTCATGGCTACGTCATCGTGAGCTTTTAGCAATTCGCTCAGAGACTCAGCCGCCCCAGGGGATTTCACCATTACATACAACGGTTTGAGGCGTTGTGGGAGTATGTCATTGTTATTTCTGGAGATTACGTAGCTGTGTCAACCAACGTCTATAGATGGTGGATGCATATTGTAGCGTCAGTCATTAGTTAAACGGAAGCTGAACAGTGAAGAAGTCTACGAGATGAAGAGGCCTCAGTCGGTCAGTCAACGAGTGTGAACGAGAGATGGAGAAGACTCAGTGAGCCATTAATCATTGGTCATTGAGAGAGTGAGGCCAAAGTTGGTCCGTCACTTAGTTGAAGACACGGACGCAAGGGCTTACCATGGAGTCAGAGAGGGATACCACCTGCTATGAGGTAATACCATATTGACTTACAAAGAAGTCAGATGATATGGAGAAGAAGCAGTCACAAGGATTTATCACCAAGTTAGGCGTGACACATCTACAGTAAACACTAGATCAAAGGAATACGTCGTAATTACACTCAAAGTGTTGAAGGTACAGTCAAGTGAATCAGTGAGGGAAATATTTCGTATAAATTGTTAAATGTCCCGTCAAGAAGAATTCAAATTCATGCCTAGTTTCTTTCAGTTGCAATGTCATAATTTCATATTCTCATCTGTTTTATCGCAACAAGACTCACTATTTTTGATATATTATTTAAAGAATATATTTTGTTCTATCCAACGAATTCATAGTTTTATTTCAATGACAGTAAAATATCTTAACCTCAAAATTAATGGGGAAACCGAACGCCAATCTCCTTTTCCCAGAATTTATATGGGATGTTGTCAAAAGTAAGCTTATTACCCCACACCCTAGAGATAGTCAAGATTCTCATTCTATTATTGCTGCACTGAGTGGCAGCTGGCGCCCTTCAAATAACGTATGTGTAAGTAAGCAGGTAACAAGTAAGTGTGAGTACAAGTTCCGATGAGTGTGTATTTTATTTAATGAATGTTAATTTTCATAATTTCCATTTTAAATGCAGATATTCAGATTTTTCAATATAAAAGCAGATTTATATGTTTGTAAAGCTAGTCAGACAGTTAGGAAAGTCTCAGTGGGACGTAAAGTAAATAAATAATAAATTTATTCTCTGTACATTGAGTTCCACCGAGCAAGTTGAACATGCGATTAGGGTCGCTCAGCTGTGAGCTTGCATTGGGGAGATAATGGGTTCGAAACCCACTGTCGGCAGCCCTGAAGATGGTTTTCCGTGGTTTCCCATTTTCACACCAAGCTAATGCTGAGGCTGTACCTTAACTAAGGCCACGGCCGCTTCCTATCCTCTCCTAGCCCTTTCCTATCCCATCGTCGTAAAAATAGCTATCTGTGTCGGTGCGATGTAAAGCAAATTTTAAAAAAGAGTTCCACACTACGTCTTAAATACTGTAAGCAGCAGGTCTAGAACACTCAACGCCATGGAGTGAACTGCATGCGCGGTACGGGCGTGCAGTAATAAACTAGCATTTGGGAATGACAGATTCGAACTCCACCGTCGGAATCCCTGCTTTCCCATTGCCACACTAGGAAAATGTCCGTCTCCATGGCTAAATGGTTAGCATGCTGGCGTTTGTCCACAGGGTGCCGGGTTCAATTCCCTGCCGGGTCAGAGATTTTAACCTTAAATGGTTAAATACCTTTGCTCGGGGACTGACTTTGTGCTGTCATGAACATCCCTGCAACTCACACACCACACAACACTATCCTCACCACAATAACACGCAGTACCTACACATGGCAGATGCCGCCCACCTTCATAGGAGGGTCTGCCTAACAAGGGCTGCACCCGGATAGAAATAGCTACACGAAATTACTAGGAAAATGTGGGGTTGTACCTTAAGGCCATGGCCACTCCCTCCTCAATCCTAGCCTTTTCCTATTCCATCCTCACCGAAAATCTGAAAGTGTTAGTGCGATGTTAAAACCTTAGCAAAGAAAAAAAATATTCTGCACCAAAGGGTTTTAGATCCGATCCCGTGCACCAATAAATCCATTCCCTCTGAATGGACATAAAATTTCTGCCACCCTTGTGAATCTTATAAATATGTACGTGGAATGTTTCTTCCGCCTTTATGGTATTAGACGAATAACATTAAGATCATTTCTAGAAACATATTGGAGATCAACAAACGTTTTCCTACTTTTGAGACCGGCACGCCAATTTCAAGTCACCTTTTGTTTTCCTTCTACATGTGGACAGGTAGAACCAAAACCATTCTTTATTGAATTCCAATGTAAATGCATTTTTCTTCAATTTCGTTTGTTATTTCGCGTTAATGATGTTCTGGATTGTGTGTCATGACTTCACCATAACTTATGTACTCCCTAAACAGTTACCAACTATTCAGTAATTTCTTTGAATTTTTTAAGTTATTGATTGTAAGATCGACATATCCTGATGAAACAAAACCTTGAAATACGCTAAAAGTTTTCTTCTGCTTATATCGCGATTATAGCTATGGGATCTCAGTTTCACGTGGAATCCGAACCATAGGGACGTGACTTCACATTTCGAAAATCCGATTTGCATGGCAGGGATTTAAACCGCAGCCACTGTAGTGAGAAGCCAGTGACGATGCTACTGGGCTATAATGCGCTTATTTTTTTAACGTATATCAAGAGAAACAGTAATTGAATATTCTCAACGAAATCGTATTCGATTTCTTACTAATCACTACTCTCGAAGAAGTGTAAATTCTTTGTTGATTCAAGATCTACATTCTCATTTTGATTATGGCTTACCGGGCGAGTTGGCCGTGCGCGTAGAGGCGCGCGGCTGTGAGCTTGCATCCGGGAGATAGTAGGTTCGAATCCCACTATCGGCAGCCCTGAAGATGGTTTTCCGTGGTTTCCCATTTTCACACCAGGCAAATGCTGGGGCTGTACCTTAATTAAGGCCACGGCCACTTCCTTCCAACTCCTAGGCCTTTCCTATCCCATCGTCGCCATAAGACCTATCTGTGTCGGTGCGACGTAAAGCCCCTAGCAAAAAAAAATGACTATGGCTTTAAGTATGTCTCTTTCGTCAGCTATATTTCATCATTGCAGCACGTGGTCAGATAATCTCCACCACATATTTATTACTATTCTGGGGTGTTTCTCGCAGATGGATGTGATTGGCACGTAACTCGCACGTATTGTTCGCATGCTGACATCAGTGCTTATGTCCCTGTTGGTAACTCGTGTGATGTCACTGTCTGTCCTGTTGAACAAGTAGGTTCCTCCTTGGTACTACTTAGCAATGGATGGTTAGAAGTGTCATTGTGATTGTATGATTAACGGTTTCGTGCAAAGCTGCAACTTCTTGCGAAATAGAGGTAGCTAGGTACGGTCCTGCACGATGTGCAGTCATAAACCTTACGTTAGAGAGAGTACATCCCTCCATAGGATATGAGTCCTGAAGTTTTGATTATTTCACTGGTTGGAGAAGACTAAATTTGTATATATGCATGTAGTATAAGGAGAGATACGCTTCTGTGTTGTAATGGTTAGCGTGATAAGCTGCTATCCCCGGAGGTCCAAGTTCGATTCTGGGCTCTGCCACGAAATTTGAAAAGTGATACGAGGGCTGGAACGGGGCCCGCTCAATCTCGGGAGGTAAAATGAAGAGAGGTGGGTTCGATTCAACCCTCAACCATTCTTGAAGTGTTTTTCCGTGGTTTTCCACTTCTCCTCCAGGCATATGCCGGGATGATACAGAACTTAAGGCCACGGCTGCTTCCGTTCCTCTTCCTTCTCTGTCCCTTCCAATACCCCCCATGCCCCTAAAAGGCCCCTGTTCAGCATAGCTGGTGAGGCCGCCTGGGCGATGTACTGGTCCTCCTTCCCAGTTGAATCCCTCAACCGAAAGTCTCACGCTCCAGGACACTGAACTTGAGGCAGAGTCCAAGGGAAAAAGCGACACTGGACGGTATACAGATTAAGAAAAAAATAAAATATAATGATAATGTTACTTGCTTTACGCCCCACTAACTTTTCTTATTCTTCTTATTCTTCTTTATACGTTTACCCTCCAGGGTTGGATTTCTCTCGGACTCAGAGAGGGATCCCAACTCTACCGTCTCAAGGGCAGTGTCCTGGAGCGTGAGACTTTTGGGTCGGGGGATACAACTGGGGAGAATGACCAGTACTTCGCCCAGGCGGCCTCACCTGCTATGCTGGACAGGGCCTTGTCGGGGGATGGTAAGATTGGAACGGATAGACAAGGAAGAGGGAAGGAAGATGCCGTGGACTTAAGTTAGGTACCATCCCGGCATTTGCCTGGAGGAGAAGTGGGAAACCACGGAAAACCACTTTGAGGCTGGCTGAGGAAAGAATCGAACCCCCCTCTACTCAGTTGACCTCCCGAGGCTGAGTGGACCCCGTTCCAACCATCGTACAACTTTTCAAATTTCGTTGCAGAGCCGGGAATAGAACCCGGGCCTCCGGGGGTGGCAGTTAATCACACTAACCACTACACCACAGAGGCGAACGCCTAATTGTTATACTTTATGTAAGTTAATTCATAAACACTTGATGAACACAGAAACATGTAGTGACAGCCGCTATGCACATAACCAATACAAGCGATGCCCGTTCAAAAAAGTAACGAAACTTTGAAAATAACTCTTCAGGGTTCTTGCCTGTAGCTTAGTTTGCTTTATCTCCTTCGAAGTACTCTCATCCCGTATTTATTCAACGCTCGGAACGCCGCTTCTAGTTATGGAAGGAGTCCTGGTAGGCAGTTCAGAAGATCGCGCACATTTCCGCCTGCGATCCCCACAGTTGACTGAAATCGTCGTCCTTTGAGGATGAATTCTTGTTTGGGGAAATAGAAACAAAAAGTTCTGGCCGAGTGATGTATGGTAAACATAGATAGAGAAACAGTGTTGTCTTCGTATAGAGCCTCCGTGGCTCAGGCGGCGGCGCGCCGGCCACTCACCCCTGGGTTCCGTGGTTGAAATCCCGGTCAATCCATGTGAGATTTGTGCTGGACAAAGCGGAGGTGGGACAGGTTCTTCTTCGGGTACTCCAGTTTTCCCTGTCATCTTTCATTCCAGCAACATTCTCCAGTATCATTTCATTCCAGCTGTTAGTCATTACTCATTGCTCCAGAGGAGTGCTACAGACTTCGGCAGCCGGCACAATTCCTATCCTCGACGCTAGATGGGGCTTCATTCATTCCTTTTCTGACGTGGTTAAATGACTGGTAACAGGATGTGGATGATGTTATTGTTGTTGTCTTCGTGTTCGTCAAATTTTCGTGAATCAACGGTGATGCGTTAGCTGGCGTATTGCCATGTTGGAAGCTCCACAAGACTGGTCTTTTACTTATGGCATTTTCTTTCAAACGTCTCAAGACTTCTATTAAAATGCCATTGGTACACCATTCAACCCTCGGGTGGGAATTCATGATGCACAGCACCGTTGATATTTAAGAAAAAGCCGTCAGTAAGACTTTCACGTTCGACCTGGCCTGCTGCGCTTTCTCAGGTTCGACGAAATTTGTACACATGTCACTTTGTCCCCAAACGAGTTTTCTCAAGTTTTAAGCTGAAGCGCAATACTCCAACATTTCAACAATCGCAACACATACCCGACACACTCGCAAACTGGCATCTGCTGAGCGGTAACTAATTGTTTCCGAAAAGCGCACCAAATTGCTGGTTACGAAGGATACCACTATACAGCGCCACTTTCCGAAAACCTCTAAGACAACAAGTTTGCACAGTATTTTCAAAGTTCAGTTACTTTTTGACCAGGCCACATACATACATACATACATACATACATACATACATACATACATACATACATACATACATACATACATACTGAACCCTTTAGGTCCATATTGAGGGATACCTACCTTCCTTACCTATCAGCAAAGTTCATGAGATCTCTCTCTTGGGTCGTTTCGGGTTCTTCGTCACTTGCTGAGGTAAAGGTAGGGTTCCTTAATTCAAATCTATCTACTGGAATGAAAGGTCTGTTTAAAAGATTCCTATTTATTCCGGAAAATTCTGAAGCATGTCAATGGTATCATAGAAGTCAATTGTTTCCACTGGACACCACAATCATTTTTACATAAACGTCAGAACACTGGTGTGAGACTTTAACGTAACTGCCTGATGGGCATTCTTACTAGAAACCATTATCTCAATTATTAATCATTTAAGAAAGGAAAGTCTAGAAATCCTTAAATTCGGCTTCTATGTGAGACCACATGTAGCATCATAGTGATTCGTTATGGTCCAGCCCTCGTAACACGAACTCTGGACTCTGGGAATAATTAAGGCCGTCCAATCGGTGTGTGCCACACAGTGGTTCTACGGCATGGACCCTTAATTGAATCGATGTGACCTGCGTCTATGTCATGGACCGACATCTAATCTTCTAAGTTACTTTAAAGTCATTGTGGATGATGACCGCAAGGAAATGATGCTACGATGGCATATGGCCCTAATCTAAGTCACTGAGGTTGATGACCCCCTGACCATCCAAGTTTCTAGGCTGAAGGCTAAACACAATTAAGTTACATCGGTTTATGACCAAAGTTCCACTTTACTATCCCCAGCACATTCACTGCTCAATCAATCAAAGTTCAATAATTACAACAATAGCAATGCTCACAAACTTAGTGGCAGAAAAATCCATTTCCTTCGGATATGTCCCCTTAATCGTTACTTTATTTTTTATATTCCCCAGAAACAAACTAAAATTTCCAGAATGCATCTCCATGTTATTCGCTTGATTAAAATTATTTCAAATGCGGTTTCACTGAATTTGATAATTAAATAAATTTAAATGATTTAACGAAATATTAACGAACAACAAATTTTATTTCCGCGGACTCTGGTTTCTTCACAAATTTCTACGCAGCTGTGATGTGAGTTCAATATTGCGATGTTTATCTGGCTGGAAAAGAATTTTACATAATTCATGTCCAGCTATATATATCCTGTCTCGTGATATCACGCTTAAAAATCTAATCTAGTCCTAACCGTTATTAACACTTGGATATCCTAATAATCTACGTACAAACCAAACAACTCGCCATATAATTACGATGTCATATCTCGTCATACCATTATGAATTTTGCACACCCCTCACAGACAAACCGATCATCACGACCATCGCTCTATATTTTGGACAACCCTGAAATTGGGTTACTCTGTTCCTTATACTCAAAGTTCGTGATTTCAAATGTTCATTACGTCCCCAATTACAGTATTTCACAATACTTAGATCATTACCGGCTATGAATTTCAACTAAATCCAGCATTTTAACGTTTCCCCTGGCCGAGAATTACAGTACAATCTCAACTCCACTCCTTTCCCGTTCTCATAGCTGAGGCCTCTCATCCCCCCCAAGCTCGCTTGGCAGTTACACGAAACACCTGGTTTATTCACAGTTGACTGACTTCTCAAAATGCTCCCTTTAAACTCTGCCGACATAATTAAACAAATACGATATTCTAACCAACAAAATGCTCAGATTATGCTTCAAGATGCCCACACTAATTATACGCGTCGCCAATTATTACCGCTATGGATTTCTATGAATTTATTTCCATTCTCAACATTATAAAATATTCCTCGGGCTATCATGTCCCGGCTTCAAATGACAGGACTCTAACCTGATTCGCACATCTCATCTCAACTCATATAAAACATTCCTCGGGCTTCCGTGTCCCGGCTTCAATGACAGGTCCAACCTGATTCACAAAACTAACCTCTGTTTCCCAGCTCCACAATTATCATCGACAAAGAACTGGAATAAAATCCTAACTAGAAATCCCGACGTCTAATATCGCACAATGCATTAATCATGAATAACTTCGCATAAATGATATCGTATTTAATAACTTGATTTTTACGAGAAATGACTGAAACATTCTACTAGATCTTTTTCTTGTCAGTCAGACACAGTTTAAAATGGGTATTAAATAAAAACGTTTCTCTCCGTGACCAAATTCATCACCCTAGGTTCTCACCCGACAGCGCGCTTCCGCTCAATTGAAAATGAGTGACCATGGATTATTATTATTAACGTCAAATTGCAGACAGAAGAATTTTACGTCGAATGAACATCTTAATTTGACATCACAAAATATAGGCAGTACACTCACACGGATGACGATCTACATTGGACGTGATATCACTTCGGAACCCTATGCAGTAACTTTTTACAACATTATACGGCACTCGCAAGACTTCAAACTTTTATCCAAGTGGAAAATAAAACAAATGACTCTTTTAGTCGTACTCTCACATTTACAAAACTTAGTAGGGGTGACCACTGCATCGTATATCCCCATTCAAATACACTTTAAGAAATCACGAGACAAGATATAAGAGGTAGTAAGATGGAAAGTCACCTACCTCATGTCGTCACGCCAGTATTCGTCATAGGGCTCACCTGTGACCCTGGCAGTTTATTTAGCCATTTTTACATTCATGGCTTCACAGTTCATTATTAATTTTCTTCAGGTTTCCTGGAATAAAGCATAAAAAAAGAAAATACCCTTCACTTGTTTGTTGAGTGCACACGATGGACTATAGTTATTTACGCACACGAATTACTTAATCATATTAGAATTTATTCAGTCCTATCTGGTACAATTATTTCACTCAAGAAAACTATCTCCTCATGGAGTCAAGACTTAGCCGCAATGGCTAAAATCTGCAGTTGAACTCAGTCTACTTTCGTTGGTTTGATTTCGCAGAGCAGCTCAACAATTTTTCGTCCGCTTTGTATCACAAATGCCGGAGAAGGAGACTTCGTCATGGCGTCCCTTCATATTTATAGCAGTTACCCCCTCTCTTCGGATCTCTCCCTTTGCCGCCAAGAAAATTTCTATAAATTTTCTGACTTACCTAAACTGCAATTTCAAGAGTTTTGAAAGTGACCACATGCTTGCTACATTTCTGGCGGTAGTGTTCACGGACATTTAAAATTTTTACGGGTTCGATTTGTGAGATGATTGACCTCCTTTGATAGGCACTATATTTTTTTGACTTGGCGTGGTCACGCCATGTACACGCGCTTTGAAATAGTTCATAAAAATGACTTGAGATTCTTCCGCCGTCGACACGTGTGGTTGACGTCACGTACCCCAGAGCGTGGGACCGAAGGTAATCACCCCCTCGTCACGTGTCAAATCCATGCTATCAAGAATCCAACTTTTAGTTTAATTGTTACATTATGCATAATGTTCTTAGGGCACAAAGTCATGGGTTCAATACATACCGCTCATCATTATAGACCGTTATGTCACTCAGCGTTTAGTCTGCAAGCTTCTGTGAATTAACTAAGGGCCACCACAATCCTCTATTTGCAGCTAGCCCTGTGATCCCATTACGTTCCAGACCCCTTATATTTAAATAATTACCGAGCTCGATAGCTGCAGTCGCTTAAGTGCGGTCAGTATCCAGTATTCGCGAGATAGTAGGTTCGAACCCCACTGTCGGCAGCCCTGAATATGGTTTTCCGTGGTTTCCCATTTTCACACCAGGCAAATGCTGGGGTTGTACCTTAATTAAGGCCACGGCCGCTTTCTTCCCACTCCTAGCCCTTTCCTGTCCCATCGTCGCCGTATGACCTATGTGTGTCGGTGCGACGTAAAACAACTAGCAAAAAAAAATTAAATAATTGAAAACTGATTCTAATCACCGTCACCTTGATCTTCCTCTGCTTATCTTACCCTCGATGATCGAGTCCGTTATTTTCCTAGCTAACCTATCCTCCGTCTTTCATCCCACACGACCTTTCATCGAAGCCAGTTTATACATGCATCTTCATTCATCCAGTTCATCACTTAGCCTTTATCTTCGCATTTCGAGCACCACCCTGCCATTGTTCCCACCTGTGTGTATCAGCAATCATTTTCACTACTTTTAAGTCGTTTACTTCCAACTTACGGCTCAGACGACGGGGGACGAAAATGTTAAATAATGGCTATTTTATTTTTTAACAAGAGTTTTTAGGGTAAGAACCGCCGTCCGACACACTCAAAGTTGTTATAACTTAACTGGTAAATTATAATCATATGAGGTCTAGATGATAGTTTATTGTGCTAGTTTAATTCAGAAACTCGTGGATTAAACTGCTTGCCTCACAATACAAACAGCCATTTTGCCCGCGGCAAATTCCAGTTGTACCGAGGGAATCAATACTAGCCCGCGCTTGTATATACAGTACTAGGGTCCAACCATTTCGTTCTACAACAGTATCTTGCTTGCAAAACGATTTATCTCCACATTATTCTATCTGCAAAATTTACAACGAACAGGATAGTCTAATCCTGACTGTCTACCTTCGACAATCTTCTCCATACTGCTTATGAAGTCTGTACTTGGCTCGGTTTAATGCGCTATACACCTTCTTGACACCCATTTCTTACAAAATGTGCAAGGAATACGCATAATTAAATATTGTAAGTTTGTGGAGCACTAATGTGAATAATATAATGTTAATTGATTTTACGTCCCACTAACAACGGTTTTTACAGTTTTCGGAGACGACGATGTGCCGGAATTTAATCCCACAGGAATTTTTACGTGCCATTAAATCTGCCGACACGAGGCTGACGTATTTGACCACCTTCAAATACTTTCGGACTGAGCCAGGATCGAACCTGCCAAGTTGGGGTCAGAAAGTCAGCACTAATGGGCAAGGTGCCTGTGGATTTCTCTAGCCTGCATTGTCACAGGGTGCTTCCTGTCTGCAGTTAACATCACAACTCGATATAGGCCTACTGTAGTTAGTAACTCATATTAAAAGAAAAACCCCTGATTTTTACCTAGTTTTTCTGCTTTTACTTCTTCTTCCTATCCTTTTCCGAGTTATCTAGGGCTGGCAATTTATCCATTTTCAACATGAAAGCCAAGTGAAATTGGCAATTGCCATTTTATGCAGGGTCACCTCGCATGTACACTTTTCACAGAAACAATTATACCTATAGATAATGTTTTCTGGGAGTATACACAGGATGTGTTTTTACATGGGAGGTGAATTATTCTGCGTTAATAATTAAAATTAAGTCTGATAATGTGTTCCTTTTACAAGTTGCTTTATATCACACCGACACAGATAGGCCTTATGGCAACGATGGGGTAGGAAAGTGATAGGAGTGGGAAGGAAGGGGCCGTGGTCTTAATTCAGATACAACCCCAGCATTTCCCTGGTGTGAAATGGGAAACCACCGAAAACTATCTTCAGGGCTGCCGCCAGTTGGATTCGAACCCACTATCTCCCGAATGCATGTTCACAGCTGCGCTCTCCTAAATGCACGGCCAACTCACTGGCTGGTAATATATTAAATGCACTCATTATTTTTCCTTGAGTGACGTACATGCTTTGTCATTCCTTTGATGTATTGACATTTCAAAGAAAGAATAGAAAAAAAGAGTTGGAAAATATCTTACAGCCGAGTTGAGTGGCTCAGACGGTTGAGGCGCTGGCCTTCTGACCCCAACGTGGCAGATTGGATTCTGGCTCAGTCCGGTGGTATATGAAGGTGCTCAAATACGTCAGCGTCATGTCGGTAGATTTACTGGCACGTAAAAGAACTCCTGCGGGACAAAAATTCCGGCACTTCGGCTTCTCCGAAAACCGTAAATGTAGTTAGTGAGACGTAAAGAAAATATTATTATTATTATTATTATTATTATCTTACAGACGTTGAAACAACCTAATTGTCAACTGCACGAGTTATGAAGTAATTTTTTTATGATTAAATTTCAACACTACTACTACTAACCAAACCAAAGACATCTCGGTACAGGCATGAAGGCCCTTGAAGGGCTGGAAGGTAAAGGCTTCCACTATCCGTAACCTCGGCACTTGATGGGGTAGAGTGGCTAGCTCTACGCTCGGCCGCCTTTGCCCCCAGGAATTAACCTGGTACTCATTTTTGGTGTAGGTTGAGTGAAGCTCAGGGCCATGTGCACCTCTGGAAGTGGATATTTCGTTTCTTAAATTTTTCGACTTCCTGATGGGGAATCGAACCCACGTCCTTCCGGGTGAACAGAGCAAGCCTTTAACGCCTCGGCCAGGCAGTCAATACTACTACTACTACTACTACTACTACTACTACTACTACTACTACTACTACTACTTTTTTTGCAATTGGCTTTACATCGCACCGGCACAGATAGGTCTTATGGCGGTAAAGGGATAGGAAAGGCCTAGGATTGGGAAGGAAGCGGCCGTGGCCTTAAGTAAGTTACACACTTGCCTGGTGTGAAAATGGGAAACTACGGAAAGCCATCTTCAGCGCTGCCGACAGTGGGGTTCGAATCCACTATCTCCCGGATGAAAGCTCACACTACTACTACTACTAATAATAATAATAATAATAATAATAATAATAATAATAATAATAATAAGAAGAAGAAGAAGAAGAAGAAGAAGAATAACACTGTTATTGGCTTTACCTTCCACTAACTACTTTTAAGGTTTTCGGAGACGCCGAGGTGCCGGAATTTAGTCCCGTAGGAGTTCTTTTTACGTGCCAGTAAATTTACCGACACGAGGCTGACGTGTTTGAGCACCTTCAAGTACCACCGGACTGAACCAGGATCGAACCTGCCAAGTTGGGGTCAGAAGGCCAGGGCCTCAACCGTCTGAGCCCCTCAGTCCGGCTAATTAAATGTTCTGTGATACAACCGATTTTACTGAAAATTAGAATATTTCAAAAACGATGCCTTGGAAGGAATTCATGTGAAATACTTATTCTGCACGTTTAACTGTACGTGTGGAACTCCTTGAATGATATACGGTTGGCCATTCAAGAACTCAACGTTGATATTCACCATTGTCAGCAAGCAAGCTTGCCGTTTTATGTGACACTTGATATCGTGATCAAGGACCTCCAGTTTTACGTGGAATCCAAATCAGAGGGGCGTGACTTTCAATTCCAAAACTTCCACGTGCATTGAAGGCATTCGAAACGCTGACGCCTCTATGAAAAGCCAGTGACATTTCTACTCGGTTATCACGTCCCATTCACAGCAGCATATTTCTCAGAGGAGCATAAAGAAGGAAACTTCTTTTTTGATACTTATTCAACGTCGCACTAACACATCGAAGAGTTTCGGTGACGGAAGGATAGGAATGGGCTAGGATGGGGAAGATAGCGACCGTGGCCTTAAGTAAGGTACAGCCTGGTGTGCAGAGGTGAATTTCGAACCCACTATCTCCCGAATGCAAGCTCACAGCTGCGCACCCCTAACCGCATGGCCAACTCGCTCGGTAATTAAGGAAACTAATTGCTTTTGAATGTATTGAGAGTAAGGGTCGAATTTAACGATATAGACTAAGTTACATTTTTTTACTTATATTATTTGTGAATGTTTCGTTTTCTTACAGATATTATAATTATTATTATTATTATTATTATTATTATTATTATTATTATTATTATTATTATTATTTCCGGCTCCATGGCTAAATGATTAGCGTGCTTGCCTTTGGTCACAGGGGTCGCGGGTTCGATTCCTGGCAGGGTCGGAAATTTTAACCATAATTGGTTAATTCCGCTGGCATGGGGGCTGGGTGTATGTGTCGTCTTCATCATCATTTCATCCTCATCACGAAGCGTAGGTCGCCTACGGGAGTCAGCTCAAAAGACCTGCACTTGGCGAGCCGACCTTGTCCTCGGACACTCCCGGCACTAAAAGCCATATGCCATTTCTTTTCATTTCTTTATTGCTATTATTATCATTCCTCTTAGGAAATCTGAATACACGGTAGTCATGCTTTCTAATAAAAACCCACCCTAAATTCGCAAGCTATTTACTATTTTGATATGAGAATTTCTGATCTTTTGAGGTAAGATTGTAGGAAGGAATCATTCGGGGTACTAAAAGAAAATTACCATTTGGACGCTTTTGTGGAGTGAGTATTTACAAAAATGGAAGGTTGTTTCAAGGAACACAGGATGACGGAATTTGAACCCATTTACCCTTCGAAACGATGTATATTCTAAGGGCTGTCATGTCTACCGCCTTGAAAGTCTTCACCACGGTGACGAATATGTTAAAAAAAGCCTTATATGGTATGTTCAGTTTCTTGGTGTAGTTCTTATTCTAAGGACAAATGCAAATATCCATTAGGTAGCTATACCTGATGCCACTTAATCCTGATGCTTCTGTGTTGATATCCTCTCTATTATTATAGTGAGATGTAGTACACAGTAGTAATGATATACGGTATCAAGGACTATGTGAGAGATCATATTTTACCCTAAATAAGTCATTTGTTGAACATGTAGCGAGCTTATATCCCCCCCCCCCGCCCCCTCTCACTCTCTCTCTCTCTCTCTCTCTCTCTCTCTCTCTCTCTCTCTCTCTCTGATCAATCAATAAGTCAATTTATCTCGCAAGCTCTCTCCCGTCATAGAACAATCTACTCCAACATTTGACGGGTAAAGAGCCAATTAACATGCTCAATAATCTACTGCAGCAACAAACTCAAAGTCTATGCTGAAATCCTGTGGGGTTTTTTTTCTTGTACGTAATTTACAGATATCTTTCCCCGGTCCATAAAACACAATGAACGCGCTTTCTGAGTTTCGCTGGCGCAATGTAAAATTACAGAACTATATATGCGAAAGGGAAGAATGAATGTTGTAATTTAACTTTTTAAGGTAGATTGAAATAACCTTTGAGGAAAATAATAAAGACGACTTTCTACAGTACAATAGCAGGAACGAAATTTAAGCTGTGTGTTCCCAGTCTGGTAGCAGAGGTATGGTGAACATTACAGACTGTCATTTGTAATCCTCACCATCTCAGTCGACATCAACCCTGCTGAGGGATGCTAAAGGAACGTGGTTAATATGAAGACAGTAACCAATACATTTTTAAACTGGTACAGTATAAGGTACAGCAATATTAGAATGCATATAGTTCTGTTTTCCCGGAGGTGCTCATGGCACTGAGGTTCTCAGCCTACACCAAAAATGAGTACCAGTTTAATTCCTGTCGGCAAAGGCAGCCGGGCGTAGAGCTAACCACTCTACCCCAATCAAGTGCCGAGGTTACGGATAGTGGAAACCTTTACCTTCCATCCCTCCAAGGGCCTTCATGGCCTGTACGGAGATGACTTTGCTATATAGTTCTATTTATTCCGTGCAGTTTCTAATTTCCGGTCAGATTTATGTTCTTGAATAAGTTTGTTCCTGAAGAAACGGGAAAAAAATTCTAGGGCACATACCGACAGTATTGTTTTGGATATCCAAATGCTTTTGTAACAGTATGCAATTCACATTCTCAGCTCGTTCTTGGCTGAGTGGTTTTTTCAAATAAATGAATGGATTTGAGTTTGAAATCATTATTTTCATTGATGAAGGAAGATATGGCCCCTATAGAAGAATGAGGGAATCAAGATGCAATATAAGAATTGGTAGTCTATGGATATTAAGAGACCCAAGAGAGAGAAAATTTTTTTTGCTAGGGCTTTACGTCGCACCGACAGAGATAGGTCTTATGGCGACGATGGGAGAGGAAAGGCCTAGGAGTTGGAAGGAAGCGGCCGTGGCCTTAATTAAGGTACAGCCCCAGCATTTGCCTGGTGTGAAAAATGGGAAACCACGGAAAACCATCTTCAGGGCTGCCGATAGTGGGATTCGAACCTACTATCTCCCGGATGCAAGCTCACAGCAGCGCGCCACTACGCACACGGCCAACTCGCCCGGTGAGAAAAAATGTAGACCTCACGAACTTGGTGTGCAAATTCAATAAATAAATAAATAAATAAATAAATAAATAAATAAATAAATAAATAAATAAATAAATAAATAGTCCGCCTCTGTGGTGTAGTGGTTAGTGTGATTAGCTGCCACCCCCGGAGGCCCGGGTTCGATTCCCGGCTCTGCCACGAAATTTGAAAAGTGGCATGAGGGCTGGAACGGGGTCCACTCAGCCTCGGGAGGTCAACTGAGTAGAGGAGGGTTCGATTCCCACCTCAGCCATCCTGGAAGTGGTTTTCCGTGGTTTCCCACTTCTCCTCCAGGCAAATGCCGGGATGGTACCTAACATGAGGCCACGGCCGCTTCCTTCCCTCTTCCTTGCCTATCCCTTCCAATCTTCCCATCCCTCCACAAGGCCCCTGTTCAGCATAGCAGGTGAGGCCGCCTGGGCGAGGTACTGGTCATTCTCCTCAGTTGTATCCCCGACCAAGAGTCTGAAGCTCCAGGACACTGCCCTTGAGGCGGTAGAGGTGGGATCCCTCGCTGTGTCCGAGGGAAAAGCCGACCCTGGAGGGTAAACAGATGATGATGATGATGATGAAATAAATAAATAAATAAATAAATAAATAAAGAACTTCCACATGTGTGTGGTTTCGAATCCCACTTAACGGCAGCCCTGAAGATGGTTTTCCGTCGTTTCCCATTTTCAAAGTTTCAAGCATAGCAAAGCAGGACCACCACTTCCACAGATCATGCCTATTACACTGCATATCATGTCTTTCATGCTTTCCCAAACATCAGTTTAAGAGTAGGACGCTATATTACTGCGCGGTAACAGTACTGTAGGCCACATGATGGGGATGGTGAGAAAGTGGTTAAACACTGAGATGTGTAGTTTGGTTCAACTTCTGCGTCATAAGGACACGTAAACACCCAAAGCTGTAGTAGAAAACGATCTGGCTTGCTGCGAGCAGACCATTTATGTTTGCTCATTAACACTAAGCCACATTTGCCAACAGCACACCAGAGTTGCTGCTACAGTCCTACTATTGTGAGATACTGGATCATCCTTACCTTGCCACCGAGCGACGTGATTACGTGGTTTGAGTCACGTAACTGTTAGCTTGCGTTCGGGAGATAGTGGGATCCAGACCCACTTTTGGCATCCCTAAAGAGGGTTTTCACATTTTCACACCACGCAAATATTGGGGCTGTATCTTAATTAAAACTAAGATCGCCTCCTTTCCATTTCTAGTCCTATCCAGTCCCATCGGCGCCATATCTCTCGGCGTCGGAGTGACGTAAGACAGATATCAAAACCTCCTCTGACCCGTCACCGACTGAAATCAATCTTTCTCGACCATAGAAGAAGCTTGCAGGCCCGTACGATTGAGATGATATAGGGAAACAGTTATGGGCAACAATGGACCATTCTTGCAGTGCGGGCAATACCGCGCGAGTAGCGCATGCTAAGTGCATGGAGGAAATGTAGGATACAGCCTTCCCCACCGTAGATTGCCACTATGTTTCCAGGACATAAATTTGCAACACGAGCGGTGACATAAAAGAGATAAAGTCTGTGAATTATAATACTGGATTGTAAGGTCATGGCAATTTATAAACAACGAACTCTGTGAAAAATGCATGCGAATAACAAACCTAACAAACATTTCAACAAAACATGAAACATTATGAAAATGATGAAGATATATTCAAACAGGTTTGACGGGTCTTTTACAGACCAAAAAATTGAATGTACAACGGCATGCAATTTAAGCGCTGACGTATTTGCCACATTTAGTTGGGGCAGCTTCGAGACGTCAGGCATCTGTTTGTCGGACGAGTTTTTCAATGTATGGAGTCAGGTTTCTTTCATTTGTTATTCTCACACAGTTTGAGGTGAACGTCTGGCATGGAGAAACGGGTCTGGATCCAGATAATTTAATTCTAAAATACAACTTTTTCGTCCAGGTACGCAGTATTGAATATTGTAAAGATGTTGACGGCCAGTCTGCGCGAGAGCGGAAACCTTCCTTTAGAAACGTTTTGATAGAAGTCGAGAAAATTTGAGCACGATGGACAATAGTTATCCAGGATTCGCCGCTCTTTTTGTAGAGTTGCGCTCCATGCATTCGGTCGGACGAGAGGGAGGGACTGTATGACCACTGTGAGCAAGTCAATGACGTAGCCGTACAGGCAAACGTACAGTGGCCAGCGGGAGGGCGACGTTGCCATTTGTGCAGACCTAAGGGGCCCTCATGTCCTTACGTCAAAAGATCGAATAAACTTTCTATGCCGAGATACTGACATGAAATGCAGTAACGTTTAAATAGATCAGAATGCGGACTGTCTTGAAATAACGCGTATGAAATCCATACCATGTATTATGTGTATATAATCGGTCGAAGTAGCTGAGAGGATAGAGCACCGGCTTTCTGAGTCCAAATTGGCGGGTTCAATCCAAACTCAGTCCTGTGGTAAGAAAACTCCTGTGGCACAAACTTCCAGCACTTTGGCGTCACCGAAAACCATAAAGGGAAGTAAAACAAAATTAATAATGTTATTGTCTTCACGTCCTTCTAACTACTTCTGATGGTTTTGGAGACACCGAGGTGAAGGAATTTTGTCCCACAGGAGTTCTTTTACGTGTCAGAAAATCTACCGACACGAGGCTGATGTATTCGCGCACCTTCAAATACCACTGGACTGAGCCAGGATCGAAACTGCCAAGTAGAGGTCAGGAGGCCAGCGCGCCAACCGTCTGAGGCTCTCAGCCCGGCTAAAAGAATATTACTATTATTAGTCTTAGTATTATTATTAATATCATCATACTTGTATTAATGAACTACGTAATTTTACACTACGAGATATATTATTTTTATTGATTCGTCCTCGTAGGATTCTGTCAGACCAACGCAAACCCTATCCAGACTTACTAATAGTACTGATAATTTATTAATACATTCGTAGATCTGAAATTCGACATCCGTTACAGATTGTCGTAACTGGGAGTGTGGCGTTCTCGGAACTTACCGATAATCATGCCCAAGAGTCATTCGTACACATCCTAGATTTGAAGTAGTCACTCACAGTAACATAGATTATGAGATGAATTGTACACCCTCAAGAAGATGTATCTGATGATCAATAAAGGCTCAATCACCTGAAACGAATCAACTACTGCTACGATAGGAAGATATTCAACGCAGAGAGTGATGACGAACGGCCAAGTGAGGCTTCGATGGGAAAGAATCAAGTTTGTTCACTGTAAAATTATAAAAAAAAAATATGCAACCTAAACCTCATCATGATTTCCCGATGTCACCCTCGGTAGCCAGCCCAAGATTCATCATGTGCAAAATGGACTCCTCTTTACCTAATCAACACTCCATACCTTATAAAAGTAACCTTCATTTCCTGTTTCATACAGTATTCATTTTAAAAATCATTTAGAATGTAGGTTTTATTGTTTAAAATACCTATTGTATTCCCGCAACAATAGTGTTGCACCACAATGCAGAGAGAAAACCGACTTGGTGCACAATAATGTACACGGCGAACGTACTGTAAATCGTTTGATTTTGTAGCCCCTGGCAAGCTGCAGCCCATTTGACGAAACTGTTCATCGGGTTGCCAGGCGCACAGCTTCATATAGCTTAAAGCTGCACGCCTGAAAGACAGCTTGGCCTGTAACTACCCCAGCACATCCGAGGTGTATATAGGACAAATACTTAGTTAGTAAGTCCTACCTTTATCTAACTGTATCATTCATGGTCCGAGTTCACATAAGATGATAATAAAATGAGAGATATGTGTACCAGAAAATATGGAGGCATCAGTAACATGTAAAGTGCATATCCAATAAGTAAATGCACTCACAGTGAGTAGGTAACTTTCGTTGTCATTCAGCATCAAGACCTAAAGATGTAATTGAACTACTGTTTACCATTTCTTCGATTTAAGTATTTTCCGCCAAGCAGTTCCATACCCTTCTTCTTTATCTTCTTCTTCCTCTTCTTTCACTCCCTGGTGAGGTCGCGGGTGCGAACTTCGTTGTACATGTGAATTTGGCCTTGTTACATGACCAAGTGCCCTTTTGACGCCATCCCTATATGGATGGATGTATTTACTATCGCGTGTTTCTGAGTGGATGGTAGTATGATGTGTTGTGCGTGTATGGAAATACAGTATACGGTATGTATTACGACAAACACTCGATTTCCAAGTCGTAGAAATTAACCAGAAGGGATTAAAGTCCTCGACCGGACGATGAATGTAACCTGGCGCCCTTTAAAAAGAAGGCCTCGAGCCAAGGAGCCGGATAGTCAGTTCGATAATAATAATAATAATAATAATAATAATAATAATAATAATAATAATAATAATATTTATATTGGCAGATGCTAGAGTGACACGTGGTCAGTGCGTTGACTCTCAGCTATACTTCTTTGTTTTCTGTGCCAGAGATGCAACCTCTCATATTATCCTCACAAGGCTGAGTGAACCTTGTTTCAACACTCAGACCAGGAGAAAATTCCCTCCATCGACTGGTTGAGAATCGAACCTGAGACTCTGGGGTTTAAAGAATAGCGTAGTGTTGTCATTCCTCCACGGAACCTGCATGATAATTAAGGTAGTGAAATATGTGGAGAAAATATAAATTTGAGAGTTGCTGATAACAAGAATGTATACAGAGGTCAACATTTGAATGGAACAGAGAGAGAGAGAGAAACTTACTCCAAGGTCACTCTAACAGTAGGTGCTACGTCACGCAGGCACGCTAGACTGGCACTTCCCTCAGTAAAGTGCTATATAGGTGAAGAGGTGTAGAACGCCCTGCTGTAAATTTTATAAATAAAGAATCAAGTAAGCCTCCACTAGATATACCATAAACATTTTTCCCCTTTCTGTGATATTTTAAAAGTTTTCCACGGGTAATTCGAAAGAAGATATTAGTTCATCTCTCTCGGTCTCTCTCTCTCCTCCACAAAGAAAATTGTTAGTACAAAAAGTATATCACGGAGCAACCTATTCAGAGCTCTGCTTGCAAGGGGTATTGTAAAACCTTTCTCCAGATCTATGACAAGACATTTCATGAGATGTGTAGTAAAATTTTCCAGTGTAAACAATGTGGAGGTGAGTTAAACAACGCTTGTAACGGGTGACGTCATGAAGAAGAGTGCGGTCTAGCTTCATCAACAACTAGCAAGGAGGTTACGCAACGTATAATCCGTGCACAAAACAGTATTTGACGTCGGCTAAATTGTGAGCGTGCTGGCCTTTGGTCACTGGGGTCCCGGGTTCGATTCCCGGCAAGGCCGGGGATTTTAACTTCGCCTGGTTAATTTCTCCGACTCGGGAGCTGGGTGTTTGTGTTCGTCCTAAATATATAAGTTCAATTCATTAGAAAGTCGATTCATAAATAATCAGAAACGTACAAAATTGTCATTCATAATTAATAATCAGATATAAACAACACTGTAGCTGGCTAAATGGTCGTTAAGACCGAAAGCCAAAATTTAAAATAAGAGAATATTTGACGTGAATTTAAAGGGCTCAAATGTGTTCGAGCAGATAATGATTTCTTTTTAAAACGGAACTCGGTACACCTCTACAAGAGCTTGCTAATTCTTCCTCACCGTCTAAGTTTACTACAAGACCTGTAAAACCAAACCAAACCCCATGGCACCACAGCCCTTGAAGGGCCTTGGCCTACCAAGCGACCGCTGCTCAGCCCGAAGGCCTCCAGAGTACGACGTGTCGTGTGGTCAGCACGACGAATCCTCTCGGCCGTTATTCTTGGCTTTCTAGACAGGGGGCGCTATCTCACCGTCAAGTAGCTCCTCAATTCTAATCACGTAGGCTGAGTGAACCTCGAACCAGCTCTCAGCTCTAGGTAAAAATCGCTGAACTGGCCGGGAATCGAACCCGAGGCCTCCGGGTAAGAGGAAGGTACGCTACCCGTACACCACAGGGCCGGTTACAAGACCTGTCACCGTGCAAATATCTCAAAATAAGAAAAAGAAGAAGAGGAGGAAGAAAATCTCAACGCCTCTTTACCATCAAAGTAGGTTTAGCTTTTACCTACAGATGTAATTGTAGAAAGCCATACTACGTCAAAACAACACCTACCTCCCTTGTCTGAGGTCATGATCACACCAAACTATCGTAATCAGTTAAAGAAATGATTCGAAACACCTACGATTCACTCTTCTCTCCCTACAGAGAGAAACTCTTTAAAGGAAAAACCACCGGGCTGAGTGGCTTAGATGGTTAAAGAGCTGGCTTTCTGAACCCAAATTGACAGGTACGATTCTAGCTCAGTCCGGAGGTATTTAAAGGGGCTCAAATACGTCAGCCCCGTATAGGCAGATTTACCGGCACGTCAAAGAACTCGTGCAGGACAAAGTTCCGGCCCCTCGGCGTCTCAGAAAATCGTAAATATTTAGTGGAACGTAAAACCAATAACATTGTTAGGGGACAACCCGACACAAACTACGGTATTCGTTATGGATACGTTTGTTTTCGTACACGTAATGCTGACACTAAGATTGCTGGCAGCAGTGTTGTCTTAAACGTGTAACCCATAAACCTGCTCTAGGGTTCTTATAATTTTTCTCAGGGCTACCTGACGAGAATAACATTTCGCAAGGTGATCTTAAGAAATATAAATCTATTTCATTCGTTACTTACGCTATTCAACATAATTACAGGTCAGAAACTGCGAATGCAAATAAGAGTCGCAAGTATCGATATTTCATTTCTAAGCTGTTTTCTGCACATCAACTGTGTGCACGAGATCCCAGTGTCATCCACTAGCCTCTGTTACCCTATGTAGACATGAACGTCTGCTACTGTCAAGAGCCACTTAAGATACTGGTCACACCGCGTATGAAGCAGAGATTCTGGAAATAGAGAGGAATTGCGTCATGCGGGTATTATTGAGTAATGGCTCCTCAATAGGGCCTCACATGTAAGCTATCTCTTTGTAGAGCATAGGACCCTCGTCTTCTCCTAATGCATTCCCACCCAACACCTAAACACTCTTTCTGTTCCATTTGACAGACTAAGTAACTATAATGTTGCAGACACCTTAATAACTTCATCCCTTCCTTATGGTGAAAAATCCTCCTGTAGGTGTAGAACCGGTATCAAGCCCAGATGAAAGAGGCGAGGCATCCTATATAGTATAGCGATCTAAACTCAATACTCCTTTGCCAGGTTCATAGAGTTAGTCCACCGAGCTAGGGAGCTGCAGTCGCTTCAGTGCGGCCAGTATGCAGTATTTGGGAGATAGTAGGTTTGAACCTCACTCTCAGCAGCCCTGAAGATAGTTTTCTGTGGTCTCCCACTTTCACACCAGGCAAATACTGGTGCTGTACCTTAATTAAGGCCACGGTCATTTCCTTCTCGCTCCTAACCCTTTCCTGTACCATCGTCTCCATGAGACGGTGCGACGTAAAGTCACTTGTAAAACAAAGTTAGTCACATAAGAGCCCTGTAAACGTAGTAGCCCCTGTGTCCCAGGGTTATTCCCATAGAAGTAATTTATGGGCATTAGCTCATGTGTCCGAATTTATCCCCATAAGAGCAATGCAAACGCAATATTCCCTGTGCCCTTTGGAATTAGCCCCATAAGAGCAATGTATACCTTGTAGCCGTTGTACCCCGGAGTTAACCCCATAAGGGCAACGCATGCTCTGTAGCCCTTGTGCCTACATAGCTAATCCCATAAGACCTATGTATAGAATGCATCTTAATCTTTAGCGCCAACAACCCTGTCCCCGAGTCAGACGGGTTAATATCCGCAAACGACCCAGGGAGTAATGCCCTCGTTTTGCTATTCAGAGAAGGTTGGACAGGACAAACAAGAGAAGAGCTCAGCAAGGAGTAAGCAGAGGTAATGACGAACTCAGCTATAAACTCCATAGTTGCCAACCAATTCTGTAGCCTTACAAAGCAAGATTGTGTTTCATGTCCATAGTGCATAGCCTGATGGAAGATAGAGATTTCAGTCGTCAAATGTAACAACATGCTATGTGATAATAATCAATTATCTCTCTTCCTCAAGAGCTGTGTTCAAGTATATGCTTACATCGCATGGCCAGGTAGCGTTTTTGTCTGTACATGACAGCAGATTCCTGAAGGCGCGTGACGGTGAGTATCCCATATTACAACGAGCCTGCAAAGCAAGCGACTAATGTCTTCATACGCTGTGTCCTCCTAATACTAATTTTCTTACTTCCCACTAGTTTTCCACCTCTAAAAATTCAGGCGGGCCAGCACCCCACACATAGTTAATCTACTATAACGCACTATACTAGAGAGAAGTCCCTTTTCAACGAGCAAGCTCTCCGTACGAGGGTAGATATCATCTTCTCAGTATAGTAAACTGTGTGTTATTATGGTAGAAGATAGTGAGACTGTGCAAACACCACAGTCCTCGAGTCAGAAGTGTTACAATCCGAGCCAGAAAAGCAAATGCCCCGTTTCCCTATTCAGAAGGTAAGGTAAGGATTATTCTGCCCGATGGCAGGTCCGAACCTCCGCAGAGGTGTTCCTGAGCCGGAGTTTACGTGCGGTAGGGTCCTATTCAGAAAAGGTTAGAAAAATAAGAAAGTAATGTGAAACTCAACTAGAGGTCCTGGATAACAAGTTATAAGACCCTGGGGGCACTGGAGTACGACGCGATCGTATGCCAGTGGAGGTAAAGCCAGACTCAGCTGGAACTCCTAGGTTACAAGTTATATGGTCTTGCGAGCATTGCAGTATGACTGGTCCATCTCGGGATAGTAGCTATCTTATGCCCTCTACGCTCTATTAATTGCGCGCGGTAGCCATCTTGTCCCTTAGCCCATAGGCCACCACCCTACTGTACAATACTCCAAGTTACCGATACCTTCCTACTGCGTTAAACCCAAGCAAGATTAAGGCCACCCTAATCTCCCCAATTGAGGAGGTGGCAGAACCCCTACAAAACCTCTACTTTTATCAAACATTCCTTTCTACCAAATTCGTCTGCTTTGTTACTTCTGTTCCTATGTTTTGTTGAGAACCTGGAAGTCATTAACCTGGTTAAGTTTGATACATGAATATTCTCTCCCTCTCTCTCTCTCTCTCTCGTGGGCATGTGTGTTTAATTAGAACGAAATTGGAAATGGTGCAGTAGGTCTTCAAATATGATGGGTCAACTGTTTCCGGCTTTTCAGAGAGTTCAAAATTAATATCCTGATTTCAACCCAGTGCCAGGATCAGGTAGTGAAACCTGAACGAGTGGGAACGAGCAGGAACATGCCGGCATGCGAGAATTATCGAATGACTGTGGATCATTTCTGATGCGGGGAAGGGAGAGAAAACTGGCACATTTGAAAAAAAACCTGTCCTGATTCCACTTTATCTACACAGTTCAAAAAATAGGGAAACATGTTTTTGAACGTATGCCATGCTCTCCAAATCAATACTTCACACCCAGGTATATTACCAACTAAACCTCTGTTCTTTACCGTTGAAGTATACAAAAGAACATCGATGGATTCGCGTTCATTTTAGCTACACAAACGGAAATGTCGAAATAGGGGCGAAAACAAAGCGATAACCGTCCTCCAGGGCGGATTTTTATCACAGTTGGAGAGCTTCATTATGGTGTATGTCATCCACGAGCATTTATCACAAATTGGCACCTACGTTGCATGCTCCGTATATTTCGACGGGGGTCACGTTGCGGTATCAGGTCTCATTCTTCAATGAGAGCCTGTTCAAGGTCTTGGAAAGTCTGTGGTGGAACATGACGCCCACAAATACTTCTGTCAAGCCTATCCCGCACATGTTCGGTGGGATTGAGGTCGGAACTCACCGGTCGCCATTCCATCCCTTGAATGTCCAGTTCTCGCAAGAAAGCTCCGGTGATACGCCCTACATGATCCCTGGCATTGTCGTTCATGAGTACGAATTCAGGGCTGAACACCGTATACAGCAACCAACTCATGCTGTAGCAGTATCTGTTCGATGTACCCCGCAGCGGTAAGATTACCGCGGACGACGACAAGATACGTACTGTCATCAATACTGATGCCACCCCACACCATCACAGAAACTTGTTCGAATCGGTCGCCTTCCTGAACAACATTTTTCATGTACTGCTCACCACAGCGTCTCCAAACACGTTGACGTCCATCACGCTGTATCAGGGGAAATGTGGACTCGTCTATGAACAACACACGTTGCCAGTTGACGTGGGTACGGACAAACAGAAGGCGATCTCTGCGATGTTGCTGCGTTAAACGGGGCACTCGAACAGGACGTCTGAGTCGTAAGGAACCTTCTGTTAACCTGTTTCTTACTGTCTGGTCAGACACCGTGACTCCAGTGACCCTCCTGAGGTCTTCTTGCAGAACTCTGGCAGTTGCTGAACGACGCCGCAACGCACAGATGGTCAAATGTCGGTCATCCTGTGGGGTTGTCATGCGTCCACGACCTTGTCCAACCCTCCTTGTGAACTGGCCTGTCTCACTGTAGCGATTTCCCAAGCGTTGAATAACTGACGGAGAGACATTGAGATCCGCAGCAACACGATGAAAACGTCCGTCCTTTCTGGTTCAAAGTGACGGCCCTTGCGACTTGAACCTCGTTAAGATGTCTCATGGGATGTGCTGGTTTACGTAAAACGTGCTCAAATGACCGCCGTAGTCTGTGTACCTCACAACGACATACGGACCCACCGCTATTCACTTTGTTTTGAGGAGTCACCTGACAGTTCAATGCATGGCTACGCCTACAGATGGAGTATAACGTCGATTTGACATACCCTGAGTAGCTAAGGTCTCAAGGTATGTTGTACGACCATTGGAACCCCATCTGCAAATTAACGTCGACATACCAGACGTTACAAAACATGTTCCCCTAATTTTTTGAACTGTGTAGCTCTAACTTCACATGCGGTAAGCGAGATTTTAGCTCAGTATGCAGTGGTAAAATGCAGATTTCTAACCCCCTTATTCTGGACAGTAGGCCTATGTTCGAAAATCGTTAGGAGTAATCAATTGATGTTTTTAGATATTTGTTTTTCGCTTTCCTTTACGTCGCACCGACGCAGATGTATCTTACGGCAACATCGGATATGGCAGTAATAGCGACCGTGGCCTTAATTAAGGAACATTTTCCGGGTGTGAAATGAGAAACCACGGAAAACCATCTTCAGGGACGCCGACATTGGGGTTCGAACCTTCAATCTCCCGAATGGAACTAAGTAACTGAAAACGCAGAGCCACTCGCTCGATAAATTCACATACATAGGCCTAGTTCATTATATACTGTTACGTCTTTCAGTGCACAGTCCTTTTTTTTAGTGGCTTTACGTCGCACCGACACAGATAGGTTTATGGCGGCGATGGGATAGAAGAGGCCTTGAGTTGAAAGGAAGTGGCCTTGGCCTTAATTAAGGTACAGCTCCAGCATTTGCCAGTGCTCAGTCTGAGCTGCAGTGAATGAACTATTCGCCTCCACAATCCTCTATTAAATTATTAATAATGAATAATTATTACATTTGTTTTGTAAAAATTCTGCGTGAACTGGTTCAGTAATCGCATTTTTGCCCCTTAAGGCAACAATCACAACCATCACACATTAGATGAAACAACAGCAACAATAGTGTTATAAAATAAATTAATTTTGAAATAATGAAAAATATATTTCTTGAAAATACTACTGCAAGAACGAATTTGTTAAATATTCTTACACCACGAAAAGTACAGGCGAATTTCCTGTCATAAGTTTTCAGTGTTATGACTTAAAGTTTCTTTCCTCGTTTGTAATAACTTCAATACACTAGCTTATATAGGTTCAAATGATCACCATTTTATAAAATGGCGTTTGTCATGGCTGTGTATTTACATAGGTTAGAAGGCTGTAAACAATGACACCTTTATTTGCAGTAACGTATCGTGGTAGACGACCAAAGGGTACGAGAATGCTCTTCTCAAATAACGCACTTTCTTTTCTATTTTAGATAATAAAATGTTCCACTTTCTTTGCTGTCACTGCGTTATGCCAGTCTCCGTTGGTAACTTGTGCATTCACGATAAATATCTTTTATCATAAACGACTCATGAAATGATCTGTGTGGAACTAGGAAGACAGTGTTCAGTTTTCGTGCCGACCACGTCATCAGTTTCTCGTAAATTCACCCAAGAAAGAAGTGTGTAGGCATTTACTTGAATTTCTAAGCCAAATGAGTAAGTTATTGACTTGTGAATACTACCCGCTCGACACAGAGGGAACGCTTCGTTCATCGTAGTAGCAGAGTTGAGCTGTGAACACAATCTCTACCGTCTGTGTTCACAACAAACAATTGAAGCAGGGAAATAAAAAAACCCATCAACTCCAGTAAACCTAATTTTACAGGAGAGGGAAAAACTGATAATCTCCCTTATTGATTTTAAATCTAATGCGTTTATGTGCTCACATTTAGTAAAATTATATTCTTTACCAATTAAATCCTTCATTTCTTAAATCCTTCATTTCTTAAGTGTTTATATTATTTAATGCTACAATTATAATAGTGGTGGAGTTAGGGTTTTTTGACTTCCAGAGTGTATGAAATAATGAAACATAAAAAATGTGACAGAAAAGGTAGCAGTATACCATAACTACCGTATGAAACGATAGAATATGAAAGTTCATTATTAAAATTAGCATTGTTACATTTTTAAATTTCAAATAAACTTCAAGACTTTCAGTATAGATATTCTGTTTCAGTTTCATTCTCTTGTTCAGTCTGTAAATCAAGGTTATTACTGTCAGCGAACAGAGTATTGTAATACATCCAACTTTCCTCCGAAGTGAAGTTCATAAAATTTTGTAAGTCCTTTTTCTTTTTTCTATTTTCAGTGGCAAGTGTGAGTTGTACTTTTGTTGAGTGGGAAAAGATGCAGTTGTATTGGGTCTCTGGATGTTAAATCGACTCCATATTGTACTTTTCATAGTTTTACTAACATCGATTTCATATTTGTGGGATGCCGAATATCGTATTACTTTACTTTGTGATATGAGGAATTTCTCGTTTCAATAATGTGTTGCTTTACTCCATCAGGGTATTTAGGAGAGCACTGTTTTTGCACCTAGAAAATTACGAATACTAATACTAACACATTTATTTAAAGCGTATGTTTATATATAACATTTACACATGAGAAGAAAACTCCTATTTCACATCTCAACAGTGATACATTGTTTAATGTTCAACTTTTCAGGTAATACAATATCAAAACAAACATTTGAGGTTACCTAATTGCCCTTTGCTTTAAGCCTTTAAATACTATTTCGCTTCCATTTGCCTTCATTTATTCGTTTCTTTCCACTTATTTGCCTATCGGAAGTTGAATCTTATACCATTTTAACCTTTCAATCTCTGCTCAGTTGGTTAAGTGATGGTGTCGCCGTCTAACTGGAAATAGAGCATGGAAAGCAAGAACTCTCTAATTCCATGGAGTATGAAGTGTTTTGCATTCCACGGATTTTAAAAACACCTCCTGTATGCGGATGAATGACTGAATTAGGGTATTCTTGCCTTCCATCCATGCAGAACACACTAAAAAGCCCCATCCAGCCCATAACTCAATTTCGCCAAAAATTGGTGTTAGTGGGTTTTTGATCTCCCTGCTTCAATTGCTAGAGGAAGAAGGAATGGAAATCTGTTTATTATTAGGCCTGTATTCGTTTAATCTTAATTCACCTATTTTTGAGTGTGTGTGTGTGTGTGTGTGGGGTTGGCTGTATTTTCAGCTGTCTATTGTAGGTAGTCATTGTCACTGGAACTTACATTTTACCTCACTAGGTTTTCAAAATTAGGGTTTACAGTACTCATACACAGCCACTTTTAATTGCGTATGCGGGCTAATATCTGTTGAGCAAATTCTCCTTCGTAATTTTGGGATGTTCATTTTTGAAACCAATGCAATGCTTAACCTTGCTTTTTGCAAATGTTGCAGGTGACCAAATTTTAGTCTTAACTGTAATTCTAGTCTTAATTTCACTGTGTCTATTGTAAGAGAATTTGCAAAGTGCACGAAATCGTCTCTTTCTAAATCTTGTAATTAAATTTTCCAGGATGTCGCAGTATTTATATATTCTTGATTGAGAAACCTTCGAAAGTGAATTGAGACCTGGAAAATAACGAAAATTATATCGGTAAGAGGGGTAGATTATGATGTCTTACTTCAGTTTGTGTTCAGGGGCATGTCTCTCAAGACCGCATATTGCGACCTCTGCCTTAAGGTCGAGTAGTCACTGGGGAATCCATTTCCCACTCATTCCGACTTCTGCTGCTGGTGATTGGGGTGGTGTAGTAGCACTACGCCAGGAGAACCGATCATTATTCTCAGTGGGTAAACCACCCATGGAGGAAATACCTCTCAACAGGAGTCAGAACTAGGAACGTCTTCAAAGTCTCTATCGCATTTTCAATATGAACTGATTAAAGGGAGTTAGGTTGAAAAGTAAGTGATATAAGTAATGATCCTCCACGAAAATATCTTGGTGACGTTCTCCAAGAGAACACACTGCCGGTTGTGGAGAGATGCTCACCCCTACTGTCACAGTAGAATGGCTTACATTATTAATAGTGTAGTTAAATGGACAGACCCTAGTTGAATGTCTCCCTCTTGGGTTAGGTGTAGCAAATATTTCATAGGTCCCATGGTACAATGTGATAGATTTAACTTGCCATTTGCAAGATGGCGGGTCGGTAAGCTAGCGCGGGTTGCGGCGCGAGAACGGCAGGCGCAGGCCAAGATCAATAAGTCAAAAGGGCCGGATGGGTGGGGGACGGCGGCCATCTTGGCTGCTACTTGTACGGCTGCACGGATCAATGATCTTCTTTAGGGTGGCCTCCTAACCTATGTTCATACAGTAAAGTATTCCCCACAGAAATTTTCTTTAAAAAATTAAGAGAAGCGATTTCTTAAAATCGTTTAATTTCAAATCCGCACCAATTCTGTACGCTTCGTATCCTTAATTTTCTCCTTTATTTCATGTCAAGAGGGGGTGGAAATCCCTTACAACCACAAGACTACATCTTTTCTGTTCGGTAATTCACAAAATTTCATGAATTAAGTAACGATTCTTCCGCCAAATTAATTTCCACGCTATTTATTCAATATTTGTTAGCTCATGATTGTCATCTAAGGTACAACTCCTAGTTTGCAGGAATCTATACCACATACCTCTTTTCTGAAGTAGTCGAGGTCTCCAACAATAATTATGTGGATAGAATTACTCTGAAAGTTTAGACCGTTAAATTCAGTGAAGACAAGATGTATGCTCAATTAAAAGGCATTGATAAAATCTTGGAAAGCCCCAGGAGTATATAATAATAATAATAATAATAATAATAATAATAATAATAATAATAATAATAATAATAATAATAATAATAATAATAATAATAATAATTATAATAATAATAATTATAATAATAATAATAATAATAATAATAATAATAATAATAATAATGGCGTATGGTCTCTGGAGAGTTCAAGTTCAGGTGGTTTGTGTTGACTCCCATTGGTATCCTGCGATCTATGAGGGTAGAGTCCTACCTAGGTTGGAATCTAATGTTGACATTGGCTCAAATACTCAGTCCCTCAGTCAGACAAAAGAGCCAATTACGGTTAAAATTCCCAACCCGGCCTGGAATCGAACTAGGGACCCCTTGGACCAAAGGCCAGCACACTGACCAGATAGCCACGGAGCCGGTTGCAAGGAATGTAATAAATCCACAAGGGAACGAATTTTATTTTATTCTTTACTCCGAGAGACTTAAAACAGATCACTTCTACATCCTACGTGCGCCAGGCACCGTCCTTTCAGTTGTACTATCTGGCCTTCCTCGGTCAAATATTATTCTCTTTGGCTTCTTCGATTAGTTCGGACTTTTCTATTTTCTCCTCTGATTAATGTTAAGAAGATCTGGAAATACCATTGTTTTGACCTTTAACACAGCAAGTCTCACCATCGGTAGATTTACTAGCACGTCAAAGTATTCCTAGCAGGACAAAATTTCTGGCAGTTCAGCACCTCCGAAAACCGTAGATTCGCTTCGTAGAAACATTATTTCTTCTTTGGTAACTAACCTAACTAACCCCATGGCACTACAGACCTTGAAAGGCCTCGGCCTACCAAGTGACTGCTGCTCAGTCCGAAGATTACGAGGTATCGTGTGGTCAGTACGTCGAATCCTCTCGGCCGTTATTCTTGGTTTTCTAGACCGGGGCCGCTATCTCCCCGTCAGATAGTTCCTTAATTCTAATCACATAGTCTTAGTGGACGTCGAACGAGCCCTCAGATACAGGTAAAAATGCATGACCTGCCCGGGAGTCGAGTCCGTGGCCTTTGGGTAAGAGGCATGCACGCTACCCCTAAACCATGGAGACATCTTCTTAGGTAATCTGAAAAATGTATGATTCCTCATGAATTTCTTGGCTCTAAATAACTATTCATTATAAGTAAGAGGTTCCTTCTTACCTTTGTAGAAGTGGAGAGTGGGAGAAATATTCGCCACCTTTGTTGAGAATAAAATACAACGCGCTATTCGGGATGTTGCCTGTCATTTTATCTACAGCCTGTTTCTATCACACACATTGCTGCTAAAATACATGACTTTTATAAAACACCAGTGATGGGAAAAGTGCAAGAAGAAACTAACTGGGCTGAAATGAAATGAAATGTCGTATGGCTTTTAGTGCCGGGATATCCCAGGACGGGTTCGGCTCGCCGGGTGAGGGTCTTTCTATTTGAATCCCGTAGGCGACCTGCGCGTCGTGATGAGGATGAAATGATGATGAAGACAACACATACACCCAGCCCCCGTGCCATTGGAATTAACCAATTAAGGTTAAAATCCCCGACCCGGCCGGGAATCGAACCCGGGACCCTCTGAATCGAAGGCCAGTACGCTGACCGTCCAGCCAACGAGTCGAACAGTAACTGGGCTGAATTATAGTTACTTGGGGAATATCTCACTCAGTCACAATTACAAATTACTTTTTATAAAAGTAATCAATAAAATTACAATTACTTCACAACGCCAATCTTAAGGATATTGTTGATTTTTTTCGCGTGGAGCTGGAATTATTCCAAAATTTGCAAAGAAAATTATGTGACTTAATTTTGTGTTTTCAAGCATAGTTTTGTACATTCAAAAGATTTTTTTTTCTATAATTTTTATTTTGGTTAGTGAGCTTGAAATTGTCAGTAATTTACCATTCACTTTAGATAGTTAGTTCTTAAAATTCTCATCGCTAAGCCTCGATATTCTGGGGGAAAGTGCATATTTGCATTTGCTGGAAAGAATCCTCACAGGGGCACTAAAGGAATACCTGCGTTTACTTTTAAGAACCCTCCCAGCAGTGGTGGATATTGTCGGATACGTTTGATGTAATTGGAAGTACTGGAGAGATAAGAAAGTACCTCATCCAGCACTGGTGAAGCTACTGCTTTTGCTGTCGTAGAAATGAAAAAGTTCTCTTCATCACTACTTACTTTTTCTGTTTCTGCTTCCATGCGATTTTTTTTCGAGTTGCTTTACGTCGCACCGACACAGATAGGTCTTATGGCGACGATGGGATAGGGAATGGCTAGGAGTGGAAAGGATACGGGCGTGGCCTTAATTAAGGTACAGCCCCAGTCTTTAGCCTGGTGTGAAAATAAGAAACTACGGAATACCATTTTCGGTGGCATTCCAACCCACTACCTCCCGAATGCAAGATCACAGGTGCGCGCCCTTAACCGCACGGCCAACTCACTCGATCCATACGATGTATATAGATTACTGGAATATAATGATTACAATTTTATTTCAAGACTTGCATTACGAGTAAAAAACACATTTTGTAAAAGTAACGATTACAAGAAAAAGTTACCAAAATAATATTCGTTACAAGTAATGAGATTACTTTTATTCTTTTAGGCCTACATCCCAACTCTGGAGAACGCCTCATATGAGAAATTATAACTCTGTTCACAAAAAGGATGACCGGGCGAGTTGGCCAGATGATCAGGTGCGCGCGGCTGTGAGCTTGCATCCAGGAGATAGTGGGATCGAGCCCCATTGTCGGTAGCCTTGAAGATGGTTTTCCGTGGTTTCCCATTTTCACACCAGGCAAATTCTGGGGCTGTACCTTAATTAAGACCACGGCCGCTTCCTTCCAACTCCTAGCCCTTTCCTATCCCATCGTCGCCATAAGACCTATCTGTGTCGCTGCGCCGTAAAACGTAGGGCAAAAAAATGGATGTTTTCATTAAGTGTTGTCCATTGAGGAAGTAAACAGCGAAAGAGGGAGATGAAGTAGTAGCAGTATTCTATCAGTTGAAATGTCGTATGGCTTTTAGTGCCGGGATATCCCAGGACGGGTTCGGCTCGCCAGGTGCAGGTCTTTCTATTTGACACCCGTAGGTGACCTGCGCGTCGTGATGAGGATGAAATGATGATGAAGACAACACATACACCCAGCCCCCGTGCCATTGGAATTAACCAATTAAGGTTAAAATCACCGACCCGGCCGGGAATCGAACCCGGGACCCTCTGAACCGAAGGCCAGTACGCTGACCGTTCAGCCAACGAGTCGGACATTCTATCAGTTAACGTGATATGACTTAGTTGTCTGTTGTAGTTATTGTTTAGTATTACTGTGGAGCATTAAGTGAAGGTAGAAGTTGAGGTAAGAATAAGTAAATATGATGGAACTAATGTGACGGTTAGTGATGTCGTCACTGGCTTTTCAATAATGCGACAGGAGTTCAAGTCCCGGCCAATACGTATGTGATTTCTGAAATAAAAGTTCACTTCCCTGTAGTTCGGAATCCACGCAAAACTGGAGGTCTCACGGTTATGACCATGATACCACCAGTCACATGAAATTGCAAGCTAGTTTGGAAGTAATGTAAACCCAGTTTTAATTTGGGAACTGTCGGGATATCCTTTTGCCAACCCGCGCTGTTCCTGTTGGGAAAAATCTCCCGAAGACTGTGGGATTTCAGCCTAAAACACGCATGTTACTAGTCGGGTACCTAGATCATGCACTAAGGCTAGATAATGGTATATTGCATGCGCACTATCCTCCTTAACGAGTGGCGCATCAAGCTATCCAGGTCTGCATCACCTAGCGAATTTCGAAGAATGCGTTGTTAACACTTTTCCTCATGTGTTTATGTGATCCTGAGCCTGTTAACCGGAAATGTAGATAGATACGATTGATTCCTCTCTCTCTTATTTGTACTGGCAATACACGCTCTCTAGTCTTCATCTGAACTAGTTTCCTCTTCACGAGTTGAGTTGGTCGTGCAGTTAGGGACGCGTAGCTGTGAGCTTGCATCCGGGAGATAGTGGGTTCGAATCCCACTGTCGGCACTCCTAAGATGGTTTTCCGTGAATTTCACACCAGGCAAATGCTGGGGCTGTACCTTAATTAAGGCCGTGGCCTCTTCCTTCCCACTCCTAGGCCTTTCCTATCCCATCGTCGCCGGAAGACCTATCTGTGTCGTTGCGTCGTAGAGCAAATTGTAAAGTTTCCTCTTTGCTAGCTCTGTTCCCTTTGCTCAGAATAAACTAATCTCTATCGTCGCTATAAGACCTGTCTGGGTCGGTGCGACGTAAAAAGAAAACAACTAATCTCTGTCGTCTTTAGATTCCCGAACAGTATTTTTTACGTTCTATTTTCTATTTTCTTTGTATAGTCACTGCTTTTCCTCCATTAATGACAATATATAAGCTCAACACATTTCGCAAGACTGCACACACAAACACTTCGTGAAGAGGTCACTTTTCTTTTCCTTACTTCAGATTTTAAATGCCCCCAGACTCGCTCAACAGAATTTAGATTGCAGTGGTATGGGGGTAATCACAAAACCTCGTGGCCGAATTCTTGCAACACTGAGCTCACCGCACGTGGAGCAGACATGCAAACGTCACATCACTGCTGCTGGAGAAGGAGACAAATGAACGAAGCTTATGTTGGTGTGGTGAGGGAAACACGGAATGCTCTTCCCATAACATTGACACTAACTTGCTGGCACCAAAGACCAGCCGGTCGTTAATACGGATAGTACGCCCATAAAACCCATATGGAGTACTTGTGTTTCTTATCAGATCCATGGTAGAAATCCCAGTGTCGGAAACTCTTAGAGGTCATTATGATTTAAAATTCTTACTCGTACCGAAACAACGCTTTAATTGTTTCTCCCTGCAAAAGTGCAAGTTACCATTCCAATTTCAAGCTAACAAACGCCTTGATATACACACAATCATACACAAAAATAAAGACGCTTCAGATGTTCCACCAGAAAAAACGACTATTATTTTCAATGATATAGAATATCTTCGTCGATTATTTGTATGATTATTAAAATGATCATTTCACTAATAGTAAATCTACAATATGTTTTAATGATTCAAGACTTTTCTTTCTAAACGTGTAAAATAACATTTTTTGACAAGATATTTTATAATTTCTGTATTTCAATATCTAGATCTGCACACCTGCATACAAGTATTTGATCTTTCAGGTAGAATTCATTCTAATTTAGTATAAGCTAGCAGACGAGCTATCTTGAGATTTTAATTTTCCTCTAGAAGGTATTGTCATTATTGCTGAAAAACGCATATTACATTGATATCTTAGACTACAAGTTACTGAAGACTGTAAATTTGACGTATTCAAGTTCCCGAAAATATCTTGAACATTCATTTATGTCACTTAATCCCCTTCAGAAAATTGTTTGCGATTTGTTTGTGCTGATCAGTTTGTGCACGCAGTGTTTTCTAACACAGACCTTTCTGATTTTATTCTATCTGTGCTCTTCTACAACACATCATTGTTAGTGCGATTTCTTATTTTCACTAAGTGAGAAATATAATAATACTCTCCGAATAGCGATGCCCAGCGACTGGGGAGAAAGTATTCTTTTACTTTGGTATTTGCTGATAAATTCGGTTAGTTGTTTTTATTCAAAATAAAAAAAAGTATTTCAAAACATCACAAGGAATAATTAAACTATAATAACCGAGCACATTACCCGTGCGGTTAGCGGCACACAGCTGTGATCGTGCATTCGGAAGATAGTAGGTTCGAACCCCACAGTCAACAGTCCTGAAAATGGTTGTCCGTTGATTCCCATTTCACACTAGGGAAATTCTGGGGCTGCACCTTCATTAAGGCCACGGCCGCCTCCTTCCCACTCCTAGCGCTTTCGTATCCTATCGTCGCCATAAGACCTATGTCGCTGCGACGTAAAACCAACTATAAAACTATAATAACGAATTAACAGTGTACAGTATACTGTGTGTACAGTATAGGCTATACCATACACCTTTTCTAGGCATTTCCTCAAGAAACTAATGATGATGATGATATAGTAATAATAATAATAATAATAATAATAATAATAATAATAATAATAATAATAATAATAATAATAATAATAATACCTGCATAACGTCCCTTTCATTACTATGGTTTTTAAGATACACAACAGTGATGGAATTTTGCTCCTCAGTAGTTCAACAACGTGGCGGAAGCCTTCCAAGCGGAATGAATGCACTTCAACTCCCTCAAACCACACCGAACTCAGTCAACATCGAACCCTCACTCTTGAGCAGGCTGGGCTGAGCAGCTCAGGCAGTGGAGCGCTTGCCTTCTGAGCCGATGTTGGTGGGTTCTACCCTGGCTCAGAATGGTTGTTATTTGAATGGACTAGAATACGGCCAGTCTCGCATCGGTAGATCGGTCGGCAGGTTAAAGCTCATGTGAGGCGAATTTTCGGTATCTTCACGTCTCTGAAAACCATAAAAGTATTTCGTGAGACGTGAAACCAATCAAAATATTGTCTTGTATACAATAGAACAAGAGCTAAATAATTTATGGAGTTTTAGGGTAATTCCTGAAGCATAGCTACTAGTCTACAAGGAGCATCCGCTTTTACCTTTGTTAGATTTCTTTTTTTCATGCTCCTCTAATGAAAGTATACACATTTTGTGCTATTCTTTCTGGTTTGCTCGATTAGCTCATTAATAGCTTAAGAGGGTTAAGTTCAAGTTCATATCAGTTCTACTCATAACTTTCTTATCCGTATATTTCGCTCTGCATATTTCTTGCCTTACTCGTTTAATACTGCAGGTGCAGATGAGGAATACCATCGCAGCAGCATCCTAGTTGTATGAATGGGGAAAAATCTTTACTTATTTCATTACCGATCATGATTATGTTTTATGGTGCCAAATACATGCGTCATTGGACCTTTCAATTATTATTATTATTATTATTATTATTATTATTATTATTATTATTATTATTATTATTATTATTATTTATAATTTTGCTTTACGTCACGCCGACACAAATAGGTCTTATAGCGACGATGGGATAGGAAAGGCCTAGGAGTGAGAAGGAAGCGGCCGTGGCCTTAATTAAGGTACAGCCCTACATTTTGCCTGGTCTGAAAATGGAATACCACGGAAAACCATCTTCAGGGCTGCCGATAGTGGGATTCGAACATTATTATTATTATTATTATTATTATTATTATTATTATTATTATTATTATTATTATTATTATTGTCATCATCAACGAAAATGCCCTAGGTGGGAACGGGAATCGAAGCAAACACCACCTGTGTAACAGTCGTGCGTTCATTCAGACACCAAGTTGTGGTTTTAATGAAAACGGACTCGAGTTATTCCGTCTTAGGTCAAGCCACTAGTACAAATACGAGCGAGAATGGAGACCAACATAGTCCTGTTACAGCCTGAAGCACTTGCTCAATAAGGAAGGAAAGTTCACACTTCCGCCCGTCCAGGCAGGTGTCCTTCGTGCGTCAGTTGACTTTAGCTTTCTATTAGCAGGTCAATGAGAACTGTTTGTCGTCGTTGTTGCTTCCTTAAGGAGCTAGTTAAATCTTGATCATCCGTCCCATGTACTTGTGCGTAAGTGTATGGGACCTTTTTCCATAACCTCTGTTACTGTATAGCAATAACCCCCACCGTTTCGTGGTGATCCGTAGTCAGCGTGACGATTCCTCTGGGTCGTTATTCTTGGCTTTTTAGACCGGAGCCGCTATCTCACTGTCAGATATCTCCTCAATTATTCTCACGTAGACTTAGTGGACGTCGAACCAGCTATCAGATCTAGGTAAAATTCTCTCACCTGCCCGTGAATAGAACCTGATGCCTCCCAGTAAGAGGCAGATTCACGAGGACGGCCATATACCCATAGGAGAATGTGAAGTTGTGATTATGTACCTTGAAATTTCAAATACATCATCTTTCCATTTATCTGGAGTGTGCTTACGGAAGAATTGGAAAGAATAAAATCTCAAAGAGCAGCTGTTCTCAGCGTCGAGACCCGAATATCTTATCAACAACCAGAACAACTGTACCTCCTGAACGGGCGAGCTGGCCGTGCGGGTAGGGGCGCGCAGCTGTGAGCTTGCATCCGGGAGGTAGTTGGTTCAAACCCCACTGTCGGCAGCCCTGAAGATGGTATTCCATAGTTTCCCATTTTTACACCTGGCAAATGCTGGGGCTTGGCATTACAGCCACGGACGCTTCCTTCCCATTCCTAGGCCTTTCCTATCTCGTCTTCGCCATAAGTCCTGTGCCGGTGCGACGTAAAGCCAATTGTTAAAAATAACAGTCCCTCCTAAGTTGTATTATTATTATTATTATTATTATTATTATTATTATTATTATTATTATTATTATTATAACCATTTTGAGAGTACTGTATTTACTTCAGAGCAGGATAGCAAGAATAGAGGACAGAAACTGCAGGGTTTTGCCAGGGTCGGTTTATTACCAAAAATAGAAAAATCACCAGAAGAGATGTGTTATACCAATCTTCCTCTTCCTGTCATTTTCCCCTATGTATTGGTAGTCCTTGTGGATTTTGCCCGAGTTTTACGGCTGAATGCCATTTCTGACGTCAACCCTCTGTGGAGGGATATATTCACTACTGTGTGTTTCTGTGATGTGTCGTCGTATGGGAGTGTTCTATGTAGACGGAAAGGAGTGTATTACGACGAACACAAACACCCAGTCCCCGAAACCATAGTAATTAAGCTTTCGCAGTTAAAAACACGGTCCGGCCGGTAATCGATCCCGGAGCCCTCTGATCCGGAGGCCAGCAAGCTGATCATTCTACCAAGGAACTGGACAACAGATTTCTTATACCAATAAAGATATTAATTCCAGAATGGTAAATGCAAATTTAAATATAAAAGGGGCAACAGCCCTAGAATATCACTTGTTTCCGTTTTGATGTCCTGTTAAGCAGGACCTAATCCCAACCTACTATTTAGAGTAAATCTCTTAAGAATTCTCTGATAGAACGTGAAGAATCATTTATAATCCAAAAGGTAGAAAATAAATTAATCACAATTTCAGTCTATGCAGGGTTCATTAGATATTCCATCACACAATGGCTGACCCCAACCAATTTTTCAAAAGTAAGGCAATAATTGAATCATTTATTTCGGAAAAGGTCAAGCGCCAAGTTTAAAACAAAACGAACTGGCTAGCATCAGACTAAATATTTTAATAATGGTTTTAATATTTTTTTTCTGAAAGTAGTACCTACAGTACATGTTAATAATTTTCACCTAAAGAAAATTATTTTGCGCTTTGTAACTTTGCTGTAAAATACGTAAAGTTTTTCCACTTTCCTGGTGTCTGCAATAAAGAAGTGGCGCATGGCATATTTCTAGACATTTTTAGGTAAGGTAAGTGTTATTCTGCCCGAAGGCGGGTCCGAACCTCCGCACAGGTGTTCCTGAGCCGGAGTTTGCGTGCGGTGGGGTAGCCAGTTCCTTTCCGCTCCTCCATTCCCTTACCTCCAACCAATAGCGCGTGGCAACCCATCCGACTCCTGACCACGCCCAATGTTGCGTAACTTCGGAGATCTCACGGGATCCGGTGTTTAAACATGGCTACGGCCGTTGGCACATTTTTTTAGGAGTGTGCCGTAAAACCCATATTTGCGAAAAAATAAAATATTTGTATTTATGTTTAGACTATATTGCTAATGCAAAGAAAATTAAAATGATAAAGTCACTACTCTTCATTACAGGAGCCAAACAATCCTCATAAACACCACAGCACAGTGAACCCAAGAGGAGTGCGACAGACTTCGGCAGCCGGCACAATTCCTGTCCTCGCCGTTAGATGGTTCTTCATTCATTCCATTTCTGACCCAGTTCAATGACTGGGAACAGGCTGAAGATTTGTTTTCATTCTATAACCTCTAAATCTGCCTGTTGCCAGGTCTTAAAAGATGCAGTACCTTAGCACAGGCTAGAGCAAAGTGTAACTTCCAGTTCCAGTCTCATCCATGGCTGTGACAATGTGGAAGCTGCTGCGCTGTGGGTGGTGTTGAGTAATTAATGACACTCAGAGCACAACTAATATGTCTGAATGTTATAAAATGTGTTTCTCATATCGTCAATCATGCTGCAATAGCACTTTTTGGTCCAGTGAGGAAAGCAATGGCAAACTACCTTACTCCGCACCTATTTTAGCCCTGTCATTGTTTTTTGCGGTTTCCCAATAACCACATAAATTTTGGTTGTGCTATTTGAGGATACAACCAGCCTCTGAGACAGAACATCCAAATAATTATAACGTATTCCTAACAGCAGGAAAATCCGTGTAAAATTCACAGTTCTGTGACACTAATTAGAAATATAAGTGTTTTTTTTAGAAATTGCTTTACGTCGCAGCAACATTGATATGTTTTATGGCGACGATGGGACGGACAAGGGTTAGGAGTGGGAAGGAAGCAGCCGTGGCCCTAATTAAGGTACAGCCCCAGTATTTTCCTGGTGTGAAAATGGGAAACCACGGAAAACCATCTTCAGGGCTGCCGAGAGTGGGGTGAAATCTAAGTGTAAAATGCTCTTTTTTTACAAGTTGCTTACGTCGCACTGACACATATAGATTTTATGGCTATGATTAGATAGAGTTAGGAGTTGGAAGGAATCGACTGTGGCCTGGAGTGAAAATGGGAAACCACGGGAAACCTTTTCAGTGCTGCCGACTGTGGAGTTCGAACCCACTACCTCCCGAATGCAAGCTGACAGTTGCGTGACCAAACCCGTGCAGCCTCTTGCTCGATTTTTAGGTGGTAAAACCCCTTGTTACTTCAGATGGGATTACCGGAACTAAGTCTGTACCTAACTCTTAGTCTGACGATTATTTGTAACAGATAGAGGCAAGATTTTTCGGTGTTATTTATTTTTTAAAAACTGTTTTAAAAATGAGAAATTCGGTATTATGGATGTCGTTAAATTATGAAGTGAATAACAATATTTTATGTTTGTGTATTTGTGTATATTAAGGTGGATTTTCATGTTTACTCTAGTAACTTCAAAACCAACAGAAAAATTAATGAAAATCATCGCATTTGCAACTTTAAATATAGGCCTAGGTGTAAAGAAGCACAAAACGTATATACACTGACTTAGCAAATGTCATGGGATAGTCACCTAATAGCGTGTGGGGCCTCCTCTGGCCCTGCGAACTGCAGTGAGACGCCGTGGAAGTGAGTCGACAAGTCCCTGGTAGTCCTCTGGACGCAGCTGACACCAAATCGTTTGCAGAGCGACCGCCAATGCTGGTCTGTTCGTGGGTGCAGGATCCATGGCACGGAGCCTGCGTTCTAGGTCATCCCAGATATGCTCGATAGGGTTCATATCGAAGCTCCTGGGTGGCCATGGGAGTCGTTGGACCTCCGCTGCATGTTCCTGGAACCATTCCCGGGCGACGTGGGAGCGATGTGGCGGCGCGTTATCATCTTGAAACACCGCAGAACCGTCTGGGCGCTGGAAGGGCAAAAATGGGTGGAGATGGTCTCCGAGCAGCTCAACATACCGCGTACAATTCAGTCTCTTCCAGAACAACTAGGGTGCCCATTCCATACCCGGAAAATGCACCCCAGACCATAACAGAGACACCAGCGCCCTGGACCACACCTTCGAGGCAGGCGGGATCCACCGCTTCATGTGGTCTTCACCATACATGGTGCCTCCCATCGGCATGGTGCAGTTGAAATTGTGATTCGTCCGACCATATCACATTACGCTATTGTTCCAGTGTCCATCCCTGGTGACTGGCGACAAATGCGCGTCGTTGTGCCCGATGACGTTGGGTTAACAGTGGCACCCGTGTGCGGCGCCGGCTCCCATACCCCATAGAACCCATGTTCCTACGTATTATCCACTGGGAGACGTGTCTAGCACGGCCTGTGTTGAATTGAGCCGTGATTTGTTGCACGGTTGCCCGTCTGTCACTATTGACAATCCGTCTCAGATGTCGCCAGTCATGGTCATCGAGGCTGGCTGGACGGCCGGTCGTTCGTCTGTTGTGGACGGTGACACCCGCATTCAACCATTCACGAAACACCCTGGACACTGTTGATTGTGTGAAGCCGAATTTCCTCACCACTTCCGAAATCGCACTTCCCATCCGTCGGGCACCGACCACCATACCCCTTTCGAACGGTGTCAGCTCACGACGACGTTCCATATTACACCTGTCACATGCACAGCCACTGCTCACAAGGTCTCCTATACAACTGCCGCTGGCACAGGGGGGGGGGTGCGGTGTGCAGACAACACACCTGCGTATCAGTGCTCCGCTACCCCATGACATTGGCTCAGTCAGTGTACTATTAAGCAGTATGGATACCTGGCGAACTCATTATAAAACTACTAGTGTTAATGTTTCAGCATTTTCTGGCTTGATGTTTCTTCCTTTTGTCATTCACAGTTACAGAGTAGTTAGAGAGCGATCCTTCAGCACCAATATTGGAAGAACGGTTCCAAATTAATTCGAATACTGCCCCAGAAAACTCAGGTTGTTCATATTTAATTGATTATAGTTGCTATGTCAGACTCACCAATGGTCTGTCTAGATTATCTTGCTGATCCCTCACCTACTCCTTCAGAATGAAGTACCCTTCCAGGAATTCAGCCTCACAGTTCCTTCAGAAATGGCAATTTCTTCTGGTATACTGTTTTCAGTTCTCCAGAATAAATTCTAGATGACAGCATATCTAGCTTCTCGAGAAAGTTACTTAATCTGACGTGTAGCATATGCAATTTGAGATAGGATGAATCTTCCAAGAAATGTATCCTCTCATTAAAATATTTACTTCTTCCTCATCCATATTTTTCAGGAACTTCAATCTTGAATTTTCTTCTCCCATTTATCCAGAGAACTCCATGATATCCTGATAATATTCATTGAAACACTAAACAGACTTAAGCCATGTATTCCATCTTGTTACAATTGCAATTGGGAACAACTTCACTTTATCTCAGTTATTCCCCTACTTCCTTCTAGCGTAAGATACATACTGAACCCTTAAACGTACCATTCCATCGTTGGTCAGCCACAGCTGCTGCAATAGAGCAATATCTAACTCTTAAATCTTGGGGCGTGGCGGGTATATTTCGATCACGATCCTGACCAAACTATGGGGTTCAGAAGAGAGCCCTACTACTTGAAACCAGGAGCAAATATGTGCTTACTAACTTTTATTGAATTATCAAAATGCATAAAATTATGTTATAAAATCATTCATCAGAAAACAAAATTTTAATTATTTAACATTTAAACGCAGTCACATTGCATTGCGTGAGTATGATCTCTTTTACATTTATCAAAGAACTTTCTTCGGAGGAAAGTAGAAAATATCACAAATTAGTGGACAGCGAAAACTAGAAAAACGAAAATAAAACCTGAAAATCGGGCACCTTTTGATCCAAACGATAAGTGAGAATTAATCCACACGATCCGAGGAAAATCTGACCTTTAACAAGTAAAATTTCAGATTTACATTTAATTAAAGATATCCACCAGTCAAATACCCTGACGGATATGGGAACTCCCGCCGAATGGACCCTTAATCGAACCAAATTTACTATCAGTTGCTTTGGATAGGTTGCGAAATACTACTGGAAAACATGGTGTTCACTACAAGTTAACAGCAGCAGTTATATTTAAAAAATAAAATTCCACCATGTAATTGTCATCTTGTGACACCCTTGAGTTATGGAATAATCCCGATGCTAAAACATGCATCACCCAAACAGCTGTTCAGAAGGAACCAACAACAACTCGATCCGAGAGGATCTTACGTTACGTCGTTCTGAAGGAACAAAACTGCGAAATGCAGGAAACACTTATCCATCATGCATTTAGAAGAAATGCTAAACATTGAAGTTAAAGAAACCAGTGATAAATCACTTGAAAAATATTCTTACAAAATCAACTTTCAGGTTGTAAACGGTTACGTTGAGTTAAATAAACTTACAAGTCCACATGATAAAATAAAAGACGAAAATACCAAAACAATCCAAGGAATTCTTTCATTTTACAAATTATGACTACCCTTGCAGATCCGCCTACTTATGTTTGTCCCAATAAACTAACTACAAAGTTATTGACAGATCAAAGTAATACCTATTATAAAATGAAAGAACAAAAATTGAAAATAAAATATATACCCAGCTGACGAATCGAAACCGCATTCGTAACTCAAGTCTCACAATAATAAGCCAAGTGTCCACGTGGCACTATCAAAGCAATCAGACGTCTGAACGACAAAATAATTAAGTCCGAAAATAAATGAAAGATACTAAAGTTCAATGAACTCAAACGCGCGTGGCAAACAGCAGTAATAATCAATCACCGTTAGCTCAGTATCCAGTGCTGGACAACCCTCATGATACGCCTCTGGTAGTTCCATGCTCTTATGTAAAAATCTTCCAGCTGGTAAGGATTGTGCCGAAACATGACCTTAATATTACTTTGCTACCACTCTTCGCATTACATACACTACTGCAGACACTACCATCGTAAAAACACCTAACCTAAGACTTGACTATATACAGACGACACCCTAATCCTGTCGTCGAGCCTACAGTGTCTACACACCCTAACAGTAACATCTATATACATACACAGCCTCCTAAACCTATCGTTGAGCGTAAATGGGGATGTCTACTCATCAGTATACTCCTATGATACGCGTAACGTCCTAAATCTATTGTCGAGCAGAAACTGGGATTTCTACTCATCCTCTAAAATGTCAGGCGAAATCGTAACTTCAAACATAATTACTGTTATTTGGCTTGAAACCTTGTCGAAACTACAACACACAATGAAACGAATATTTGCCACAGAATGAACGCAAGTCTGGAAATGCAACTAAGTCCCTATCTTGTCAATAAAACGTAAAACTGAAAATTAATAACACGCGGCTATTCAATCCACTACTCAAACACGATCTCGACACACGCAGTGAAGTTTGGAAAAATAATAATAAAAAGTTTCAGCACACGTCTAACATTACGTGAATATCGCCAAAACAGTAATCACCACCATCACAAAAATCCACACTGTAATTCTAGGGTGAGGCCCAAAATCGCCTATCATCTCACTGTTCCAACCTTCATATCCATAAACTATCCAGTGAAGCGAAAATTCAATTAATCTACACAGCCAAACTATCACTGTAATAACGTCCAATATCTCATCCCACAATGTTTCCGATTTAATGATAATCTCGTCTCGTAATATATATGAAATTTACTGAATGGAAATTTGTGAAACAGTTAAATAACACCAACCGTATTTTCAGAATGCCCTTCTATTCTTGAGGTCGCGTACTATAACATTCACTGTGCTGACTTTACATAAATCGTCATTTGGACTTAAATGCCAAGAGCTACAATCTTCTACAGAAATTTTTTCACGGGGAGTCTTGACTTTAAATCATAATGTGCGTCACAAAGCACTCACTTCGACTCTGACCACCATTCAACCGGTCAGCTCTTCCGGATTGCTAACGGAATCTCAATACAGCCTGCCTCAGAAATATCACATTTAATATACAGCCTGTCTCAAAAATTCTTCGCCATCGGCAAATATAGCCTGTCTCAAAATTCATCTTCATCGCCTATCATCACGGCGGCATTACTCATGAAATACAGGCTTCCTATGCCTTCAACATCTACACAACTATTCTCTCAACATATCATTCCGACACAATCCAATTCTTTCTGTTTCAAAACATTTCAAACCTTGATACTCCCATGACGAACAATTTTATACGAATATTTTCATTCGTTTTATTACAACTTTTCTCGGACCTCAAGGACAAAATAACATACGTTGATTTCCCATATCACAAGATACATGGTGTTACAAAAATTAACTTCCCACTAATAAATGTAACTTAATCAGACCTCACTGGATTTCGACACGAACGCAAATCTTACTCAACATTTCGGTTAAATACATGTTTATCATCGAAAATTTATCCTGCTGTAAATATTATTATTATTACTATTATTATTATTATTATTATTATTATTATTATTATTATTATTACACTGACTGACAGTGACAATGCAACACCAAGGAGGAGTGGTTCGAAAGGGATGAAAGTTGGGGAAAAAACAGAGACGGCACGGATGAATAATTGATGTTTATTTCAAACCGATATGCAGGTTACACAATGCGCACGGCATCGACTCAGTAGGATGTAGGACCACCGCGAGCGGCGATGCACGCAGAAACACGTCGAGGTACAGAGTCAATAAGAGTGCGGATGGTGTCCTGAGGGATGCTTCTCCATTCTCTGTCAACCATTTGCCACAGTTGGTCGTCCGTACGAGGCTGGGGCAGAGTTTGCAAACGGCGTCCAATGAGATCCCACACGTGTTCGATTGGTGAGAGATCCGGAGAGTACGCTGGCCACGGAAGCATCTGTACACCTCGTAGAGCCTGTTGGGAGATGCGAGCAGTGTGTGGGCGGGCATTATCCTGCTGAAACAGAGCATTGGGCAGCCCCTGAAGGTACGGGAGTGCCACCGGCCGCAGCACATGCTGCACGTAGCGGTGGGCATTTAACGTGCCTTGAATACGCACTAGAGGTGACGTGGAATCATACGCAATAGCGCCCCAAACCATGATGCCGCGTTGTCTAGCGGTAGGGCGCTCCACAGTTACTGCCGGATTTGACCTTTCTTCACGCCGACGCCACACTCGTCTGCGGTGACTATCACTGACAGAACAGAAGCGTGACTCATCGGAGAACACGACGTTCCGCCATTCCCTCATCCAAGTCGCTCTAGCCCGGCACCATGCCAGGCGTGCACGTCTATGCTGTGGAGGCAATGGTAGTCTTCTGAGAGGACGCCGGGAGTGCAGGCCTCCTTCAACCAATCGACGGGAAATTGTTCTGGTCGATATTGGAACAGCCAGGGTGTCTTGCACATGCTGAAGAATGGCGGTTGACGTGGCGTGCGGGGCTGCCAACGCTTGGCGGCGGATGCGCCGATCCTCGCGTGCTGACGTCACTCGGGCTGCGCCTGGACCCCTCGCACGTGCCACATGTCCCTGCGCCAACCATCTTCGCCACAGGCGCTGCACCGTGGACACATCCCTATGGGTATCGGCTGCGATTTGACGAAGCGACCAACCTGCCCTTCTCAGCCCGATCACCATACCCCTCGTAAAGTCGTCTGTCTGCTGGAAATGCCTCCGTTGACGGCGGCCTGGCATTCTTAGCTATACACGTGTCCTGTGGCACACGACAACACGTTCTACAATGACTGTCGGCTGAGAAATCACGGTACGAAGTGGGCCATTCGCCAACGCCGTGTCCCATTTATCGTTCGCTACGTGCGCAGCACAGCGGCGCATTTCACATCATGAGCATACCTCAGTGACGTCAGTCTACCCTGCAATTGGCATAAAGTTCTGACCACTCCTTCTTGGTGTTGCATTTGCTCTGTCAGTCAGTGTATTATTATTTCGACTAATTTTTCTGAACTCATAGGATATTCGAAATTATTATGTTCGTTGCGACTATATTATCGTTATCACCTTCCTAACTTTACTCAGTTTAACACAATCTCAAAGAATTTTAACACATTATTTAAACTTCGCATTGTACAGTTTTTCAACGTGATTTTTACTATCCTGAAGAGTTTCACACGACGACCAGAAATGTAACACTTTCGCCTGATCATTATTAAATACTAATTCGACACACGCACTGGAAAATTGTATTGGGACAAATTCTATCTACAACATTTTTTTTGCTAGGTAGTTGCTTTACGTCGCACCGACACAGATAGGTCTTATGGCGACGATGGGATAGGAAAGGCCTAGGAGTTGGAAGGAAGCGGCCGTGGCCTTAATTAAGATACAGCCCCAGCATTTGCCTGGTGTGAAAATGGGAAACCACGGAAAACCATCTTCAGGGCTGCCGCAGATCTACAACATTAATACGAAATATAGACAGACCTGTAAGTAGTCATCTTGGAGATACCGGCTACATTTAGCCAGCTGACCTCGGAATTAGCCCGTCATGTTGGCAGAATATATCGTCTTATAGATTACTTAAAATTACACAGATTTTACACTCGCTATTGATTAACAACGCAAATGACGCACTTTCCCCGCTTTACTCGTGCGACGAACTTACCTCTCTGCTGTCGACTGCGACTGTCTCCCAAGACTTTGTCCTCGTTCACCCTAATAATAACAGGTGTTCCAAAGATAACGAAATCAGACCTTCTCTGACTAGCCTCCAAACCCCCTTTGACAATATCAAACACACACAATGTAATAAGATGAAATCAGGTATGTATTTTATGCAGATATCTAGGCCTTCAATTGCCTTCGTGGCTCAGACGGCAGCGCGTCGGCCTCTCACCGCTGGATACCGTGGTTCAAATCCCTGTCACTTCATGTGAGATTTGTGCTGGACAAAGCGGAGGCGGGACAGTATTTTCTCCGGGTACTCCGGTTTTCCCTGTCATCTTTCATTCCAGCAACATTCTCCATTCTCATTTCATAGCATCTATCAGTCATTAATAAATAACTTTCTTAATGTTGTCTCCATTGCTGGAGCATGCAGCTTCCGTGGCCAGCATTACCAGTCCATATGTCATTACGGGTTTAACTGCAGTTCAGTATATTTTTTCCTTTAATTTTAATGGGCAGTTTGCTGTCACATAACACTTCAGTTAGTGTTTCCCTTTAACCACCCAATATTGATGCGATTTGTTTTATCTGCATCAATTTCTCCTCTGTCTGAGAGGGATAACCCCGAGATATGTGAATGTATCCAACATTTTTAGCTGTGTCCTTTTAAGTGCAACGTTAAGCCACCAGAAAAAAAATAAAGCGAAGAAAAACAGAACTTGTTGACGACACAAATAATTCCAGTCCTAATTCAGATTCCGTTCCTTCAATTTTTGTATTTCGACTCGTGACTTCAGCTCTGCTCAACAAACAAGACAGGTGCGTCCCCTGGTGAGTGAATAGCATTGTCACAGATGGCCATGAGTCACGAGTATGAAACGTGAGTGAGGGAGCACTGCGCATTCCACTCGGGACCAAAACTCATAACCTGCTTGGGAGGGGCGCGGATGTTGAAAGGCTTGATTGGACGGGACGACCGCTCGATGATAAACTTTACCAATTCAGACAGACGCTTCTCGTGATTTATGCTCTGCTGAAAGAGAAAATACTACTACAATCTCACATAACTTATTCGTATATTCTATGTTATACTCCTCAAAATAATGCACTCTCCGCAGCTTAAGACATGAGATTAATAGTTACGTGTCAGTTTTATACCTACTTCTTTAATCGGATCCTGATCTGCGATCACAATATTCTTCAGGTCAATAATGAAGAAAATACTCTGACAGATTTTAGTGCGTCCTTCCTTCCTTCCTTCCTTCCTTCCTTCCTTCGTTCCTTCCTTCCTTAATTCCTTCACGAATAACCGACATTTCGTTATACCACTAATATTTTCAGTAAAATACAGCCGAAAATTTAAATCCAAAATACTTGTCTTTATTTTTACATTACCTTGACACTTCTAAATTGAAATTTCATGTACAGAAATAATAATAAATATGTAATCAATGTTCCTTTACTAGCTACAGATTTTAGGAGATCGCTAATTTGCGGGAATATATTTATTTATTTATTTATTTATTTATTTATTTATTTATTTATTTATTTATTTATTTATTCATTTATTGGTGCCTTTTTACAGTGGCGAAGTTAGGGCTCCAGGCCCTCTCTTACACTTAACCACATACTAATCAAAATCTTAAATAAAATACTGAGATACTTAAAATAGTTAAAACTACATAAATTAATAGAACTGGAAAGAAATGTCAATAAATTACCAACTAAATTAATATTAAAACTAATTAATATAAAAAACTCTTAATAATGACTAATCCTCAGCCACGCACACATTCACACTTCAACCATTTAGTCAGCTGTCCTCAGCAGGTAGTCTCTTCAGGTGACCTTAAATCTTGGTAAAGAGCTATTTTCTCTGACCTGAGCTGGCAGGGAATTCCATAATCTGGCGCAGGTCACCAAAAATGATCTATTAATTTTATTTGTGCGCTGCACTGGAATAGAAAAAAAGATCTGGAACGTGTGTTCAAGTTGTGAAATGATGACACAAAGGTGAATTTAGAAGAAATATACAGTGGCTGACTTTCAGCTAACACTCTAAACACCGTCGTTAGAATGTGTAGCTGCCGACGTTTGTCAGACTTCAGCCATGAGAGTATGGGGTGATATGAACATCGTACCCAAAATTGTAAATACATCGCAGGCAGGAATTCAATGCTCGCTGAAGTTTAAGTGTTTCTTCTCTCGTCATGTCAACTAAAACAACGTCACAATAATCAAGAATAGGGAGAACCTGTGTCTGTATTAGTTTGGCCTTTAGCTCAAATGGAAATACATCCCTCTGCCGTTTAAGAGGGTGAAGCGCTCCAAAAATCTTTTCACGGATTTCTTTCGTGTGATCAGACCAATCAAGTGTTTCATTCATAATTACGCCAAGATTTTTAACCGTTTTACTGTAGGGAATAATGTTACCATTCAGTAGGATAGGCGGGACTGCGACATTGTTTGAGTAGTTCAGTAGTTATCGCGTTCCAATTATGACTGCCTGAGAGAATTTCGTTGTACATATATACTGAGTCGTCGGACGTCATTGTTAATATCTTGTATTGTTTCGCCTAAGTCTGAAGTCTTGCAGTGTTGGTAAATTTGAAGATCATCAGCATAGAGGTCGTGTGTTATTTCCTGTCACAGATGGTATGTCATTGATATAAATACAGAAAAGTAAGGGCCCTAGAATACTGCCCTGTGGGGCACCACTTTCATTTTCCATTTAGAGGCCTTGTCGTTTACTGTTACACGTTGTTGACGGTTACTCAAGTGAGAACTGAGAAACTTAAGAGCAACCACGTCGAAATTTAGCAGTTCCATTTCCTTTATGATAGTCTGAATTTCTATAGTGTCAAAGGCGACACTAAAGTCAAGAAGGATAAGTGTAGTGAGCAGTGCTGTTTATTCTGATATGTATATTTAAATGAGCAGCAGAAGTAGCGGTGCCAATAAAATCTCCAACTTAAAATACAAAAAAGTACACAGAATTTAGGCCAACAAAGGTTCTACCACACGAACAAAGTTATCGTAATTGCAACATGCTTCGTATTATTATTTAAAAATTATCTCCTAGTGGTCAGCGTAGCCGAACTCGCGATGTATGGGTATAATGCCTGCCTCTTACCCGGACACCCCGGGTTCGATTCCTGACCAAGTCAGGGATTTTTACCCGAGTCTGAGGGCTGGTTCGAGATCCATTCAGCCTACGCGATTACAACTGAGGAGCTATATGACGATGAGATGGCGTCCCCGGTCTAGAAAATCAAGAATAACGGCCGACAGGATTCATTGTGCTGACCACACGACACCTCATCATCTGCAGATCTTCGAGATGAGCAGCGGTCACTTGGTAGGCCATGCCCCTTCGGGGCTGTTGCGTCGTGGGGTTTGGTTTGGTTTTTAGTGGTCTGCGTCTTGCCCTTCTGTCTTTGGGGCTCTGAGTTCGCTTCCTGATCTGGTCGGAGTATTTTTATCTTAAAGGGTCAATTCCCTTGACTCGAATGATGGGTGTTTGTGCTGTCCCTAGCATTTTTGCAAATCGTACATCACACGCAATACTATCCTGTACCACCCTAGTACGCAGTCTCCCGTGCACGACAGACGCTACCCACGCTCTTGGGAGGGTCTGCTATATGAGGGTATTATTGTTACTATTGTTATTGTTACTATAATTGGCCGGGCGTAGAGCTAACCACTCTACCCCACTAACTGCCGAGGTTACGGATAGTGGGAGCCTTTACTTTCCACCCCTCATACTAGGGCCTTCATGGTCTGCACACAGATTACATTTATTTTCTTTTTTTTTCTGAGGGAGTTTGCTGTGCAGGTCGTATCGGTGTAAGCGTGAATTATAGAGACTGTAGGTTTGAACTCCCCAGTAGTTGATACCATTAAATATTTCTTTCGTTGGTTTCCCATTTTCGCACTAGGAACATTCTGAGGCCGTACTTTAATTACGGACACAGCCGCTACCTTACATCGCATTATCGCTGAAAACGAATATAAACATCACCCTTCACATATCTCCACAACAAAAAGTCAAGATATTGAGCACAGATTAGTACAGAAGTCACCAGATAGTCTTTTGGTCTCAATTATTGCAAAGGGTTTTTGAGAGTTTCTCGTTGAACTACTGACATAAAGGATAATGCGAGATAATACGCCATCTAAATAGAAAAGGAGGTCATCTTTCTCGGCATGAAGCTGCAGTATTAACCCCTCTTCGAAATGTAACAGAGCATGTTGCTTAGGGCAGAAACCTGCTGGATTTTCACGCCTGTATAGGTTTCACCGTTCCATTCAAATGAAGGCTCGGCTTATTTGCTTCTTTGTAGATGCGAGTATTGAAAAACTTACCAAATGATGTCGCGTTCTGTAGCCACTAATTCATATTTTTTCATTCATAACTCCTTATTCAAAATATAGCACACTTCTGCCTTGATTTTATCCTCAACATTTGGTTGCTTGTTTCAGTGATGGATCTCGTTGGAGTCGAAAAGTGCATTCCATAGTAAGGAAGGAATAAAAACCGTAGGAATTTAGGTCGCATAAGCTGAGTTTCTCATAGCATCATTTCATAACTTCTTGCAAATGTATAATCTCATAAAAAGGAATGAGCGTATGATATTGTATGTTCCACCCATTTAATATTGTGTCAAACTTAATTTTAATTATTATAAAAATATATACAGTAATTCTCCTCCAATGTAGATACAAACCCCGTGGATACCCATAACAAACATATCTGTTGTTGTTTTTTCTTGCTATTTGCTTTACGTCGCACCGACACAGATATGTCTTATGGCGACGATGGGATAGGAAAGGCCTAGAAAGTGGAAGGAAGCGGCCGTGGCCTTAATTAAGGTACAGCCCCGGCATTTGCCTGGTGTGAAAATGGGAAACCACGGAAAACCATCTTCAGGGCTGCCGACAGCGGGGCTCGAACCCACTATCTCCCCATTACTGGATACTGGCCACACTTAAGCGACTGCAGGTATCGAGCTCGGTAAACATATCTGCAGGTTCAATTCTTTGTGAGAAAAGTGTCTCTGCTAGGAGTTCATACAATATAGGTCTAATGAGCTCATTATTTTCTGGTCGACTGTACATTTGTTAGCCACGCTTGCGTTATGAGGTTTGCCATATGGATACAGGTGAGGATGCTAGATGTTTATCAAGCGCAAGGAAATGCTGTAAAGAGATAAATTCGTATTCTAGTCTGGAGGTGGTGAAGCGCTTGCCAGACACACTAATAGAGGGGAGCTGCATTTACCTTTCTAACGACATACCAGCCCTCCTAACAATCTTAAATTTCTGTCAGTACATGGAATTGAACCCGGACCTCGGAGGACGGTAGCTAATAGTGCTAACGATTTGGCCGTGCAGTTAGCGGTGCGTGGCTGTGAGCTTGCATCCGGGAGACAGTGGGTTCGAATCCCACTGTCGGCAGTCCTGAAGATGGTTTTCCGTGGTTTCCCATTTTCACACCAGGCAAATGCTGGGGCTGTATCTTAATTAAGGCCACGGCCGCTTCCTTCCAACTCCTAGGCCATTCCTATCCCATCGTCGCCGTAAGACCTATCTGTGTCGGTGCGACGTAAAGCCACTAGCAAGAATAGTGCTAACCGTTACACTACGGAGGTGGACTTCTCGTATGACGACCATAAACATGGGACTACAAGTTCTGTATGGAATCTGATCAACAAAGATGTGAATTATCCTTTTATAAATCCTATATACATTGGCTAAAATACGAACCGCGCTCGGCTTGATAGAGGAACACTGATTATGTCTCTCAGATATGATGTCCTTCATTGAGAGTAATGATAAAGACGATTGTTGTTTTAAGGGGCCAAGCACTGATGTTACCGGCCTCTCATTGATACTGTGCTCCAGTAGCTTGCATACTTTACAAAATAAAGAATAAGCCTATTGAAATGGAAGCTGTAATTTCGAAGCACGGTGTATAACACTCCTACTAATAATGTTATCCCAATTTTGGGAGAAATTAATTTAATAACAGATATACTCTAATTGAAGGTAGTTGAAGTTGCCGCTTTGTCCGACAAAAAATACGAGGCTCACAGATTCAGTGGCGTGCATTGAACCCCATCTACCCAGCACTGCTGGGGTAAATAACTTTGTATTAACATTTTCTTATTATTCCTTAGAACGCTTTTTATAAAGTTTTAAAAAGCTGCGAACATCTAAGCCAAGCCAAGTACAGCTGTCTCGACAATACGCTCGCACTACCGCAGTTCAGCTTCTCCAGCGAGCTGGGTTTCCTTGCCAGCGTGAAAGAGGGCAAGCCCAGCGAAATTTAAAGGGGCCCACAGACGTGCAATATTATTGCGCAAAATGGATTGTACAATATATTGTTAGCTGCCCACAGACGTACAATATTATTGCACAACAATCGGAGTTGTGCAATAAATAGAATCGTGTGGAGATAATATTGATGGTTGTGCAATATATTGTGCAAAGCGGTCATAGACGTACAATATGCGTGGCAATATATAGTCAGTCCATGGCGGTATTTTGTTTGGTGAACACTCTTTTCTGTATCACGAAGCCAATTCATTTCCTTCCGGAAGTTTGTACGCAGAGAACTGATTTTTAAAAATAACTTCTTGCTTGTCGGCGCTCGGGTATTTTTCGCGATATTTCTCAGTAGGTAAGCACCTCGTTCTGTTCACCTTTTTTAACGCGATTACTGTAATCTTTGCTCTTTACGTCCTATAGAGCCGGAAGGCCATGGTACACTTCGATAAATTCCAAAATAAACTTTTTCACCACCTGTTTGTCTGCCATCACGATACGTTCTCCCTCACATGTAGATACCAACTGGCGGGAGGACGGGATATTGCACAATACTGCCAACACACGGCACAGTATTTTGCGATTTGCGCAATATATTTCAAACTTTTTTGATTTCGTACAATATATTGCACAACCCTTCAATATTAAATACACACTATCAATTATACTGCACAAACGCCGATATTGCGCAATAATATTGCACGTCTATATGCCCCTTTAGTCACTTGGTTGACGCATGCACTTGAAGCGTCCTTGTCCTGGGAGCGGGGCGGAGCTGTGGGCCCTCCTCAGACAGCAATTTACGGCGACAGACCAGCTATCTTAGGCAAGGCATGTTAGTTTTAATATTTGACACACAATGTGTTCAACGCCACACGCTAGAGACTACATGAAAAATATCAAGATAACAGTATACCCACTTGCACATTGTCTTGCTAATAAAATAGAGCCAGTTTATGAAATCAGTTGTAATATAGAATAATATACAGTATTTTATTTTTGGATTTAAGAATGTATAAAGTTGTTTCGAGCAATTCATTGATGGCACGTGTAGAATATGTTTTCCGATAGCCGCAGAAAAATATTTATGTTGCCCGGCATGAACAAAGAGTTCAGCGTGAAGTAAAAGAACTTTGTATTTGGTTGTCTGCGATGGTGGAATATAGTGAATTTTTGTAGCGTTCCTCTTGTATTATACGTGAAGGTTTTGCGAGTTATGTGGCATTCTTCTTGAATATAACGTGTGTTATACGTCGTGACGAATATTTTCCCTCGTTTGTCTTTGATGCGCGTACACTCAGTAAGCGAGTGAAACTATAAAACTTCGGCGACGGTAAAATACCAGTTAAATTTTTCTGATTCAGTTTAGGTTAGGCTTTTTAAGTTTAAAACAAGTAGTCACAGTGTATTTTTGTGAAAACCACGACTGTACTATCACGAAGCGTCACTGGGTTAAACTGTAAGTACATGTTTAAAATCTGCTTTAGATGAAGTTATGATGGTGTCGTCACTGCTGTGAATATCAATTTGAAAGTATGTGTGAGTGTGTGGTTGAAATTATTCTGGAAAATCCTTTCTCAGGTAGACCTCTCCACGAAAAATGCAGCCTTATAAAATTGTAATGTACCGAGCTCGATAGCTGCTGTCGCTTAAGTGCGGCCAGTATCCAGTATTCGAGAGATAGTAGGTTCGAACCCCACTGTCGGCAGTCCTGAAAATGGTTTTCCGTGGTTTCCCATTTTCACACCAGGCAAATGCTGGGGCTGTACCTTAATTAAGGGCACGGCCGCTTCCTTCCCACTCCTAGCCCTTTCCTGTCCCATCGTCGCCGTAAGACCTATCTGTGTCGGTGCGACGTAAAACAACTAGCAAAAAAGAAAAAATGTAATGTCGTCACCATAAGACCTATCTGTGTCGGTGCGACGTAAAGCCACTAGCAAAAAAACATTGTAATGTTGACTTTACAGAGTGTAGTGGGGGCTGCGATTGCTTATTTCAATATTTTTGCAGCTGGGGTAACGAAAGTGTTCACCGCATGCCACTGTTCAGATCCATATATATAGAGGAATATGCACTTTGGTTTCCCGATTATGTCTAGCAAGTGGATTTGTACATACTATTATTATTATTATTATTATTATTATTATTATTATTATTATTATGTCCGACTCGTTGGCTGAACGGTCAGCGTACTGGCCTTCGGTTCAGAGGGTCCCGGGTTCGATTCCCGGCCGGGTCGGGGATTTTAACCTTAATTGGTTAATTCCAATGGTCCGGGGGCTGGGTGTTTGTGCTGTCCCCAACATCCCTGCAACTCACACACCACACATAACACTATCCTCCACCACAATAACACGCAGTTACCTACAAATGGCAGATGCCGCCCACCCTCATCGGAGGGTCTGCCTTACAAGGGCTGCACTCGGCTAGAAATAGCCCCACGAAATTATTATTATTATTATTATTATTATTATTTCGTATGGATATTGCCAGCTTGGATCGGCCCTTGTAAGGCAGATCCCTCGAACGAGTGTGGATGGCATCCTGCATGTAGAGGAATTGTTTTCTATAATGGTGGAAGATAGTGTTGTGCGTGGTGTATGAGTTGCAGGGATGTTGAGAACTGCTGAGACACCCAGTCCCCGAGACGAACGAATTAGCCATTTAAGATTAAAATCCCCAACCCAACTGGGAATCGAACCCGGAACCCCCTGAACCAAAGGCTGCTGCACTGGCCATTCAGCCAAGGAGCCAGATAGACAGTTGATCTGCTGTTGGCATTCTGACGACCCTTGAGAATAGGGCTGGTAAAGGGGGCTTGAGCCGCTGGTACTACTACTACTGCTATTGAAATCTTTTGGAATGTGTCCTGAAGGATCATTAATCTTTGGTAAGGTTACATAAACAGTAGAAATGCATCTATGTTACAGTATAATACATGTATGCGTACTGTAAAACCTTCTAGAACTCCTGCCGTGTATGCAAACCGCCGTACAGAAACTGAGCCAACGAGCCTTGCTACTCTACTGTACATGGAAAATAAATTGCTATCGTCTGAGGGTCTAAAAAGCTAATTTGTATGTTGTCCGACTCGTTGGCTGAATGATCAGCATACTGACTTTCGGTTTAGAGGGTCTCGGGTTTGATTCCCGGCCGGGTGGGAGATTTTAATCTTACAGTAATTGGTTAATTCCAGTGCTCGGGGGCTGGGTGTGTGTGGCGTATTCAACATTAAAAATCATCCTAGGTAGGGCCCTGATCTTCACAGACATGCAGGTCGCCTAATAGGCCATCTACTAGAAAAAATACCTGCACCAGGCTTATCCGGAGGCCATACGCTATTATTATTATGTGTATGTTGTGCTACTGTAGAAATATGACAAACTATAATTATGAAGGATGTTTAGAACAAACTATATACTGCGATGACCATCTATAATATTTATAGAAATAATTCGTAGATCTTAGGATTAGAATCGTGAACATCTCACACTGATCCGTGTCCCCTCAAATTAGCTACGAGAATTCAACCGTTTTTAATAGTTTTTTTCGACCGTTACTTTCCCACACTTATAGTTAGAATATTTTCTACAATTAACAACTTTCTGAACCTTTAATTTGCTTTGCAAAATGAGAACTTGTCGTTGCAATGCCTTAAGAAGAAAGGCTTGTGTTACCCTCTACTCCTGACAGTGTTACGGTGAGTGAGGTGGTCAGAGGACGTTGGAGTTAACAATGAACGCTTAACAATAAGAATTTGCATCACACACATTGCTATCTTCCGTTTGAAATCTTGCTGGATGCAGATTCCTTTCTGTTGTGTCTCGTAGCGTGTGAATATTGTCAGATTCACTTCTCCATTAGTAAAACTGTTCCTACGTAGAGCACACCCACACCTCACTGGCTGAATGCCAACGCTCTTTTTCCTGGCCTTGTGCCATGTCTAGAACTTCACAACCTATGGTAAGCAGCCTTACCGGTAGCAGCTCGGCGTGTGATGTCATCAGATGAGCAAGAAGAAGACACGATGACTGCTCAATCACTTCTTTATCCGCACGATCTTTCCTGGGTGTGAAGAAAACCTGGTCTGCATTTAAATTATATCATTAGCATGATCACGTGAAGACCTATCATAAAACTGGTTTCTTGGATATCCTTAATCGCTCCTTCTTCTGGAATTTGTCAGAACATAGGAACGTACTCATAGAACGAATAGTGTGTGTACGCCGGTGAAGTGTGGTTGTAGGCTTGCATCTTCGAGATGACAGATTCGAAACCTACCATCGGCAGCCCCGAAGATGATATTCTCTTGTTTTCCTCTCTCACACCAGGCAAACATATCTTGATTAAAGCCTCGGTCAGGGGCGTATATAAGGGGGGGGGGGCAGGGGGCCAGGCCCCACCCCCGAAAAAATGTATAAGCCTTGAAGAACCGGACCAAAATGATGGGAATTTTCGATCGTTGTTGAGATTCCGAGCCAACAGTTAGCAGTTTATGTGCCATACCTGGACGATTTTTGTAACTCACTAAAATAATGCTTTGAATCTCACAAGGAAATAGTTGCATCCTTACAAAACATCCTTCCACAATTGTGTATCGTAACAGATTTCGGTTCATTGGAGGCTGCTTTTAGTTTCTACGAAGGAAATCTGTCACATAAAGAGATTGTGCAAAGTGAGTTTATGTTGTGGAAAGAAAAGTGGAGTCAGGAAAATCCTTCAAATCTTCCCAAAATGGCTGTAAATTCTCTAGAAAAATGTGACAAGACTTTCTTCCCCAACATTTATACCCTTGTCAAATTACTCGCCGTTCTTCCTGTTTCTATCGCAAACGTAGAAAGAACTTTCTCTAGCCTAAGGAGACCGAAGACTTACTTAAGGAACAGCACATCTGAAAGTAGGCTTAACAGACTTGCTTTACTCTCTATCCACAGAGACATTATAGTTAGTGATGAAGAAGTTCTTGATAAGTTTGCAAGTGTACCAAGAAACCTGGACTTCGTTTTGTAACCATTGGTGTACTGTATGTATGTATGTATGTATGTATGTATGTATGTATGTATGTATGTATGTATGTATCAGCCCAAATCAATGTTTCCTTTTTCCTTTCTAAAGTGTTTGAAATCGTCTGACCTCTTAAAAATTACTTAATCTAAACTTACATCAATCTTGCCCCCCCCCCCAAATATATTCTATATTCGCCACTGGCCTCGGTAACTACCTTCCCAGTCCTAGTCCTTCAATAACCCAACGTCGCCCAAGTGTTGGTGTGATCTTCAACGGCCGAAAAAGAAAATAAGAACATCATCTCACCTGAGTTTATAATCGTCCTTACGGAAATATTGTCTCAATGGACTGGACGCTAACTTGAATGTTTGATGTTCATCCTTCGAACCCTGAGTACGGAATCTGCGAGTAACCACCTTCGTGGGATTTTTCCATTGACTCTGTCAAAATGTCAGAATTGTATCATGTCCCCGGAAACATCTTCATTCTTACACACGACTTCATAGATAATACATAACACACTGTGCAAATGAAGTCCACTCTGTTGGAGTGTCTGCTTTTAAAAAGTGCGTAGCCCGGAAAAAAACATTAACACAATATTACGAAAAGAAGAAGTAGGCTATATTACTAGAAAGACGTTATTTCCTTTCAATATTAGAACACTGTACAATCTTCTAGTGATATCAAGAAAGATATTTGTATTATGTATTCAAGCAGAGTTCTAAAAGCAAAAAGGATTAGGTTGGTGTACGGGTAATGAAGGAAAAACACAATTTGATGGGTATGTTTGCATGTGGAGTAATTTACTGTCATGTGTGCATTGATTTATTCGGAGTGTTGTGATCTTCTGTTTACTCGTAAATTGAAAAGGTGACGGGGATAATTCAGCGGAGTTGTGTCCGATCGTTACGTAGGCCTTACATCTATCGGTCGTCCCAGTCTACCTTTTCCTCTTAAGAATATGTGTTCAATTCTTCAGTACTAATTTTGAATTAATCGGAGGTTGGATTCGAACAGTCATAAAAATATTACGGATTAGAGTTCACCGGACATTCCAAACATGTTGGTGTTACGGAAAGGATGAAGAACTATCTGTACTAGTTTCATAGACAAATTTATGAACACATATCAAGAACAATCATATGAATACTTATTGTAGTACACATCGCTGAAGGATAACCAGGTTGCCCAGAAGGGCCTACCTTAGCTTCTGCTTTCTCCGTTCTATATTGGCCTCCCTTGGTGAACTTTAAAAAAGATCCAGCTCAGCGTTATTTATTCATCCGAGGCTTAAGAATTATTGCTTACCCTCATCCCGCTTGTTATATTGTTCTCCTTCATCCTCCGAGTGATAGTTACATCACAGCTTCATTCTCATTTTGATTTGGCAGGTTCGATCCTGGCTCAGCCCGGTGGTATTTCAAGGTGTTCAAATACGTCAGCCCCATGTCGGTAGATTTACCGGCATATAAAAGAAATCCGGCGGAAAAAAATTCCAGCATCTCGTTGTCTATGAAAACCGTAATAGTAGATAGTGGGACGTAAAACCAAAAGCATAATTATAATAACTCATTTATCCGTTTTCCCTGATGAGTAGGAGCTGATGACCGCACAATTGTTCAACCTTTAAAATAATCTACGACACTAGTCAACCATCATAATTGCCACGTTCTAAACAGTGCTTTTCTATGAACGATGCCCACTGCCAATGGAACCAATATTTGCTGAGATACATGGAAGTTTGTGAAAAATAGGATAATCTCCAATATATTGTGTGGTAAATACTCATGAATAATAAGTCTGTCTATCGGAAGTTAAATTTTGTACAACTTTTACACGTAAACTAGGCCAAACTCCATGGTGCAACAGCCTTGATGGGCCTTGGCCTACCAAGTGACCACTGCTCGGCCCGAAGACCTGGAGATCACTAGGTGATGCGTGGTTAGTGCGACGAATTCTCTCGGCCGACATTCTTGGCTTCCTAGACAGAGCTAGATCTGGGCCGCCAACTGATCATCAGATAGGTCCTCAACTGTAATCACGCAGGCCGAGTGGATCTCAAACCTGTCCTCAGATCCAAATAAAAGCCCCTGGCATGGCCTTGAATCGAACCCAGAGCCCTGTGTATGAGACAGGCTCACTACTTCTAGACAGCGGGGCCGGACTACCTTCTATACAGCTAACATTTCCTGTTTTGCTCCCATTCATTCTGCCAAGCAACGCTATACAAATCAAATACACCGAGCGAGTTGGCCGCGTGGTTTGCACCACGTAGCTGTGAGCTTGAATTCGTGAGGTGGTAGGCTCGAATCCCACCGTCGGCAGCCCCGAAGATGTTTCTCCGTGGTTTCTAATATATAGCCTAGCGTACAACCCGGCAATACTTGGAACTTAGATACAAAGCTTCGACAAAATTTTGTTACGCCGAACTGAACCCACATTCGATCGGTGCCCCGCGAGCGAACTTCTGAACTCTTTGCCCGCTTTTCTCTGGATGCGAGGTGGTATTCTTAAGGTTAAAGTGTGAGATAAAACTATGTGCAGGGGAATTCTAGATACCTCCATTTTAATATCGGCAAGTTTCAGTAAGGGTTGATCTGCAGATCTTGCGTTCCAGCAATTCCAACAGAACGATAAAAAGAACTTTCAAATTTTATAGATATCGTCTCCATATCGTGTATAATATCAACCGTCTCAAAATCGCGAAAAAATGACGAATGTACGGATAGACACTACATTCTTATTTTACGTGCAGTATTCGTAAGGGATAATGTCAAAGTGCTATATTAATTTAAATATTTTCTGAGAAAAAAAAATGAAATGTCGTATGGCTTTTGTATGTATGTTTAGTCCTCAGTCCGAAGGCTGGTTGGATCCTCAACAGTTCCGCCATCAGCTGTCATAGATGGCCTAGGCATCACTGAAGAGGCGTACTAGGGAAATGAGGAGTGAGGTAGTTTCCCGTTGCTTTCCTCACCGAGCCAGAAGTTGCTATTACATATCAGTCTGCCAAGCCCACTGAAATGCATGCACCAACTGACCCTATGAGCAATATTTTCACACCATTCATAGCAGGGACTGGCTGCAGAAGGAATGGCTTTTAGTGCCGGGATATCCCAGGACGGGTTCGGCTCGCCAGGTGCAGGTCTTTCTATTTGACTCCCGTAGGAGACCTGTGCGTCGTGATGAGGATGAAATGATGATGATGACAACACATACACCCAGCCCCCGTGCCATTGGAATTAACCAATTAAGGTTAACATCTCCGACACGGCCGAGAATCGAACCCGGGACCCTCTGAACCGAAGGCCAGTATGCTGACCGTTCAGCCAACGAGTCGGACATTTTCTGAGAAATCAGTTAACACATCTGCAGCAGGAACACGAACAAGAGGTCTTGCAACATCTAGAACACACTTACGCAGTCTGTGAACATAAACACCTCGAATGGACTATGAGAGGGACGAATTAATTTCCTCCATGCGTATGAAAACTCCATTGTGGCAGCATTCCTTCGATATTACCTCGTTGTTTGCTAACGCTCTTCTCATCAATGCCTGTCTTAATCTTCGACGATTTCTTGCTACGAATCGCTAGTCTGATTGTTCGAGCATTTTCTTTTTTGTGTTACTCTATTACATTAGAGTTCTACAGTACAGTACCCTGCCTTCAAAGCAGAGGTGAAGTTTCACCGTCACGTGTATCACATTTAATGCACATGAACGACAGCTATAAAATATGTAATAATAAAATCTACAATTTGGAGACTGCTGTGAGGCATGTTCAAGAGATTATGATTACTCAAAGGGTAACGAAAAGACTCAGACATATTCTTCCGTGTAATAAGTACTTCGTTCTGCTTCACGACTTCGTTACCCCGAACTCTTTCGTGAAGAGAAACAAAGGCCTGGAAGAAATGCCTGAAAACTTCCAAGGATATCCGTATTTGAAATACGTCTATTCAAGTAGTTTTTCCACCCAAAAGTAAAGATAGACTCTCCGTGTTTAGGAATACTACAAATGTTTTGAACGCTCCATCTCTTTTGGTGAATGACATTCAACCTTCAGTTCGGGGTAACGAAGTCGTGAAGCAGAATGAAGTATTATTACACGGAAGAATATGTCTGCGCCTTTCCGTTACCCTTTGAGTAATCATAATCTCTTGAACATGCCTAACAGCAGTCTCCAAATTGTAGATTTTATTACTACATATTTTATAGCTGTCGTTCATGTGCATTAAATGTGATACACGTTGTAGAACAAAGTGTAATTATTTGAGAGGTTGTTCAGTGGGTGCAGTTAAACACCGTACTTCATAAAATGTAACATAATACCAGTGGTCCATGCTGAATATGGCAGACGTTTGCTCTCTTGCTCGTCTAGGTCACTGCTCAACCACAGAGTAGAACATGATCACGGCTGTTTCTTTTGCTGTAGACTTTTATGTGCACGCTGAATCAAATCAGAAATCATACAATTGTACAGTATAATAGTAAAAATAACAGTATCAACAAACCATAAGAATATTAAATATTGTAATAATACAGTATATACTAACACCAAAAATTAGAAACAGAAATAACTGATAAAACTCTATGTTTAGAATGTATATCTTTCTTTCTTCTACTTTCTTAATCTGTTTTGCCGGACTGAGAGGCTCAAACGGTTGAGGTGCTAGCCTTATGACCCCAACTTCGCAGGTTCGATTCTGGTTCAAAACCAAACCAAACCCCATGTCCCAACAGCCCCGAAGGGCCATTGCCTACCACGTGACCGCTGCTCAGCCCGAAGGCCTGCAGATTACGAGGTGTCGTTTGGTCAGCCCCACGGATCCTCTCAGCCGTTATTCTTGGCTTTCTAGACCGGGGACGCCATCTCACTGTCAGATAGCTCCTGAATTGTAATCACGTAGGCTGAGTGGACCTCGAACCAGCCCTCAGATCCAGGTAAAAATCCCTTACCTGGTCGGGAATCGAACCCGGGGCCACGGCCGCTTCCTTCCATCTTTCTTGTCTAACCCTTCTAAACGTGCCATCACGCACCAGGCCCCTGTTCAGCATAGCAGGTGAGGCCGCCTTGGCCTACCCCTACATCCCCTACACCGCGGGGCAGGCTCGATTCTGGCTCAGTCCGGTATTATTTGAAGGTGCTGAAATACGTTAGCCTCGTGTCGGTAAATTTACTGGCAAGTCCTGTGGGACTAAATTCCAGCACCTTGGCGTCTCCCAATAAACCGTAAAAGGACCATTACCTCGCCAAGGCGGCCACACCTGCTATGCTGAGCAGAGACCTTATGGAGGATGGCAAGCTTAGAATGGACAGACAAGGAAGAGGGAAGGAAGCGGCCGTGGCCTTTAAGTTAGGTACCATCCCGGCATTTGCCTGTAGGAGAAGTGGGGAAAACACGGAAAAGCACTTCGAAGTTCGCTGAGGTGGGAATCGACCCCCCTCTCCCCTACTCAGCTGAATCCCCGACGCTGAATGGAACCCGTTCCGGCCCTCGTACCACTTTCCAAATTTCGTGGGAGAGCCGGTAATCGAACCCGGGCCTCTGGGGGTGACAGATAATTACACTAACCACTTCACCACAGAGGCGGACATAGAATGTATATGACGGTATATATGCACATAACAATAATTATATAAGTAACACTAATAACAATGAAAAACAAGAATTTTAGTATAACCCTAGAACTAGTAAATAAATCCGCTCATTAGCTTTCTCATTCATTCTTCGCACACCATACAAGCCTGCTGGATGCAGTCAGCAATTGATTTCGATAACCCATCTTATTTTCCTTATGAGAACGCATATCTATAACGTTAGTAGAGAGGTTATTGCATAGCGGCATAGACTACGAATGCTACTACTCTAATATCAGGAATGTATGTACATCACTGAACACTCTGTACCGTTCTTGACCTTTCTTTTGTTGGGGGTGGATGGGGCAGTTGGTAGGGGCGGGGGATGCTTTAGACTCCGAGCCCCCTCCCTGCCGACGTGTCTGAACATAATACAAGCTTGGATGTCGCCTTTAAAGGGTTACCAGTGGACATTCACAGAAGTTTTGCATAGTTTTTTGGAGTCTTATTCCCCGAACAAGCACGCGAACGTACAATCTTCTCCAGGCCGAGTGCCTTCTCTGGCGTAATCCCTATGTGCAGGGATAGAATAGTCGTTAAGTTTGTTACATGCAATAGACATTATCCAGACAATAAAATTACAAATGTATAGGCCTAATCTCTCAAAAAGTATGATCGCATGGCATTGTATGTTCCTTGCATTTAATATTTTAACAGATGCAATGTCCGACTCGTTGGCTGAACGGTCAGCGTACTGGCCTTCGGTTCAGAGGGTCCCGGGTTCGATTCCCGGCCGAGTCGGGGATTTTAACCTTAATTGGTTAATTGCAACGGCACAGGGGGCTGGATGTATGTGTTGTCGCAGGTCGCCTACTGCCGTCAAATAGAAAGACCTGCACCTGGCGAGTCTAACCCGTCCTGGGATATCCCGGCACTAAAAGCCATACGACATTTCATTTACAGATGTAATTTTAATTGTCAGAACATAATTCACCTCCCACATAGATACAAACCATGTGGATACCTACAACACATATAATATCTATTTTTTTTGTTTGGTATGCTTGTTTTTTCTTTTTTATGAATGCTATTTATTCGGGGCGTCAACCTAAGGCGATCTTTTACCCCTACTTTGCACCATATGTTGTGAATATGCGTGTGTTTTGAAATGGCGGAAGTGTAACGTGTTGAATGCGAGGAAAGGATTATTAAAGACGACAAAAACACCCAGTCCCCAGGCCAGGGATATTAATCATTTACAATTAAAAACCCTGACCTGGCCGGGAATCGAACCCGGGACCGCCGTGTGACAGGCGGACGCGTTGCCCCCTACAGCGCGGGGCCGGACTCTATCAGTTGAATAGTTTCTGAGGAAAGTGTACCTACGAGAAACTTATGCAATGCCATGCGTTCATTCTTTTTAACAGACTGTACATACAGACACTCAGAATAATATCACGTTATTTTAATACATAACAAACTTGTAAAATATTCCTGCGGTGAGTAGAAAGGATGCATGATTAACTACTTTTTAAGGTTGCATTTTAATGGCAGTTATTTCAGATCTGCTGACAAGTTATTAAGCATGTTTAACTGAACAATGGGTTTATTTGAACCTGTCTTTTGTTGCGTATAACGTGGTAAATCGACTCGATTAACTCATCTGCTATTATATTTGTGAGTTGTGCGGCCCCTCGGCTGAGCGATCAACGAAAACGTCTTTGGTTCTGAGAGCCCCGGGTTCGATTGCCGACCAGGTCGGGAAATTTAAATCTTATATGGTTAATTCCTTTGGTTTGGGGGACTAGGCATTTGTGCTGCCCCAACATCCCTGAAACTCATACATCACGAAAACACTGTTTTCCACCACAACATCTGCTTAGATGCGTCACATTGTTGTAACTCGTGTAGACAGTGGATGGCAATAGGTGATGGAAAATGGCAATATATCCATTTTTCACGTCTTGCGGCTTAGCTCTGTGTGTGCTTCAGTTGTTTACATGGATTATGTTTCTCCTTCGTTGTGCGGTGGAGTGAAGATCTTGCTGGCCATTGTTCATAAACCTGGGTAATGTCTGAAGATGACTTCCCTACCTGCTGTTGTGGACCGGCTGTGTTGGCATGCCGGATCAATACAGCTCTGGCAGTCTCCCTCTTTCGGCCTCCCCCACCCTGCCGTGCTCGCTAATGCGGCCTTGTATTCATAGGCGAGTCAAGTAAGCAAGCCGGCAAGCTGGGAGGGTGGGGCGCCCCGGGGTTTGTCATCAGCGAGATTGAGCGAGTCAGGCTGGCAGTCATATCCGGGAGGGTAGGGTGGGAGATTGGAGGGGATAGAATCCTCTCTCTCCTTAAACCTACAAATAAAATGAAATAGCAGGTTCCTGACTTAGCATCGTAAAGCTATAAAATAGCTACGAGTTATCAAGAGAGCAGATGTATTGCTGCCGGTAAAGGAGCACCATTGTACACTCATGATAGTGGTATGTTTAATATCCTCTGTTGCCGAGAACATACCGAGCGTTATGAATGCTATCATTCTTTGTAACGTTCTCAGGCTGTCTTCAGCCCCGAGCTGCACGGATCAAAGTGCGCACAGATCATGGTAGTAACTGTACGTTGTTTAGTAACGAGAATTGGCGTAAGCCCAGCCCGATTCTCTGAAAGACAATCGTCACCTCACCGGTGGAAGAGACTTGTAATTCCAGAGCGAATCTATCATAAAATTTAAATTGACTCGGGACTAATAATGAAACACAAGGAGATAAGACGTTGTCAGCTGAAAAACGGTGTTGTACGATTGCTGTTTCAGATGTGTCTTATCACACGTATTTAAATTGATACAAGATTCTTCTTGTTTACAGAAGGTGGAAAGCTTAATCCACCGTGTAGCATGCATACCTGACACTTAAAATTTAGCATTCATCCAAAGATTACGTTATTCAATCAATATTCTTTTAACATTGCATTTTACCTCTTCTAATATATGGCACCTGCGCTGTACGGTCACTCAAAAACGAATAGCGCACTCTTGGTAAAATGTTTTGGCGAAGTCCCAATGGTTGTCATACATAAGAATCTTTACATCAGCGTCAAGGATTATAAATATATATTGAACCCATAATTCTACGAACTTCAAGGGTTCAATATTACGAGGTTACTCTGATCATTCCTTTGAGTTTTAGCTCTGGGCTCGATAACTAAACACGAAAGAATGTAAAAATGTGCCCTGAGACTTAACTTCAGTTTCTACACATAAAAACGGTAGAGCGCTGGCCTTCTGAGCCCAACTTCACACGTTTGATCCTGGCTCAGTCCGGTGGTATTTGAAGGTGCTCAAATACGTCAGCCTCGTGTCGGTAGATTTATTGGCACGTAGAAGAAATCATGCGGGACAAAATTCCGGCACCTCAGCGTCTCTGAAAACCGTAAAAGTAGTTAGTGGGACGTTAAGCCAGAACATTGTGACGAAACGAAATGGTTTATGGAGCTGCATGTTAGGTGTTCAGGTAGAGAGACAATGGGTTAAAATGACAGTGTGGCAATTGAGAGCTGACGCAGGTTCAAATCCTCCTACCGAGATGGTATTTTTTCCTTTATTATACGGATTCCTCGATGCTAGGAGAGATATGAACGTTACGATACACGGATAGTATCATATTTATTACGAGTGTTTTTACTCATTCCGTTGAATTTTGTCCTTGCGCTCAAGAACTAAACAAGAAATAAAATAAAAATGTGCCTTGAGACTTAACGTCAGTCTCTGCAAATAACACAAGCCAGAAACAAGCACAAATTTATATCGGATCTGCCGAGCCTCGCGTTCTACGACCTGTTCGACGTCAACTGGGGACAGAAGCAGCGACGGTCTGGAGGCGCTGGCCTTTTGACCCCAACTTAACAGGTTCGATCCTGGCTCATTCCGGTAGCATTTGAAGGTATTCATATACGTCTGCCTCGTGACGGTAGATTTACCAACACGTAAAACCCTCCTGCGGGACAAAAACCCGGTACCTCAGAGTCTCCGAAAACCGTCAAAAATAGTTATTTGAACGTAAAAAGTAGTATCAAATGTTGAGCATCGTTGTTCACAGCTCTTCCTTTAAGTTCGAGTGACGACGCGACGGCTTTCCCGCATAGTCTTCTTCATTAGATCCCTAAAATTCTCAGTAGGATTCAGGTCAGGAATACTTGGAGGCCACAGTATCGCCTCAATCCTTGTCTATGATGCAAACCATCGCCGAACTGCCTTCGAGGTATAACTTGGGTGGTTATCTTGCTTGAAGCTTACATGCTGTCCTTCGGGGTAAATTTTGTCCAATGTACGAATCAACCAGAATTAAAAGCTTTTCGTAAATCTCGCTGAGAGGTCTTAAAATTCTCAACAGTTTCCCGGCACCGGGTAAGGTAAACAAACCCCAGCAAGGAACGATAAAGGAACCACTTCTGTGAGAAATGGAAACGTGTTTAGCATCATACCTGGCGTAGGGTTCACGGTATACGCGGATCTGCCCCACATCCTCACAGGTAAACGTAGTTTTTATCGTTGAAGACTACAGCTTCCCTCACGATGTTCAGCATTCCCGTGGCACATGGGAGGCGATAAATTATTTGGTCCTCGGTCAACTGGACCTTCCTAGCGGCGACGTAGTTTCGGGATCTCGCATCTCCAATTTGCTTACGTGCAGTCTGCACTGCACCAGGAAAGGAAGAAAAAGTCCTTGGTTAAAACAGCTGAGAGGAAGGTGCTGCCAGTAGTAGAGATGCTCACTAGTAGAGATGCGTGGACTGCCTGTAGAATTCCTCTTTGCTTCATGGGCATATTCCCGCTAAATCTTGGCCTATAGCCTATCTGCGGGAGCTACACCTTCCCAACGACCGACTTCTGTCCAAAAAAAAAAAAAAAAAAAAAAAAAAAAAAAAAAATGTTCACCAGAGCTCACATGGCTGACCTACGGTCCACAAGCTTCACAATTATAGGAATCATGATACGGAAGCCGCGTACTGGCATGCAGCTAGTAAAATTGACCACGCTATTCCAATAATGCCAAGAAATCGGTTCATGTTTCGTAACAAACTAAAAAAATCGAATGACTAAGATCATTTAACTATAAGTTATGCAATTTAATTGGCAACAACAGCAATGAGGTGAATGGCGAAACGTATCTTTAAAATGCATAAATAAACTACGTCCTCGGGAATCGAACTCACGTTGTTTAGATCTGTCTGTGCCTACCTATGCCTGAAGTACGAAGTGGCCAGCTGAACTTGGACGGTCAAACCTAATTGCGTGCGACATGCGTATTTCTTAACTTACCAGACAATAATAGCTGATATGAACTTGAATTCCTGACATTCCGGCATTCCATTGCCCAGAATAATCGAATAACGTTAGCCATACAGCCAAATTGTTAACACGAGCGTTTGAACCGTAATCGATGGACTCTATAGTGCTGTGGCTAGTGTGATTAGGTGCCACCCCTCGGAGGGGCGGGTTCGATTCCCGGCTCTGGCACGAAATTTGGAAAGAGGTACGAGGACTAGAACGTGGTCTACTCAGCCTCGGGAGGTCAACTGAGGAGATGGAGTGCGATTCCCGCCTCAGCCATCCTCGCAGTGGTTTTCTGTGGTTTCCCATTTCTTCTCCAGGCAAATGCCAGGATGGTACTTTAACGCCACGTACACTTCTTTCCCTCTTCCTTGTCTGTCCTTTCCAAACTTCCCATCCCCAACAAGACCCCTATTCAACACAGCAGATGAGGCCGCCTGGGCGAGGTACTTGTCCTCTTGCCGGGTTGTATCCCCAACCAAATGTCTCACGCTCCAGGACATTGCCCTTGTGGCGGTAGAGGTGGGATGCCTCGCTGAGTCGAAAAAAACAACCCTGGACGGTATACGAAAGAAATCTATATATATAAAATAAGAGTTTTGTCTGTACATTGCTCAGAATTTGAAAAGAATAGTATTTCTGTATCGGTCATGTCCACAGTAACAACGAAATGCACTTTTTACTTTTCCGTAATTTCTGTCTGTCTGTCTCTCTGCCTGTAGCCGGGCTGAGTGGCTCAGACGGTTAAGGCGCTGGTCTTTTATTCGTTTTACCGTACAGACTATGATGAGTGGTATTTCAGAGTTAAAAGAAAACTTAATGTGAAGGCCTACAATATCGAAAGCGCATAACATTAATCAACAATAACACTGATCATTGTTTGTTGTGATGTTATTTGCCTCTTATGCTGCCTCTCAACTCCGATAGATGGGATTACTGCTGCGTACCGAGTATAACAGCCTGATTGAATATTGGCGGGAAATAGCCTGGGAGTTAGAAAACCATCTTCTTTAGCATGCCATTCCTCTGGTTCATACATTTTCTGATACAGCTGGTACGTAACACACTGGTTCTTCATAGTATTCCAGTTATTCGATCCCTACTCTGACACGCTGTTTTGAATGAGCAGTGTTCATACTTAAGGCAGAGGCTGACTTAGTAATAGTAGTATGGCCTGGTCTAGAATAACAATTTAGGCCTATTCCAAATTATAGCACCACAATTCACTACATAACTCAAAATTCAACCCTGAAAAGAGCCGTTTCTTAAGAAAAGCTTCTTCCTGTATTCATTTTATTCCAAATTATCAGTGAAGAGCGGGTTTCTCCTCTGGCTTGGAGGAAAAATTTGCCTCCAAGTCAGATAGATTTTTCCGCCGCCAGTGTAGTGAATTGATATTTTCGGACTCATAGGGTACTCCTAAGAAACAGATTAGTAAAAGGGCATATTTTTTTGCCCTGGGAGTCTCCACTATTCGACCCTCTCCCCGCCGAAGAAAGACGAAGAGTGTTCACGAATCACGGCTGTCTGCAGCTTGGTCATTCCAGCTCTGGAAGTTTGGACTCTTAGATCGGCAGTGTAGTCCTGTTCGTTAAATGTGAGAAAATGTGTGGTGGTTCATTTGATCGAGTATTCCATATGAAAGCATTGCTTTTAATCGCGCCATTCCCACTGACGTCATTTTAATGTATGTTCATTTCAGTTGGAAAAACCACTAAGACAGTCTTTCTGAGGATATAAAAGGCAAGTGGTTTTTTCCTATTTGCTTTACGTCGCACCGACACAGATAGGTCTTATGGCGACGATGGGACAGGGAAGGGCTGGGAGTGGGAAGGAAGCGGCCGTGCCTTAATTAAGGTACAGACCCAGCATTTGCCTGGTGTGAAAATGGGAAACCACGCAAAACCATCTTCAGGGCTGCCGACAGTGGGGTTCGAACCTACTATCTCCCGAATACTGGATACTGGCCGCACTTAAGCGACTGCAGCTAACGAGTTCGGTAAAGGCAAGTGGAAACTGGGTGTCTGGCATTATCATGAAAACTCCCCAACCTGATTGTGGCGATGGTATGCAAATGGATCTACCATTACAGTGCAGATCCATATGATAAAAGATGTTTGGTGACTTCCCCGTCGCGTTTCTAGCGTTAAGAGCTATGCAATTTAATACAATCTTGCTCACAACCCGTACACTAGAATTCCGTGTACAATGTAGAATTCCGTAGCGAAGCACGATTACACCAGCTAGTAATAAATAATAATTTCACCCACAGCTTGCTAAAGGGAAGGGAAAATACAAAGCAAGAGAATATTGGGAGAATATACGATAGAAGAAACAAAATTGGGTGGAGGGCAGTCGTCAGAATATTCCAAGACAAATAATTGATGTTTGATGTATTTTCCCGAGGTTATTTTAACTCTATCGCTTCAAATCATCGTTGCGCCTCAAAATACTGCTAGGTGACATTGTTGTTGGACAAATAGGCCTACTGATCCGTAACACATGTGTCATTAAGTCCGAGAATTATTTGCTATAATTGCAGACTATCGAACGTTAGGTAAACGAAACAAATCCACATAGCGATTTTTCTAGGCGCGACGAAGATAGTACTCGTATGATACTTGACTAGAGAAAATGTAAAATCAGAGAATCTCTGTGTCGGTTGGGTTCTGCCAAGAGAATACAAAGACGTAGATATCTAAGAATCTGCCAGAACTGGTTGGGCAAATGGGAATGTATACTGTGTTAGCAATCGTAAGTTGGCTCCTGGAGACACTTTGTTTATTTCATCTGGTGGCTCAGTTAATAACTCCTAAGGCAAGAAAACACTTGTAACACACTTAAAAATTGGCCCTGATAAAATAGAACAAGTGAAACAGTTTTGCTACCCAGGAACCCTGATCACGAGTGATAATCGGAGGATATTTGATGTCACGAAGAGGATAGTCATCGCAAAGAGAACATTCCAAGATAAAAAGCACCTGCTAGCCAACAAACATATAGATATTCAAACTCGGAAGACCTTTGCAAAAACCTTTGTATGGAGCGTACTTCTGTACGGTTGCGAAAGCTGGCCGTTAGAAATGCAAGAAAAGAAAAAACTAAAGGCAGTTGAAATGTGGATCTGGAGAAGAATGCAGAGGATAATTTGGACTGAAATGAAGAGCAATACCGAAGTCCTTAGAGTGATAAGAGAAGAACGGAATATGATAACTAAAATTGAAAAACGGAAAATAAAATGTATTGGTCACATTTTACGGCATGTGGAGTTCCTTTGTAATATCATTGAAGGGAGAATTGTTGGAAAAAGAGGAAGAGGACGACCCAGAGTGTGTTACTTCAAGAACCTGCTTCTGAGGATGAAGTGCACGACCTACGCTGAGTTGAAAAGACTGGCTCAAGACAGACAACTGTGGCTGCAGCGACAAGGCTTAGCCTTTAGAATATGATGTTGATGATCATCATATCAAAGGTATAGTCTGCTGAAAGAAATAAACACGTCAGTCCTCTGACGTTCCTTCTCTGTCTGAACGAGTTTCATTTTCAAGTATGGTGTGTAACAACAGGGTAGGCCAAACTTTCAGGGCGCATTCCTCACACGTAGATGATGAAAATTTGTTTTATGGACAAGTGTCCGGAAACGCTTTGTTTCCATGTTAGAACTCACCCTTTTATATCTCTACACTGTGCATTAATGAGAAACACACAGGAACTGAACGTACCGGCACACCGCATAAAACTCTTTCTTAAATGGCATGTCCAAAATGCCTTCCGTTAGCATTGATACATCCATCAACCCGCCATCGCATTGACTCCCGAATGCTTCTGATGAATGCCTGGAGTATTGCGTATGGTATCTTGATTACGTATGATGTATGCCTGGAGTATTGCGTATGATATCTTGATTACGTCTGATGTATGTCTGAAGTATTGTGTATGGTATCCTGATTACGTCTGGTGTATGTCTGAAGTATTGTATATGGTATCCTGATTACGTCTGGTGTATGTCTGAAGTATTGTATATGGTATCTTGATTACGTCTGGTGTATGCCTGGAGTATTGCGTATGGTATCTTGATTACGTCTGGTGTATGCCTGGAGTGTTGCGTATGGTACCTTGATTATGTCTGGTTAAGTTGTAATCCTTAGGTTTACAGCCAGTGTCTTGTGTTCCATCTGACCAAAGGTAATATTGACATGCGACTCACGGCATTGCATTACTACACACAGCATCAACTTTTCAGTGTCCCTTACGGACTCTGCAAGCACGTAACAGTTTACTAGCGTTTATCACGGACTTGACCGGCTCCATGGCTAAATGATCAGCGTGCTGGTCTTTGATCCGAAAGGTTCCGGGTTAGATTTCTGGCCGGGTCGGGTGTTTTAATCTTCATTGGTTAATGCAGATAGTTTGGGGCCTCGGGGTGTGTGCCGTCGTCAGATTTAGCATTCATCGTAGGTAGAGCCCCATTCTCACAGACGCTCCGGTCGCCTATCAGGAGTCAACCGGAAAGAACTGCACCAGGACTCTCCGGAGGCCACACGCTGTTAATTATCACGGACTTCGTTTCCGGTACAGTGGAATGGAAGTGTTCCCAAATGCGATGTTGGCAGATGCCCATTAAAAGAATGGATTAGCATATGGTAATGGCCGTGACGCTCAACGGAAGTGCCCCGACACGAAGACGTTTAAAGCACTTGATCGTCATGTTATAGGGAGCATGGGACGTTTAAGCCTCCTACTCGCTACTGGGGGAGACCTACTGTAGAAAGACAAGGATACCGCAACTGGAGGAGGCAATTCTTCATGCAGTTGACGATGACCTTAGTGTCAGAGTAAGCCAATTAGCTGCAAAAAATAATGTTGACTAAATGAATGTCTGGCGAGTGTTACATGAGAAACTGCTCTATCCATACCCTTTACGGCGTGACCAGCACTATAAGTGGCTGATTTTCCTGCACGGTTTCACTTCTGCGAACAGTTTACTCAACAATGATCCAACCCTGATTTTAGAGCAACTGTGCTGTAAATGGATGAGATGTCGTTTTACGTGATCAGATCGTAAATTTTCATAATCAACATCGTCATGCAACTGTTTGGGCCGGCAGTGTTGCTGACTGTTTTTTAGAGCCTCATGTTCTTCCACCCAGTCTCAATGGACAAACTTGTCATGCTTTCTTAGAGAACACTCTACCTGTTCTCTACGAAAACCTTTTGAAAGTTATTTTCGACTTTGATCAAATAATGAAAAGAAATGCATTACTTCTATTACAGACTGTATAGCTGTAACACTGCAATCTGAAGAAGTGACTCGTAAGGTTCCAGCTAACCGATCAAACCATGAACATGCTAATGAGAAGAGCAAGTTTGGCACCATTATTGTTCTTACAACAAAAGCAGCTATTGACTTCGTACTTTTAAAGTAAAATAAGGCGATAAATAAACTACCTAGACGTCTATTAACTTCTTCCTTCTTCTTCTCCTACACAGAATGTGGTGGCGTGTGTGAACTTCAATGTGCATATGGACTTGGTCCTGTTGTTTCACGGCCGGATGCCCGTCCTAACTCTACTGCTACGAATAAAACATTGACATAAAATCTTACTTGAGAATGAATGGCAACACGTCAACAATTACTGGCTATTTATAAGTCCTTACAGTGGGTATTCGGCTGGAAGTCTTTACCGGGAACGCGTAATCCTTCCGAAAGCTTGATTAACAGGTTTCAACTTTCATGTCGCTTCCCACGCACTATATTTCACACAACAGTTCCATGTAGCAAAGTTCAAATAGACGCCTACTGGCTATCACAACGCCCGAAGACGGCACACCTGGCTCGACCCCAGACCAGAACGGTAACACGCATAATCAGTTTACGTGACCGCTCCACACACACAGAAGTCTCAGCTCACGTCTCCTAAATGACTACTCAGCACACATCACTAAGTTTCGGATGTTAAGGAAAAGTCGTATTTCATTCCTGAGGTCATTTTTACCCGAAATCTGAGAAATAACTGTCAATGATGGGTCCTGATCCCATTTAAAGCAATTTTATTTTGCATATAAATGCATGTTTCGGCCATTTTTATTGGTTTGGTCAAATTTAGCTCATTTTAGTGATTAACGTTATATTTGGTTACAATTTGAGAATTGTTGTTCAAATTGAGGCGTCGTATTTAACAAGGTACGTGTTATCCGCGTCGATTTTCAAACAAGAGTTCAAAATACTGGATGTTTCTTTCTTTTCCCGAAAGGGATAGGTAGGAAGTTTAGAGGACATGATTCCGAGAAAAAAGATGCTGTACGCTGACAGATACCAAGAAGCGTGCTTTTGCATCATTAAATGTGTCTGCTGCAGTGTCGCTTACCACTTCTTGACACATTTAATGTTAATAATACTTGCTACCTATCCCGAAAAGGTTTAAGTCATATTTAATCCTTTTAGGGTCGTATTTACCTAGTTTATAGGGCATATTTCTTTCTTCCTTTCTTTCTTCCTTTCTTAATCTATTTACCCTTCAGGGTCGGTTTTCCCCTCGGACTCAGCGAGGGATCCCACCTCTACCGCCTGAAGGGCAGTGTCCTGGAGTGTGAGACATTGGGTCGGGGATACAACTGGGAAGGGGGACCAGTACCTCGCCCAGGCGGCCTCACCTAATATGCTTAAGAGAGGGCTTTTGGATGAATTGGAAGATTGGAAGGGACAGGCAAGGAAGAGGGAAGGAAGCGACCGTGGCCTTTAAGTTAGGTACCACCTGGAGGAGAAGTGGGAAACCACGCAAAACCACTTCGAGGATATCTGAGGTGGGAATCGAACCCACCTCTACTCAGTTGACCTCCCACGGCTGAGTGGAACCCGTTCCAGCACTCGTACCATTTTTCAAATTTGGTGGCAGAGCCGGGAATCGAACCCGAGCCTCCGGGAGTGGCAGCTAATCACAGTAACCACTTCACCACAGAGGCGGACATAGGGCATGTTTGCTTGCATATTTTGTACTCCTTTATGTTATAAACTTGCGAACCTTACGCATCACTTAACAGTATAACACAACACAACTCTTCGAGGCGAGTCTGTTTTTGTATATCTGGTGATGAAGTTCTAGTATAATCGTGGTGTGGCCAGACTACGAGTATTTTAGTTTCGCATTCCAGAAAATTCAGGGAGACACCAGATGAAATGGACAATAGAAGCTCTCCAGCCCGACTGCCTCATCCCTTCCAGCAAGTACCGAAGGGAGTTTTCGCATTACCACGTAACGCTGTATATAGAGGGATGGACTTGCTATTGCGTGTTTACGTGGTAGCTGACAATGTGATACATTGTGTGTATAAGAAGGGAAGTGTACTAAGATCCACATTCAGTCTCCTGGGCCAGAGGAATTAACCTGTCTCGGCTAAAATCCCCCAATCGAACCCGGGACCCTCTGACCCGAAGGCCATGACGCTGACCATTTATCAAAAGAGCTGGGCAGGTGCAGATTGATAAAAATGAAATGGAGCATGGCTTTTAGTGCTGGGAGTGTCCGAGGACATACTCGGCTCGCCCGGCGCAGGTCTTTTGATTTAACGCCCGTAGGCCACCTGCGCGTCATGATGAGGATGAAATGATGATGAAGACGACACGTACACCCAGCCCCCGTGCCAGTCAAATTAACCAATGATGGTTAAAATTGCCGACCCCGCCGGGAATCGAACCCGGGACCCCTTTAACCAAAGGCCAGCACGCTAACCATTTAGCCATGGAGTCCGACAGATGCAGATTAATTTAACGTAACTTAAAATCTGACAAAGGGTAGGTTTCCCAATGAAAAATTATTGTGATATTTAACGGCTGGGTGTTTTACTATCATTTTGGTCTACTCAAGTTAACAACGTGCATTTTGACATAATCAGCAACATTCCAAGAAGGTTAGCTTGAAGAAACAAGGACAATGCAATTCCGTCTGGAGGTACAGGTTGAAATGTGGTCAGAGTCTCATCCAACTCATCACATAATTATATTGGAGCTCATGATATTCTTAACTTCCGTATCCCCCACAGGTCGGTAGGTGAGAGGTGATGATAGATTTGTATTCATTTTTGCTAACGACCTTTAATCAAGACATAGGTATTACTGTATTTAAGAGGAATCACTAAATGTAATATCTGATAGATAACTTGAAGGATACCTTCATCACCAACAAATCAAGTTTTTAATCTAGTTTACTCAATTCTGGACTTGACCGAGGGTTCAAAGTTGCATGTTACGCATGATCTAACTATGAGCACTACGTGTAAATATTTACCGCCTTGTCCGACTCCCGTAACTCCGATGAACCAATAACGCATTAAATCTCGCTGCTGCTTGATTGTCAACATAAAAGCCTATGATTGCTTATAATAAGCTTCTTTCTGTCAGAAGTTTTACTTCACACGGAGGCTTACGGCGACCTTGGAATGGGATAGGGCTGAGACGGGGATGAGGGTCACCATAGCCAAGGGATCTGCTTTTTACGTGAAATATGTAACACGGGACGTAACTTTTCATTTTCAAAAACTCCACATATATTGACTGGAACTTGAACCGAGGCCGGCTTTGTGAGAAGCCAGTGACTAAGCCACTCGTATATCACGACCCCTCTACGAAGTTAATTTATCATACCAAGCGAGCTGGCTACGTGGTACAGCCACATAGCTGCAGGCTTTCAATTGGGAGATGGTGGGTTCGTTCGAACCCTATCAACAGCTGTACTGAAGAATGTCGTCCGTGGTTTCCCATTTTCACACCAGGAAAATTCATAGACCGTATCTCGGTTAAGGCCACGATCACTTCCTTTCCATTCCTAGCCCTTTCTTACTCCATCGTCGCCAGAAATCTATCTGAGTTATGCGACATTAATATTCTAGCGACGGACCGAGAGGCTCAGACGGTTGAGGCACTAGCCTTCTGACCTCAACTTGGCAGGTTCAATCCTGGCTCAGTCTGGTGGTATTTGAAGGTGCTCAAATACGTCAGCCTCGTGTCACGTAAAAGAACTCCTGCGGGACTAAATTTCGGCACCTCGGCTTCTCCGAGAACCGTTAAAGTAGCAAGTGGGACGTAAAGCCAATAACATTATTACTATTCTAGCAAAAACTATTATTATTTTATCTCCTGTAATGGAGTATATCCTGTAATTGATAAGTAAATGTATTCTTTCCCATTATATCCGTCAAAAATGACTCTGATATAATTACCGTGAATAGGAATTATTTTACAGTGGGAAGAAATAGAACCAGATAGGTAATGTAAGCTCCAGTCCAAAATGATATTGGAGGAAGGGCTGATGACTCCAATTTTGTCCCCTTCAAAAAAGAATTAGCACTATTACTGATATTAGGGGAGAAATATCGAAAAAAGAATGGTAACGTTTCTTCAGAGAGCAAGAACTCTACTAGGGCCCAATAACAATCTCTAAGAAGGTAGTGAAAGGGAAATTTACATTGTTGTCAAGTCTGACGGGAGCAAAACTATAAACGATTCAAAATATTTTGGTAGACGGACAATTTATTGTTCTTAATTTAATTCGCGTAACCTCAGGCCAGACAAACAAGAATAACTAAAAATCTTTTATTGTGTAAAAAATACACGTACTTACGAATAGGTCCGACTTGGCGAATAAGAGTTAGTACAGATTATGGAAGGATTGCGGCACAAAACAGTGAATGTGGGCGGAGGGTGGCATCTCTGCACAAGTTGGTTTTTGATGCTCATATTCGACCATACAGCCAGCCTCGATTTGCAGTTTGACACGTGTTAATGAAACTCGTTTTATATGACACTGTACAGTATTATTTACTACAAGTATGTTTGGATGTGACATGATGTAGTGATCTTAACATTTTCTTAATATAAAAATGTCTTATGGTTATTTTTTTTTTTTTTTTTTTTGCAAGTTGCTTTACGTCTCACCGACACAGATAGGTCTTATGGCGACGATGGACAAGAAAGGACTAGGAGTGGGAAGGAAGCGGCCTTGGCCTTAGTTAAAGTACAACCCCAGGATTTGCCTGGTGTGAAAATGAGGAAACTACGGAAAACCACCTTCAGGGCTGCCGATAGTGGGATTCGAACCCACTATCTCCCGAATACTGGTTACTGGCCGCAATTAAGCGACTTCAGCTATCGAGCTCGGTTATGGTTATTTCTAGCCTGGTGCATTCCTCCGACGAGGGTGGGTGGCACCTGCCGTGTACAGGAAGCTGCATGTTATTGAAGTGTAGGATAGTGTTGTGTGTGAGTTGCAAGAATGTTGGAAAAAGCACAAATACCCAGTCCTCGGGCCAATGACATTAACCATTTAAGTTTAAACTCCCCGAACCCGCCGGGAATCGAAACTGGGTCATCTGAACCGGAGGCCAGTACACAGGCTATTCAGCCCGGGAGCCGGGTACACATTTTCCTTAGACAGGGGAATTAACTAGAAGCAGGTAAAATCTCCGACCTGGGTGGATATCGACCCCGGAATCCTGCGAACCAAAGGCCATTATGCTAACCATTCTACCTAGAAGCTGGAATACGCAAGAATTTACAACAGTGAGCAGTGCCCAGTTCGGAGCGATCCATCGTGAGTTGCACTAAATGAAATGGCGTATGGCTTTTAGTGCTGGGATGCGTCCGAGGACTTCGGCTCGCCAGGTGCAGGTCTTTTGATTTGACTCCCGTAGGTTACCTGCGTATCGTGATGAGGAGGAAATGATGGTGATAACGACACATACACCCAGTCCCCGTGCCAGGGGAATTAACCAATTACGGTTAAAATTCCGACTCTGCCGGGAATCGAACCCGGGACCCCTGCGTCCAAGGGCCAGCACGCTAACCATTTAGCCACTGAGCCAGATGTGAGTGGCACTGATGGAAGCAAACAAATTAAGGCATAAAAATGAATTTAACGCCACATGTTGAATGGCAATTTGTAACGAAATCATCACATGTTACATTCAAATCTTCGAGTGTATGGCAAGGACGCCCCATTTTCCTCTTGGTCTTAGTGCAGTGAAGCATCCTCCTTGGAATACACTCATGCGGCGTCTTCTATTCGTCTGCAACTGGGTAGTGCACTTCCTAACATAAAATCTGATGGTCTATTGTACGGAATAATCGGTGTATAACTCCGTGTACCTCGTCCCATGTCGTAGTCTTTCGTAATACCGTAGAGTATTTCTGATTCACTATATTTGTCCAATACACACTATACCAATGAACGTGTAGTTGCATTAGCCTATGTTAGGAAAGAGACAAGCAGCATTTAGGACAATATGCAGCCAATTGTATCATTTAAACTCGTTCTAAAAACTATGAATTGCGCCCTTTCATTGGCAAAGTGTCAATAAACCTCAGTGTAATAACCAGCCAGGTAATCTTTGATAATATGCTCCTTCCATCCGGTCGTGCTTGTAATCGAGGAGTTCGAAGTTTTCAGCCAAATGACTTTTTAATCCGGAAGTGCACAAGCAATGCATCCATTTTGGTGGCAGGTCTGTCCACAGCTGTTGCAAATGACGCTCGAATTCCTGGTATGGTTGCAGCTGACATCCCAGCTGGCTCCATACGATCTCAATTGGTGACGGCTCCATGGACTTGTCCGGTCATGGGTGCACCTCATGCACAAGTGCTTACCAACTATTTTTGTTTTGTTTCGAGGCACCCTAGAAATAGTTAATTAGATCTTGTGAAACCTGACACACACATTAACCTAAGGCAAAATAAGAAGTATTATTGTACTGTATATCAGGCGAGCCAAATTTCAATTCGCATATTTTGAATAAAATGTTATAACAGTATGTGCTTAATACTCTTCATAGAAATATGTTCATTTCAATTTTGCAACTTAGGCAGAGAGCGGACGTCATCTTCAAAAAGTAAAGTTAAAACCTGTGAAGATAGCAGCAGTAAGGTTAACCACGTTCTCTTGTTCAAAAAAGTGGGATTAGGGTTTGTCAAGATTATAGCTGTCATCTTGACGGCTGTCAAAAGCACGTAGCCTAGCACGTGGCCTTGCTTGTAAACAATGTGACGTCTCGGTCACGTGGTCATGACGTCATAGGGTCAATGACCTTGGACGGGGTCAATGACCTCGTGGGAAATTGCTGATTCAGCTCCCATTGTTTTAGAACCCCTCCCCCTTGCTATACTACTGATGATCAATTATGGTGTTGGTTTCACGTTCACCTAACTAATTTTACGATTTTCAGAGCCAGCGAATTGTCGGAATTTAGTCCGACAGGAGGGTTTCTTTACGTGTCGTGTGGTCCGGAGGCCAATGCTCCTCTCTTTGAGCCATTCATACTGGATAGAAGGATATAGTGAGGTGAGTCCTGACAATTAATTCAACCTCGTTTGTGACGTGGTGATACCAGTGCAGCCTACACTTCCTGACACAAAATGTGTTCGACTAAAATTTCCAAGCCTCCGGATATATGTAAGAATGAAAGGAAGGGGCTTATCGTGGGCTTACAAGGAAAAATGTTAGGTCAAAAATGCGAAAAATAAGTTCAAAATGACATTAAATGAAAGAAATTGTGCTCCTTGAGCAGGGAAAACGACCTAATTCCAAGATCTTGTAGTTCGTAAGCAATGAAACCTTCATAAATAATTCAGTCCATTACATACAGTATACCTTCAGTGAGAAAGAACTAAGTCCACTTACGTTTTGTCTGTACTCTTTTAATACCATTGCTAAAATGTTACACGTGTTCTTATTTTCAGGTTCAAGTGGTGGTCAAAACAGGAACCAAAACATTTTAGCTCTTTTTTCAAACTTGCAGCCTACACCAAAGTTGTAAACATAAATTTTCTACAAAAAGGACGCTTGTACATGGAGATGGGTTCAATTCGCTGTGTGATTAGAAAATGGCAAGGAATGTATTCTTCCTTACAGTATGCGGAACTGGTTGGCAATATTTAGGACTGTTCAATTAACAACGCTTCGAAATAAGAATGAACAATCACTAAATAGTAAACGAACTGAAGAGTTCAGACACTTTTAATCTTCAACAAGGCATTCAAATGTTGGTAACAAAAAATGAGAATGGCGATTTTCTTAAATGGATCCAAGTATAAGCTGTTAAGTACACCAAATACAGTATATTCCCTGGGTTTTATAATAAAAGTATGAGCATTCTGGCGGATGCAGAATAATCATGGTTCATGGAGAAGAACGGCCACTTACTCGTATCAAATAACTGCCGAGAGCATATTGGAATGCCCTCTCAACAAGAACAGTGAAGAAATATTATCATTTAAAACACTATCGATCACGTATAATTCCTGATTGGTACAACAGTTTGTTAACAATGGACACTACAGCTGACAAGACTGCTGTGGAGGATATTTAGTAATGATTCCGAAAATGGCTGCTGGAACGTTAGTAGAGTTTTATGGATCCATCCTATCCAGTGTAATTCAGTCGAATCCATCACCGATATGCAAAATCTGTTTCTTATTTCGGAGTCTAGATGGAGCAGTTACCGTGTTTCAGCTGGGATGCTCTCTGGAAGTGCCTGTCTAATATGCTGTGTAACTGTGGTGTTTGTACTGATGTGTGCAGTAGTAATACGTTGAGTCAGGTTTTAAGCAAATTAACAAGGGGTCTGTATGTTGACCGTTCGTGGATGTGGGTGGTTCGAAATGAGATGATTTTCTTCAATTAAACCTCGGCTAGTATCAACGGTTTTCAAGAAACTCCACTCACGGGCATGGCCATTCGGCGAGTACCGGTCAAATCTCTTCCAACATCTGCTCAAACAGAGTAATTTCCACGTCCTACCTAACTACGTAAAGGCTCTTAAATTGTAATTTTAAAATGAAAGATCGCAATAAAATTTTGGAAGGATATTCCATTTAATTAAGTAATATAATAATAATAATAATAATAATAATAATAATAATAATAATAATAATAATAATAATAATAATAATAATAATCTGACAAGACAACATGACGGAGAATTACAAGTAACACACATCTTATCAATCTTTGTTGTTTCCGCAAACACATTAAAAAAGAACATTATCTGACGTTAACTTTTAAACTCTTAAATAATTCATCACAATATCTGAAATATTTTCCACAAGTAATGAAATTATTAATAGTTCTGAAAATCTGCCAATCGTAAAGTCATTCACTTTGTTCATTCATCTGAGTCAATATTTGCCCATAGTCTGTCTTCCCCAGTTCTATCTGTTTGATCATTTAACTGCCTAGCTATCTAACATACAACTTGAATATCCTGACGGTTAGTCTCCCTAACGTTGTAAGAGAAAAATATATCATCTGTCAATCATTCAAAAGAACCCAAATAAATTCAATAAATGAACAACCATGGTGTTGTCACTCATCGGGAACATTCAGCTTTGCCGTACCTGAAAATCAACAACATCTAACTACTGGCATGTTCAACGAAACGATAATATCGGAAGGTCTGTACTGCATCTGCTCTCCTCCAGTTTCCTGAAAATAATGCTACTGCCCAAATAACTACAACAAGCAATTACCTTGAATGCCAACGCACTTCATCAGGTGACATTAACCTCTTAAAACAACTTATTTTCATGTTTAGATATGTCATTTACCGAAGATCCTAACAATTCATCCGCTAATATATCCGTTTTACCTCTATGCCGTGCCGTAAATTCGTATTTTGATGATTTCTGCACGCTTAACATTTAATCACTCCGGGATACCTTTGAAAATACCAGCATCATATTATTCCGCTTGCCTATTCAAAATCTTTAAAATCACATGAAGAACATCTCAGTTAACATTACTACCCTAGGTTCATTGACATTCTCGAAGATTTACCACGTTACCTTAGTGTCAATTTCAACAAACCTCATTCTTATAATAATCACACTATTTTATCATAACATGTACGACGACCCTAATATTTACCATATCTCATCAAAAATGTGCACCATGTCTACCTCATTATTTTTAAATATGCAAGCGCAAGTATCGAAGAACCTCAAGTATACGCATATAAAATCATCATCATTTATAGCATATACGCACTTCATTGAATTATTCTGCGGCACAAGTTATTCTAAGAAGATCTTGACACTGACATTAATTACGTACAATCACTTTTTGAAATTACATCCGCAGCACTCAGCATTATCTCACTGCAAATACATTTTCACGATTATTCAGACAGTATCAGGAAAGTAAATGAAATAATATCACGCCTGTATACCTTTACTACCTGACATTGACGATAGACCGAATTTCACTCCTACCAATGATCAGATCAACACTTCACACAGATACATAATGACAAACACGTTAGGTTATTCAAGTCGTATTCCTAAAAAGTCACCCACATTAATGACAAATCTAACACTACTATAAGCTTCTACAAATAGAATAAAGGAAGACAATGCTTGGGTACTTAACATCCGAAGACTCTGTTGTTCATTCCATCCTTTAGGTTGTGGTATATGAACATCTGTTTTCGTGCCATTGTGGCCACTCCAACAGAACTCGGACCCATCAGGATCCCAGTCTCGACTTAGGTACACATCTCCGTCTTAGTTGGATCCTTCATCATAACAATAACCAGTTTCGTTGTTCTTCCACCCTGAAACTTGTACAGGCCAAATTAGAATAGTGCTAAACAGAGTTTTAAAATTCTCATTTTCGTTTACTGAAATCGCCTTCGTATATCGACGTCGTATAATTGGTTATTGAGCTCTTTTAAACCTTGTAATATCTTAAAAACTCGTATAATCTCCTCAATTCTTCAATATGTATCAGAGCTATTCTCAAATCAACCTTCTACGCTGTTTTTCTTCATACATTGTCATAAAACAAAATCCCATTTTAATATCACAATAATACTTTGGTTCGCATTTTATGATTCACACTAAAATCGCTATGTCGTAATCTCCGTTACATATCGTCGCTTCACCGGTAGAAGGTTGTAATCCACAAAGCTCTTCCTATCGATTATTCTCCTTAAGACTGGTCACGCCTCCCAGCCACGTATGGATATGCAGCCCATCAGAACAATGTCCGTTGTGTTCGTTTTCCTATGCCGACGAGTAACCGAAAATGAACCTAACATGCATTATGCAATAGGAGTGCGTAAATACGTAATGCAAGCTTACATTCGTACAGTACGGTACAGTAAGGTTAATTTTCCTTTACATGTGGGCATAGGAAAATGAACACAACAAAATTTGTTCTGATGGACTGCATAACCATATGTGGCTGGGAGGCGTGACCAGTCTTAAGGAGAATAATCGATAGGAAGAGCTTTGTGGATTACAACCTTTTGCCGGTGAACCGACGATATGTTTTTGACATTTGACGAACTTTGCCTAACACAGTCACTCTCTTTATTCACGGGACTGCACAAAGGAACACATTCTGCTATTCATTTATTTCCTCAATGCATACGATCCGTCACTCCGCATACGCCTTCTTGATGATAGAACTTGCATTGCTTCAAACTGTTCCATGGCCTCCGCAGCGCGACGTTTCTGGACCTGAATGTTACATATGAGATTTCTCCTTCACAGCTGTTGATATGAGATCTTTCATCTACTGGTCTCTATTTGTATCCCAACTCATGTTCTTAATTCAATTATCCGAATACCACGGGGTTCTGAGCTTGTAAATTTCCTGATTCAATTTCATTAAATTCCCTTTTAATGAGCTAGTTGTCTCGGTTTACGTACGTAGTTGGACGTATAAACTGGACGTATTCTGGCTGGATATGTACTTATGCACCGCTTCTGTTGATATATTTTACTTATAACTTTCAATGGCTCCTTTGCACTTAACCTCGAGGCCATTGAAAGGTTATAGTACACAGGTGTCCCAAAAACACACAGACAACGCTTAGTAGGTTGTGCGGGAAGGCAAACTGATCGGTTTTCAAGAAGGAACCCATATCCAGAAACGCACGGCCTGGACACTCTAGCGCATTGAAGTGTGAGGTGGGTGTGCGTTCCACATGTCGTCAATAAACCCAGCACGAGTAGCACATCGGGCTCATTACAAACGGGGTTCGAACTGTGTACTCCTATGTCATTGCAGAGCCTACGTCAGCGGTGCTGAGCCTCACGCACATGACCCAATACGTGCGACTGCCTTTGAAGAATTTCAATCGCTCCGTGGACTCGAGCAATAAGATCTTTCGCTGATGTTAGAGGAGTGTCATACTACCCCAAAGAAAGTAGTCGAGAGGTGTCAAATCTGGCGGCCGTGCTGGCTATGGAACTGGTCCAACTCTACCAATCCATCGATATGGATTTGCGACGTTGAGGTGATGCCGCCCATTTACATCAAAGTGTGCTCGAGCTCCGTCGTGTTGCAGCCACATTATCTGCCGAATATTTAGTGGCACTTTATCCAGTAGGATAGACAAAACATCTCTAATAAATGTGAATAGATCTATCCTGTCAATCTGTTTGGCAGTAGATATGGCCCAATGATGTGGTCACGAATTATCCCAGTCAGATGTTAATACCGAACCTGTGTTGGTGATTTCAAATCACTTGAGCACGTGGGTTTTAGTCCGCTCAAAGATGCGTGTTGTGTAAGTTTAATAAGCCGTCGTTAGTAAAAGTGCATTCATCGTGAATAGCACCAAGCTATGGCTTGTTGTAAATACCATTGCGCAAACGCTACTCGTCGCGGGTAGTCCTCCTCCATTAATGCCTGGACTTTCTGCAGTTGATATGGATAGAGCTGTTGTTCATAGACAATACGCCACACTGCACTTTCACCTGTGTGCAAAGCCTGTGCCACTTGCCGAGTGCTGGTGGATGGGTCCTCTTAGAACATTGTCAGCAAGTCTTCCTCAAACTGTAGTGTTCGAACCGGACGTGGGCAACCCGCATCAAGTTCCGGCATCTAACAGAGGACAGACAGTAGAATGGGGATAGTATGTATTCGCTAGTAACAAGCACAACGTGCTACTAATTTACTGTAAAATGGACACACCTCAGGCAGAAAGTACCTACGTGAAACTGTTCGGCTTCTCTTAGTCGTCTCTCGATGGCCGCGAACGTGGAATGATGAGGGGTACGTCTGTTTGGAAACCGTTCCCCATACAATCTTGCAGCAGCTCTACCATTGCAATCCGCTTTGTCGTATGCAAGCATCATGTCGGTCATTTCCACAGCTGAGTACTGGTGCATGTCGCACTGCTGTTAACATCGTTACTGCATTTGCAGACTACAGTACACAAGAAACGCAGTAGGATGCTCACCAAGAACTCTGTGGAGGAATGAAGCGCATGCGCAGGAATATTATTAGGTTGAAGTTGTCCATCCGCACTAAACACTTGGCTAAAGCGTTGCATACCTTCCATATCAAGACACCAAGTCAGAACAAACTGTCACAACCGTTCTCAGACTTCGGCGCTCTCCAGCGCCCAAGCCGTGCATTTCCCGAAAAAGGCTCCTGCTTGAAGACCGATCAGTCCGTCATCCCGCACAACATACTAAGCCGTGTCGGTGTTTTTGGGGACACCCAGAACGTGAAGATTTGCAGAAGGCAGAAGTATTCAGTCAGCAGTATGTAAAGATTGTTAGTCGCAAGGATAATGTCCAAGCAGGTGGTTACTAATACTAACGAAGTAATGAAATTTTCCTCTGATAACAGACATTTGCAGTAAGATATAAAATGTGAAACCCAGGAACACAGCTGGAATTGGTAAGATTTCTGGGGATACAATAAAGTCAATGAGTTGGGATATATAGGAAGTATCATATCTGAAATTCTTACGTGCATGAAGGAGCTATACCAAATGAATAGAGAGTTGCTATAGTATCCCGTGTGTATAAAGGAAAAAGTAAAGCAGATAATTACAGGCAAGTCAGATTGACATGTGTTGCATGAAAGCTTTGGGAAAGCATTCTTTCTGATGATATTCGACATGTTTTCGAAAATACTAACTGGTTTGATAGAAGACTGTTCGATTTTCGGAAAAATTATTTCCCTGGTGTTCAATTTATAGGATTCCTGCAAGATACAGCAGATATTTTGGATTCAGGTGGTCAAATGGACTGTGCCACAAGTCGACCTCTCTAAGGCTTTTGATAGGATCAATAAGCATTGCTTACAGCTGAACTTTCAACCGTATTTGATGTTACACCATTACCTGTCAGGCACTTCGCAAATGTTTCTTGTGAGTATTATGGTACAATGCCACATTTGTCTAGCTATGAAATCAGCAGTCACGGACAACCAATGCTAGGACGATAGACAGTGGAATTTGAATTCACTTCTTTTAGTTAACGGAGTAAGGAGACAACTAAGCACTAAAGAAATACGAGGGAAGTGAAAGCCAAGTGGCCTGTCACTGGTTTCCCACCAAGGCGTAAGTGGTTCGAATCCCGGTCAGTTCATGTACAAATTTTGAAATGAAGAAGTCCGTGATCGGACATTTAATACCACGGACATTCCGTAACACTTGATTTTTGAGGACATTTCGTACAACTTACGTCGTTAACTACCTGCGAAAGGTTTTCCCGTAATCCCCGTATATTTTTGCCCGGACAATCCGTACCACTTTATGTCAGATGGGGATTCCATTTCCACGTTCCACGCTCATTACCACATTAACATCAGTAGTGATCACACTGTACGGCTTTTAAAGTTTTGGAATTGTAACATGGAGCTTTGTACTACGACTAAGGGCAGTTTTATGTGCGCTCTTCCGAGGGATACGCATACTGGAAGAAGCGTCAGGCGAATGACGATAATTCTACTTGAGTTTCTGTAAAGTAGCAATCGGAAAAGTGTTGTGTGTTTATACAATCAAGAGGAGATAGATATTAGTGGCACTTCAAGCAGTCACGTGTGTGGATTTTCGAACGATGTGCAGCCAGAAGTAAACAAACGGACGCAACTGGCGAAGTAAAGGGTGAGGGAAGAAGAAATGCCTGTTTCAGAAATTCACACCAGGCTATGGGCGATCTTCATGACAAAGGTTAGTGCATTTTTTCATTCTGTAGCTTCTTACACAAATTATAAGGAAAAATAAAATAAAATATGGAATTTTAAACTCAATACACCCTCACCAGCAGATACCGTTCTAAAGCTAATTACATTCGGAATTTTGAAATTTGTTGTAGCCAAGGATTACATAAAAATTAATTATAAAATGAAGAAATTACATAGACTGTTATATAACATTTTGTAAAACTCATTCAACAATAGAAATTGTGAAGTTAAAATATATCACACATTTATACATATATTTACACAGCAACTGGACTAAGCCTTAAACTGCACTAGTGAAGCACTCCGTATATAACCTGAATTACTGAAAAATTTATATGGAGTTAATATTCGTGGTAAGCGAATAACTGGATAAACTTAAATAGCGATTTGCAATTTTAAAATCATTTTCTTATCGTTCCAATATTTTCAAAAATTTTTAGCGTCAGCTGCGTAATACTGTTGTTATTATTTATTGTAATTTTTTTACAGGGCACGACTTCGTTGCTAAAATGCACAGTCAGCCATCTATTACAAGAAGCGTACGTTGGCAGGGATATAATGCGCAAGAGACCACCAGAGATTGGAACAACCGCAAAAAAAGGATTTCGACTAAGAAAACCTGAAGGAGGCTGATTGAACTTCTTTTCTACTAGCCGACGATGTAGAAGAGGACAGAATTATAAACTGCAGTGGTGACAAGGGCGGAGAGAATGAAATGATTTTAAAAACTTTTCGTGGATCATACCCTTAAGTGCTCGAATATACATTTTTCACATAATACACCCTGCTGGGCTTCGGGTGGGAGACCCGAACATAATAATGCGTCAGCGTAACTTGACGAACAACCGCGGATGAGACTATGTCGAAGAGCGGCCCGAATTGCCGACACGGGCTTCGAACCGCCCTCCTGCTACTTTCAGTGCTACCCTCGGTATACCTCGAGCACATAGAGGGTGGTAACGTTCGAGAAAAAGAAAATAAGAAATTTTACAAATACTTAAAATGGAGTCTTATCTAATGTGAAAGTAAGATTTCTGGGTTCAACTACTTACTGGATACTGCTTAGCACTGCTAGAAATGACAAGAATGATCTAATGGGGTCACGTATATAAATTTATTCCTGAATTGTGACATAAGCAAAACAAGAACACTATTACAATAAACTCTCCGCACACGGAGGAAGGAAGAAAAGAAATAAACTCCATTGACTCGCCTGAAAGTGGTTCACTGGTCTCACTCAACACAAGCTTCATTTGGCAATGAAGTTCAATCGAAGTCTGGCACTTAATCTATCTTAATCTAATTTACTTGCATCGGTCGATCACCACCATGTAATTTGAGAAGATGTCCCCTATATGATATATTATATTCTTAGCACATAATTATCCGGTCCCTTCGCTATATAGTTAACAGGTGAGAAAAAAATATTTACATTAAAGAAACACACAACAATGAGCAAAACTTCCCCGGACTCTCCGTAGCCCTGACACCAAGAAACACAACGATGAACATCGATTCTGTTTGAACTCAAAGAAATGAAACAAGTCACTGAACACAATCATATATACACTTAATGCATAAAAGGGGGGCAATACCTGAAAGAAAAACATGAATATCACTCTCTTCTGCCCCCGGCGAAAGCTTAATGCAAGCTTGCGCATGCCGACTCATTCTGACCTGGGTTCGAACCGGGCTCCTTCTGACTGAGAGATACACATCTGGGAATCCTTAGCTACCTGTTGCCTCATACTACAATACATTGTGGGACATATAATAATTTATTAACTACCATCTAAATTATCATGATATTATCATTTAACACAAGTGTTCTTAAACTGCACCATTCAAAAGAAAACACAGTTTGAAATCCAAGGTTAAATAGCTTTTAACTTCAATACATAGCAGTCTACGCGAAGGGGGACCGGCGTTCCTTTGTCACGCCAGGAGAATGGTCACCCGTCGCTCTGTCTATTCATGAGCCAAGGCGGACCGTAACCTGCTAATTACAGCCGCTATTTCACTTCCTAAGATACACTTATTATAGCTCAATTCATTTGTTTATTCCATCTATTTCACATTACCGCAGACTTCGCAAGAAATATTATTCATTTATTCTCTATTCTCTCATCCGTCACGTCGATGATCTTGGGACAATATAACATTCGAATTCCTTATTTTACATCCCATCGTAGACTATGTTGTGCATTCGGCCCTCTCATTACTTCTTATACCGCGTATCCTACTTCTTTGGGCATAGGGCTACCATCACTCCTTCCTCAACCCTTCATATTTCTCTTCGCTCAACGTAAAAATTCTGACCACACTTTCAAGCGTCCGGTACCACCGCACCTCACATTGGTTACGCACAAAAAGAACACTCCGGACAGATTCTGGTGAAATAATCAATAATGAAGGAAAATTTGCATATTGTCCCCAACATAATTTACCTTAATAACACAGTTTGTATCCCTCTCAGTCAGGACTCATCTCTCAAGATGTTCATGCCTTAATAGTACGTATCAGCTAAGCATGCATTGTCTAAATGACCCGTGAGCTCCCCGGTTATCTTCTACGACAACCATATTGAACATTAGTAGCAAATTCTTGGATATGGTATCCCTCATTCATCACTCACTGTTGTTTCCAATCCACCTTAAGGGAACTCGAAACACTAGTCTATCCTTGTTTCTCATACTTGCTAGGATATTAGTAATTATTGACAATAAACCAATCCTCACGAAAGACTTATCAAAAAGAAAGAAATGGTTTGTCCGGAGAGTTAGCTGTCTTAATTGTACGTTAACATGACAAAAGAAAAATCAAGTTCCATATAATGAAATGCATTATTTACAGCGTTTACATATTAACAAAAGAAAGTCCTACGTTCTAGCACTCCGTTTATGCTTTATAGTGCTAAGAAGTAAAATAACATCAACTCATCTTTATGGCGATCGTTTTTCCTTCCACGGGAAACCCATAGTAGAGTTCTACTCGTCCATCCTATCGGCGCTGTAGACGAGAGTATCAGCCTTCGAACCTGGTCTGCGATAGTCCATCACCCTGGTTGGCTCGTTCAACTGCTGCAAATCTTGAAGTAATCCAATTGCTATCAGCTCCAGTACTCGTCACACGTTCCCTTTGTATACAACGACACATACACAGAATTTACACAGGAGTTTCCCTTATGTAGGCAGGTCACTCTAATCAAGGGCGGCACGGATTAACACAGTGAGTAGGCTGACTCATAAGGCTTGAGAAACCCTGACTCCGAATAGCGGATTGTCCCTGTCGACGCTGTTCTACCGCCGAATGTTACTGCTACGAATTGGATACAACTAATTTACTGATAGCGCGTACCATTTATGCCGGCATGGTTCATAGCCGACTCTCGCGATTCATTTATACAAATGCTTTCTAGCGTCCTACCAAATTTATGCACAATACTGAGAAACTTGCCTAGGCTCGACTGGCTATTGTTCGAGTTCCTAACACACAGTTCACAAGGTTATAAAGTTTACGGTCGCGATGGACATTCACTTCGTCTTTGTAAGTGGTCAATAGACTGTTCTCAGCGAGGGCCAGGGTCGGCCTTATATTTTCAACTCGCTGGACCTTGGGGTAGAAGGCTCCTTCACGTTTAATTAAGGAAATCGGCTCCGTTAATAACTGGAGTTGAAGACATTTATAAAGTGCATATTGTAGATCTCGATTCCCTCTTTCACGCGAGCCAAATGTGATCGCAATCCGATCGACAGATCTTAAGTAATCAAACTCCCGCCATTAATGAGTTCACTCGCGTCCTTTCGAGGGAGGGACTAACTTTGGGAGCAATTCTCGTCTTGGGAGACGCAATACTCTCACACGTGTTAGCAATACATTACACCCGGACCTTTGGTGACCTCGATTCGCCCCGTGAATAAAGTATTCCATATCTTCAGTCTGGAATACACAGAGAATTCAGCTCTATTCATTGGAGTGCCTCACATATATTTCCTATGTCTGGATCAAAATATCAAATAAATTTGCGCGTCAAAATTCGACGTTGGCACCTGTGAAACATGCAGGAAAAACAGGAAGTTTCCTCTGTTAGTGTGCAATCCTGTAAAATACAGTAGGCCGCACCTCTGGGCGTATAAGACTGTCGTTACGTCGCGTCTTATCTACTACTCCGTCTTACACTTGAGAGCGGTTTTTCTTGTGGGCTTGGCTTCAAGCGCACCTTTCCATTTTTTGCCGGGTTATCTTTCGCGGGTCCGGTTCTGACCACCCGCCGATCGAGTCTTGGGGATGTTCCTTTTACACAACATGCTACAAATAACGCGATTTCTGAAGTGATTTTAATAGGATGGAAAGCTGGAGATGGTGTCAATGAGCTGTACAGGACACTGTACGATTTTATTATTATTATTATTATTATTATTATTATTATTATTATTATTATTATTATTATTATTATTTATCGTAATTTTTTACAGGGTACGGCTTCGTTGCGAAAATGTCCCTTCAGAAGTCTATTGCAAGAACCGTACGTCGGCAGAGATATAATGCGCAAGGGACCACCAGAGAGTGAAACAACCGCAAGAAAGTGGTTTACGATTAAGTAACCTTGAAGATGGCTGATTGAACTTCTTTTCTGCCGGCCGACGATGTAGAAGAGGAGAGAATTATAGATTTCAGTGGTGACAAGCGCAAAGAGGGTATGAAATGATTTAAAATCTTTTTCGTGGATGATACCCTTAAGTGCTCTAGTATACATTTTTCACATATACAGAGTGTAACAAAAATGCACGGCAGAAATTGCAGGACACGTTCCTCACACGTAGACGAATAAATTATGTTATATGAACATGGGTCCGGAAGCGCTTTGTTTCCATGTTACACCTCATTTTCATTAATCATGGGAAACGTGCACCCTTGGTCACGTCTTTTAACGGCGTCATTATCGTAGGTGCACTGCCAGTGTTTCGTTTTGTTTTGTTTTACATGTCCATGTTGCCATGCGACTTACGTCATTTCTTGTTTACAGGTAACATAAACTGTTCTAGTGATCAGTACGACCTTAACAAGCATGTATCAAAGCTCACGGAGGGCATATTGAACATCTCTTGTGAGAAGGAGTTGCATGTGGTGTGCTCGTGCGTTCTATTCTTGTGTGTTTCCCATTATTAATGAGTTGGAGGCAATGAGGTGTAACATGGAAACAAAGCGTATCCGGACCCATGTTCATATAACATCATTTCTTCATCTATGCATAAGGAATGTGTCTTGCGACTTATGCCGTACATTTTTGTTACATCCTGTATAGAGCATTCATGCGGATTTTGGGAGTATGGATGAAGAAACTAACGTAAACCCCCTTGTTGTTACCCTAGTGCCCAAAAATAAGGAACCTACATTCGATTGTTTCAATTAATCCGGAGTGGAATCCAGAAACCGTGAACTTGTATAATGAAGTGGCGACCATGGCTGCGATTCGAGAATTACTACCTTCAGCACAGGTAAATGGATGCTTTATTTTCATATGAAAATATGTCCTTGGCGCAGAGTACAAGAAACCCTGAAGATAGCTGATTGAAGTTCTTTTCTGCTGGCCGACGATGTAGAAGACGACAGAATTATAGATTTCAAACCGTTGATTAACCACCCAGCTTCAGATACCACCACCCGCCACGGGATATACTTATATGGCGGTTATAATTGTACCGGGCGGTACACCCTTATGCCGTAATTTTAAATCTTGCGCCAATAAATCCTCTACAGGAGAAACCCTGAACTTTAAAAACTGGATCCATTCATTAGTTTTCTCAGAAGATGTCACTACCGTAAATTTTGTGATCACAAAGTTGTCAGTACTGCGTGAATTTCATCTTGTTTTGTTTTCCATTGATCAAGAAGTGTGGACATTCTCTTATAGATGTCTCTACTAAAACACTATGACCATGCACCCTGGTGCGAAGTCGAAGAACTTTATTTGAAGAAATTTTGTGTTCATAAGTTTGTTCTTTACAAAATTTCGTCCTTTCATTTGTGGGTTGGCAATATTAATCTTTTCATTCCCCCAGTTTGGAAGGTAACCAATCAATAATTTCTGTAATTAATTTTCAGCCAATCCTGTGTTTCTTCTTCGATTTTGTGTGTAACTGTGAACATTAACCGTTATAATCCTGTGGGTGTGTCTTCATTATTCATGAAAGGTCTCGAAACTTCCCCGAGGGTAGAAAAACTGCTGATTTTCTTGCCTCGCGGCCACTCGAACAACATCTAGCCTAGTGCATGGAAGTGTAGCAGGAGGCGCGAAGCGCCTCTTTCATCCGGTAGCAGCTCTTCAATAAGGTAATGGCCGCTTAACATCTTTACTTCTTGCTGGCTCAGCAGTTTAACCCGCGGGGAAGGTCCGAAATCTTTACCATGTAACCTATCTCTTAAACATGTAGGATTCTGTAAAAACTTCATATATCTTTAACTGTAAATCGGGGATAGAGAGTGCTTTACCCTCTCGAGCTCCACTTCATTTTGGATTTGAGGTGACTATGTTTTCGTAACCGTTTTTCTACTCTTCCTTAATGTGTTAAATTTATTCTGTATACGAGTCACCTCCATAGCTTGGGAATAGCCCCTGTTTCATCGGCCTAGTGCCTTTTAGGTTTTAAAATGTATATTTAGGAGTGCAAGTTCTCGCCTCCATTCATTTTGTATTTTGGGCCATTAACTTAACCTATTCTTTTTCTGCTAAGGCCCAGTAGATTGGGTACAAGATATCCCTGTTTCTTTGTAAGTGTGCCTTGAGGGCTGTTAATGGTAAAGTCCGTTGTGGCTTTTGGCAGGCTCAGAATATCGAGAGCGGGTCAGCTCTTTTATTTGTGGTAAATGTGCCTCTAGGAGGCTTGACATTGCTAGGTGGGAGCAAGTGCTCCATGTAATTAGGGGATTTCTGCACTTTGGTAATAGGTGTTTGTGAGCTGAGAGCTCAGAAATTGTAAAAATTAGGGCTCGTGGCCCAGATTGTTAAATTGTCTCTAAATCTTGGCTTTCCTGGTCTTGTACCTGATTTGACTTGTTGTTATTTGTTAAAGTCTGAAGTTTCATGTGAAAATTGTTAAGTTTTGCTATTTTCGAAAATATAACCATTAATGCAATTTTAATCCATATCTCAGCTTTGTAGTTAGACCCATTCCAGACCGCACCTTCTTTCACCTCTGCATTCCACGGGTATCCCCGTAACAATAATAAAAAATAGACATAATAAATATCGCCTCGTAAACACGGGCACGGACGAACTCATTGTGTAAACCATAGTCAACATTATGCTGGAACCATTCAATCAAGTACTAAGTACACAGTCCACTCGTTGGGGACGCTTACAACTATCTGAGCTTAAGAGAGGCATGATTATTCAACACACTTCGGAGTCTGCGCTCTCGAGTCATGCAGTAGTTCTTGTATAGGCAACCACTATGTATATTTACTCTATATTTCTTTTATACAAGTTGTGGACACAGATAGATCTTATGGCGACGACGGGACAGGAAAGTGCTAGGAGTAGGAAGGAAGCGGCAGTGGCCTTAATTAAGATATAGCTCCAGCATCTGCCTGGTGTGAAAATGAGAAAAACCACGGAAAATCATCTTCAGGGCCGCCGACAGTGCGTTTCGAACCCACTATCCGCCGAATACAAGCTGACAGCTACGTGACTCAGACCACGCAGCAACTCGGTCGGTACCACTTACATATTCAGTTGATGAGTTCTCCACGGAGAAGGAAAATGTAGTGCACGGGAAGCACAACGCTTCTACCAAGAACGATTTCCTAGACGAAGACTGCTGACTCTGGATACGTTTCGAAGGGTTGAAATACGCCTACCTGAAAGGATGTCCGTTGGAAGGGATGCTCCAGTGACGTCCGCTGGTAACGAATAACCTGCCAATAATGCAGTTGAGAGCACCCACACAACAGCCATTTTGAATACTGCTTTATTAATCAGCTCTCTGTGGGTCAAAGAATCGGATTTTGATCCACAGTCTCATCAAGCCTGCGGCTGCAAGAGATGCTTCCACTATAAACAGCCATTTTAAGATCTACTTAACCTTACAAACATGGAAGAGTACGTCGAATGTGAAATGTTTTTTATTTAGTCATTTTACCGTCCAGGTTTGCTTTCTCCCCCGGACTCAGCGAGGGATCCCACCTCTGCCACCTCAAGGGCAGTATCCTGGAGCGTGGGACATTTGTTCGGGATACGACTGCGGATAAGGATCAGTACCTCTCCCAGGTGGCCTCACTTGCTATGATGAACAAGGACCTTGCGGGGAATGAGAAAAGTGGAAGGGATAGGCAAGGAAGAGGGAAGGACGCGGTCATGGCTTTTGCCTTGGGAAGTAGTGGGAAACTACGGAGAACTATTTCGAGGATGGCTGAGGTGGGAATCGAACCCGCTCTACTCAGTTGACCTCCCGAGACTGAGTGAACCTCGCTCCATTCTTCGTATCACTCTTCAAATTTCGTGACAGTGCCACGAATCGAACCCGGTGAACCCATAAAGCTCAAGGGTTCACCGGGCCTCCGGGAGTGGCAGCTAATCACACTAACCACTACACCACATAGGTGGACGATATTGAAAGAAATACATAAACATATTCTGCTTACACGGGTTTGAACCTCCGAAAACAAAACAGAGCGTTCGCCGTTAACCGCCGCGACCACGGAGAAGACTTGCCATTTTCCAATACTGTAGCATTTCAATGTCAACTTCGTTTCTGATCAAAATGGTGCGTAGTGCGGTCTCCTGAGTGTGGGTTTTCAGCAACGAATACATGTATTTCAAGCCTTGTATCTATTCAAAAATGTATTATTGGACGACAGGAGAGATGTATTCACGGTTGTTTACAAGCTGCGGGTTGTAGAACTCTGAAGAAATACGGACGGCATCTTCACGTGGCATAATCTATATACTGCATATAAAATAACATGTCCTGACTGACTGACTGACTGACTGACTGACTCATCATCGCCGAGCCAAAACTACTGGACATAAAGAATTTAAATTTTGGAGATACAATTATATCACAGTGTAAGTGCTCACTAAGGAAAGATTTTTGGATATTCCGCACCTAAAAGGGTGAATTTTTAAAATGAGTGTATCTATATCACAGAGACTTAACTGTTTAAGTACCTCAAATTGGTATTTCGATTCTCCTTTAAAAATAAAGAAACACGTATTTTTTTCGGGAAATCCACCTAAGGGGGGCGTAAGAATAACTGAAAATGGGATTGAATCCTTTTTATGAGGATACTTATCTCTCAAACGCTGACGATGTTACATACGTGAAAATTGGTACTTGGAATCTCCATTAAAAATAAAGAAAAATGTACTGTTTTGTTTTCCGGAAATCCACTTACGACGGTTAAAAGAAGTGAAAATGTGATTTTTTTAAAATGAGTATTTTTCAAAACTGAACATGTTACAGTCGTAAAAATTGGTATTTGGAACCAGCTTCAAAAATAATGAAACACGTATTTTTTCGCTAAATCCACATAAAGGTGGGGGTAGGGAGTGAAAAGGACTGAAAAAGGGGTTGAATCCTTTAAATGGGATACTTATATCTCAAAAAGTGAATATGTTACCGACGTGAAAATTGGTATTTGGAGTCTCCTTTAAAAACAAAGGAATATGTACCTTTTGTTTTCGGAAAATCCACTTAGGTAGGAGGGGGACTGATAAAGGGAATGGGGTTGAATTTATTTTATGGGGATACTTATATCCCATACACTGAAGATTTCACAGACGTGAAAATAGGTATTTGGAATCTCCTTTAAAAATAAAGAAACACGTACCGTAAGTTTTGTTTTCGACTTGAGAGAGGACCGTTTCTCACATGTACTGTTCTATGTCGTATGTTCCAGAGTTAGCTATGCCAGCCAGGTATGTAATACCACAAACGTGGTTTACAAATAAGTACTGGGGTAAATGAAACTAAATTTTTCGGCGAGTTTTTATACTTTAAAGATTTTCAGATAATGTCTTAGTGCAGTATCGGGGAACGATTACGATTTATCAAAGTACGAAATCCACGCGTGCGAAGCCGCGTGTAACAGCAAGTAGTCCATATTATAGCCTACAGCATGGTCGCAATTGTGTGAGCAAACTCACAAAGGTATGAAAGCTTGCATCAAAATAAGCATAATTAAGATAGGAATGAACAATCCATCGCTACATCTGTCATATTGGTCAAATTGGGCACGTGAACGTATTAGGTTTTGTGTCACATGTAATGCAAGCGTTTACATGCTAATTTAACGTACGCTTCTATTCCTCACCACCTTTCTATATGTAATACCGTACTCATTTGTGATAACTTCCGTCGTAGGACTGCGGTACGCACGACAACGTTTTGCAGTATCTGAGTATGTTTTGGTCGTACCTATCTGGTCCTTATCTCCAATATACTTCCTTTCACAGCCTTTGCTCGATCCTTTCCGAACCCCATGTATAATATTCCTTTTATTTCTGTACATGTTAGAACGTTAGGTGTCGCCATAAGACCTACCTGTGCCGGCGCGACGTAAAAAAACGCCAGATATTATGAACTTTGCCCTTTGTATTTTACGCGCTGGAAAATAATGACACGCAGTTGTAGCACTTTAACTTCTTCGAATGCTTTTTTTTTTGCTAGTTGTTTTACGTCGCACCGACACAGATAGGTCTTATGGCGACGATGGGACAGGGAAGGGCTAGGAGTGGGAAGGAAGCGGCCGTGGCCTTAATTAAGGTACAGCCCCAGCATTTGCCTGGTATGAAAATGGGAAACCACGGAAAATCATTTTCAGGGCTGCCGACAGTGGGATTCGAACCTACTATCTCTTCGAATGCCACAGACCTCCATCCGGTAGCGAACCCGCTATCTAAGGAACAGAAAGACAATTTGCCAAAGTGTGGGGGAAAATTTCATTAGCCACAGAAAAATCTATTATTATTATTATTATTATTATTATTATTATTATTATTATTATTATTATTATTATTATTATTGGTGACGCACCCTGTCGTTGGGGTGTTATGTTACACTTCTCTAGCAGGTGCTTGACGTGACGTCACCACACGTGATCGGCGTGCTGCATGGCGCGTGCGCTCCCAGGGGAGATACTGATCCTAGTAATGACCCACACCCGGCATAACAAGCTTCACCGTTAACCCTTTCCCACAGTCTTTCCTTCTTTGTATGTCGACTGCCCGCTTCCAAATCTCCCGCTCCTCCACAATTACTGTGTACTTTCTATTAATATTTCGATCTTTGTAGCTATTGTAAATGTTGAAGAGCAATGTTATAACTAGGGCTTGGAAGTTAAAGACCTAAAAATTGCTTAGAAAGACCTGTAAAAGGGACTTAAAATATCAGAAAAAAGACACAAAACTGGCAAAAAGGACGCAAAAATGTGATCCACATGCATTCATAATTTTAGTTTTAATAGCACATTTTCTTCTTCTTCTTCTTCTTCCTCTTCTTCTTTGTCTGCTTACCCTCTAGGGTCTGTTTTTCCCTCGGACGCAGCGAGGAATCACACCTCTACCGTCTCAAGGGCAGTGTCCTGGAGCTTCAGACTCTGGGTCGGGGGATACAACTGGGGAGAATGACCAGTACCTCTCTCAGGTGGCCTCAGCTGCTGTGCTGAAGAGGGGCCTTGTGGGGGATAGGAACATTGGAAGGGACATGCAAGGAAGAGGGAAGGAAGCGGCCGTGGCCTTAAGTTAGGTACCATCCCGGCATTTGCCTAGAGGAGAAGTGGGAAACCGACTATGTAGGGTAAACAGATAAAGAGGAAGAAGAAGAATGTTCTCGTCATGGCCTGTACGTATATTGAAAGTAGATCAAATCGGTGGGGATATTCTGGCAAGCCGGGGTGTGTATGTGAAGGTTTCATTTCTAAATTTCTCGACTCCTTGACGGCCAATCGATCTCACGTACTTCGTGGTGAACCAAGCACGCCTTTACTGCCCCATCTAGGTTTATTCCCATTAATACAACAGATAACAGCAACTAACAATGCCAGGTTGAATGGCTCAGGCGATTGAGGCGCTGGCCTTCTGACCCCAACTTAGCAGGTTCGATCCTGGCTCAGTCCGGTAGTATTTGAAGGTGCTCAAATACGTCAGCCTGGTGTCGGTAGATTTACTGGCACGTAAAAGAGCACCTGCTGGACTAAATTTCGGCACCTCGGCGTTTCCGAAAACCATAAAAGTAGTTAGAGGGACGTAAAGCAAATAACATTATTATTAGCAACTAACAATATTATAATGACAGGGTCGAACGTGCTGGATATGTTGGGTTCGAATTCCCTCCATCACGCAGCCCTGAATAAGACAAATTAAGGAGCTGCATTTTAATTAATTTTCCTAGAATTTTCTTGCCCCACCGTCGCCGAAAGACTGTCTGAGATAGTGGTACAGTACGTTGAATAGGGATAAAAGAGACAATGGTTCAGGAAAGAAAATTAAGAAACTGGATCTATGAAGTAAGAAATCAGAGAGATTGTCAACTAACGTCTAATACAGCACTTGGAAGAATAGTGAATGTGTTGGGAGATAATGCACATGCAGGTTAAATTTGCAGCTTAAAATCATGGACAAAATAGAGAACAACTTCCTCAGTGTATAGGAAGCGGATCAAAATAAAACTCCCTCTAAAATAAGATTCTCTTTACATCATTGGCAGAAACAACTGTTAGTCACCAAAACCGGGATTTACTCCGCAATGCATAAAATTTAAATTGCAATTACTTGCTTTCCCTACGCAATTTCCTGTTCATTTGACACCAAAGCCAGAGCCTGAGCTGGAGCCGGACATCCCCTTGCGCTCTAGGCTTAGATCTCCCCTTGCGGCAGTGAGCCCGTGTAATCTGCATGCAATGATGTGCGCCCATTAGACAGGCTTAGTTGCCTACCCTCCCCAAGGGGAACCGATGTCTCTTCATTACTGCGGATCACCAGAAATGTAGCAATGCTGGGGATAGTCACAAAAGTCAGTATATTATTATTATTACTGGAACTGGTACACTCTGGGACCTCTTTTCCGCCAAAACCAGAGCTGCACAAATAAACTCGGGAGATACTAAACACAGGAGAAGTGGAGTCTTCTGGCGTGAATGATGGACTCAAATCTGTCAGAGTAGTATTCTCTCGCTTCCATCACATTGCCGACCAATGTTAGTACTCCTATATGGGATGTCGAAATATGACAGGGCTGTTAAGTACAAAAATACTGTGTCTTGCCTAGTGTAAGATCTTCCTATTTACATTTTAACAGCATGACTGAGTAGCTCAGACTGTTGAGGCACTGACCTTCTGACCCCAACTTGGCAGGCTCGATCCTGGCTCAGTCCGGTGGTATTTGAAGGTGCTCAAATACGTCAGCCTCGTGTCGGTAGACTTACTGGCACGTAAAAGAACCCCCGCGGGACCAAATTCCGGCACCTCGGTGACTCCGAAACCCGTAAAAGTAGTTGGTTGGACGTAAAGGCATTATTATTATTATTATTATTATTATTATTATTATTATTATTATTATTATTATTATTATTATTATTATTATTTAGTAGTATTCACATTAAAAACACATGTGGGTAGGGATAGGACTGACAGCAGAATGACAATAATAATCATTGTCTTCTTAACAAAGCGACTGCGGTTCGAAACCCAGTCAATGCATGTGAGATATTTGAAATGAGAAGTCACGTGTATGTGGTACGGATTCTGTGTAAAATTAGCGTTGCCGGGTTAAATAGCTCATATGGCAGAGCGCTGTCCTGCTGAGCTCAGGTTGTTGGGTTTGATCCCGGCTTAGTCCGATGGTACTTCAAGATGCTCAAATTCTTCAGCCTCATGTCTGTAAAGTAACTCTCGCGGGACAAAATTCCGAAGTAGACAGTGGAACGTAAGGCCTATAGCATTATTCTTGATCACGATATTATCAACCATGTAAAAGTACAAGCTTGTTGTTTTTAAAACTTGATGCGCCATGGCTTTGATCACTCTTATAGAAAAGTAGGCCCTACAAGCTGGTTTAGGTATAAAACACCCCAGCTCTTGGGTTCCCAAAATGCAGAGTGTAAGAATACCAACAGAAAGTAAGTTTCCAAATATCACAGTGAACAGGTTCTAGGATCTGGTATACACAGGGTCAATTCGTCTGCTAGTGATTCGGGTTCCTTTTCAACTGCAGTAAAATGTAAACATGGTTTCCGGACCTAGGACGTAGGGAAAGTTTTCATTCCCTTCCCCGAATGGGAGGGGCAGGCCACCTAGAAGGTAACGCCTTGTCTCTGGCCAGGAGATTTGGCGGGTTTGGAGGATTGATGGTGTTTGCCAAGGGGGGGGGGGTGATGGGGCTTTGATTCGGTGAAGGAGTGGGGAGGGGGTTTCGACCTCTTGGCTGAGTGTTTATTGATTTTTTCAGTTTGTACAATCATCATCATCATCATCATCTGTTTACCCTCCAGGTTCGGCTTTTCCCTCGGACTCAGCGAGGGATCCCACCTCTACCGCCTCAAGGGCAGTGTCCTGGAGCTTCAGACTCTTGGTCGGGGGATACAACTGGGGAGAATGACCAGTACCTCGTCCAGGCGGCCTCACCTGCTATGCTGAACAGGGGCCTTGTGGAGGGATGGGAAGATTGGAAGGGATAGACAAGGAAGAGGGAAGGAAGCGGCCGTGGCCTTAAGTTAGGTATCATCCCGGCATTCGCCTGGAGGAGAAGTGGGAAACCACGGAAAACCACTTCGAGGATGGCTGAGGTGGGAATCGAACCCACCTCTACTCAGTTGACCTCCCGAGGCTGAGTGGACCCCGTTCCAGCCCTCGTACCATTTTTCAAATTTTCGTGGCAGAGCCGGGAATCGAACCCGGACCTCCGGGGGTGGCAGCTAATCACGCTAACCACTACACCACAGAGGCGGACCAGTTTGTACAATAAGATTACAATTTACAAATTGTGTTTTTACAATTTGTTTTTACATTGTTACAATTGCTGTTTTGCGTTTTTTCAAGCTGGTATGATTCGAATAGCTCGACTGAGAGCGTCTAGTTCCACACAAGAACCCACCGGAACATGTGCGGGAAAGGTGGAAACACTTCACGAGGAAACCTAATCTCGTCCTCGTCCGCATTCTTAAGATGCCTGTGCAGCGTCATGTTGAACTATTGGAGCACGAGCTTCGCCATGCTTGCTACACGATTATCATGAAGTCAAGGTTGCATCGGCTTCCAAAACTCGTCAACCTGATGGAACGAAGTTATGTGCAGGGCTAAATCAACAATTTCGTGGGCACTGGGGCACAAGAAAATGTGATTCCTATTATAATTATAATAATGATGATGATGATGATGATCGTCGTATGCCTCAGCTACCATGAGCAGGCATTTCAATTTGACTCATCCAGGCTGCCTGCGTGCCAATTTCGATGTTCCGTTTTACTCTACCAGATGGCAGAGTGGACCGGATCTCAGCTGGGCAATCTATCTATAAGATTTTTAATTATAGGCCGATAGTAAACTCGAAAAGTGTCACCAGGTATCTTATACACGACGACATCTTACGACACAGAGTGTCGAATAGACCTCATTCTACCCTTCAAAAATCCGACTACCTCTGCCAATTTGAACTCACGACCAGCGGAACCGAAGGTCGACAATACTACTGATCCACAGGAGCTATAATAATAATGATAATAATGATGATGATGATGATGATAATAATAATAATAATAATAATAATAATATACTCACCGATTTTGAAGACCCAAGTAATTCCAATGAGCCGGCCCCGCGGGGTAGGGGTAGCGTGCCTGCCTCTTACCGGGAGGCCCCGGGTTCGATTCCCGGCGAGGTCAGGGATTTTTACCTGGTTCGAGGTCCACTCAACCTACGTGATTACAATTGAGGAGCTATCTGACGGTAAGATGGCGGCCCCGTTCTAGAAAGCCAAGAATAACGGCCAAGAGGATCCGTCGTGCTGACCACACGACACCTCGTAATTTGCAGGCCTTCGGGCTTAGCAGCGGTCGCTTGGTAGGCCATGGCTTTTCGGGGCTGTTGCGCCATGGGGTTTGGTTTGGTTTGGTAAGTAATTCCAATGGTGGAAAATAAGAGAGGTAGGCAATGAAATCTCTGCTACTAAGGTTTACTCAGCCCAAACAGCATCGTTTAGGTCGTACACCCATTTTTCAATTATTAGAATGAAAGTGAATTGAAGAATTATATTCATACACTAGGCAATCTGTATTACAGCCTAACCCCAAAAAGCCTCAGAAAGGATAGTCTAGATACGTTGAAGAAAATAGCATACCCAGAAACTTGAATTAAGATGCTGGTATGGCTGGTGAAGATTTGCTTTCTTGCTTTCCGAAGCGTTACCTGATATGCCATTGAGGCAGCCTCAGAGGACTAGCCTGAATAAGATTAACGCATTCAGTTCAGGGGAAGTAGAAGCTTTTCCCGGAGTAAGACAATAAGTGGTGACAGTGCCATAGTGAGCTAGTAGCCTTCATTTCATTTTTTATTCTAGGATACATACCGGCAATTAATTAAATGTATGCGATTTGTCTGTAAATGTGAAATATATATTTGATGTGTACCATTACTCAGTCTCTGTGCACGATTACCCGAATGAGTAGGAAATCATTGGCAAGGACATATTTTATTTTTCACATCATACAACTATATCGGATTCTTAATTTTGGAAAAATTACCATATTAAATTTGAATAAATCCGGTTTCATAATACATAATCGGTTCTATTCTTTCTTCATACAATGAATTTCAATCACCAAAATGTTGTAGGTGTGCACTATCCTATAACATTTCACAGTGCTTGAAATACAAATTTAGAAGTACCGGTGCACTTCCCAAAGTTCGACTTGCATTTTATCGACTTTGGCGCACAACATTGTCGCGTATAAGATTTAAGAAACTTGTGACTGTCGATGTAGTATTCCACAAATTACGTTTAATTCCCTAGAAGTGAAATCCGAGAAATAGGGGCATGATTTTTCATTTCAAAAATTCCACATGCACTGTCTGGGATTCGAACCATGTACACCTTTAAGAAGAAAGAAAAGGCTGTTATTAATTTGAGACGTATTTGTATCTATTAAAAAAAAGAGTGGTTTCGAACCGCACTGTCGGCAGCCCTGAACAAGGCTTTACATGGTTTCCCACTTTCACACCAGACAAATGCAGGGGCTGTATCTTAATTATATATTTTGCTATTTGTTTTTTACGTCGCACCGACACAGATATGTCTTATGGCGACGATTGGATAGGAAACGCCTAGGAATTGGAATGAAGCGGCCGTGGCCTTAATTAAGGTACAGCCCCGGCATTTGCCTGGTGTGAAAATGGGAAACCACGGAAAACCATCTTCAGGGCTGCCGACAGTGGGGCTCGAACCCACTATCTCCCGATTACTGGATACTAGCCGCACTTAAGCGACTGCAGCTATCGAGCTCGGTGTACCTTAATTAAGCCAACGGACACTTCCTTCCCACTCCTAGCCCTTTCCTATCCCATCGTCGCCATAAGATATATCTGTGTCGGTATGACGTAAAGCGAATTGTAAAAAATAAATGTGTGTGTTGGGTATTCAGCCCGAAGGCTGGTTTGATCCTCTACAGCTCCACCAACAGCTGTCATAGATCGCCTAGGTGTCACTGAAGAGGCATACTAGGGAAGGGAGGAGTGATGTAGTTTCCCGTTGCTTTCCTCACTGAGCCAGAAGTTGCCATTGCATATCAGTCTGCCAAGCCCACTGAAATGCATGCACCAACCGACCCTATGAGCGATATGTTCACACCATTCATAATATATATTGAAAAATACACAGCAAGTATATTGTTTTTGGTGACTTGATATCGTGATTCTGGGCAAATACTCTCCAGTTTTTCGTCGAATCCGAACCATAGGACCATGATTTTTTCTTTCAATAATCTCACGTGCGTTGGTCGGGATTCGAACCACGGTCGCTCTGGTCAGAAGCCAGTAGCAATACTACTCTGCTATCACGCCCTTGATTTCATTGAAGGCGTAATGGTGACTTCCTGTTATGGAGTTACTACACCTCACAATGAAGGAGACCATAACAATGTTGTTGTTATGCACGCTGAACGCTACTGTGTTAAAGGTGGGTGGCCTCATTGTGAAAGTGTATCTTGTTTTGTCTGTAGCGGTGTTTATGCACTGTAACATGCGTGTATGTTAGTGTAGGAGTCGTGTTCATAACTTACGACTAGCACACATTTAGAAACATGGCACTGTTTACTACCACTACCTTACGGTACTAATGTCGTGCTTTCATTTCACGTACTTAAATATGTCTCGCTGCAGAGATGATTCAGTCATAATACTCAATGTGACTGTTACTATATTTATCAAGTAATCAAGTTATAGATGATCATTATAACATTTAAAACATGCACATATCCTCTGTTCTTTCTTTCTTCCTTCCTTTCTTTCTTTCTTTCTTTCTTTCTTAATCAGTTTACCCTCCAGGGTTCGTTTTCCCTCGGACTATGCGAGGAATCCCACTTCTATCGCCTCAAGTGCAGTATCCTGGAGAGTGAGGCTTTGGGTCGAAGGCATACAACTGTGGAAAAGGACCGGTACCTTGTCCAGGCGTCCTCGTCCGCTACGCTGAACAGGGGCCTTGCGGGGGATGGGAAGATTGGAAGGGATAGACAATGAAGAGGGAAGGCAGCGGCCGTGGCCTTAAGTTAGGTACCATCCCGGCATTTGCCTGGAGGAAAAGTGGGAAACCGCGGAATAACCACTTCGAGGATGGCTGAGGAGGGAATCGAACGCCCCTCTACTCAGGTGATCTCCCGAGGCTGAGTGGACCCCGTTCCAGACCTCGTACGACTTTTCAAACTTCGTGGCACGGCCTGGAATTGAACCCCGGCCTACGGAAGTGGCAGCTAATCACACTAATCACTACACCACAGAGGCGGACATCTATCCTCTGTCTGGCTTATAAATTTCGCCTATACGATGTTACGTTCTTAATACAACTATTACTGAGAAATTTATGACTAATATTAAGTTTATACCTTTCACCTTAAAAAAGGCCTGCTCCGTGGCTAAATGGTTATCATGCTGGCCTAAACGTCCAAGGGTTTCCGGGTTCGATTCCAGGTCGGGTAGGGGATTTTAACTTTAATTGGTTAATTCCGATGGCTCGGGAGCTGGGTGTGTATTTGTGACGTCTTCATCATTAGAATCATCAAAGGTGGGCCCCATTCTCATTGACGCCCAGGTCACCTGTACGGAGTCAACTCGAAAGTCCTGCACCTGACCTCTACGGCTGCCATACGCCATTATTATTATTATTATTATTATTATTATTATTATTATTATTATTATTATTATTATTATTATTATAATTATAATTATTATAATTATTATTATTATTATTATTATTATTATTATTATTATTATTATTATTATTATTATTATTATTATTATTATTATTATTATTATTTGCTTTACGTCGCACTGACAGAGATAGGTCTTATGGCGAATTATTATTATTATTATTATTATTATTATTATTATTATTATTATTATTATTATTATTATTATTATTATTATTATTATTATTATTATTATTATTATCTTACAAAAGAAACTTTACAGATCCTCTTCAATAAGTCGGGGGCTGCCTAGCCGAGATGGTAAAGGGTTACTTGGTTCTCCTGTAAGGGTGTAAGTTTTATTTCCCGTCAGGATGCAGACAAATTTAGAAACGGGATTTCCACTTCTGGAGTGGCACATAACCCCGGGTCGTAACGTTAGGGCCTGTAGGTAGGCCCAAGCCTTTATGGGCCCCGCGTACTCCTCGCAAGAAGTAAAAATAATATATATCTTGCCTAATGTCACTCTGCACGGACATAGTCATGGCGGTTTTGTAGAATCAGTCGAAATAGTTTGTTTTACATTTTGTACGTAGAGGAATTATCCCCGTTCAGTAATTACAATTATGTTGAATGTAGGCTAACACAGCAGAGCTGTATACAACGCTTGCCCTCGCCGTCTCTTGCATCACCGCGACAGGCTCCTCACAAAATACCTGCACCAAATTATTTTTAAACTAGCGAATGTACCCGTGCTTCGCTACGGTATTCTACATTGTATTCGGTTATCGAAGTAAATAGTGTACATGCAGTAAATAAGATTGTTTTAAAATTGCATGTCTCTTAGCGTTATCCGAGAAAGAGCATGGGGAGTTCCCCGTACGTTGTTTCCAATGTAAAGTGTTTGTTACGGATTTGTGATATAACGGCAGGCTCACTTGCCTACTGCCATTCACAATCGAGTTGGGATGATTACGTTATAATTGCAGGCCCCATTGCCTACTACGCGGACAGTATCGATTTGGGGAGTTTTCGTTAATATGGCAGCCCCCTTTCCTACTTCCAGACAGATTACAGTTGAGGAGTTTCTATTATAATGGCAGGCAATTACCCTACTATCACTCGAAATTGAGTTGTGCAGTTATCATTATAATGCCAGGCCCATTTTCCTACTGCCAGCCAGCATACTGCCAGTCACACCAAGTTGGTGAGTTTCCATCAAAATAGCAGGCCACTATGCCTAATGCCAGTCACATTTTAGATGAGGACATTTCTTTATAATGATAGCCACCCTTGCCTACTGCCAAACACAATCGGGTAGGGGAGTTTTAAACAAAACTGCATGCTCACTTGCCTTCTGCAAGTCAAATCGAGAAGGGAACTATTCATTACAATTGTAGGCTTTCCTTACTAATGACAGTTACACAGGAGTTGGAGAAGGAACCCTTTCCTACTGCCAGTCAAAGTCAGTGTGGGGAGTACTGATTACAATAGCAGACCCACCCTTTCTCGATCGCTAAAAATCGACATCAGTGAATATATATAGATCGACATACGAAAGTATATGCGTGTTTACAATATTGAAGACCTTCATTTACAGATTAACTGCTACTAAACGTACGTCATATCGACAAAGGATTATACCATAAGACACGCCGGATTTAGTGGCCTAAATGGCTGGTCCTATGATATGTCATCTATTCTTGGGTCAGATAGAGTTAGAAACGTGGAAACGGGGTAAAGGTTTTGTATGATTATCTCATATTACATTACTTTTCGGATACATACATAGCATTTGGCTCACATATGGCTACTGGGTGGGCCAATTTTCGTGAAGAGTTTAATGATTCTGTATTTCATATAAGTAATTGAAAGTATGAATTATGCATGTGAAAATTCCAAATTGACTTAACATCGATTAAAGAGAAAAATCAAACGTAAAAGGTATACAGATACGGCAAAAAGTCATAAGACCACGGTTGTAGATCATTCCAAATTGAACGGAGATTGTGCAATCCGTTATGTGATAGGAATTTCCGAAGGTGTGCACCATCATTAAAATTGCCTGCATATTTCGATATTATTCGGGGATAAAAAGTGAAAAATTTAATGATCTAGGATGTTTTCCGTTCGTTACAGGCTAAAACGTATAATTTTGTCAAATTTCAATTATCTTCTTTTTCTTCTGCCAGATTATGGCGCAATTTGGATTTTGGGCGAGGCGGGTAAAAATTAGTACTTTCAGGAAACTAAACCAAAAATTATGGAGATGGTCATTATTACCCCTTAAACGGAAAGCTGTACGAAAATTTCGCCAAAATAGTCAGTGTAGAGGCACACAGTCGTTACGATTTGATTTATATAGATCAGGAATCTGCTCCATGTAAAACACCTTTTGGGCTATGTCCGCTGAACTTAACCTGCAAAAGTGACCATTCATGATATCTCCCTTAGTAATCCTCCTGACGAAAGAATGCACATGAAAAAAAGGTTAAGAGGTGGAATTCCATCACGTTTGGTCGATTTCCAGTCAGGTTGGTCTTGTTCTGTATATATTGTGGAAGAGTAAAATCACCATTTGTGTTCCCTATAAACCGCCAGTCCATTCCGGAACATGAAATGTTATTTACGTTTAAAACCTACCTTTGGACAGTTGGATGCTGAATATAAATTTTGGTTCGAATGTCTTCAGTAGTTTTCAAATTGTAAGGAGTACGCTTTACACGCACCCGCTCGGGAGTTAAGTCCGATGGGACTTGCACAGAAAAACGGTCCGTTAATGATATCTCCCTTATTAATCCTCGTATCGAAATGATGCACATGAGAAAAAAGGTTTAGAAATTATTATCTACCAAGGCAGGTAGATTTTAATTAACGTTGGTTGTGTATATTTTGTGAAAGTGCAAAATCACTGTTTCGGTTTCGTATAAACCCCCAGTCAATTCAGGGATTTAGAAACAATATTTGCCCTAAAACCTATCAAGGACAGGTGTATTCTAAATATGAGTCTTGGTGGAAATACATCCAGTGGTTTGTAGCACTCGCGTACATACGGCGTAATTAAGGAAGAAATAATACAGTTAAGAAAGTTGAAAGTAATAGAAAATGGATTATAACTGAGGACAGCCGGATAACGACAAATATGTAAATGCCAAGTTAATGTATTGGAAAATCAAATGCCCCTCAATAAATTATGCCAGTGTGAGTAATGGATATAATAAAGCGGTAACAGAAGAGAAATTTAGGTCAGTGATTCTTAGGTAAACAAATAATAAGAAGATGACTAATGGTGTTATTACTTAATCTATTCGAGGGCGGTTATAATATCCAACGATATTCCGCCAATATCCCGCAGATAGGCCGATTGACGCCTCTCTTGCCTTCTACCCAAGGAACAACCACGAATTTAAAAGCATGATGAGGAAAATGGCAATACGTTACTTCCCTGCTGGCATGCAGTCAGAGACGTTGCCATGGTAACCTGTCGGTTCGTTGTCGGTCTGTCGGTCACTCAATGCAGAGCATGATACCAGCGGAAAATTGTAAATTTCTCCGTCATGTGAAGAGTAAGGTAAATTATGAACATAACAAAAGTTGTTTATAATGAAGAGACGTTTCACGTACGGTAAACGAAGTTTACAGAAAATCAATAGTATAAGAGAAAATGGAGGAAAACCATTCTGGTTTTCCTATAAACCCCCCGTCTATTCAAAGATTTTAAAATAAAATGCATATAGAAACCTTCCCCGAGATGAGTATACTCTAAATATGAAGTTTGGTTGAGATTTATCCAGCCGTTTCGAAGTGATGGTGGAAAAACCATTCAGGTTTTCCTATAAACCCCCCGTCTATTCAAATATTTTAAAATGATATGCATATGGTAGCCTTCCCCGGGATGAGTATACTCTAAATATGAAGTTTGGTTGAGATCTATCCAGCCGTTTCGAAGTGATGGTGGAAAAACCATTCAGGTTTTCCTATAAACCCCCCGTCTATTCAAATATTTTAAAATGATATGCATATGGAAGCCTTCCCCGGGATGAGTATACTCTAAATATGAAGTTTGGTTGAGATCTATCCAGCCGTTTCGAAGTGATAGTGGAAAAACCATTCTGGTTTTCCTATAAACCCCCGGTCTATTCAAAGGTTTTAAAATAATATGCATATCGAAACCTTCCCCGAGATGAGTATACTCTAGATATGAAGTTTAGTTGAGATCTATCCAGCCGTTTCAACGCGATGGTGGAAAAACCATTCTGGTTTTCCTATAAACCCCCCGAGTATTGAAAGATTTTAAAATGATATGCATATCGAAACCATCCCCGGGATGAGTTTACTCTAAATATGAAGTTTGGTTGAGATCTATCCAGCCGTTTCGACGTGATGGTGGAACAGACAAACAAACAGACAGACAAACAGACAAACAGACAAACAGACAAACAAACAGACACGAAACGTAAAAACCACCGATTCGGTATTGAGTTGACCTAAAACGGATAAATATCTGAAAAATTGGCAAAACAAAAGAAATTACAGACAGCGGACCCCCTACAATTTTATTTATATAGATAATTACAGCAATGAACACTTACACCAAAATACACTATTTAAGTTACAAAATGATACTTTCTTGGTGTGTAATGAATCTGAGGTGGTATAATGTACACATTTTTCTGAACATCTAACTTATATCACAGATTTATTTGACAGCAATGTATAATTCTAATAAGAAGTTGTGTAGTATCAATCAGTTGATTCAGTTTTGAACGAGCTCGCTTTGCACGAAGGTAATAATTGGCTTATCACTTGTACTGCTTGATATTTTTAAAAACTTTATTTGAACAGTCTTTGATTCAATTTTGTTCGTATATTCTGTGTTGAAACTGAAGAAATTATTATATACTAGCAAATGTACCCGTGCTTCGCTACGGCGTTCAACATTGTATTCGAATATCGAAGTAAACAGTGTACATGCAGTAAATAAGATTGTTTTAAAATTGCATCTCTCTTAGCGTTATGCGAGAAAGAGCATGGGGATGTCCCCATACGTTGTTTCCAATGTAAAGTGTTTGTTACGGATTTGTGATATAACGGCAGGCTCACTTGCCTACTGCCATTCACAATCGAGTTGGGAAGTTTACATTATAATTGGAGGCCCCATTGCCTACTGCGCGGTCACAATCAAGTTGGGAGTGTTCGTTACAATGGCAGGCCCCATTTCCTACTCCCAAACAGATTACAGTCGAGGAGATTTTATTATAATGGCAGGCAAATTCCCTACCACCATTCAAAATTGAGTTGTGCCGTTATCATTATAATGTCAGGCCGATTTTCCCACTGCCAGCCAGCTTACTGCCAGTCACACCAAGTTGGTGAGTTTCCATCAAAATAGCAGGCCACTATGCCTAATGCTAGTCACATTTTAGATGAGGACATTTCTTTATAATGGCGGGCAACCTTGCCTTCTGCCAAACACAATCGGGTAGGGAAGTTTTACACAAAACTGCATGCTCACTTGCCTTCTGCAAGTCAAATCGAGAAGCGAACTATTCATTACAATTGTAGACCTTCCTTACTAATGACAGTTACACAGGAATTGGAGAAGGGCCCTTTTATACAGCCAGTCAAAGTCGGTGTGGGAGGTACTGATTACATTAGCAGACCCACCCTTTCTCGATCGCTACAAATCGACATCAGTGAATATATATAGATCGACATACGAAAGTATATGCGTGGTTACAATATTGAAGACCTTGATTTACAGATTAAGTGCTACTAAACGTACGTCATATCGACAAAGAATTATACTATAAGACACGCCGGATTTAGTGCCCTAAATGGCTGGTCCTATGATATGTCATCTATTCTAGGGTCAGACTGAGTTAGAAACGTGGAACAGGGTAACGTGTTTGTAAAATTATCTCACACTAGCAAGATACCCGTGCTTCGCTACGGTATTATACTGAAATTTATAATTGAATGAATTGAAATTCGCGATCTGACTCGTTTTCTATTATTTTACGGCACGTTTCCTCCCATTTTTCAATCTTCCTTTCCAGCAATCAACTTCGTACTTCCCGGGCTAGGCCCAGGTATTCCTCCCGGTCAGTTGGGTCCGTAAATCTTTGCCATCTTTTCCTATAATCATTTTTAATATGGATAAAATCCTTCAGGAGATCCGGCGTGGTGTCATATTGGGTGCCTTGGCGGCACTGAACCCGCGGCCGGACTGCATTCTTAGTCATTACCCGTCCAGGAGCTGTTTCTAGCGCGGTCCGCACATTTGACGACGGTCTGGAACATTATTATTATTATTATTATTATTATTATTATTATTATTATTATTATTATTATGTATTGCTGAAATGGCTGATGACAGGGAAAACCGGAGTATCCGGAGAAAAACCTGCCCTGCCTCCATTTTGTCCAGCACGAATGTCACATGGAGTGACCAGGATTTGAACCACGGAGCCCAACTGTGAGAGGCCGGCGTGCTGCCGCCTGAGCAACGGAGGATCCTTATAAGTACATTAATAACAGTAAAATCAATTGGTCTCACCTCCTACACCCCACCGCCGTTAAGTTTATTTACCGCCAACCCCCCCGCCCCCAAAAAAAATAAATTAAAAGAAGGCTTGTTTCTTTATGTTTAAGGGAGATTCCAAACACCAATGTTCACGTCTATTACCTTCAGTTTTGAGATATAAGTATCACCATAAAAATAATTTACTTTTATCACTTCATTTCACACTACTACCCCCCCCCCCCCAAGTGAATTTTCCCGCAAAAATACTTGTTTCTTTAATAGTACAGGATCTTCTAAATACCAATTATCACGACTCTAACTTCTTCAGTTTTTTATTTTGGTGTCCTCATGAAAGGAATTCAACTCCTTTACACTCCCACCCTCCAAGATGGTTTCCCCCCCCAAAACGCGTTTTTCTTTGTTTTTAAAGGAGATCCAAATACGAATTTTCACGTCTGTAACAACTTTAGTTTTTATTAGATGTTTGTATTCTCATACGATTAAGTCAATTAATTTTTCAATTCTTTCACCCCCCCCCCCACTTCATTGTATTTTCTGAGAATACGTGTTTCTTTACTTTTAAAGCAGATTGCAAATATCAAATTTCACATCTGTAACATCTTCATTTTTGAGATATCAGTAGCCTAATTAAAATAATTCAACACCATTTTCAGTCACTTTTACCCCCCTCCACCCAAGTGGTATTTCCGAAAACTAAAAATACACGTTTCTTTATGTTTAATAGAGATAAAAAATACCATTTTTCACTTCTGTAACATGTTAAGTTTTTTAGATATACTGTAAAATTTCTCATTTTAAAATTTCACCCCTTTTGAGTTCCCCTTATGTGGAGTTTCCAAAAACAAATCACCTATGTTTCTTTACATTTACAGGAGATTTCAAACACCCACTTTTTACGTCTGTATCATTTTACGTTTCCAAGATATTCTGTAGATATATTCTTTCAAAAAATTCACCCCAATTTGTCACTCCTGTTTAACCGCCATTAATTGGATTTTCCAAAAACTAAAAAAATACGTGTTTCTTTATTTTTAAAGGAGATCCCATATACAAATTTTCAGTTCTGTAATATCTTTCGTTTCTGAGATATATGTATCCTTTTTAAAGGCATTCAACCCATTTTCACCATTTACCCCTCCTATTTGGATTTACAGGAAACAAAAAAATACGTGTTCCTTTATTTTAGAGGAGATTCTAACTACCAATTTTTACATCTGTAAATTTTAAAGTTATAAGATGTAGACACACTCATTTAAAAAATTTCATCCCCCTTTTCACCCCCAAATATTAGGATTTTCCAAAAACGAAAAAATACGTGTTTCTTTACTTTTAAAGTAGAACCCAAATACCAATTTTCAGGTCTGTAATATCTTCAGGTTCTGAAATATAAGTAGACTCATGAAAGGCGTTCGACCCCTTTTTCAACCTTTTTCACCCTTCCTATTAGGATTTTCCGAAAACAAAATATACGTGTTTCTTTATTTTTAAAGGAGATTCTAAATACCAATTTTCACATCTATAACCTTTAACAGTTTTGAGATATAGATACACACATTTTAAAATATTACCCCCTTTTCACCCCCCTTAATTGGATTTTCCAGAAACAAAAAAAAAACGTGTTTCTTTATTTTTAAAGGAGATCCCAAACACCAATTTTCAGGTCTGTAATATCTTCAATTTCTGAGATATAAGTAGCCTCATTAAAGGCATTCAACAGCTTTTCACCCCTTTTCACTCCCCCTATTGCGATTTTCCGAAAACAAAAAAATACGTATTTCTTTATTTTTAATGAAGATTCTAAATACCAATTTTTACATCTGCACACTTTCAAAGTTTGGAGATATAGATTCACTCATTTTAAAAATTCACCCCCTTTTCACCCTCCGATTAATTGGATTTTCCAAAAACAAAAATATACGTGTTTCTTTATTTTTTAAAGAGATCAAATGTACCAATTTTCAGGTCTGTAATATCTTCAGTTTCTGAGATATAAGTACCGGTATCCTGATTAAACGCATTCAACCCATTTTTCCCCATTTTCACCCTTTTTCACCCCTCCTGTTGGGATTTTCTGAAAACAAAAAAATACGTGTTACCTTATTTTTAAAGAAGATTCTAAATACCAATTTTTACATCTGTACACTTTTAAAGTTTTGAGATATAGGTACACTCATTTTAAAATTTCACCCCCCCCCCTTTTCACCCCCTTAATGACGGAATATTCAAAAATCCTCTCTTAGCGTGCACCTATATCTTAATATGAATGTATCCACAAAATTTCATTCCTTTATGTCCAGTAGTTTTGGCTCGGCGATGATGAATCAGTCAGTCAGTCAGTCAGTCAGTCAGGACAAGTTATTTTATATATATAGATTACATTACTTTTCGGATAATTATGTGACAGCTACATACATAGCATTTGGCTCACATATGGCTACTGGGTGGGCCAATTTTCGTGAAGAGTTTGAAGATTCTGTATTTCATGTAAGTAATCGAAAGTATGAATTATGCTTGTGAAAATTCCAAACTGACTTAACATCGATTAATAGAAAAAAATCAAGCGTAAAAGGGATACAGATATGGCAAAAAGTCATAAGACCAAGGTTGTAGATCATTCCAAATTGAACGGAGATTGTGCAATCTGTTATGTGATAGGAATTTCCGAAGGTCTGCACCATCATTAAAATTGCCTGCATATTTTGATATTCTTCGGGGATAAAAAGTGAAAAATGTAATAATCTAGGATGTTTTCCGTTCGTTACAAGCTAAAACGTATAATATTGTCAAATTTCAATTATCTTCTTTTTTTCTTCTGGCAGATTATGCCGCAATCTGGATTTTGGGCAAGGCGGTTAAAAATTAGGACTTTCAGGAAACTAAACAAAAAATTGTGCAGATGGTCATTATTACCCCTTTAATGGAAAGCTGTACGAAAATTTCGCCAAAATAGTCAGTGTAGTGGCACACAGTCGTTACGATTTGATTTATATAAATAAGGAATCTGCTCCATGTAAAACACCTTTGTGGCTATGTCCGCTGGACTTAACCTGCAAAACTGACCATTCATGGTATCTCCCTTATTAATCCTCCTGACGAAAAAATGCACATGAAAAAATGGTTTAGAGGTGGAATTCCATCACGTTTGGTCGATTTCCAGTCAGGTTGGTCTTGTTCTGTATATATTGTGGAAGAGTAAAATCACCATTTCGGTTCCCTATAAACCGCCAGTCCATTCCGGAACATGAAATGTTATTTACGTTTAATACCTACCTTTGGACAGGTGGATGCTAAATATAAATTTTGGTTCGAATGTCTTCAGTAGTTTTCCAGTTGTAAGGAATACGCTTTACACGCACCCGGTCGTGAGTTAAGTCCGATGGGACTTGTACAGAAAAACGGTCCGTTAATGATATCTCCCTTATTAATCCTCGTATCGAAATGATGCACATGAGAAAAAAGGTTTAGAAATTAATTTCTACCAAGGCAGGTAGATTTAAATTAACGTTGGTTGTGTATATTTTGTGGAAGTGCAAAATCAAGTTTCTGTTTCGTATAAACCCCCAGTCAGTTCAGGGATTTAGAAACAATATTTGCCCTAAAACCTGTCAAGGACAGGCGTATTCTAAATATGAGTCTTGGTGGAAATACATCCAGTAGTTTGTAGCACTCGCGTACATACGGCGTAATTAAGGAAGAAAATAATACAGTTAAGAAAGTTGAAACTAATAGAAAATGTATTATAACTGAGGACAGCCGGATAACGACAAATATGTAAATGCCAAGTGAATGTATTGGAAAATCAAATGCCCCTCAATAAATTATGCTAGTGTGAGTTATGGATATAATAAAGCGGTGACAGAGGAGAAATTTAGGTCCAGTGATTCCTAGGTAAACAAATAATAATAAGATGACTAATGGTGTTATTACTTAATCTATTCGAGGGCGGTTATAACAACCAACGATATTCCGCCAATATCCCGCAGGTAGGCCGATTGACGCCTATCTTGTCTTCTACCCAAGGAACAACCACGAATTTAAAAGCATGATGAGAAAAATGGCAATACGTTACTTCCCTGCTGGCATGCAGTCAGAAACTTTGCCATGGTAACCTGTAGGTTCGTTGTCGGTCTGTCTGTCACTCAATGCAGAGCATGATACCAGCGGAAAATTGTAAATTTCTCCGTCATGTGAAGAGTAAGGTAAATTATGAACATAACGAAAGTTGTTTATAATGAAGAGACGTTTCCCGTACGGTGAACGAAGTTTACAGAAAATCAATAGTATAAGAGACAATGGAGGAAAACCATTCTGGTTTTCCTATAAACCCCCCGTCTTTTCAAAGATTTTAAAATGATATGCATATGGAAACCTTCCCCAGGATGAGTATACTCTAAATATGAAGTTTGGTTGAGATCTATCTAGCCGTTTCGACGTGATGGTGGAAAAACCATTCTGGTTTTCCTATAAACCCCCCGTATATTCAAAGATTTTAAAATGGTATGCATATCAAAACCTTCCCCGGGATGAGTATACTCTAAATATTAAGTTTGGTCGAGATCTATCCAGCCGTTTCGACGTGAGGGTGGAAAAACCATTCTGGTTTTCCTATAAACCCCCCGTCTATTCAAAGATTTTAAAATGATATTCATATCGAAACCTTCCCCGGGATGGGTATGCTCTAAATATGAAGTTTGGTTGAAATCTATCCAGCCGTTTCGACGTGATGTTGGAACAGACAAACAAACAGACAGACAAACAGACAAACAGACAAACAGACAAACAGACAAACAAACAGACACGAAACGTAAAAACCACCGATTCGGTCTTGAGTTGACCTAAAACGGATAAATATCTGAAAAATTGGCAAAACAAAAGAAATTACAGACAGCGGACCCCCTACAATTTTATTTATATAGATGACATTTTGGTATCGGTTACAGCGTGTAGTTATGTACTTATTTTCTTTTTTCTTAATCTGTTTACCGTACTGGGTTGGCTTTTCCAACGGACTCAGTGAGGGATCTCACCTCTACTGCCTCAAAGGCAGTGTCCTGTGGCGTGAGGATTTGGGTCGGGGATACAGCTAGGCTGGAGGACCAGTACCTCTCCCAAGCGACCTCACTTGCTATGCTGATCAGGGGCCTTGGAGGGGGACGGGAAGATTGGAAGGGATATACAAGGAAGAGGGAAGGAAGCGGCCGTGACCTTACGTACTACCCCGCCATTTTCCTGAAGGAGAAGTCGAAAACCACGGAAAACCACTTCGAAGATGGCTGAGGTGGGAATCGAACTCACCTGTACTCAGTTGACCACCCGAGGCTGAGTGGAACCCGTTCCAGGCTTCGTACCACTTTTCAAATTTCGTGGCAGAGCCGGGAATCGAACCGGGGCCTCCGGGGTTTGCAGCTAATCACACTAATCACTACACCACAGATGCGGACTACATTATTTCTACCTGCTGTAAATAAATTTATATATTTTGTCATTTTATTTCAGGGGGCCTGAATTTTAATTTTGTTGGGCGGGCCCGTATCGCATTCATTATGTCCCTGTAACCCTGAGGTTCACGCAACCTACGCCAAAAGTAAGTTCCACGTTTACTCCGGGGTGCAAAGGTGGCCGAGCGAGCATAGAGCTAACTACTGAATTCCATCTTACTCCGAGGTTGTGGATGGTGGAAGCCTTTAACTTCCACTTCTTTAAGGGCCTTCATAGCCTGTATAGTGATGCTTTTGCCTATTTGTATTGAAAGCCATTTTTTGGTTCCCATAACGTCGTAAGTTACCCAGTCACAAGGTTCACTTTTAAACACGTAAGCACACTACTTGCTTAAGTTCAAAATCAGAGAAAACAAAATCTTAATAACCTTACTGATTTTACGTCTCACTAACTACTTTCCCGTTTTCAGAGTCAGAAAATAAATTGTGTGCGGCACTCTGTGTACATTATAAATGAAAATTAAATAGCGATGTCTTTTAGTGCCGGAAGTGTCCGAGGAAACTTTAGGCTCGCCAGGTGCAGCTCTTTTGATTTGACGCCGTAGGTGACCTGCCCGTCGTAATGAAGATGAAATAATGATGATGAACACGACACATACACTCAGCTCTCGTGTCAGCGGAATGAATCAATTATGGTTAATTGAATCGAACCAGTACCCCTTGGACCAAAAGCCATCGCGCTAACCATATAGTCATGGAGCCGAACAACGTTATAAATAACTAGCTCAAACCCATAAGATGGAATTTAGTAGTTAGCTCTATGCTCGCTCGGCCACCTTTGCACCCCGGAGTAAACGTGAAACTTTTCTTATATACGACATTTCTTGTGCTTTATTGTTTACGATTTTTTCTACTTCACACGGACGCATACAAGTCTTGCGGCTACAAGGGGATAGAAGATGGCCAGAAGTGGGAAGGAAGTGACAGCGGCTTGAATTAACTTACAGCCCCAGCATTTTCCTTGTGTGAAAATTGGAAACCACGTAAAACCATCTTCCGGGCTGCCGATAGTGGGGTTCGACCCTAGTATCTCCCGCCGAATTCAAGCTTATAGCTACGTGACCCAAACCACACAGCCCCTTGTTCGATGCATTCCTTGAAACCTCAAACCTCGTACCTTTCGGCACTAATGCAACTTTAAAATATTGCCCTCTCGACATTGCAACATTTAACTGACCATGGCTGAAAACTGGCTGAGGTAAACAGAGACCTTCACGTCCCTCGAGGTTTATTGATCGTGATACACTATGCCAAGCGAAATGGAAATTTATACCTCTTGAAAGACAATGAAAGTGTTTTATCGGATTTTAAGTCAATTCGAGGGATCGGAGCTCTCTGTCCAGCTTTATCTTCACTTACTTTTTCCCCACATCTAAACAATTTTCGTACATACTTCTTAGAATTAGGCCTTAATCTGGTTCCGTTTGTGTGCCGTTGGGAAACTTTCCGATTTTTAAGGAATATACTACGGCTCCGATTTTCTGAATAAGAATATGTGAAGGCAAACCATTAATTCCAAGGAATTCAAGAACTATGTACGACACTGAACCAGAATTTCCAGTATTAGTTTGTTGACGCTAGTGTATGGTTTTGAATTACCAAGTATAAGCCCAACGACTTTAAAATTAATTGATTAATTAATGAAGAATAGCAACTTTCGAGAAAATTATATCTTTCGCAGAAGTGAACGTTTTACTAAAAATTTCAATTTTGATATCATCATATGCTAAAATTCTGGTGTCGGGCTGAGTGGCTGAGACGGTTGAAGCGCTGGCCTTCTGACCCCACCTTGGCAGGTTCGATCCTGGCTCAGTCCGGTGGTATTTGAAGGTGCTCAAATACATCAACCTCGTGTCGATAGATTTACTGACACGTAAAAGTACTCCTGAGGGACAAAATACTGGCACCTAGGCGTCTTCGAAAACTGTAAAAGTAGTTAGTGGTGCACCCTTGCTTACCGATTGTAAACATCTGCCTCTGGCTCTTGCAAATGTAGATTCTTCTATTCTCAGGTGGTTCTGGGCTCTTCAGTCACTTGTTGATATAAATCGGCGGGTGGCATAAGGAAATCTAATTACCACTTGAAATAAAATTTAAGAAGTGGGCTAAAATTTATTAATTATAAAAGGAATTTAATTACGTCCTATAGATATGAAACATCGAATAATAAAAGAAAATTGTTGTATTAAGAAAACAGCTGGCATAAATTTGACACAAATGAAAAAAATATGAGACCCCAGGAATTTATTTTATTGATATTTAGTCAAGTTAAACGTTAATTGCCATTCCAGAATAGAATAGAGAGAACCTGAAAATTACTACCGGATTTCAAGTAACACCGTTGGTCGATTCACTTGATCCGTGAAGATTCAGTTCCCGTAAACAGACTCCGAACTTTTCTTTAACTAAGGTTATCCACCGATCACAAATACCACGTAGGATATCCTCGGCCACCGAATGGACCCTTAATCGAACTAAAACAACCTCCGGTTATATTTAATTGTAGACAAAAGGAGAAAAGATTTATTTCACATGTTAACTTGCTCCTTGGAAAGGCATAGTGCTCCAAAATTTCATGTTATCATTCCCTAATATTTCTATAAAGATACATGATCGTACCATGTTGAGTCACAACCAGACACCCAGAAATAAATTTTCTTTATTAATTAATTATTCAAAATTATATAGAATATTGTTCCACTGAACTGCATTATTTATAAACTGTAATTAAAAGCCTGAGTTTACATTTAAGTTAACACAAAAATAACTTTCAGTTTACGTTAGTTTATAATAAACTAGTTTAAAGTGAATAAACCAATAAGCACGGATTTCTGAAAATTAACCTTATCGCTTCACTGAATAATATTTAAATTAATTTATTCGACCGTTTATGAACGGTACCAACAAACTGAACTGGAAAGAGTAACGTCAATGGACGGTGTCATAATAATAATCATTACCATGTTATCAATAGCAATTAACGCGAATTATTAAACAAAGGGTCTTAATCAGAATGTGAAAACATAGTTCATTTCAATAATCATTCATGACCACTACTGTGGTAAGGAACAAAGTGAAACGTCTCACTCATATAAAAGAAAGATATGTTGTTTAGTTCAGTAATCACAAACATCATGACTCATGACCATTGGGAAAATGTGCTACTCAAAAACTATGATCAGTGCTATCATAAACCGAAATAAATTTTATCACAAACACTTAACTTTAGTGACCAACACCAATAAAATTGAGCTGGCGCACCATTATCGCAGACTAAACTGATCGTGTAATGATTATTCACAAGTTAACTCTTATCAGAATAAAGTAATCACAAGTCATCGCAGTCTGAGCTAACCATATAACTTGGATAATGAACATTAAAAACAAACCGGATACTGGTCATTGCAGAATGAAGTAACCATCTCACTGATTTATGAACATTGAAAAACCGGACACTGACCATTGCAGACTGAACTGACCATCTGACTGAACTCATGAACATAGAATATAAACCGGACACTAATCATTGCAGACTGAAATAAGCATCTGACTGAATTCATGAACATTAAAAATAAACCGGACACTGATCATTGCAGACTGAACTAACCATGTGACTGAATTCATGAACATTGAAAATAAACCGGACACTGATCATTGCAGACTGAACTAACCATCCGATTGAATTCATGAATGTTGAAAATAGACCGGACACTGATCATTGCAGACTGGACTCATCAATGTCGCTAAAACAACTATCAACTACGCTGACTTTGTAACTAGTGATCTCTCTCCTGGTGGATGTATTTCTTTGCTGTTTCATGGTATGAAGTTAATGACATGACAATCTTTTCTGCATCGTTACATTCTTTTAAGCCTAAAATGTTTACATCACAGTACTCTCAACCATCCGTGTGGTTGACTAACCAAGTAATAAAAATACGTATGCGTCTAGCCGCAATCATTATGTCTTTACATACCACTGCTGTATCGGTACAACACAAATAACCTGATGGTCCCTCATACAACCAGAACTGAGGCAATCTAACAACTAAACCACTACTCCCAATTGTGGGTGCGTGACAGACGAGTGCCGTCATTTACCTGTACCATTCGATAAATTCGCCACAACAAACATTGATAATCTACTGCCACAACAAAATAAATGTGTCAAGATTTCACCGTAACAAACACTTCTACCTCAAAAATACCATGAACCCAGTATACAAAATATCATCTCTATCATATACGAGGTTTACATAATATTATTATTTCTTTTGACCATCTTAAATCTTCCAGACCGTCGTCTGATAACAGGCTCGCAGTATTCTAAAAATACGTCACCCTTCGGGCTAGCGGCTTGCCAGTCCTATCCCGTTCCACCTGTCTTTTCCTACCTGCGGTAAATCTACATGTAAGGAATCACTTTGCAACAAGCCAAATTATAATATACTAATTTTAAATGAATTTATCTCTCATAACACACAACCTTCTGAGATCACATAATTCCTGAAACCAAACGGTTCTCGAACCCCGGACAATACAAATGCCTCCCACGGCATTCTAACACATTATTTCCTCGGGGCATCTCATCCTGTCGGCATCAACGCATCCTGAGTTCGATTATTCCTTCGGGCATTTATCATCCCGGAATCCAACTAAACTCATTTATTTTAACACTGTCCCTGCTGGTTCGCCCTTTCTTATCTTGGCTATTGGATGTCTATATGATCTCAGATTAATATCTTATACAATGTTATATGGACTATCATTATCTCATTTTATTATATACTTTTATTTAATATCATGGCTTATATCACGGATTCGTCATCATACTGAAATTACGTAACTACTGAAACAAACTTCTAGAAAATATCAAACTTTAAATGATAGGAAAATCAGGCCGATCTTGACTTAATTTAGACATTTTGATATCTCTATCCGATACCCACATATTCACAATTTTCCAACACTCAACTATATTTTCATTATACTTTGACACGAAATCTTGACACTAATTCTTGAACGACAAACTGGCATAAAATTTATCTTTACCGATACCTCACTTAATCCGATTTAACATAATCGTCTGACATTTTGGGATTTTAATATAAATTAGCATAAACTTCTCATAGTATCTATGTGCCACACAGCACATAATATTTACTCATAAGCAAAGAAAACGACTAACTATCGGTCTGAAACTTCGGCCCTTATTTGCACAAAACATAACGATGCAGAATGCACTTTAAAGAATACAAATCATGTCACCCACCTGGATTTCTGCTGAACAACGGCATGTTATCATACACTGCCGTTCGCCGAACGCTCAATTATGGCTTAACACATCGTGTTGATACACACTAAGCACACTTCACACATTTCTTCTCGGAGATCCTTAATTAACAACATTATTTAATTTTATATTTTACATTCTACACACTGATAATTTTTAATACTTAACAAATATACGTATGTGAATCTTCAAGTTTATTTCACACGTTTCTTCTTGGATACTCTTACATTTATATAATATTTATATGAGACACTGTACATTTGCCACATATATATATATTATATATTCTTTTTTTTTGCAAGGGGCTTTACGTCGCACCGACACAGATAGGTCTTATGGCGACGATGGGATAGGAAAGGCCTAGGAGTTGGAAGGAAGCGTCCGTGGCCTTAATTAAGGTACAGCCCCAGCATTTGCCTGGTGTGAAAATGGGAAACCACGGAAAACCATTTTCAGGGCTGCCGATAGTGGGATTCGAACCTACTATCTCCCGGATGCAAGCTCACAGCCACGCGCCTCTACGCGCACGGCCAACTCGCCCGGTCACATATAATTTATTATCAATTCACTTCTTATTCATACTTCAATATTTACCCCATCCGACACATTCAACAGGCAAAGGACTGTATTGAGATTAGCGTACCGAAATATGCCGTTGATTTATGTCGATTTCCTCGTCAAACGCGGGCAAAAATAATATCCACACGAATCTGAATATTTATTTCATTTCACACTCTACCATTTCCTACTATACACTGGTATTTACTCTCACCATAACCAATCTCTAAGGTCCGATATCATCCGCACGTAAATAAGTGACCCAGAGCAACACAGGTCTCGACTGCCGCACCGCCAATGATAGAATGCCCCTGGTCTCCGTTGTCACTCCTAGTAGGCCCTATCTGCGTTTTGGTGCGGAAAAGTGGCAAAAAGTTTGCACCACACTACACAATTTCGCTATCCCACGGGTCTCATCTTTGTTATTGATATCCCACTGTTTAGAAATAATCGAGAAATATGAATCTCATGATTTTATAATTTTAATTTGCCCCTAAGTTGTCTAAAACGCTGAAGCGTGGGTTGGATACATACTTCTCTCCAACCATGACGACATACATCTGTAGCTTCGAATCTTCCCACGGTCTAGCACAATCTTTCCATATTTGGCCAGAAGAGATTTGATTACGTGAAAATTCCTTCCAATTTACTGGGCGTTTCGCTGTTCCAATCCCAGTTTTATTTTACATCTGGATAATAATCATATTTTTGAAATTAGCCACGAGTATGCTCGAATCCGTCCGAAATTCTCCCCTTGGATCTTATAAATCTGGATTCCTTTCCTGCAAAAATAGATTGCAATGCAACCTTAACGCTCTTGTCTCGTGGGTACGAAACGTAAAGGAAACACAGGGTGCTCCTCAAGTAATGATACAAAAATGGATACTCCTTTCACAACAACGCACCTCGCGGCTATGATAGCTAGTAAACTTCGGGATCATTTTTGATTAATCTAAATGATGAGTTCAGTGGGACGTAAGGGAAGTAACATTATCATTATTTATTAATATTCGGACTGGTGGTGCAATATCATTTTATCCACCACTGTCTACGGAGTGGCAGTCACCGTTATCGATTTCTTGCAAAACAAATACGCAAAATTCATTTATTTTGTGATTTTGCCCACATATTTTTATGTAAGACAAGTGGCGTATTTTGAAAAAGTTTCAAAGGGGAGATTATTTAATATAATTATAAATAAATACGGTCTAGGAAACCAAGAATAACTGCCGAGAAGTGTCGTCGTGCTGACCACACGACACCTCGTAATCTACAGGCTTTCGGGCTAAGCAGTGGTCACTTGGTAGGCCATGGCCCTTCGGTGCTGTTACACCTTGGGGTTTAGTTTTATAAATAAATATATGTCGATAAGCATGTGGCAAAACAGACAAAACCTACATGAAATCCCTCCCAAGAACCATATTTTTTCCACAAGAAGAAATCGAATGTCGTTACCTACGGTATATTTTAGAAGACGATTCACACACATTAATGAATGACTACTTGCCATCGGGGCTTTATCCTACATTGAGCCATGCTAATCAAATATCCCCAACTGCTTTGGAATTTAATTTTAAACCAGACACGCAATTCTCATTTAAATTTACAGAAATGTTGAATGTGGTCATTACTGTTCAACAGCTGGGCAGCAAAACAGTGGTTTCCCTGTCACGAAGTACCAGCTGACCAGTAAAACATTGACTGCGGAAGCGTGCCTACTCTCCTTCCACCTCCCCCCATCGTACCTGCTGCTCAGCGCTCTCGCGGTTTAGGCGGGCTTGGGCTCACCATTAGTCAAGCGCATTATCCAATCCGAATGCTACATTTTTCTTTAATAGTTTAAAGATATATGGCAAGACATTTTATGCTTTTAAATATACTCTGCAAATCTACAGGCCGAGAGATTTCGTCAGAACGCTTTACGATGTCCATCGGTTCAGGCGTTCTCTCAAAATCAATGTAACAAAAATCAGCCTAGTTTTTTAAATATATATATTGACTGAAAAATGTGATTTTCTTATAAATAAACTATGTGTATCCATTATCAAACCAATAATTTGATTATAATATAAATTAAGGTATTGCCTCCTCCTAGGAAAAACCAAGAATTTGTCAGCCGTAATATCTAACGTTATAATTGTAGTCGAAGGATAAAATATAATGTTTAGTGTTCAATGCCCATTGAACTACAGTACTATAGGTTTTAAGATACTCCGGAGTGCCAGAGTTTTGCCCTGAAATTGTAGGTCATTAACGTATCGGCAGTTACTGATACGGGTCTCTTGCGTTTAAAAGTTCACTTTTACCGGGCGAGTTGGCCGTGCGCGTAGAGGCGCGCGGCTGTGAGCTTGCATCCGGAAGATAGTAGGTTCGAATCCCACTATCGGCAGCCCTGAAGATGGTTTTCCGTGGTTTCCCATTTTCACACCAGGCAAATGCTGGGGCTGTACCTTAATTAAGGCCACGGCCGCTTCCTTCCAATTCCTAGGCCTCTCCTATCCCATCGTCGCCATAAGACCTATCTGTGTCGGTGCGACGTAAAGCCCCTAACAAAAAAAAAGTTCACTTTTAAATTCCAACAGACCCATCCAGGACTTGAACTCGCAACCTTAGAAGGAGAACTTCTAACCATCTATGCTACAGAAGGTTGAGACTGCATTGACCGACCTCCTCGCATTTATATAGCCCACTTTCACCTATTGTACGTTCAATATCTGCACACCTCCTGAAATATTAATCATCTGATCAGTTGTTCACACTTCAAATAGCATCCGAGATTTCTTTACACATCCACCTTCATTTAGCATATTCCATTCAACAAAAATAGTACGCAACCTGGCATATGAAGCTATAGCGGAAATCGGGAAGCATTCGTTTCTTCATTTCCTGTACCCAAAATAAACTACGATGAGTGATGTTATGTGGGAAGGCATTTAAGTGGACTCAATGCCAGCTATGATAAACTGAAATGAAACAATATGCACTTAGAATGTGAATTCTACTTGTGATTAGCTCCATGGAGGAAGTTACCTCCCAGGCTATACAGCAACTCGCAGAAAGCAAGAAGATTCGAGTAAAATTTGCAGGACATTATGAGCAAGCTTTTAGTTGTACGTGGCTATTGATATCGTAATCATAACAATGCGACCTCCAGTTATATGTGGAATTCGAACCTTAGAACAACAACAGAATAGAACAGATTTTATCTGGCAAAATTAAGGTCATTAGATCTTCTCTTCCACCTAACTAGAAAATACAAGGTTTCACGCACAACGTTTACAAGTACAACTACTAAAGATTGCAATAATAATAATAATAATAATAATAATAATAATAATAATAATAATAATAATAATAATAATAATAATAATAATAATAAGCAGTAGTAGTAGTAGTAGTAGTAGGGCTATGCGTCATCACCACCAGAGTCCAAACCGTAGGTACCTGATTTTTCAGTCCCACATGCGGACGCCTTGGACTGACCAATTACTAGACCACTCAGTTACCACGACCCCTGGGCACACTGCAATTGGGAGATATCCCGGCGATACTTACAAAGGTAAGTCTATAACAACGAAATTAAATTAAAACATAAATTAAATGACACGAACAGATTTTTTTACGAGTGCTTTACGTCGCACCGACACAGATAGGTCTTATGGTGACGATGGGATAGGAAAGGGCTAGGAGTGGGGGGGAAGTGACTATGGCCTCAGTGAAGGTACAGCCCCAGCCGGTAATTGCCTGGTGTGAAAATGGGAAATCATTGAAAACCGTCTTCAGGGCTGCCAACAGTGTGTTCGAACCCACTAGCTCCCGAATGCAGGCTCACAGCTGCGCACCCCTAACTGCACGGACAACTCGCTGGGTCACACAAACAGAAAGTAAAAACAATTACATGAAATGTCATGGCAACGAAAGAAAAAGGATAAAAACATCAAAATAAGAAACAAAAAATAGAGCAATCTCTTGATGTTAAAAATAATACGTTATTCTCAGAAGTCGACAGTAGACACATGCCGATGTCAACAATGTACACTTAGGAACCAGTAAGCACGTGAGGAATACTTTATTTCATCAGATGGTGTATCGAATGAAACAGAGCAATCTATCAGGGAGAGTGCAAGACAACTATTTCAGGTGGTCAAGAGTGTCAGAGGTGCACATTCAAAATACAATGCATTTCAACCAAATGTGAGTGTATGTTCCAAGCTGCCAGAACTCCTGCGGGACTAAATTCCGGTACTTCGGAGTCTCCGAAAGCCATAAAAGTAGTTAGTGGGACGTAAAGCAAATAGCATTATTATTATTATTATTATTATTATTATTATTATTATTATTATTATTATTATTATTATTATTTGTTTACCTAGCCCCTTCTTAAATGATTTCAAATTGATTGCAAACTCCCTCTTCCTATAAACGAATACTTGCTGCAATATCAAATTCGTCTTCCTACTTTTAAAAGCTCTATTAAAGCTTATTATTGTATTAATGCCATTCCATGCCATCCCTCTGGCAGCTTGAAACATACCGCTTAGTCGAGCAGCTCATCTCCTTAATCCCACATCTGGTAATGCTCAGCGTAAAAATACCAGTTGTGCTGTCTATTCACGTACAGGTTCATACCTCTGTCGAAAGTGAGGTACCGAATACGTTCATCACATTAGTCGAAACGGGAATAGTAATTGTTTATGAAACAATTTTCTGAGCACCACTCTATGTATTATCGATTAAAGATTTTGCAGCTCAATCAAATATCGCTTACGTAGTTCAGTGCTAAGACACCTCAAAAATGGCTGGTTTCAGATATGTGCATTTAAACATTTATTTTCTCTGCTGTAGTTCAGGAAATGTATCAAGGAAATATTACGAAGAAACCGGAATTCGAGACATCTTAGTAAAGAACCAGGCAGATCAGGAAGTAATACTATATGTTCTTGTTTATATTTCAAAATCTAATTTGTTAAGATTTCTTAGTATTGAACTAGGGCAGTGATTAAGAACCAAAGTTAAACTGTGGGGAGATGCTGTAACAAAATGTTTACAGATTGTATGTTATCATTTACTTCAGTATTTTTTGCCCTCGTGTGTTCAGTGGAACCTCAGGACGTAAAACTGTGTAATGGCCACAGGAGATGGTTAAACGCGTTATTTAGATTAGCGCCATACAAGGAGGCTTAGCTCCGGATATGACATCACCGACATCGATTGAGGCAAGCGGCAGCTCCTATCGATCCAGACGATCCCTACAAGGATGTTTTAAGTAGCCATGAGCAGCCCTTACTTGCATGCAGAAAGCCGTGTAAAGTTTATCCTTCCAGAGCAGAGTAAATCTTAACTGAAATAAATAAATTTAAGCTAGTGCAGTGGTACGGATATCTTTCATGCTGTTAACAAGACGTTTCAAAATATCTGTTGAGGAGATCTGATGAAATAAAGTATTCTTCACGTGCAAACTGGTTCCTAAGTGTACATAGTTTACATCCGCATGTGCCAGCGTATTATAACGTATTATTTTACCATCAAGGTATAGCAATTATTCATCATAAGCGGTAGATATGATGAAATGATTCGTTCAAATACGTTTATCACATTAAGAAATTTAGTTGATATTTGTGAATGAATAATATCCGGATATTTTGTATAATGTTCAGATCTATCCTGTTTACCGTAACATAGAACATACACATAACAAATTGTGGTTATGAGTTAACGTTGTGTTTCATACGCTGAAGCCAGGCTAAATACCATACTTCGTCATAAATACTTCGAAAGCAAAATTATGTCCCATCATCCGTAATCAACTGTTTTGTGAATAGCTAGACACACTGTGAGCTAGACAGATATTAGCATGGCCGCCATCCAGGTGGGTTAAGAAGACCATCTTAAGAAAGGACCCCCGCAAGAGAAGCTGCTCACCATGTTCTCATTTTCAAACATCAGTGATAGGGTACGAAATTGAAATGGTTGTGTAGGATAGAAGAATCTGGTAAGGAGGACCGACATACGGTATGGAAATATTGTCTTCCGTCAGACTCCAGGTAATCATATTCAGCCATCATGAAACCGAAAATTCAGGGCATGATAGTCAAGTGGTATCGTCAATTGCGTTGTTTTATGAATATTTTTTGATAGCTACAAAAATTATGTTTATGATTGGTAACTTCTGATTGAATTACAACCACTAGATGTTTTAGGGACGGGACAGCTGAGTGGAATCGTCACTTGGCTTCTCATCAGAGTGGCCGCGGTTTCAATCACAGCCAATGCATGTGGGACTTTTGAAATGAAATGTCATGTCCCTGGGGTTCGAATCTTATGAATAAAATTGTAAGGGGTCCGCTGTATATAATGTCATTTTTTTCGTCATATTTTGATATATTTATCCGTTTTAGGTCATCTCGAGATCATATCAGTAGTTTTTAGCTTTCTTGTTTGTTTGTTCGTTGGTTCGTTCCACCATCGCGGGTAAACGGCAAAATAGATCTCGACCATATTTCATATTTAGAGTCTACTCATCCAGGAGCAGGCTTCGATATGCATATAATTAAAAATCGTTGAACATACGGGGGGTTTATACGAAGACCAGAAGGGTTATTCTTTTTCAATTTTCTTTTACACAATTGATTATATCTCGACCAAATTTCATATTTAAAGCTTACTCATCCAGGAGCAGGTTTTTATATTCATATCTTTTAAAACCCACTGAATAGACTGGGGGTTTATAGGAAGTCGAGAAGAGATTTCTCCGATTTTATCTTACGCTTTTGACTAAATAAGGACCAAACTTCATATCTAGAGTCTACGCATCCAAGAGCAGGTTTCAATATGAATAATATTGGAAGACCATAAGAGTTTTATTTTCAATTTTCTCCTAATTATTGATTATGTGAAAAAGCTGTACACTCTATCTGAAACACCCTTTCATTTTAAATAACTTTTGTTATGTACATAATTTCGCTTACTCTTCAGATGACGGAGAAAATTACTATTTTTTACGAGCTTCATGCTCTGCAGCCATTGACGGACACCCTGGCAGACCTACAGTTATTTGAATGAACCACAACAGGAGAAGGTCGGAGGATGCATAATATTTCGCTCAGCTTGAAAATTAACCCTACCTAATGTAAATGAACACCGAGGAAATATGAGGTAGAACTTTTCTCCTTGGTGTCTGTCTGTCTGCCTGTCTCACTGGTTATCTGTTGTTGTTGTTTGAGCCATCAGTCCATAGACTGGTTTGATGCAGCGCTCCATGCCACCCTATCCTGTGCTAACCTTTTCATTTCTACGTAACTATTGCATCCTACATCTGCTCTAATCTGCTTGTCATATTCATACCTTGGTCTACCCCTACCGTTCTTACCACCTACACTTCCTTCAAAAACCAATTGAACAAGTCCTGGGTGTCTTAAGATGTGTCCTATCATTCTATCTCTTCTTCTCGTCAAATTTAGCCAAATCGATCTCCTCTCACCAATTCGATTAAGTATCTCTTCATTCGTGATTCGATCTATCCATCTCACCTTCAGCATTCTTCTGTAACACCACATTTCAAAAGCTTCTATTCTCTTTCTTTCTGAGCTAGTTATCGTCCATGTTTCACTTCCATACAATGCCACGCTCCACACGAAAGTCTTCAAAAACAACTTTCTAATTCCGATATCAATGTTTGAAGTGAGCAAATTTCTTTTCTTAAGAAAGCTCTTTCTTGCTTGTGCTAGTCTGCATTTTATGTCCTCCTTACTTCTGCCATCGTTAGTTATTTTACTACCCAAGTAACAATATTCATCTACTTCCTTTAAGACTTAATTTCCTAATCTAATATTTCCTGTATCACCTGCCTTCATTCGACTGCACTCCATTACTTTTGTTTTGGACTTATTTATTTTCATCTTGTACTCCTTACCCAAGACTTCATCAATACCATTCAGCAACTTATCTATCTGTTTGTATATTCCTAAAAGTGGAAAACTGCTCGACTTATTTCAACCAAACTATATATTTGGAATCTACTCACTCAGGATTGTGTTATCAGGTGGGTTATCAGGTGGATACGTCGTGGTAATCACATGGAGTTTGTATTTATAGGAATATTATTCTCAAATATTTTCGTTAACATTAGGCCTACCAAACGCGGTGTACAACAAACTTTTAAGAATATACCACTTCCGTTCATTTATGCCATGTACGTATTTATCGGGCGAAGGATAATAACACAGATGATCACGAAAAATTGGATTTTAGTCCAAGTCCCGTGGGGCATGTCATGCATGTCACTTCAAGGTAGGTAACGGAAAAGCTAGAGCCATTTTACTCTTTTCAATAGGGCAGATTTTTAAGGGAGGTATCGTCAACGCCAGAGCGCCACGCCATTGGTCAGAGGTACAATATGCAACCTGATAACCACGGAGAATTTCGCACAACTTCGGAACAGGAACTGTACCGTACAATCAATTCAGAAATCATTCTCATTCTCTCTCGACTTTGTTCAGCTGCATCATATTTCACGTTACTGCCACACGCTTTCGTAGGAAAATATAATTTTAACACGTCGTATTAAATGTGTGAATAGAGCCATGTTTTTCGCATAAATTCCTGAAGGAAACACGTAATCCACTACAAAGTCCCGCGCGAAGAACGGGTACAAATGCTAGTTCCACATAAAACTAGAGACCCTGTGGCTATAATCACGATATCAACAGTCTCATAAAACTACAAGTTCTTTTTATTAATAGTGTTACACACATGTTCTCAATCTAGATATCCCAGCAAGACTGGGTGTAGCTTCCCCTTGGGGTTTTCTATGACCACAGCAAACAAGAATTATGTATTTAAAATGGCGAGTTTGGACATTTCAGTCGGCAGCCCTGAATAATATTTTCTGCAGTCTCTTACATTGACATCAGATAAATTCCGAGGCTGTGTGTACGGGTACCTGGATTTTCGCCACGGCGACTACCTTTCTAATCCTAGCTCTTTCCCATCCCATTGTCACTGACATTCTGTGTGAGTTAATACGATACAAAGTTACTAGTAAAATTATAATAAATTGCATGCTGTTAACTAACCTAAATATCATTCCAGTAGTTTATCCATTATTAGGTAACCTGTTGGTCAACTTGAAATTTTACTCGAGAATAATTAACCGAAGGCTCAATTAGAAAAAAAGAACCTAAGATGAGCTGACCTCACGATCGAGTCCTTCCTGTGATTCTGGTTCCGGGTCAAGACCCCTTAGTTGATATACTCGACGCGCACCCAATACAATGGTATAGCCTACAGTCAAGCTCTCGACCCTATTCTACAGTATATAGAAAAGAGTGAAATAATAATAATAATAATAATAATAATAATAATAATAATAATAATAATAATCGTATGGCCTCAGCTAGCATGTGCAGGCATGTTGATGGGACGCCATTTAGGCTTCCCGAGTAGGTAAACCTGGCCGATCTGCGCAGTAGTCTAATACTTCCGAGTACCATGTCCTTCGTTCTACGAGATGAGCAGTCAGTAGGCCTCGTTATCCGTTTTATGGGGGACAGTGGCCTTAATTTTCGTTTTCAACAGTGAAGTTTTTATTTCGGTTATTTTTTAACTTTTATTTTTTAACTAGGTTTTGAATGTGTTTTTAACTTTAAGTTGAATAATAAACATACGTTTACTGTAAATAACAATGCCTTAATTTATGTTATTACATTTTAATGTATGTTTTGATCATTTTATCGAAATAAGGCATTGTGAAATAGATCCACTGATTATTTTATCGTAATCGTTGTCAACATTATTATAATTTTATCCTAGTCACTGGGTATATTTCAAATTTTCAGCTATCATTTCATCTTATCATCAGGGTATGCCTAGATGTTACGCTCCTTTAAATAATAATTTTTTGTGTATTTTAATGTGTTTTTTTAAACCTTTAATTTGATGCATTATATTATTTCATTTCAAAGACGATGTCTCATTCTATTTTAATATATTTAAATCTAATTTTAAATCATTTTATAAGAAAATGAGACATGCGAATTAGATCCACTGATTATTTTAAATTCATAATCATTCTCTTTATCGTCTTTTAAATTCCAGTCAGTGGGTATATTTTAATTATCATTCCATTTCGATTTATCTCGTACCATTAGGGGCTCCTTTAAATAACAAGCATAATCGTCGTCGCCGTCGTCACCATCACCTCCATTTAGGCAGTCGGGGTATCAGTTCCGTTGTTCCGTTTTACTCTACCAGATGGCAGAGAAACGGATATCTGTTGAGCGCTCTGTGGCAGAGTTATTATCAATTTTGTCGGGTAAACATCAAACGTTTTAGTAGAGATCGTGTACATATCAGTATCGTATGACATGGAGTGCCAAATATACTTGTTTCTTCTCGTTGAATATTTGACAACCTCTTCCGGGTTTGAAGCTGTGATCTTGGGATCTGGAGATCCAACACTCTTCCAATGATCCACAGAGGGAACTTGTAAAGAATCGATCATTCACTATACTTTGAAATCGTTCTTCAGAATAAAGCTATCATAATTTTGTTTGTTAGGTTACACTTCCGTCACAACATTTGTTGTGGGACACAAATATTTGGATGCCCCAGCTCTAAATACATATTTACGTGAAAATGTTGATGTGTTATTATATTTCACTGTCAGTTGCACTGTACGTCCACCAATACGACTGCATGGTATCCATTTGTTTTATGATAGCTATTTTCATAATTACGGTATCTGCGTTACGTCACGAGATAGTGGTGTAAAGTAAGCCATTACGACTTCTTTTGTCATGGAGATAATTGACATTTCTTAACTTCGGAAACATGTAGTTTACAAAGTTCATTCATTGTCATGGAAGTACTGTATTAAGATAGAAGAAAAACGTCGGATTTTCTTTGGGCATTGTGCAACACATGCCCACGTGCACGGCGATAGTGAATCCATCCGTCCTTGGTAAACCATTACCCACTTACTTACCTTAATTATGCCGTTTGTTATGTAACTTACTTTACTATGTATTATTGACAATATTGCCTTACCCGTTAGTTTAAATCTCTGTTGCTGATGCTGCGATGGAAAACCGTTATTCATTCATTTAATACTATCAATTGCCGTGAGGTTAGGAGCGCGCAGCTATGAGCTCGCATCCGGGAGATAGTGGGTCCGAACCCCACTGTCGGCAGCCCTGAAGATGGTTTCCCGTGGTTTTCCATTTTCTAATGTTATTTGTTTTACGTCCCACTAACTACTCTTTTACGGTTTTCGGAGACGCCGAGGTACCGGAATTTAGTCCCGCAGGAGTTCTTTTACGTGCCAGTAAATCTACCGACACGAGGCTGACGTATTTGAGCACCTTCAAATACCACCGGACTGAGCCAGGATCGAACCTGCCAAGTTGGGGTCAGAAGGCCAGCGCCTCAACCGTCTGAGCCGCTCAGCCCGGCCGTTTCCATTTTCACACCAGAAAAATGCTGGGGCTGTACCTTAATTAAGGCCACGGCCGCTTCCTTCCCATTACTAGGCCTTTCCTGTCCCATCGTCGCCATAAGACCTATCTGTGTCGGTGCGACGTAAAACAAATAGCAAAAAAAGAGTACTATCAATTAATGTGCTGTACATAAATGAAAGAAAAGAAATGTCTAAAACGTTTCTATTCAAGCATACCCTCTGTTTGCTACATACTGTATTGCATATTGGAGTGGCCATTAAGTACTCCGCGCTCCCCTCTCACTAAGCCGGCTTATCCGCAGCCAGCTCATCAGCTCTCATGACCACCAATGGCTTACACAGCTTGCCAATTGCTATTTCATGCTGATGCAGTCATCAAGCTCGCAAATAAAATACTAGCTAGGCTCCAATACATCAGCAGCTTGGTCTGCACTGCTATATCCCTCTCACCTCTCACATGCCCACTAACGACATCGACGTTGGTTTCTTAGTGATACATTGTGTAAGGACCACAAGAGGTAAGTTCAGTGTTGTCTTTGGTCCTGGTGACAGACTAATCCTCTACTGGTGTACAAGATGTGTCATGGAATTTGACACACTCGATCTGTAGCACAATGGCGTAGATGGTCAATAAAATGATCACCTGCCTATCTCAACTGTTTCTGGCTCGTGGACAAATTTTTCTTCTGTAGGATTCATGAGACGCCGGAATTTCACCCTATTTCTGGGTTCTTTAACGTACCAGGAAATCCAATAACACGATTCCCTTGGATTTAAATCATCTTAAATGTCAACCACTGCGGCGGGATTCAAGTTCACTACCTTCAGTATAGGAGGCTGGGTATAAGCAACCACTGGGTTCTGTCTAGGAAAGCTGGCTGCCCTTCCTGATTTATCATGTGATAACTTCTACCCCCTCCCCTGTTCACAGTAATTTGAATTCGAACCATGGCCACCAACGTGGAATGCCAACAGATAACTCCTCCCTCCCCCGATAGATATGATTTTGTATGCGGTTATTTCTATCCTGGTACAGCCCTGGTAACGCAGGCCCTCCGATGAGGGAGGACAGCCTGTATGTTAGTTTGGTAGAAGATAGTGTTGTGTGAGATTTTCAGGAGTGTTTGGAACAGCACAAACAACCTGTCCTACGTCAGGGGAATTGACCGTTTAAGTTAAAAGTACGACACTGCCGGGAATCGAACCTGTGGGTTGACGGACAAGCCGTAAAGGAAAACACCACGATTTCTTCTTAGTGAATTCCGACCAATGAGTAGTGTTAAGAAAATGTTGCCTACTTCGACCTGGGAAGACTTGGGAGTAAGATGAGGCTCTCGACTATGCAGTAGCCTATATCCCGAGCTGCCAGCGGAGAGATGGCGTGGAATGATATTAGTCGACGAATAAGCTTGGCTAGAGTTTTTAAAAACAGGAAGACAAAATTGGAATGGAATTGACAAATTGAGACAAATATTTGTTTATAGGAAAAGGAATTAGGGACTGGAATCTTTTACCAAGGGAGATCTTTGATAAATTTCCCATTTCTTTGAAATCATTTAAGAAAAGGATAGGTAAACAACCGCCTTAAATGCAGATCAGTGGTGATTGATTGATTGATTGATCGATCGATTGATCGATTGATTGATCGATTGATTGATTGATTGATTGATTGATTGATTGATTGATTGATTGATTGATTGATTGATTGATTGATTGATTGATTGATTGATTGATTGATTGATTGATTGATTGATTGATTGATTGATTGAGACCACTTAGCCATAGAGCCGAGCCCCGAGGATTATGCTCAAAGAAGAGTGGAGTTTCAGACACTAATGAGTTTAGAATGTATTAAATTGAATTTACCGAACGATTCACTCCGCACAGCGCTCGTGTGCGTAGGTTTGCGGAAACAAAAGGTTTACATACTTTAAGGCACCTTTTCGTTTATAGAAATATTTCCACACTGACGAGAAGTTTTGTTATCCTTGTTCCGAAAGACTTTTCTTAATCATCAGCTCCGTGTGTTCGTGGGCGAAGGGACTGTCTAATATAACCTGTGTAAGGGTGAGGTCAAAATTCATGGCAACAAGAGTAGGCTAATTATTTCGACATTGGACTGGTGTGTCATAGGTCTTAAAATAAGAACATTGTCGTCGCATTTTCCTGGGGTGATTGTATAGCCACATTCAGATTAGTCGCTGTCAGCGTCGGGATTCTAGCCACAGATATTCGTTCGATGCACTTTCCATACCAATCACGGGGTGGCATTTACTACGAGATTATGGAGGTCGCTGAAGCTTTGAGAAACTTTGTAGAGATCAGAGGTCAAATAATTGTGTCGTTTATTTACATAATATGTTATTGAGAGGTAATTCATCCGAAAGTACTTGGGTTCCACCTATGGAGAAGCCCTTAGCCCTGCCGTTAACTTCTCACGATGAAAATAAGTACCAGATTATTTCCTAGAGGCAAAGGCGGCCGAACATGAGCTAACTCCCATGTCATTTACGCTGTAGTTAAAAATGAATGGTCTTATGCTAAACTGAACCGAATGCCATTCTGTTCAGACAGAGTAATTGACACCGAACGAGCACGCTTTCTCTAATGCTGGAGAGAACCATGCAGTATTTGTACTCCAACTTCCTTTAAAGAGATTTTTTGTTATAGTATTGGTAGTACCATGCTACATATTCCGACGTGAACTATCTAACGAAAGTAAATGGCTTTTTCCAGAAAAAACTGAGGGAACTGAAAAGTCTACTAAAATTCATCCTACCAGTACACGACACCTTTCACGAACAACGTCAGAAGGAAATGAATCACTGAGAAATGATGATGACCACGTTAATGCCGATTAGAATTGTTTCACCATTGCTTTGTTTGATCGATAATTAATTGTAATATTCTCTGAATGGATAGAAGTAGGCCTACAACCTCAATGCGTAACAGCGGTAAACATGGACATTTAAATGCCCATTATCTTTTCGGTAAGGTTCGGATGTTACGGAAAACTCATACTTCATTCCTGATGTCATTTTACCGGAAATCTGAGAAATAACTGTCAATGATGGGTCCCTTGCTCCATTTAAAGCAATTGTATGTTGCATATACATGCATATTTCGGTCATTTTTATTGCTTTGGTTATATTTTGTTCATTTTAATGTTATAAGGTCATATTTTGTTATACAATGATATTTTTTTCAAATTGAGGCTTCTTTTTTCAACAAGTTACATGTCATCTGTGTCGATTATCAAACACAGGATTTCAAAGTACTGTAGTAGATTTATTTTTCTTTATTTTCCCGAAAGAGATACGTAGCAGATTTAGAAGACATGATTCCCAGAACGAACGTTCGCCGACGTGTACCAAAAAGGATGCTAATATTCATTCTTGGTTATTTTTTAGGAAAATTTAATGGGAACTGCGCCTCAGGGCCACGATACTGAATGAATGTATAAAGTTTTAATTCACCTTCTGCAGCTCTGTCAGTTTGCATGTTTAAATGTGTCTGTTGTATTATCGCTTATCACTTTTGGACACGTTTAATGTTAGTAATACTCTCTTGCTACCATCCCTAAAATAGGTAATTCTTATTTTACTTCTTTTTAGGTCATATCTAGCTATTTAGATCATATTTGCTTGCATATTTTGTACGTTTTTAGGTCATAACTCCTGAATAATACTTATCAGAAGTGTTGTGGCCCTACTATTTATGTTACCGCATTGCATAATAAGCTACATGTGTGAAATACTAAAGATCAAGATTATTAATAGACTACATTACTCTTCGATTATTATCGGCACACTTTATCTTGGTGCACTTGTGTACGGGGGTGAGGAGTAAGGAGGGAGCTGTCCCGGTTCCGGTAATGCTGCCAACTGAATGAAAACGAAATCTGAATTGAATCGAGAATATGATCGATCGATATGAAGTTTCTAAACCGTTATTATCTTAAGCCAATAACTGTGTCACATACACATTATATATACCATTTCTCGATGCGAATCTTGTTCCTAGTATGAATTCTATAGTTTGGCTTTGGTGTGCAAACAACAACAGTACTAGTACGTAAAGTGTACGCCAGATGTCGCACAACGATGCTTAAGCGATTCTAGTTTGTGTTTCAAAGGTTGCCAGTACGAATCTCGAAGATTGCCGAAGTCGACCGATTCAGCACTAGGGTGTAAATGCACTAAGATAAAGTGTGCCGATAATACAGTGAAGCTTTCACTAAGCGAAATACCGTTAGCCTAAAATTGCTACCTGCTTTTTAATAAGCATGACGTTTGCTTAGTGTTGTGAAGAAAATTTTCTTTCCCGAAAAAATGAAAATGGCCAAAAGCATTAGGGAGAGTCGCTGAGGCACGTGACCTTGAGTCACAACCTAGCCTGTGTAATCAGTCACATACAAGGCCCCACACCGCTGGCTGCGCAGAAGCGTGTGACTGGGGAAGACATGTCCATGCGCGTACCGCCATGTTGCGGGCGCTCCTCAGCTTGACGCGGAGATCGTATGGAATTCATGCTTTAACTTACATTTCGCACACATGAAAACATTCGCCTTATAAAATTAATGACAGCCTACACCGACTACCGTGTACACACGCAATATACATAATATCAAGACTGTGATAATATTAAAATATACTTCTGTATAAGAACTGAACAATCTACACAAATCCTTTGTATAGCCTATAGGTGGCGCACCTAAAAAAAGAAACCTTTAGCAGACTGACTAAGAAGACTGTAAAATACACTACTATAAAAATACACTAGCGGTACCTCGAAAATGGTCATGTCACTCACTTTAATATAAGGGTCATGTTTGTAACTGATGTGTTTGAACATTGTACGTATGGCAAGAAGGCCAGACTCAAAGGGCGAGAATCACGTGGCAATCTGTCTCTTGAGAAACCTAGGGTCAATATATATTTAGCTTTATTGGAAATATGAAGACATGTTCAAAAGGCGGTCTACAACTTAAGTATGATTACATATCGTGAGATAAAAATTACCTGTCTCTCAGCAGACTGGAGAACACACAAATATTTACAAACTCCTGTACAGATAACAATAATCTACAATATCAGCAAAAAAGGAAACCTGTGAAATAAAATCTTTCTATGAAAGGTACATAGCTTATGATTCCTCTCAGATAAGTCATTACAACAAATTTTACTCAGTCATCTGGACAGATTGTTTAAAAAGCACATGCCTGCAGAAATCTTTCTAAAACAATCAGATACATGCTTTATCATTTTCTGAATACGAAATGCCGGCTCTGCGGTGTAGGGGTAGCGTGTTTACTTCTTACCCGGAGGCTCCGGGTTCAATACCCGGCCAGGTCAGAGATTTGTACCTGGATCTGAGTGCTGGTTCGAGGTCCACTCAGCATACGTGACTACAATTGCAAAACTATCTGACGGTGACAGGATTCGCCATGCTGACCACATGCCACCTCGTAATCTGCAGGCCTTCAAGCTGACCAGCGGTCGCTTGGTAGACCATGGCCTTTCGGGCCTGTTGTGAAATGGGGTTTGGTTTGGTCTGGATATGAAATAACGTAATTGTATGAGTAGAAGTAAAATTATCATATTTGTGTGATCTGGATTTAGGTAAATGCTGCCTGACATTCGTTACACTGGTGCTAGTCTTCTATTGTGTATTTCTTAAAATGAAATGAATGTCTAGAGTTAGTTTGAGTTTCTCGGCGTGGTTTAGGCTTAAGTTTTATTTTTTACAATTTGCTTTACGTCGCACCGGCACACATAGGTCTCATGGCGACGATGGGATAGGAAAGATCTAGGAATGGGAAGGAAGAGCCCGTGACCTTAAATAAAACTACATCCCCAGCATTTGCCTGGTGTGAATATGGGAAACCACGCAAAACCATCTTGAGGGCTGCCGATAGTGGGGTTCGAACCCACTATATCCCGGATGCAAGCTCACAGCTGCGCGGTCCTAACCGCACGGCCAACTCACCCGGTTAGGCTTAAGTAAGAATGTTATCATTTAAGATGTAAAACCCTCCTCATAATATTATCTTCTTAAATATTACTGCTTTTACAAACTCATTCTGAATTAATATTATCTGAGCATATAAAAACTGAAAGTGCGTTCTATTTTTTCTCTAATATGAGCACCATGATTTACACCAGAAAGAAAATAAAATGAAATTGAAAGTAAAGCACTTGCAAACAAAAAAGATTAATATCATAGTGAAAAGTTAATTTGATTAGCGTTTTCTAACGCAGACTAGGATTGACAAGATTGTAATGAGCTTTGTTTAGACTTTATATTGTCAGATTTTTCTGGAATAATGTATTAACAATTGTATTCTTCTATTATAAAGCAAGTGGGAAAAATTGGAGAAATTAAGACATGCGATACTAATAAATCAATTTTCAGTTCATTGATCATTTGAAGCAATACCTTAACCTAATATTAGAAGGTTTTATCAAGTTGTACCGTATCAATCATATCTTACGGATTCTAGGCCCAGGTTTATCAAATTTGTAATACCGCTACGCAGTTTATATGAAAAATATGTAGTCTTTTTTAGAACAGCGTTTTAATTCTAAACAATTATCCCCGATGAACTGGAAAAAGGCAACCAAGAAAAAGAAGCCTAAATATTCTAAATTTCACGTCCATGCGTTCTCTGAATCAACCACCCTCTAACCTGTTTACTTGATTATGGTAAATGAAAGTTATTTTTTAACAGTTCAATTTCTACTCACATGTGAAAAGAAATACCAGATCCCTTCTGATAGCAGTCCGTACAAATGAAGGCTGCACACGAATTCACGCTCACGAATATCTCCATTCCACAGGTAATGTCTAACTTTAGGCCTAGGCCTGATTTAACTAACGTAATGTATCAGCTCCCACATTCCTTGAAAATATTTGACAATATATCATCACTCCGTCACATATAATACCAAACTAGATCCACTAACAGGCATGATTCAAGTCGAAATATGCAGGGGTCTGTAAACATTACCACGTGCTAGCCATGCATTCGAAGCTGAAGCGCCCGCAACATGGCGATGCGCGAAAGTGTTCAATATTCCGCTTAGCATCAGCGCGCTCTGTGAGTCTAGATAAGTAATATTAAAGTCTTTGGTCACATAGCCCTGGTTAGTGTTCGCTAGACTCTTAAGAAAACTTCGTTGTAGCATTGTTCGAGTAAACCCGTTAGTGTTTACGTTATCATTAAGGGCACTGTATTCGTACTGTATTTGTACTGTATTTGTACTGTATTCGTACTGTATTTGTACTGTATTTGTACTGTATTTGGAAATCTGTCCTGTTTTGTCGCCGCCAACGATGGATTCACTGCTTTAGAGGTAAGCGTTTTTCCTTTTGCTAACGGCCGTAGCCGTGTTGAAACACCGGATACCGTGAGATCTCCGAAGTTAAGCAACATTGGGCGTGGTCCAGTTTTGGGTGGGTTTCCACGCGCTGTTGGTGGGGGTAAGGGAATGGATGAGCGGAAAGGAACTGGCCACACTACCGTACGTAAACTACGGCTCAGGCACACCTCTGCGGAGGTTCGGACCTGCCTTCGGGCTGAATACACCCTTATCTTAAACATTATATTTTAATGCCGCCCCCCGTGGTGTAGGGGTAGCGTGCCTGCCTCTCGCCCGGAGGCCCCGGGCTCGATTCCCGGCCAGGTCAGGGATTTTTCTCTCGACCAGAGGGCTGGTTCGAAGTTCACTCAGCCTACGTGCTTAGAATTGAGGAGCTATCTGACGGTGAGATGGCAGCCCTGGTCTCGAAAACCCAGAATAACGGCCGAGAGAATGCGTCGTGCTGACCAGACGGCCCCTCGTAATCTGCACGCCTTCGGGCTGAGCAGCGGTCGCTGGGCAGGCAAGGCCTTTTCAAGAGCGTTAAGTGCCGTGGGGTTTGGTTTGGGTTTGGTTTTTCCTTTTCCTGTAATTAGAGGGTGAGTAATATATTAAAAATTAGGGGTTTCTATAGAAACCTTTTTCTCTCATTCCAGATAGCACTCTGCTTTGTTCAAACATGTAATGAAGTTAGGCCACCAAATGTTCTCCTAATTAAACGACAGCGAGATATTGCCGCAAGGAAACGCTGCGAAAAGAAAGTTCAGAAAAATATTGTGTGTGTGTGTGTATGTGTGTGTGTGTGTGTGTGTGTGTGTGTGTGTGTGTGTGTGTGTGTGTGTGTGTGTGTGTGTGTGTGTGTGTGTAGGGGAGAATATTGCACTACAGCAGTACAGTACTTGAGAATAATAATAATAATAATAATAATAATAATAATAATAATAATAATAATAATAATAATAATAATAATAATAATAATAATAATAATAATAATAATAATAATAATAATATGTGTACACATTGACTTGTCATATTGATTCTGTAACTTAATATTGTAGTTTAAATAGAGTCAAATGAAACAATACTATTTCAATATAAACTACTGTATGGGTCATTTTTCTACCTTTTGACGACAAAAATTACCATTTAGTTATTCAAAATTTCGGTTACCCGAAATAGTGTAAAACGGTGGTTTTATTGTAATTGGAATCAAACAGTATTTCCTTACTAGGTATTAGCTAAGTGCTCCTCGAGTTCTGTTGTAAGTAAACCCATCTTTACAACTACAGCGGCCGGTTCCATGGCTAAATGGTTAGCGTGCTTGCCTTTGCTCACAGGGGTCTCAGGTTTGATTCTCGAAATGGTTCCGAATTTTAATCATCACTGTTTAATTCCGCTGGCACGGGGACTGGGTGTATGTGTCGTCTTTATCATAATTTCATCCTCATCACGAAGTGCAAGTCGCTTATGGGTGTCAACTCAAAAGACCTGCACCTGGCGAGCCGAACATATCCTCGGACACACTAAAAGCCATAAGCCATTTCATTACGACTGCAGCTATGAAGTAGATCCAGTTTGTAAGAAAATATCTTGTTGGAATGTGCCAAAATTTTCTCAGATTTTCTCTGAAATGGCGTATGGCTTTTAGTGCCCGGAGTGCCTGAGGAAAAGTTCGGATCGCCAGATGTGTGTCCTGAAGTGGATGGATGACGATGAAGACGACACATACCCTGCCGGGAATCGAACCCGGGGATACCTTTGACCAAAGGCCAGCACGCTAACTATCGAGCTGGACTCAGTTTGTTTCAAAACCGTGTTAATGTCACTTGGTTTCTCTATGTAGCGTAAGCTATTACCTTCCACTCCTGCTTTGGTCTCATTTGCCTGTGACGGAGATGGCTTTTATATTTTTGTTACGGTGAAGTAGCCATTCGTCACGACCTCGCGTTTTCATACAGCGAATAGCTGGATTCTTTCCCATGTTCACTGTGCTTTGTGACAGAGCGATTCACAGGTGTCTGATATTAATAATAATCGAGAGCATGCTGCGGGGTTCAGTGGGAAGAGCCGGCTGCAGACCTGTTGCAGGTAAAGGTTCTCTCACTTACAATAGCATGTAATCAACTAGGGGAGGCGCTAATTGACCTCTTGAACTAGACAGCTGAGAGATTCCCTCCAGTGCCAAATTCTTCCATGCATTGAGTCGGCACAACCATTTCCATTGTGTTTTGGCGCCCGCTGGTGCAGATAGGCGTTACCTTAAAGAACTGAAAACCCACAACTCAACTCATGTTGAACAATTGGAGGAGCAATTTTGGTTGAACAAAGGGACAGCTATGTGTATTACTAAAGATTTAATCTGCCTTTGGCATGGCTTATTTCTGTATGTTATTGCATGGAGAAATTCGACCTCAATAGCAGTTCAATCAGCTTCCTGTTCTCAGATTCAAAAATGCTACCCCAGTTCGAGGTCGAGAAAAATGTTAACGCCACCTGCACGTGAAATCTGCATGTTTCAAGGTCTAATTTATACGTTCATATAAAAAAAGAAAAAAACCTATTTGTCCAATGATTACCAAACTTAGGGCATAGTTTTACATCAACGAGGGAAAAATTCATGCATAATATCAACCGTCTGTCTCCTTTAGTTCATGAGCCGCGATGCAAATATCAACAAATTACATTTAGACATTGAAATTTCTGCGTCAACATTAAGTACAATTTTCACGGAAGGTACTACTTCACAGGTCATAATTCTTTGTGTAAAAAATTAATAACACTAGTAGGTCTACTTATAAGTGTATCCAAAAGTTATTATGAAAATCCAAAGCCTATTTTCAGTCATTCGGCCGGGTCAGGAATGAAATGAATGAAGCCCCATCTAGCGGCAAGAATAGGAATTGTGCTGGCTGCCGAAGCCTGTCGCACTCCTCTGGGGCAATGATTAATGAATGACAGATGAAATGAAATGATATTGGAGAATGTTGGTGGAATGAAATATGACAGGGAAAACCGGAGTACCCGGAGAAAAACCTGTCCCGCCTTCACTTTGTCCAGCACAAATCTCACATGGAGTAACCTGGATTTGAACCACGGAATCCAGCAGTGAGATGCCGGCACACTGCCGCCTGAGCCATGGAGGCTTTCTTAGTTATATTTTAGCGAAAATATACATGCCAGGCTGAGTGGCTCAGACGGTTGAGGCGCTGGCCTTCTGACCGCAACTTGGCAGGTTCGAACCTGCCTCAGTCCGGTGGTATTTGTAGGTGGTCAAGTACGTCAGCCTCGTGTCGTTAGATTTACTGGCGTGTAAAAGAACTCCTGCGGGACTAAATTCCGGCACCTCGGCGTCTCTGAAAACCGTAAAGTAGTTAGTGGGACATACAGAAAATAGCATTATTATTATTAAATGTATACATTTCACAAATTTCCCGTGTAGCTTTTAGGGAATTAAAGAAGTGCACGAGTCTGGTTGCTCTAGAGTTCCTGAGCAAACCGTTTCTAAAGGTTTTTTAAGAATATCACTTTTGAAAATAGAGTATAATGTTAGCCTGACAACTGAGGGGCAGTGGCAGGGGTGCCGCCATATTTAAATATACTCTATTCCAGGACTGGACAAATCCGAGGCGCCCGGTCGTCATGGCGACGAAAAGAAATGTGTAGGCACCTAAAAATTTCAAACTGTAACTGCTAAATTCCATTCCGAGAGAAAACAATATTTTCTGAATTTATTTCCACTCTGAAAATAGCAACGTATAAAAAAATAATTCGGTGGCATTTTAAAAATCTAGACCAGATGTTCTCTTTTTTTTTTTTTTTTGCTAGTTGCTTTACGTTGCACCGACACGGATAGGTCTTATGGCGACGATGGGACAGGAAATGGCTAGGAGTGGGAAGGAAGCGGCCGTGACCTTAATTAATGTACAGCCCTAGCATTTGCCTGGTATGAAAATGGGAAACCACGGAAAACCATTTTCAGGGCTGCCGACAGTGGGGTTCGAACCTACTATCTCCCGAATACTGGATACTGGCCGCACTCCAGATGTTCTCAATCTGTTATGAGATTGCACCCCTCACTCGTGGCTAAACGTTCAATGTACCCCCACGAGAAATGCCTAAATGATAGGTTTAAAAGTATGAATACCTGGATAATTATTAAGGCATTTTAATTGATTATAAATCATTAATTTAAATACACATCGTAAATAAGACGAGATTGTGAAATTAAATACATTTTTGTATCCGTTACAATACAATGATAACAAAGCAACACATGGTAGCCTTTTTGTGTGGAAGTTTCACAAAACGTTAGATTTAAACCTAAATATCAAATTAATAAGTCAGGATGAAAAATGTTCGATTTTTATTCTGGAGTTCAGACAACACGAACCATCAAAATTGAAATAGGGTGTGACTGCATGGCGTGATACAGTTTTCTGATGTGTTGTAGTCCAGGTGAAACTTTCAAACGAAGCGTTGCACCACATGTACTTATTTAATTTTCTTCTTATTTATTTCTATATTTCAATTTGTCTTCATTTTTTTCCCCCTGAAGGCTGCTCGCGTACCACAGTTTGATAACCACTGATCTAATCAATAAAATTCGTTCCTACTAAGGTTTGTTGTTGTTGTTGTTATTTTTGTTGTTACTCTCGTCTCTCCAGTGTATCTAAAGAAGGAGATTGTAAGGTTTAGAAGCGGTTATAAGCATAGGTTACACCTGCACATTGGTATGAATCGATATGAATTCCCGATATATCTCGTGACCGCTCGTAACCAGAACATCGACAAGCTAAATCTTTGCTTTTCGCCGGTCTTGGCGTCAGATTTTTTCCCGTTATATTCTTTGTGTACTGTACTATTACAGTATGTAATAGGCACTGGTCGGGGTTTAATACATTTGAGGCCATTAAATGAAGTGCCTATAGAGTAGTGAATATGATTCCATAGCGATTCAGATGAAGTGAGAGATTGAACTGGTTGATGTTATAGCGGAAAGTAAATTACTTTTACTTTTTATGTCTGGCGCCTAAGAAATGTTACTGTCCCCTAGAAATGTTTCTGATTTGTCCATCACTGCTCTGTTCAAGGAAGTGAAAGCAATGCAAAACTCGCGGGTCACCAACTCAGGCTCCCATATTGAGAGCGCCTAGTGTCCGCGTTTAGTAGCCTGCCACATCAGGTAGGGAATATCGTGGATATATTCTACCGCCTCCAATCACACAGTGTAGGAAGGGAAGTCCCCTTTCCTCACCCATCGTCGCCATAAGAACATGCAATGCCGGTGCAACGTAAAATAAATAACAGGAAAAAAAGACGGAAAATCGTAATGAATGTCTTTGGGGTGGCCATTTGTAGGAGTTTAATCTCATTCTCAGTCAGTGCATCTACAGTACCTGCAATCCCTCAAACTAGTCTTAAATTCGTGAGAAGGCAAGGAAACGCACATGAGCGAAACGGGAGGCAACGTAGGCCTACTAGGTTAATATGAAGACCAACACTAACCTCGGACTCTTGGGTGCCGGGTTCGATTCCCGACCGGTTCGGGGAAATTAACTTCGTCTGTTTAATGTCCCGCTCGGGGGCTTGGTGTTTGTGTTCGTCGTAAATGAATAAGTTCAATTCATCAAGTCAATTCATAATTAATAATCAGCAACATACAAATTTGTAGCTGGCTAAATTGTCGTTAAGACCGAAGGCCAAAATTTAAAAGTAATTTAAAATCCTCGGACTTACGAACAGATGCTCGCTTCTCTGGCTGTATATTGTGTTCCTGAGTAACAAAAATAGAATTTGTATTATACTCGTATGAGTTGGGCGTGATAGTTGGCATCGTGTTGCCTGGTGGTCCGACAGGGAAGTAGATAACTGCCATTTACTACAGGACTGTAGTCGATGTTTCCGGATACTTACGGTAGATAACGTCAAGATTAGTCAATATTAGCATAAGATGAACAAGTCGAAAGTGAAATGTGTAGATTAGAAAACGTCTAGGGGCTCTGAAAACTTTGAAATACCACGGAATGTACCGTAATGCATTTAGATTTGTCAAGACAGTTTTACGTTAGTTCAAAACTAAAATACCGTATAAAATGTACAGATCGCTGGTTTACAAGCAAAACATATTACATCATAACTCTTACTTTTGAGGAAAAAAGTGGTTTTACCGATCAAGTGGCTGTGTGGCTTGGGTCACGTAGCTATCAGCTTGTATTCGGGAGACAGTGGGTTCGAATTCCACTGTCGGCAGCCCTGAAGACGGTTTTCTGTGTTTTCCCATTTTCACATCAGGCAAATGCGGAGGCTATATCTATGTTGAATTGTTTATTTTTGAAGGGCCAATTGTCCACATGAGTCAATTTTTCAGGAGAAACAAAAAACTGTATACAATTCACATATAATAATTGTTGTATTATATTTTATTTTTACCTAATGCTGTTTAGAATATTATTCACACAAACCTAAACTATTTTCTTCCCAATGAGGGGTGTTAAAGTCAGTGGTCCTTTTGACAATAAACAAAATTATTTTGCTATACAGGAACAATTAGGAGCTGCTACTCAATAGGATCAAAGTCCATCATGTTCACAATCAGTTGTTGGCCATGTCAGAATGTCTTTGTAAAACTTTTCATGCTTGTGAGAGATATACTACATCATCTTGCCGATCTCTTGCAGTTCCTTTGAATTAATACGTGTTCTCTGAGTGTAAGCTTTTGAAGTTGGCAGCTGTACTTTACCAATATCCCCTCAGAAATGTTCAGCTGTCTGAAAGTGTTCCTTAGAATTCCATCGATGTGCGTGCACGACACTATGGCTCCTGGTGCTTTTCGCCTGTGCACAAAGTGTGAAAATTGGCTGATTGTAAACGATTGCTTTTGTTCCGCAAAGACTCTACAGAAAGTACATCTTCCCTATAATATTTTGTCCACCATTGTTTATAATCATTAATGTCTTCAGTCTTCATCAGTTTTACAATAAATTTACCAAATTAACTTGATTCTGAAATCTTACGAGCATATTTTCCTGGTGTGTAGACTCGGTCGATTTTTCGCAAATATATTTTTATAACTCCTATATCTCGATTACATGGGAAGAATGTGTGTACACTAATTGGCGAAAAACTGGTCCACAGATTCGAATCTGTCAATAAATATTTGAGCAAAAAAGAAACGAATGACAGTACGACCCGAACTGCCATCTGAAGAAACGTGAAGGTGTCTTATTTTGTTCGGAATGTAATCATTTATATACATTTGAATGAAGATACATACATCAATTGGCTCTTTCCGAGCCTACCTTTCATGGTACACGAATATTGCAGTCTTTCCCAACTTGAGGTTATGTATTCCAAAAACAATCATCCACAGTTTCCGAAAATAAAATTTTCCTGAACCGGAATATGTGTCAAACGCAATTTTTGCATGCAGACCACAATAATTCCCTACACATCATCTGTAGTCAAACAGAGTTCTTCGATTTCTTTGATTTTGGCATGAAATGTTTGAGCGCGCTTCTTATGGATTTGTAGGTCAGCCACACTGGCCCTTTCACCCAATGAAGCATGTTTCACTCTTACATTTACTTCTTCACATTTTGAACAAACGTCGATTTGTGGTCTCCCAAATCGGTATCTATAGTTATCTTTGAAATACTTGTAGTAAAAGGTATAAGTTACTCTTAGATCTGGATGTCGTGATAAAAATAGTTCGTGCATTGTTGTGATATTTAGTTTAGCATGAAGATATTTCACATGCAAGTCACCGTAGTGGATTTCTTTCACTGGAAAGGATTCGATGTGAACTTTCACAATTTCACAAATTTCACCATGCACTGCGTGACTTTTGACAGTCTTCACCCTTAAGTCATTTGGAGATTTATTATGAAGCAGGAGACCAGACAATCGATGAAGATTCTTTGCAGAAATATGATACTGAAACCTTGAACTTACCATTCCATCGTTGGTCATCCGCTTCGGCTGCTTCAGTAGAGCAATATCGTACTCTTGGATCTTGGGGTCGTTGCGAGTTTTTTTTCTGTCACTTCATCGACCAACGATAGGGTTCAGAGGAGAGCATAACCACATCAAATGAGGAGCAAAAATGTAATTACTAAGATATTTATTCAATGTAAATCACGATAATGTATATATTAAATAGGTAAAAAGCGTCACTTAAAATTTCCACATGTTTTAACGCAGTCACAATGCATAAAGTGAGTGGTAAAGTTTTATTGGAATTGTTTATTATTGTCCTTCAAAGAATAAAAACGTAGTGTAAAATTCGTGGACAGCAAAAATCCACAAAAGAATAAAAAAAACCTGAATTTCGGCCGCCATTGATCCAAACGAAAATAATCCACACGATCCGTGGAAAATCTGACCTTCAACAAGTAGAATTCCAGATTTACATATCGTTAAGGTTATCCACCAGTCGACTATCCTATCGGATATTGGAACACCACCCGAATGGATCCTTAATCGAACCAAATCGACTATCAGTTGCTTTGGATAGGTTGCGAAATACTGCTTGAAAGCATGGTTTCATTACAAGTTAACAGCAATTGTCACAATCAAAACTAAATTTCCACCGTGTATTGTCATTCCGTGACACCCTTAAGTTACAGAGGAAACCCGATGCTGAATATGCATCACCCCAAACAGATGTTCAGAAGAAACCAACAACACTTGATCCGATGGGATCTTACGTTACATCGTTCCGAAGGAACAAATTTGCGAAATGCAGGAAACCATAAATGCTTTATGCATTTAGAAGAAATTCCAAACACTGAAGTTAAAGAAAAGTGATAAATCACTTGAAAATGTTCTTAATAAACCAAGTTCCAGATTATGAAACAATTATTTCGCTGAAGTCCACAATATAAAACAAACAAAAGGAAATCTTTCCAGTTTTCTATAACTACGACTACAATTAGAAATCTGTATATCTACACTTGTCCCATTAAACTAAACTACAAGTGATCGGTAGATCAACGCCTCACATAAATAATGTGAATAACGAGAAAGAAAAATGAAATACATTAACAGCTGACGAATCGAAACCGCATTCGTAGTGAAAATCCTACAAAAATCAACTAAGTGTCAACACACGGAATTATAATAATATACCGGACATCCGAACAATAAATCTTTAAAGTAAAGACAAGCAAATAGAAAACGAAAATTAATTGAACTTGAACACACGCAACTAAGCAGTAAGGATCTGTCTCCATTAGCCAGGTTTCCACGTGGGACAACCCTTACGTTCATGCCACTTCTGATGCAACGCTATTATGGAAGCAACTTCTGGCTAGTAAGAATTATGCCGAAACATGGCCTAAATAGTTGTATTTCACATTCGTATCCACTACCGTAAACACTAACATCGTTCAAGTCAATTCGCAAAAAACTTATGACTTGACTATGTACAGACGACGTCCTAATCCTGTCGTTGAGCCAACTTTACAGTGTCTACTCATCCTTAAGTTATATAATACACGCGGCATCCTAAATCTATCGTTGAACAAACGTTATGGTATCTACACATTCTTCATACTGCCAGGCGAAATCGAAACTTTTAACACAATGTCCGGATATTTAAATCTGATCCTCGTTGAAACTCTAACACATGAACTGAAAATTGCCACAGAAATAAACTCGAACATGGAAATATTTCCTATTTCCAGTCCTCTCCACCCCTTACCACTTCATGTGTTCTTCTGAGGTTTAGAATATTAGAGTATTACACCTAGTTTGACAGTTTTTCTCAGCTTCCTTTATATGAATTCCTAATCTATCCAAATTATGATGCAAACCTGGAGTAATAAATAATAATAATAATAATAATAATAATAATAATAATAATAATAATAATAATAATAATAATAATAATAATAATAATACAGTAGAACGTGTTTAATTCGAACGTTTGTTGCAATCTCTTGACACTCCTGAAAACAACGGAAATCCACAGCGTGTTTCCAGTCATTCGACCGGGTCAGGAATGGAATGAATGAAGCCCCCATCTAGCGGCGAGGATAGGGATTTTGCCGGCTGCCGAAGCCTGTCGCACTCTTCTGGGGCAATGATTAATGAATGACAGATGAAATGAAATGATACTGGAGAGTGTTGCTGGAATGAAATTAGACAGGGAAAACCGGAGTACCGGGAAAAAAGCTGTCCCGCCTCCTCTTTGTCAAGCAAAAATCTCACATAGAGTGACCGGAATTTCAACCAAGGAATCCAGCGGTGAGGGGTTGGCGCGCTGCACCTTGAGTCACGGGGGGTCTTCTTGACACTCTTACACCATACAATGTTAAAATTTCCTGTTTAATTCGAATATTATATTGTTTAATTTGAGGTAAGAATACAATATTACAATTCTCATATTTTGAAAAGATTATGTTTAAAGATGTTAGAACGCTGCCTGCGTGGAAGGTAAAAGTATAGAATCGTGGTGGTGCTCAAAAACGTAACTGAAATGATGTAGGTAAGAAACGTTTCAAGCTCTTGACTGCCCTAGGGTATGTTACTTCAATAGTCTCTTAGGTAACCAACTCTGAGTCTCTGTAACCGAGAAAATCCACTCATGAGGCCTAAAACCAGAACTCCACGTAGAGTTGATTGACGGCTCTAGCAGGTGAAGTAAGACATTCCATTGGCTACTGAGTGCTTAGAAGGGAATAATAATTTTGTGTGCTATTTCTAGCCGAGTGCAGCCCATGTAAGGCAGACCCTCCGATGAGGGTGGGCGGCATCTGCCATGTGTAGGTAACTGCTTGTTATTGTGGTGGAGGATAGGGTTATGTGTGGTGTGTGAGCTGCAGGAATGTTGGGGACAGCACCAACACCCAGCCCACGGGACAATGGAATTAACCATCGAAGGTTAAAATCCCCGACCCGGCCGGGAATCGAACCCGGGACCCTCTGAACCGAAGGCCAGTACACTAACCATTCAGCCAACGAGTCGGACTGCTTAGAAGGCGGATCACGGACATGCTTGATAAAAATATCCATCATTAACTGGAGACGGATTAAGCGACGACGGCTAGGCTTTGCTACCGATCTAATACTAAGAAGAAAATATATACTCGTACTTCTGTTGTTTATGATAATTATATGCCATGTAATCCTATAGCCACTCAAACAAGAACCAGCACATGATATTTTATGTTCCTCACATTTTATATTTTATCAAACTTAATTTTAATTATTATCAAAATATAATGTCGCCTCTGTGGTGTAGTGGTTAGTGTGATTAGCTGCCACCCCCGGAGGTCCGGGTTCGATTCCCGGCTCTGCCACGAAATTTGAAAAGTGGTACGAGGGCTGGAACGGGGTCCACTCAGCCTCGGGAGGTCAACTGAGTAGAGGTGGGTTCGATTCCCACCTCAGCCATCCTCGAAGTGGTTTTCCGTGGTTTCCCACTTCACCTCCAGGCGAATGCCGGGATGGTACCTAACTTAAGGCCAAGGCCGCTTCCTTCCCTCATCCTTGCCTATCCCTTCCCATCTTCCCATCCCCCTACAAGGCCCCTGTTCGCCATAGCAGGTGAGGCCGCCTGGGCGAGGTACTGGTCATACTCCCCAGTTGTATCCCCTCGACCAAGAGTCTGAAGCTCCAGGACACTGCCCTTGTGGCGGTAAAGGTGGGATCCCTCGCTGAGTCCGAGGGAAAAGACGAATCTGGAGGGTAAACAGATGATGAAGATGATGATCAAAATATAATTCACCTTCCACGTACACATATACGTTTTGGATACTCATAACAAATATTATACCTACAGGTTCAATTGTTTCTGAGAAATGTGTACCTGAGAGAAATTTACAAAATACCACGTGCTCATTGTTCTTATTTTTCTTTCTTTTGAGCGACTATACATGTATGGTCTGCGATTCTTCTTAATTTCCTACCACTTTTCCCACACCTGTGGGGTCACGGGTGCGAACTGCGTCGTACGTGTGGATTTGGCTCTGTTTTACGGCCGGATGCCCTTCCTGACGCCAACCCAATATGGAGGGATGTAACCATTATTGCGTGTTTCTGTGGTGACTGGTACTGTATTGTCTGAATATGATGAGGAGTGTATTGGGATGTTAGGACGGACACATACACCCAGTCCTCGAGCTAGAAGAATTAGTCAGAAGCGGTTAAAATCCCCGAACCAGCCGGGAATCGAACGCGGGACCCTCTGAACCGAAGGCCAGTACGTTGACCATTCAGCCAAAGAGTCGGACATATTATGGTCTGCAACTGTTTCGCCATATTCCACCCTAACTGCTACTCGAACTACTGAAAAAGTACGGCAGGTATAGTTTTGAATTAGAGTAAGAACTTCTTCTTCTTATTATTATTCTACCGCTTTTCCCACACTTGTGGAGTCGGAGGTCCGATCTGCGCAGGGCATGTTATTTGGCCCTATTTACGGCCGGATGCCCTTCCTGACGCCAACCCTATATGGAGGGATGTAAGCACTATTGCGTGTTTCTGTGGTGGTTGGTAGTGTAGTGTGTTGTGTGAATATGAAGAGGAAAGTGTTGGGACAAAAACAAACACCCAGTCCCGCGCTAGAAGAATTAATCAGACGTGATTAAAATCCCCGGCCCTACCGGTAATCGAACCCGAGAACCTCTAAACCGAATGCTTCAACGCTGACCATTCAGTCAAGAATTCGAGTAAGAACGATGTGGGATATTATTTCATTCGAATTTGTGATTAATTAGATTCTGTTTGTGGATCATTCAGGTTCAAATTTACCTAGTTCTGCTTTAATAATAAATAAAATTGGGTTGACAAATTTGTGTTCAGTTCGTCCAACACCAAAATATTGTAAACCGCTTTTCCTCCAAACAAGCCTTCGCATAGTTCGCACCTAGTACCTTGAATGCTTCATACAGTAGCGTAATAATAATAATAATGTTAATTGCTTTACGTCCCACTATCTACTTTTACGGTCTTCGGAGACGCCGAGGTGCCGGAATTTAGTCCCGCAGGAGTTCTTTTACGTGCCAGTAAATCTACCGACACGAGGCTGTCGTATTTGAGCACCTTAAAATACCACCCGACTGAGCTAGGATCGAACCTGCCAAGTTGGGGTTTGAAGGCTAGCTCCTTAACCGTCTGAGCCACTCAGCCCGGCATATACAGTAGCGTGAAGTCGGTGCATTGTATCTGAATATTCTAGTCAGTCCGCTTTTGAAGTAAGTTTAGGATTCTATTGGTAACAAAAATAATCTATTTATTCTGTGCAATTCTTTCACAATGCGGTACTATTTCTAACATCGAAGGGAAAACACTTGGTTCCTCCAGGCCGTTATCCACTTCTCGAGGTGCATTTGTAAGGATATTTTGGGACTGACTCACGTTTATCGTATGATTCACCCGATTTAGTAACACGCTAGAGAAAATATTTGTGACTAAACCCCATTCTTTGAACTGCATTCATACAAACTCACAGTCTTTCTCAGCCCATATTGACGAGCTTAGAGCTCTACTTCAAGACAGCAACGTGCATATTGCTGGAGAGAGTGAAACATGGTTTAGGAAATCCGTTCCTAGTAGCATGGTAGATATAAACGGATATCGTCTATACAGGCATGACAGAGATGACAGGAGAGGAGGAGGAGTAGCGTTATACTGTAGAGACGATGTCCGTGGTGAAATAGTTTACACTTCTGGCCACTCTGCTGAGCCAAGACCTGAGTTCATGTTCGCGGATGTTATTATTTCCCCAGTAAAATTAATTGGTGTTGTCTACAGGCCCCCCAGAGTAGGGCATATGACTGACTTTGAAGACATTCTACATCGACTATTGCCAACTTATGGACACGTATTAATATTCGGAGACTTCAGTACTGACATATTACAGCAGACAAGTGAAACGAAGCAACTGCTAAACATATTCCAGTCGTGTAATATGAAAGTATTACCACTACAACTGACTAATCACACTATCGGAACAACCTCATCATCTCATACCCTTCTTGATTTAGTGGTTACGAATAACCCTCATAAAATTTTGCTTCGTGGTCAGATTCCTGTTCCATGCATTTCTAAGCATGCACCCGTCCACCTCCCGAGTCCCAGACTAGCATTTATCTCAGGGGTGTCGGTTCATTATTTAAATCATCAAATAAAATATAACGGCATAATAGAACACGGGGATGAACGGAGCAACTTAAAATTAAAAGGGGGAAGGCTCGATTGTAACTTGAATTTAAGGACTCCATGATAGGACTAGGAAGTGACTGTTACTTTAAAAAGGGCATCATCTAACTACAATAAAAAGATTATGAGAGTGGTTTCCTTTGAAATAATTTGCCAGAAAGAGCGGTTTATTACGCCATTTGACGTATAAAACTTTGATACACGTGGCAACAATATTTGAATTTACACACATGTTACATATATAAATCACTTGCCATACCGCAAGTGGTATCAATATCTTGCTGTGTTGCTTCTGAAATAAAATGACATTTTGGAGGTATAATTTACGGATCGATTCCATTTGAATCGAACCGTTACTCAAGGATATAGCTTCCTTCTATCGGGAGCCCGAGCATAACCCATGTTACGGTCGGCTTCCCGATTTAACTAAGATGATGTACTCCGGCTATATACATTTTTCCGAGACCGGTACTCGGACTGGGTAATGTTTCTCGTGAAGTGCGAAAACTGGATTCCACGGACAGTTCCTATCTTACGATATCCAGCTGATACCATACCAATGAATTAGCATTTACATATTATTTACATGTGATCTGAATTGTTTCCAGTTAGCCTCAGTAGACTACTGACACAGATGAGATAACGAGAAGCGGTGGGAAATACCGTGGCCAGTGACCCCCCTCGCATCGCGAGCGAAGTAAACAAACACGTAAGTATGTAACATCGTCCCATACGGAGACCGTACAATAAAGAGGTACCAAATGACTCTAATATTATCACTCTCATTATTCACACATACGAATAGAGGGATGTTGTCACCAAACAATTTAATCCACGAAATTATCATCCTCGAAATTATTATTATTATTATTATTATTATTATTATTATTATTATTCAACGGTTCCTGGCACTGTCACGTTTGATTAATATCATCATTATTATGCGGGATGCAAACACAAATGGTTATTACTGTTATTATTATTAATGAATAGGTGACTCAAGATATTATTATTATTCACGTCACTTAAAAAGGTTATTATCATTAATGAACCGGTCACTTCCGCCAAATTATATATTAAGATATCGGTCGCAATTACAAATTAATTCACTGATCAACCAACGACATCATTACAGTTATTATTATGACAATTATTATTAATCCGACCGCAGTGATTTAACATCGTCCCTACATTGTTATTATTATTATCGGTTGCACATTATCATTTAGATTCCCGTTTAACATCTTTATCAACGCTCAATTAATTAAGGCGGTCCAATCCTTTATCTGCAATATTTATTATTATTATTATCACGACATCATGATTGTCCTCACTCGTTATTACAATGAATACAATGTACGACCATTTATGTGGAATCTGAACTCTCATTATCCTTAGATCCGTTGTATCTCAACGAATAACTGTGCAGTCTATTTATTTCGTACATGCTGTCACGGGTTCGAATTCTACCCGCTGCGTAACTCAGTATTTCTCTGTGACACTGCCCGTACATTTTACACTCATATCAATATCCTAAGTGTCTCTCGTACGGAATTTATTTTCCTCTCTATCTCAATATTCCTCGATTCATTTATTTATTCCTCACAGAATTATCAACTGACTTATTTATTCATTTCGGACATCGTACGACCTTTTATTATCTGACTGCAAATTCTTTCACATTTTCTATCTCATTTGGATCTATGCCTTAGTTCATTCTCCACAAATAATCGTAACATCTTGAAATTATGTTTACCAAAATTTGACAATCATGGTCTCGTAATATTAGCACTACATGTTCCGGCTAATGAATCGCAACTTCAAAACGCGACATTTATACGTAAAAAAATATTGGACCGTAATTTAAACCACACGTTCATTAACATGTACGGATTATTAACACCGATCTACATTTCAATATTATTAATCGATCAAATTAAGTTATCACGCACTTTAATTCCAAATTAAAACGACCTCCCGTCATTAAATGATTCCCAATAAACTCAACACTTGATCACATAAATTATTATTATCTCCAAATCATATAAAAAAAATATCTTCTTTAAAAAAAATAGTTATATTAATTATTTATTATTATTATATCCCTCTCGTGGTTATTATTATTATTAATGTTTAAAAAAAATAATAATTTCGCCTGTAATACGGTAGTCCACTCTTATTATGTTTAACGCATAACCCCTTTTACAAATTCAAATTATTCTGGCACTAATCACTCCAGATAGGATTTACTTGGAAATATTATATTAATCGCATCTCACAAATTTAACAACTTCACTTTGAAAATATGACCATATTAATTACAACAAAACACACTTGGTATGGCGAAGCTGGATTTTCCTTCCATGTCATTAAATGGCTCGTTAAAATGACAAAACATAAAAGCATATATCGGGTCTTATTTAACTAGCATAATCAAAATCAAATGTAAAGAAAATTATCGACTACAAAGAAAATATGAATGCATGCATGACTTAACGTACTACACTATATATACAAATTTACATCTCCAACAAACTGAATACATAAAAGACCCGATTATTTACATTATTATGATTTACTACTGTCCGTGCTACAAATTTAGGATGGGGTCGTTAAGCGACCCATCTTGTTACAGAAGGTAACCAAGTATAATCAAATTATTCCCATTTTTCCCATCACGATAACATTTCCCAAATATATTTTACAGTTTAGTACTCATCTTAGTTATCGGTATTCCATTGCAGCTTTGCAGACGAGAGGCTTCATCCAGCCCCTCTCTGCGTTTTACTCCTCCATCCTTGATGGCGTAGTTTCACAAAAGATTTCCTGGCACATTATCATTTTACACTCATATCTTGACTGCCACAAACCTTCACCATTTACAACGTTAACACAACAAATTTCTATCCTAGACCCAAGAATTTAATATATTTACACTATTTAATCTTCGTCCACCTACCGCACAATGGACCTGGACACGTACGACGTGGTGTCAACTATTACGCCCGCCGCGATACGCCCGATTTATACGGCATTCTTGACGTGTTCATGACATCGGTTCGGTATAGCTAAGTACAGGCTACTACTTCCTTAAAGTACTGTTCGTCACACAGTCTATTATGTACGTACTTATGGTGATATATTTTATACTACTCTCTTGCAGGGTAATTACTTTACGTCACTGATTATTCATAAATAACAAACACTATCCTACGTTAACTATTTCCAGATTTAACATGTTGCTTGAGCGCGATCACACTTTACAAACACTGGCGGATGCTCGCGCCATTAAATGACTGTACGTCCGTAGAATTCTAAGTTACCGGCGACCAACAGTTCAGCTCCCGATATTCAATTCACGTGTGCTGGCGACCGTCAATTCAGCTCCAACGATTCAAGACAAGTGTGCTGGCGACCGTCAATTCAGCTCCAACGATTCAAGACAAGTGCTGGCGACCGTCAATTCAGCTCCGACGATTCAAGACAAGTGTGCTGGCGACCGTCAATTCAGCTCCGTATATATGGATGAAGCCTTTTTCCCGCGGATTTGTTGACGTCATGCCCCTTAGGGAGGGGGTGGATTTTTAATATCGGTACTTGCACTCCGAATTGGAAGTTAAAATTTACATCAAATTAATCCACTCCGATAGCATATCTGCTGGATAAAATATGAACTCCAGGTGATCACAGATTTAGGAGATATGGGTGGATTTCGCTCCTCACATTTCGCGCCTTTGTAAGCGTCTCTGACAACGTGGTCTTCTTTCAGCCAATGAGATTCAAGCTGTCCGGTTTCCAAGAAATCCAGCCTTCAATTTAATTAATTTGCCAATAAGTATTGATTATTTTTCCATGCGTGACATCTAATAAATTCATTACATTCATCCGCGTACTCATATTAATTTATTACTGATTACTTTTGTAGTTACGAAAATATCTCATCCATCATTCCTTAAGATGGTATCACTGAGTCTCCCATCAAATTTTTACTATTGGCCGGCAAGCGGTCACGTGATTTAAATCTCCACCTGCTCGAACTTAGGCTAGCGAACGTACACTCAGCCGCTGTACTTTTCCATGAGGTCATGGAATTTCCGTCCTACCAAAAATATCCCAAGGTCTTACTCATGTGGTGGGTTTTCTTTGTATGACTCTCCCCCTTCCTCTTTCTGACCAAGACTTATTTGTGGACTCTGTATTTCCTTGTACGCCAACTAATGATATTCCCTGCTGTGAAGTAGCTAAAAGTTGTCGGGTTGAGCTAATCCGTCAGGCTCCAGTCTGTCGTCCTTCCTTCGCTCTGATTTCGACATTACCTAAACGAAATATTTTCAAATACACTCCTCTGTATTTCAATAAATGTATCATATTATTTTACCGATCAAATCATGATTGATTATGGGCCTAAGTCACTCGGGTTCAATACGTGTCATATTCTTTTAACGTACCATAATATAAAACGACATATATCACTTATAGGGACATTGAACATATAAATATGCATGACTTTAGACTGGATACTTCTAATTCTCCTTGGGAAGACATAATTAACATAGATGATATTGATATGAAACTCCAAAAGTTCAATCCTCTCTTACTTGGTCTCCTCAATAAGCATGCTCCGAAGCGTAGAGTTAAAGTATCTAGACCTCCCTCACCATGGCTAACTGATGACGTCAAACGCATGATCTCCCATCGCGATTCATTACATCTATATATATAAAATAAGAGTTTTGTCTGTACATTGCTCAGAATTTGAAAATAATGGTATTTCTGTATCGGTCATGTCCATAGTAACAAGAAAATGCACTTTTTACTTTTCCGTAATTTCTGTCTGTCTGTCTGTCTGTCTGTCTGTCTGTCTGTATGTATGTATGTACACGCATCACGAGAAAACGGTTGAAGAGAATTCAATAAAAATCGGTATGTAAAGTCGGGGGATGAACCTCTACAATCTAGGCTATAAATCATTTTACTCACGCTGAGTGAAATGGTAGTTTAGGGGAAGGTCTAAAATTGAATTCTCAACTATTTATGTTATTGGTGGTCTAATGAAAATCGGAATGTGAAGTCGGGGGATGAGCCGCTACAATCTAGGCTATAAATCATTTTACTCACGCTGAGTGAAATGGTAGTTTAGGGGAAGGCCTAAAATTGAATTCTCAACTATTTATGTTATTAGTGGTCATATTTTAAAGAAAATGGGTATGCGAAGTTGGGGAATAAATTGCTACAATCTAGGCTATCAATCATTGTATTCACGCTGAGAAAAATTGTAGTTTAGGGGACGGCCTAAAATTTAATTCTCAAATATTGTTGTTTTTAGTAGTCCTATCTTGATGAAAATAGGTATGCAATGTCAGGAAATAAGTCGCTATAGTCTAGGATGTAAATTATTTTATTCACGCTGAGTGAAATGGTAGTTTAGGGGAAGGCCTAAAATGTAATTCTCAAATATTTCGTATTAGAGGTGTAACCGATGAATGCTACATAACTAAGGTTATATAGTATTAAATTTCCTATTATTCATGTCTTATACATTGTTACCGTACTGGCTATGGTCACAAAAGATATTCATGAATTTGGATTTTTGTTACTAAGTCCATATCAGCGCAGAGTAACGAGAAAATGGGTAAACAGTATTTAATGAAAATCGGTATGTAAAGTCGGAGAATAAGAAACTACAGTTTACGGTATAAAATATTTTACAAATCACAGAGTCGAAAGAAAACTAAATGTGTAGGCCTACAATATAGAAAGCTCATAACATTGATCAACAATAACATTACATTGACCATTGTTTGTCGTGATGAGCTTTGTGTCTTCTGTTGCCCCTCATCTCCGGTAGATAGGATTACTGCTGCGTACAGAGTATTTTTTTATTTGATTTACGTCGCACCGACATAGATAGCTTTTATGGCGACGATGGGATAGGAAAGGGATAGGAGTGCCTTAGGCCTTAAAGTGGAAAACCATGGTATACCATCTTCAGCGCTGCCGACAATGGGGTTCGAATCCACTATCTCTCGGATGCAAGCTCACAGCTGCGCACCGCTAACCGCACGGTCAACTCGCCCTGTCGTACAGAGTGTAACAGCCTGTCTGAATATTGATGGGAAGTAGCTGGGGAGTTAGATAACTTTCTTCTTTAGAATGCCATTCCCCTGGTTTATACATTTTCTGATACTACTGGTACGTAACATACTGGATCATCAAAGCATTCGGACAATTCAATCCCTACTCTGAGGCACCGATTGGAATGAACAGTGTGCATATTTAGCGGAATAATGACAGATAAGTGTTCATGGCAATCTGCGGCCTGGTCATCCCAGCTCTGGAACTTTGGACTATTAGATTGGCACCGCAATCTAACCGCAGCACTGTTCGTTAAAAGTGATAAAACGTGCGACTTTCCATTTGATCGAGTATATTATATGATAGCATTGCTTTTAATCGCTACATTCATACTTACGTTTTTTAATGACCTATGTTGATTTCAGTTAGGAAAACCACAAAGTCAGTCTTTCTGAGAATCCCGTAGCGAAGCACGGGTACATCAGCTAGTCGGCTATATAGACGAACCAGCTCTCCTGATGTTCTTGAACAGTATCGGACTCTGCGCAACAAAATTAAAGTATTGATCCGAAATAAGAAATTATCTCACTACCAACAGCTAGCCAATTGTGGAGAACGCAAGTTATACCTTTTTGCGAGTAATCGATTTCCAGGAGAAGAAAGACAGTCTTTTGTTCTATGCTGTTATGTTGCTTCCTTGGTTGTAGTTTTGAAGATGGTGTTGAATTGTATTAATAAAATTGTGATTGTGTTAAAGTAAATGATTTGTTATTGTATGGAACATTTGGCGACCGCGACAGGACTACAGGCAATTTCAACATCAAGATAAATTAGAAGAACGATGACCGAACGACGAGTATTACGCAGCGTGTTTACTCGCGAAGGGAATAAGCTTGAAGAACGACTGAATCTTGCTGATTGCGACCACGTGGAAATTCGTAGCAGGTATGCTTCACTTGTGGAAAGATACGATACGTTAAAACGTATTGATGATAAAGTCTACAATGAATTGCAAAGAGAAAACCTAGAAGACATCGTGCTTGAAACAGAGATCGACAATTGCAGTGAGTACGAACTGAAATTTTTTAAGGTTAGAGAGAAGGTGCAGGCCTTACAAATTGCATATCAAGCTGTTTCAGAAGTCAATAGTAACTGTTCACGTTCTTCCAATCAGAGATTATTAAGACTACCAAAACTAGAGCTCAAAAGGTTTGATGGGAATGTGAAAGGTTGGATTGGGTTTTTGGCTCAATTTACTCTAATACATGAAGAAGGCAGCCTTAAAGATGAAGACAAATTTGTTTATTTGATTCAATCTATGGAACCTGGTTCACCTGCTCAGAAACTGGTAGAAAAATTTCCTCCTTCCAAAGAAAACTATAAAAAGCTATAGAATTGTTGAAGTCTAGTTATGGGAAGGATGAGATACTTATTTAATACTATGTTAGGGAACTTTTATCCTTGGTGCTAAAGAAAGACAGCTTAAGATCCATAGCACAACTATATGACAGTCTGGAAGGACAGTTGAGAGCGCTTGATCCATTAGGAGTGACAAAGGAGAAATACGCAGCAATGTTATTTCCCCTTGTTGGAGAGTGGCTTACCAGAAATTATGTTTAAAACCTGGGACAGGTACCGTGTATCGAAAGAAACGTCTACCAAGGAACCTGACTGTTGCTTCACAGAACTGTTAGCCTTCTTAAAGACTGAGGTTGAAGGGGAGGAACGACTTAAGCTAAGGCAAGGTTCTTTTGAAGCTAATGAGAGGGTAGATCGTGTTATGCAAGATGATAAAATCAAGATTAAGAAGAGGGAAGTGCCTTCAGCAGCTGCTTTAGTTTAAGTAGAGGATGTTTTGGTTAGTAAGGGAAACAAGAACAACAGAGAAATAGCATACGTGTTTTGTAGCAGAACCACACATCCTTCTCATGACTGTGCTGTAGCTATTGATTGTTCATTACAGGAACGCCAAGGGACCTTAAAGAAAAAGGGAGCTTGTTTTAGGTGTCAATCAATCAATCAATCAATACTGATCTGCATTTAGGGCAGTCGCCCAGGTGGCAGATTCCCTATCTGTTGCTTTCCTAGCCTTTTCCGAAATTATTTCAAAGAAATTGGAAATTTATTGAACATCTCCCTTGGTAAGTTATTCCAATCCCTAACTCCCCTTCCTATAAATGAATATTTGCCCCAGTTTGTCCTCTTGAATTCCAACTTTATCTTCATATTGTGATCTTTCCTACTTTTATAGACGCCATTCAAACCTATTCGTCTACTAATGTCATTCCACGCCATCTCTCCGCTGACAGCTCGGAACATACCACTTAGTCGAGCAGCTCTTCTTCTTTCTCTCAATTCTTCCCAAACCAAACATTGCAAAATTTTTGTAACGCTACTCTTTTGTCGGAAATCACCCAGAACAAATCGAGCTGCTTTTCTTTGGATTTTTTCCAGTTCTTGAATCAGGTAATCCTGGTGAGGGTCCCATACACTGGAACCATACTCTAGTTGGGGTCTTACCAGAGACTTCTATGCACTCTCCTTTACATCCTTACTACAACCCCTAAACACCCTCATAACCATGTGCAGAGATCGGTACCCTTTATTTACAATCCCATTTATGTGATTACCCCAGTGAAGATCTTTCCTTATATTAACACCTAGATACTTACAATGATCCCCAAAAGGAACTTTCACCCCATCAACGCAGTAATTAAAACTGAGAGGACTTTTCCTATTTGTAAAACTCACAACCTGACTTTTAGCCCCGTTTATCAACATACCATTGCCTGCTGTCCATCTCACAATATTTTCGAGGTCACGTTGCAGTTGCTCACAATCTTGTAACTTATTTATCACTCTATAGAGAATAACATCATCCGCAAAAAGCCTTACCTCCGATTCCACTCCTTTACTCATATCATTTATATATATAAGAAAACATAAAGGTCCGATAACACTGCCCTGAGGAACTCCCCTCTCAACTATTACAGGGTCAGACAAAGCTTCACCTACTCTAACTCTCTGAGATCTATTTTCTAGAAATATAGCAACCCATTCAGTCACTCTTTTGTCTAGTCCAATTGCACTCATTTTTGCCAGTAGTCTCCCATGATCCACCCTATCAAATGCTTTAGACATGTCAATCGCGATACAGTCCATTTGACCTCCAGAATCCAAGATATCTGCTATATCTTGCTGGAATCCTACAAGTTGAGCTTCAGTGGAATAACCTTTCCTAAAACCGAATTGCCTTCTATCGAACCAGTTATTAATTTCACAAACATGTCTAATATAATCAGAAAGAATGCCTTCCCAAAGCTTACATACAATGCATGTCAAACTTACTGGCCTGTAATTTTCAGCTTTATGTCTATCACCCTTTCCTTTATACACAGGGGCTACTATAGCAACTCTCCATTCATCTGGTATAGCTCCTTCGGCCAAACAATAATCAAATAAGTACTTCAGATATGGTACTATATCCCAACCCATTGTCTTTAGTATATCCCCAGAAATCTGATCAATTCCAGCCGCTTTTCTAGTTTTCAACTTTTGTATCTTATTGTAAATGTCATTGTTATCATATGTAAATTTTATTACTTCTTTGGCCTTAGTCTCTTCCTCTATCTCGACATTATCCTTGTAACCAACAATCTTTACATACTGCTGACTGAATACTTCTGCCTTTTGAAGATCCTCACATACACACTCCCCTTGTTCATTAATTATTCCTGGAATGTCCTTCTTGGAACCTGTTTCTGCCTTAAAATACCTGTACATACCCTTCCATTTTTCACTAAAATTTGTATGACTGCCAATTATGCTTGCCATCATGTTATCCTTAGCTGCCTTCTTTGCTAGATTCAATTTTCTAGTAAGTTCCTCCAATTTCTCCTTACTTCCACAGCCATTTCTAACTCTATTTCTTTCCAGTCTGCACCTCCTTCTTAGTCTCTTTATTTCTCTATTATAATAAGGTGGGTCTTTACCATTCCTTACCACCCTTAAAGGTACAAACCTGTTTTCACATTCCTCAACAATTGCTTTAAACCCATCCCAGAGTCTGTTTACATTTTTATTTACCGTTTTCCACCGATCATAGTTACTTTTTAGAAACTGCCTCATACCTGCTTTATCAGCCATATGGTACTGCCTAACAGTCCTACTTTTAAGACCTTCCTTTCTATCACATTTATTTTTAACTACCACAAAAACAGCTTCATGATCACTAATACCATCTATTACTTCAGTTTCCCTATAGAGCTCATCTGGTTTTATCAGCACCACATCCAAAATATTTTTCCCTCTGGTTGGTTCCATCACTTTCTGAATCAGCTGTCCTTCCCATATTAACTTATTTGCCATTTGTTGGTCATGCATCCTGTCGTTCGCATTTCCTTCCCAACTGACATCTGGCAAATTCAGATCTCCCGCTACAATCACATTTCTTTCCATGTCGTTTCCCACATAGCTGACTATCCTATCAAATAATTCCGAATCCGCATCAGTGCTACCCTTTCCCGATCTGTACACTCCAAATATATCAAGTTGCCTATTATCTTTAGAAATGAGCCTTACACCTAGAATTTCATGTGTCTCATCTTTAACTTTTTCGTAGCTTACAAATTCTTCTTTCACCAGAATGAAAACTCCCCCTCCCACCTTTCCTATCCTATCTCTACGATACACACTCCAGTGCCGTGAGAAAATTTCTGCATCCATTATATCATTTCTCAGCCATGATTCAACTCCTATTACAATATCTGGTAAATATATATCTATTAAATTACTTAATTCTATTCCTTTCTTTACAATACTTCTACAGTTCAACACTAACAATTTTATGTCATCCCTACTTGATTTCCAGTTCCCTGTTCCCTTATCACCGCTCCCTAGGCCATCCCGTTTCCCTGAATGTACCTCCCTATTACCCTTCCAAACAAATTTCCTAACTTATACGTACCACTGCGGTTTAAATGAAGGCCATCCGAGCGCAGATCCCTTTCTCCTACCCACCCATTAGGATCTAGAAATTTCACTCCCAGTTTCCCACATACCCACTCCATAGTCTCATTTAAATCCCCAATCACCCTCCAGTCAGTATCCCTCCTACACAGTATTCCACTAATAACAATCTCCGCTTTCTTAAACTTCACCCGTGCTGCATTTACCAGATCCCACACATCTCCAACTATGTTGGTACTTATATCAGCTTGCCTTACGTTGTTGGTACCAACGTGAAACACTACCACCATCTCCTTCCCCTCCTCCCTCTCTTCTACTTTCCTCAACATCTGCCTCAACCTAATTCCTGGATAACATTCTACCCTGGTTCCCTTTCCTCCACACACTTTCCCCACGTGTCTAACGATGGAATCCCCCATGACCAGAGCCTCAACCCTACCCACCTTATTTGATCCCCTCCCCTCCTGGTCAGCCCTATCTTTCCTGATAGCTGCAGAAGCTACTTCCTCCTCCCTTTTCTCCTTCCCATGACCCCGTTCCACCTGTCTTTTCCTATCCTCTACTCTACATTTCCCTTTCCTACCTTTTCCCTTCCTCCTACTTCCACGCAGGGACATGTCAGTGCTAAGTGTAAGATGTTTGTGAAATGTCCGTTTTGCAGAGGGAAACATTACGCTTTGATGTGTGTGAAGACAGCCTCAGATGAACCTAAAGATGATTCAGTTTCAAATACAGTTAGCATGATAGCAGGGAGTAACGAAGAACAAGTGACCTATCTGCAGACTTTAGTTGTTGAGGTAGTTGTTGGTGGATCCACTCACAGAGTGAGAGTTCTTTGCCACAGTGGATCGCAGAAAACCTACATTAATAAGTCTTGTGCAAAGAAATTAGAGTTGAAACGAACAAGAAAGGTAACCCTAAGTCAAGAATTATTTGGAAGTAGGAAAACAGCACCTGTTTGCTTCGAGTCCTATCAAATAACTCTGTTGGGTATGAACGAGGAAAGCAGATGTGAGGTTAATGTGTTAGGCTCTGATTGTATTTGTGGTAGTGCTCCCCTCGTTGATGCTGACTTGTTTAATTTACTGAAGGATAAGGGAGTTGAATTTACTGACGTTAGACAGTGTGATGATAACAGTGCTAGTGACATACAGGTATTGTTATGAGCTGATGTCTGGACTCAGATAATCACGCCCGACTTTGTGCGTGTATTCAAGAATCTGGTGGCTGTGAGAACTTGTTTGGGGTGGACACTTATGGGCCCCTCTGAGACCACCTCACCAACTGCCTCGTATTACACTCTACCTACATTGACTCAATCAACAAGAGTAGCGGATTTGTGGGAAATTCAAGCTATGGGTATAAAAGATCCTGGCGAACAGATCAAAAAGGCAGAGAGGGAACAACAGGTCACGATGTTCTTCGATAATACTGTGAAGGGAGAAGCATCTGGACGCTACATTGTTAAACTGCCTTGGATTGAGGGTTGTACTTCTCTGGAATCAAATCGTGAAGTTACTGAGAAATGATTGTTGAGCACTTCAAGAAAGTTACGAGGAATGCAGAAATTTCAGGATTATGATGAAGTGTTTCAAGAATGGGAGAATAGGAGGATTATTGAAGGCGTTGCAAACGAGGTTTCGGATGGACCTACGCATTATCTGCCTCGCCGAGCTGTGCTGAAAGACAGTGTTACTACAAAGATTAGTCCAGTGGTTGATGGTAATTCTGTAAATAAGTGCCTCAAACCTGGACCAAACCTCATTGAACTTGTTCTATCCGTACTCACCAAATTCCGATCCTACCATATAGGTCTAATTGCTGATATAGAAAAGGACTTCATGCAAATTATAATTGATCCTGAAGATAGAGATATGCTTCGTTTTCTTTGCTGGGGTAAGGGAAAATTCGCCTTTTAGACATTACAGGGTGGTTTTTGGCGTTTGTTCCAGTCCCTTCTTATTGGCTTCAGTACTGAACCACCTTCTGGATGGATCCCCAACTCATCTGAAGGAAGTAGCTAATAAATTGAAACATGCATTTTATGTGGACAACCGTCTCCTCAAAAGAAGTTATTGGGCCATTTATTTTAAAGGCACAAGAGTTGATGTCCTCTGCAGGTTTCAATTTGAGGGGATGCGTGAATTCCTCAGATTGTAGTGTTGGCACAACTGAAAATGTCTTAGGACTACGATGGTATTGTGACGTAGATGAACTTGGATGCAACTTCAGCTCAACTACAGGTTTGGTAACCCGAAGGGTGGTACTCTCCAGTGTGCAGAAAATATTTGATCCGGTTGGATTTTCGGCCCCAGTAACCCTTGTTCCCAAACTCATTCTACAGAAGACCTGGCAAAGGAAGTTTGAATGGGGTGAGGATTTACCAGAAGATAGTTGTGAAGAATTCCATCAATGGAACCAGCAGTTACAATACCTACATGATTGCCGGATACCTAGAAGGATTTTCCTGAGTGACAACAGCTCGTTGCATGTATTTGTCGACGCCAGAAAAAGGGCGTTTGGTAGTTGTATATTTCTGAGGACAGAAGTTGAAAGCGGAATCAAACTGAGCCTTCTGATGGCTAAATCTAGAGTGGCACCTCTCAAGGAACTAACTCTACCTCATCTGGAACTGATGGGTGCGCTCCTCGGAGTTAGGATGTTTCGGTTGAACTGCGATGCCTACATCGGGATCATATATACACACTGTGTTTTGGTCCGATTCAACAGTAGTCTTATCCTGGATAGAAAACAAAGGACATTTTTTCTGTGTTTGTAGAGAATCGGGTAAAGGAGATTCACGAGTACAGTAAGGCTGATTCATGGAGGCCCGTTCCGGGCAGTCTCAACTCAGCAGGCCTGCTGTCTATAGGATGTTCACCTGCACAGCTTTGGGGATCCCGATGGTGGGAGGGACCCTCTTGGCTTAAAAGTAAAGAGGAAGAATGGGTCTCTAACCGTCCTGAACCAGTATTGGAAGATGTCAACAGGGAAAGAAGAAAAACAGTTGTAACTGCCAAGATCACTGTTGTGAGAACGATCTTACTGCAATTAGGCTCACGATTCTCTGGATACACTAAAATCGTTAGGACTATTGCTTGGATTTTGAGATTCAGACAGTGTAATCATAGGGATCGTGTATCTACAGAAATTGATGGCGAAGAATTTCTCTGTGCTGAGAAGAAGCTGTTCTTCCTTATCCAGAGTGAAACTCTATATGAAGAGGAAAGAAAGGAGCAATTGAAGAATCTGCAGGTGTTCACAGATAACGAAGGAATTCTTCGCATGAAATCAAGAGTTGTTGATTCTGACGACACTCCAGAATATACCCATCCAATTACACTTCCATAAAGACATGTAATGGTGGAAAGGATGATTGAAGAGTTTCATTATTTTCATAATAATGCTGGGACTCGCATGCTACTTGTTTTGTTGCGCCAAAGGGTTTGGATTCTTAGAGGAAGAAGAACGATGGCAGCATTTGTGCGGAGATGTGTTATCTATTATCGTAACTCTGCTAAAGCTTTGGAAGTGCCTTTCCCTCCATTACCACAGGATCGAATTACGGCATTGAGTACTTTCCAGATCGCTGTTACAGACCTAGCAGGCCCTGTATTTCTACGAGGGGCAGAAAAGGGATGGATTGTTATTTTCACTTGTGCGGTTTATCGGGCTGTGCATCTAGAGTTGATCACTTCACTTAGTACAGTAGCTTATGTCCAAACTCTACGTAGATTTGTAGCAAGAAGATGAAGAGTGAATACAATTTATTCTGACAATAGGACGAATTTCGCAGGAATTCGTAGGGCCCTGAAACAATTGAATTGGACTAAAATGGAAAAGACATGTGGTCTTCTGAAAATTACCTGGAAGATGAACCCTCCCACAGCAGCCTGGTGGGGAGGATTCTGGGAAAGACTTATTGGGATTTTAAAGGATTTGCTTCGCCGTAATTTGGGCAAGGCTTGTCTAAATTATGAAGAAACGTGCACTCTTTTGTGCGACTGTGAGAATCTGATGAACAACCGACCTCTAACTTATGTTTCTGAAGAAGGTGAACTCACGCCACTACGCCCCTCCATGTTCCTACAGAATCTAGAGGGTAATGATGTAACCGACTTGGACCAAGTTCAATCTTTCAGTTTGAACGACAGATGGCGTTATCTACAAGCTGTACGAGAGAGGCTTAGAAAGCGCTTCATAAAATAATACTTGGGATTTCTTCAAACACGGAGCCAAAAGCAACATGGATCCCTCCAAGTTGGAGACATCGTGTTGGTGGAGAGCGACGACAAGAAGCGAATAAACTGGTCCTTAGGAAGAGTGGTGGAGCTGTTACCTGGAAGAGACAATGTGACTCATCTGGGTAGTATTAAGACAGCAACTGGTGTCTTACTTCATCCAGTACAAACGCTTTATCCTCTAGATATAAACTGCCTTGAGAAGAAGGATTTTACCAATGCTTCACAACACCGAACAGGAGAGGCAACAGTCAACGAAGATGTTCCTAGTAGTGACTCTGGAACTGAAAAGGGGAGTGACTTCAAGACTCGCTGTGGTTCCCCAGGTGCAGCAGTGACTCCTGGAGTGAAAACAGGAGTGAATTCAAGACTCGCTGTGGTAGAGCCTTTCGACCACTAAAGAAACTAGACTTATAGTGGCTCACATCTATGTGTGCAGTGTAAGGGTATAGTTTTCAGTTGTCGATGTGTTGCAAAACTGCTTTTGCAAGGTGGGAGAATGTGGAGAACGCAAGTTATACCTTTTGCGAGTAATCGATTTCCAGCAGAAGAAAGACAGTGTTTTATTCTATGTTGTTATGTAGTTTCCTTGTTTGTAGTTTTGAAGATGGTGTTGAATTGTATTAATAAAATTGTGATTGTGTTAAAGTAAATGATTTTTTATTGTATAGAACACCAATAATAATATGAATGCACGAAGCACATGGCGAGAGCTTCGCTCCATGGGAATAGGTAACCATTGTAACCCAGATATATCACTTGACGACTTAAATAAATACTTCTCTGATGTTAAAATTAAGCACAAACCACAGATTATAACTCATACTAACACATTACTGACTAAACCACCACCAAATAGTCCAATGTTCAAATTCCTTACTGTTAATGAAACTGAGGTGAAGCGTGAACTGCTTTCGGTCAAGTCAAATGCTACTGGAGTTGATGATCTCCACATCATCATCATTAAACGCATTCTAGATATTATTTGCCCAGTAATTACTCACATATATAATTTCTGCCTCAGGTCTGAAACATATCCAAGGATATGGAAAGATGCAATCAAAAATCCGGTACCAAAAATGTCTCCAGCTATTTCCCTATCAGACTATCGACCTGTGTGTATACTTTCATCTCTCGGCAACTAACGGGTATCTTAACAAATATTCCTTGTTTGGCCCATTGCAGTCAGGCTTTAAAAAGCGACACAGCACGACCACTGCCCTATTGAAGGTTACAGATGACATTAGATACGCAATGAGTGAACAGAAGGTCACATTACTTACTCTTCTTGATTTTAGGAGTGCATTCGACACTGTTAACTTAGACATATTGCAGGCCAAATTAAAATCCCTTCATCTAAATCAGACTGCTTTACAACTCTTTAGTTCTTACCTCACAAACCGCAGACAACGAGTCGTTATAAAGAATAAGACTTCTCAGTGGACAATAAAACACGCAGGAGTACCCCAAGGTTCTGTACTTGGACCATTGCTTTTTATTTTATACATAAACAACATGGCATCTCGACTGAAATATTGTAATTAACATGAATGCTGACTTACAAAATATATCATCATATGCTTGTGAAAACTCTATATTAATAAATACCTCCAAGACAAAAGCTATTATAGTTGGACAATCGAAATTAATAAACATGTCAAAGTCTTTAGACATCCCTTCGCTCACTCTATCTGGTACCAAAATTCCGTATGAAAGCTCGGTAAATAATCTAGGTGTTGTTATAGATGAAAACCTAAATTGGAATGAACACGTCACACGTATCTGTAACAGGGTATATGCCTCACTCCATCCTCTGAAATACCACCATAACATTTTACCATTAAATATGAAAGTCAGGCTTATAAAAACATTAGTTCTCCCATTATTCTACCATCTTGATGCTGTATTCATAGATGCAACGAAAGAACAAATTCGAAAAATACAAAGCAGCATGAATTCCTGCATCAGATTTATTTTTTCGTTACGCTACGACACTCATGTCACAGCTTATTACAAGCAACTTTCCATCCTGAAATTTGAAGAACTCAAAAATCTTCATGTAGCCCTGTTGGTGTTCAGATCACTAACTGAGAGAAGTCCCCTGTACCTGTCATCAAACTTTATATACATTTCCTCTTTTCACCAACATAATACATGCTCTGTTACTACATTTGGCATTCTCTTAAGCAGGTCAGCTGCCTATAATCGCTCATTTATTGCGACGGGAAGTAGATTATTGAACTCTGTTCCAAATAACATCCGAAGTAGTAACTCACTAGAGTCTTTCAAGTATTCTTACAGAAGGTATCTCTTAGATGCATAAGCCCACGGTGTGAATCTTGATGAGTGAATTATTGTGTGTGGATGTGTGTATAATTTATTTAATTTTTCTTTAAATTAATTTAAACTTATTTATCATAAAATTTCATTTAGTAGTTTGACAAATGATATATTCATATTGGTATAATTACGATGTTGCATTTATTTTGAATTTATGATACAAATTAGTTTCTTTTAAAATATTTAATATTCTCCATGGTTTTTCTGTACAATGACGTGGTTAACTTTAAGAGAGGACCATGAGTCCTAACTTCGCCACTATTAAATACAAATAAATAATTAAATAAAAAATTATCATGGAAAATAAGACTCCCTGCCAATGATAAAAGCGCCGTTACTGCAAATGGTTCGTGCAAGTTGTACTGATGTACTGCCATTCTGATTTGAACACTAAAACCATTCCATTATCTAACATTCTCGTTGCTCAAGGGCAAATGATTAATAAGGAGAAGAAAACAAATTTAAACTGAAAAGGTTGAACATCTAATAACAATCGGTGGACTACACTACCCCGTTACAGCTCAGCAAGTGAAGGACGACGGACGACGGACACAGGATGAATAGGCTACAGATTTGCACACAAAGCGAGGTGACCCGATAGCTGAGGGGCTGAACACCTGTCCCGTCTCAAGGCTCGGACACCTGTGCTTGTGTCGGCAACATGACAGCTAAACACTCCTTAACTCTGTGAAGGATTTTTTATCTTTTTTGTTCATTGTTGACATTGGGAAGATAAACTTAGGAACGCTCAACAATAGGGGATGACACCACTCAAAAGTAAGCTAACGAAAGGTACATTAGCAGAATTCCTTTTCACATCTTACATTGATTTATTTTATTTTATTTAAAATATCCCGTCTTCAGTGCCCTGTCGTGTAAATTAGCATCCTCTTCTTTCCTCTTCTCATACTAGTTTTCTGTATCATGTAAGAACTTGCAAAAGTTTCAAGTTGCTGAAAACGCAGACTGTAACAATGTAAGCGCAAATATCCAAACTGTATAGCATATTCTATTTGACTGGACTTTATTCAGGTTTTTTAAGTTTATTAATCTTCTTGAGTGTACACATGACCACAGCAAATATATGTTAATTGCCTACAGCAGTTGGGGTACCAAGGAGATGAAAGACAAATACTAAAATAAGAATTTGTGATTTGGCACGCACTGAGTGCGTCAACATGAGATGGAAAAATGACGACTCAATATCCTGAGAATTATGGACGACTTCTGTACTTTGCATAATAAGACTTAACTTCATATTACTACCCTCTGATCTGTTCTAGAAAGAAAAAGTGGAACATTCCTAAATTACGTACATTTCAAAATTGTATATAGTTTAAATATTAAAAATTGAAAGCCCCTAATGGCTGGATTTTTTTTTTTTTTTTTGCTTTCATCCATATGTCTCCGTCTTAGACTTGGACAATGTCGAGGAACTGAGGTATGAGCCATTTTATGTAGGCAGTCCACGTCATGAACGTCAATACGTTCGCAGTGGACTTTGTAGAATGATATGTAATATCATCTTCTGGCTCAGTGTGGAAGGCTGATATTCTTAGTACTCCTCTTCAGTAACTTCCGGACTATCTGTGACAGTTGATGGTGAAACTACTTCCAGGGAACTACTCCAGCCTTCGGACAAAGGACTCAACATACCGTGCTGGAAATGTTACCCTCATAAATACAGTATTGAGTCTGCATCTGTGGTATTATGTTTAGTGTGATTAGCTGCCACCCCCCACCCACTAACCACCACACCACAGAGGCGGACATGGAAAAAATGTACAGTTCAAAAATCAAACGAAACTTCTCAGTCTGTGACAAATCGAGACATGGCCAAAGTCAAAGTCTTCTCTGCAAGTTTAAGTTTCCGTTGATTAGGTCTTATGGGGCACTGTGGATGACTACGAACTCTGTAAATCATATTATGCGATAGTTGAAATCATTTCTTAGAATGTGAATCACACGTGGGGCGAAGTGTGAAAGTATGTGACGTAGAGTCAAACGGGGCTCCGCGCCTAGCGACCATAACACGCTCTGCACCGGCTAATGTGCGTTCATACTTCCTGGAAAGTCTCTTAACAAGTGGTATTTGTTCGTGACTAACAGACTGTATTGTCTGAGATACGTCCCCTGCCAATAGAGGAATGATGCCAACATACACGACACAGTCACGGCGTCAGTCACAGCGCAGTTAAGAATCGTACAGAGTACAATAGGAACCCTGAAATTCCGGTAAAACAGTCAAAAGTAAGTACTTGATTTCTAGTAGTTGTTTAACGAAACACTAACTCAGGTTTTCGGTAACGGTGGGTTCGGAAAGGGTTAGGACTGGGAAGATACAGTAGCAGCCGTGGTCCATACCAGGCAGCCAATTCACTAGGTGTTAAGTTTAATAATAATAATAATAATAATAATAATAATAATAATAACAATAATAATACCGAGCTCGATAGCTGCAGTCGCTTAAGTGCGGCCAGTATCCAGTAATCGGGAGATCGTGGGTTCGAGCCCCACTGTCGGCAGCCCTGAAGATGGTTTTCCGTGGTTTCCCATTTTCACACCAGGCAAATGCTGGGGCTATACCTTAATTAAGGCCACGGCCGCTTCCTTCCAATTCCTAGGCCATCGTCGCCGTAAGACATATCTGTGTCGGTGCGACGTAAAGCAAATAGCAAAAATAATAATAATAATAATAATAATAATAATAATAATAATAATAATAGAAATTGAAAGGAATATGAAAAATCTCTGGAATTAAAATAAGTTAGATACGATAGAAAACAGAACAGGTTTCAGAGATGTAACTTGAAAGGCAGGATTTCAGGAGAGAAAGAAATTAACAACTGGAAGAAAATGGACTCAAGAGGAACAGGAAAAATATTCTCAAAAAATGAAGGAAGTCTGGAAACGAAGAAAGTTAAATGCAAAGAAAAGTATCCAAATTTGATTCATCGTAACCTCAAAAGGGTTATTCGAGGAATAATAATAATAATAATGTTATTTGCTTTACATCCCACTAACTACTTTTACGGTCCTCGGAGACCAATAATAATAATAATAATAATAATAATAATAATAATAATAATAATGATAATAATAATAATAACAATAATCATCATCATCATCATCATCATTACTGAGCTCTATGGCCGCTATGTGTGGCCAATATCCAGAATTAGGGAGATAGTGGGCTAAAACCCCACTGTCGGCAACTCTAAACATGGTTTTCCGTGATTTCCCATTTTCACACCAGTCTAATGCTGGTGCTGTACGGTCAGTGGCGCATCTAAGAAAGGACGGGCCCTCTGCAAATTATAATGTTGGGGCCCCCTTCCTCAAATTCATCAAATTCTGCGAGAATGATGTTTCCTACATTAATTGCTGTATGTTTGTACGGCTCCATGGCTAAATGATTTGCGTGCTGGCCTTTGGTCACAGGGGTCCCGGGTTCGATTCTCGGCAGGGTCGGGAATTTTAACCATCCTTGGTTAATTTCGCTGGCACGAGGGCTGGGTGTATGTGTCGTTATCATCATCATCATCTCATCGTCATCACGACGCGCAGGTTGTCTACGGGAGTCAAATCAAAAGACCTGCACCTGGCGAGCCGAACATGTCCTCGGACATTCCCGGTACTAAAAGCCATACGCCATTTCATTTTTTACTGCATGCTTACGTACTAGAGATATATTATAATTAACTGAAACTTATCCATCGTAATTGCGTCGTCGTTTCGTTGACAGAAACTTATTAATAACACTTTCCACAGTAATACTGCTGGTTTCATCACTTTCCAGTGGTGATTATGATGATGCTTGTTGTTTAAAGGGGGCTAACATCTAAGGTCATCGGCCCCTCTTTCTAGTGGAGAGTAAAGCCAACCTCCTTAGGGACAATGCACTGTGCAAGTATGTTTTTAGAAGTTTAATTTGCAACACGATCTCTGAGTGAATGCTGTTGTGACCGGTAAAGTGAGATAAACTGTACACAAATCAGAGACACTACTAGCAATGACAGAGTTTTCTATCAGAAGTTCGGGTGGTTCTTTTAGGGCTGAAAGTTCATTAATTTTTATTTTCAAATATTTATCTTACTCACCACTATAAATGTTTCACATTCGCAGTTTCGAAATCACTCTGTTGTTGTGATATGCCACTAACACAAACATTGCATTCCCTGACTTTTATGCCGCAATCTAACTTATATTTTCGATCGATACGCCGGACACGGATTTATTACAAAACGTACCACTATTGCTACGGAAACCTGGCAAAGAATATTCACCTACACTTTAAAAGAAATAATCAGTATTAATGCAACGTTTTAACAGATTCTTCCATTTCACGTTCTCTCTTGCGTTTTTGGAATCCGCTTAAGTGTTTACCGATACTTGAACTCATAATGTAAACTTAACGCACATCTCACCATGTAAGCATCTGAGTTGACCGTAACTGACTGTGAATTATCATCCTGATCTGATTCTATATGCGGGTCGGGGGTTTCCCTTTCAGTGATACAAGCGTGAGTTTTGAGTTCAACAGGAGGGGAGAGATGACGTAATCCGAGCCTACAACCCATCGAGTGGCGATCACGCTGCCATCTTTGAAGAAAGTTGAATTGGCGACCGCCATGTCTTAAACGTACCTCAGTAGACGGAGCCCTGTAAAAGCAAGTGTGGAACAAAGCGGGATAATGTGATATTTTCACACAGATCTTATTCATCAGATAGGCCCTATAGCAGTTAGAGATTATTTGAGTTGATGAAAATATCGGATGGGAAACGTAACTATTTGATGCGTATAAGTTTTCCTTAAGAATCGCAATGTACTCTAACTTAAAGTAGAAGAAACACTACATGTAACAGTTCCCTTTTCTTCAAGCGATGTATTGTTGCGTCGGTAGATGCAGAGTGGGTCTCGGCCCACGGCTGGTCCGTGGTACAACAGCTCTGCACTCTGGCCGGCCAACCGAGCAGAGGAGGGGTGGCAACGGCTCTACCGTAGCTCTACGCCTCTGCATTCGTGAGACGGACAGGGCTGGACCTCGTGGCTAGCCCCAAGCGTCGGCTGCCCTGAGAATGGTTTTCCGTGGTTTTCCATTCTCCTGCACTAAAGCAATTGCCGGGACAGTTCCCAGTATAGGCCACGGCCGCCAACCTCTTCACCTTCTCCAAGCATCTCCTTCACCGTAACAAATTGCCCGGGCTGAGAGACGGCGTCACCGTGTAAGAGGCCCACCTCCCCCTTCAGGGGAGGAATTAAAACATTTTAGTTGTAGTAGTATATTGTTGAAAATGATTAAATCAATAACTGTTTTATCACAAAGATGTGGAGATATCCACACTTCTTCAATTTCAGTCAGTCACTACCGATCTGCATTTAGGGCAGTCGCCCAGGTGGCAGATTCCCTATCTGTTGTTTTCCTAGCCTTTTCTTAAATGATTGCGAAGAAATTGGAAATTTATTGAACATCTCCCTTGGTAAGTTATTCCAGTCCCTAACTCCCCTTCCTATAAACGAATATTTGCCCCAATTTGTCCTCTTGGATTCCGACTTTATCTTCATATTGTGATCTTTCCTACTTTCAAAGAAACCACTCAAACTTATTCGTCTACTGATGTCATTCCACGCCATCTCTCCACTGACAGCTCGGAACATACCACTTAGTCGAGCAGCTCATCTCCTTTCTCCCAGTCTTCCCAAGTGTTGTTGTTGTTGTTTTTGTTACAATTTGTTTTACGTCGCACTGACACGCAGGTCTTATGGCGACGATGGGATAGGAAAGGCCTAGGAGTGAGAGGGAAGCGGCCGTGGCCTTAATTAAGGTACAGTCCTAGCATTTGCTTGGTGTGAAAACGGCAAACCACGAAAAACCATCTTCAAGGCTGCTGACAGTGGGGTTCGAACCCACTATCTCTCGGATGCAATCTCACAGCTGCGCGCCCCCAACCGCACAGCCAACTCGCCCGGTCCTCTCCAACTTATCAACATGCAGATAAGTGCAGGCCTACGGTACACTTTACGGATTAGGATACGTATCTAAACAGCCAAGAAATTTAAACATACTTTAATGAATTGTCATACATTTCAAAGGCAACCTTTCTACGTAAAATGTTTATAACACAGACTGGAAATAAAATGTACAATCAACAAATTGAATTGTATATCGATCTGTTAAGTCACATTTCCCGATTCGAAACAGTTCTCTCATTCATATGGACCGATACGTATTTTCTAGCTCTGATTCACTGACCCAAGAAATGTATTAATTTTGGTGTACATCTGGCAAATGGTTTCTCTTTTCAGTTCTTGCGTAATTACCCTGCATCTGTGGTGCATTCTAATTTAAAGTAACACTTTAAGAGAAGCTTTGCTATGCTGGCGTAATGGGTTTCTTCACTGAACTCGGTAGCAGTAAATAAATTATTGTTATTGTAAAACAACTGCCCTGCAACTGATGAGAGGACTTCAGTATGCAACGTTAAGATAAGGTTTATGTAACATCTTCGCGTCAGTGACTTTTTGCTGAACACTTTTTCAGTCACATGACCATTTCACAACATCACTATCTGGGTAAACGGACTGTATTTTGTTAATATTCTTAGGCAATAAATTCTTTCTTCTCTTCGGAAAGCTGAGCAAACATAACCTTCAGACAGTCGTGGCTTTTAGTTTTCTTTCTCACCTCACGGATGGCATTTCCTGCTATGAACTCAACAACATTTTCATAGTAGTTGGTGAATGATTCGTATTTTGTAGCACAGCAATCATGATCAGTAGAGGTGCTATCATCAGAAGGAACCGTAGTACATTGATACGAGAAGCATCACTTCTGTCGATGGGTCAGTCTGCCCCAGTAAACACTTCCTGTGTGCTAATGTGAATTGCTCTACAACGGGATTATTTCTGTTTCCTCTCATATTATGTGTGGATGAGAAGAGCAATTCTAAATTTTCGGCAATGTCTTATGCATCTAACGTCACCTGTCATTAACTAAAAACCCGACCCCGTAGAGAAACGGGACATGGGTTGGACACACAGATATAAAGTTCTTCAAATATTCTGAATAGAGAGTATTTTTCTGCTCTGGATACCACTTGTCTCTCCTAATGTTATTCACCCACTGCCTAGTCAGGTATTTGTATTTTAGTGAGAACCTATGACGAGAATTTGTGCTTTACAATGGCGAAATTAAGACGATGTTTCAATATACAGCGCTTAGCGTTCTTATAATAGAAAAGAAATGAACTAACCTGAAATAAAATGCACTGTTTGTTTTGTTCGAACAAAAGCATGCGAAGCAGAATGTAGGCATATTCACGCTAAAATAAGTAAAGCCAAACTATAAAATAATTTCTATCAACGATGAACTTAATACACATGTAAAATTACTCAGACAACTGTTGTCGCTAACGGGTACATTTATATAATGGCGGCCGTAGCGTTGCTTGCCTCGCCCGGAGCGCTAATCCAGCTGCTATAGCCACTGTTTTATATTCTAGCTCGTTGCTACACCCTACAACGAATGCGGGAAGTATCTCGGAAAACCTGGCAAATCAGATTCACTGCGTTGACACTTTTGTGCTTGGGCGTGCATGTCCAGTTCCAGCCCAGCCCAACCGCCAGGTGATACACAGTTCGGGGATTCACCAATTTGCATCACCCATTTATCGCATCAGTATACGCAACGTTCTAATAGAGAGATGCATCATAATGCGCAACGTGAACCACATCAGTAAGAAGGTGATGTTTAGATGTTACATCAATACCTACCAGAAAAACTCTTTATTTCTTCATAGCATAATTTAATTTGACACAGAATACGCTCGCTGGTTTCATTTCAAATATAAACAAAATCACGTATTCAGGTATACTGTAGTATAGATTAGCATTTTGGGTCCTGTGTGTTCGCCGCCCGCCCACCATCCCCCCCCCTCCCCCGCGCAGGTGGGCTCTGCGGGATCGTTAGTTACGTCCAGTCCTAGCCCTGACCTATCCCATCGTCACCATAAAACCTGTTTGGACTGGTGTGACGTAAAATAAATAGTAAAAAATAAGTGTATTGCAACCAACATTAACACCTAGTCTCCGAACCAGAGAAATTAACCATACGCAGATAAATCTCCGACCCGAACGGAAAACGAACACGGGGATATCTGATACGAAGGCCAGTACGTTGACCATTCAACCAAGGAGCCGTCCAAATATATCTTAACGATCATAAATATATTATGAGCTAACATTTAATCATAAATGTACCGCTAATTTGAAATAAGCGCCTTAATGAACTCCTCTATCGGTCAAAAGGTGAAACTGATAATACCCGAACTTGGGACATTAATCGGAAGATGTCACCACTGAAAAATTAAGGAATAGTGTTGTTGTTAAGTTTCCTAAACTGACTAGTCCTTCTTTTGTTCTGCTATACATCAAGAAGTTTGGACATTTTTCCACAGATGACACTACCAAAAAAGTATGATCATGCACCCTGGTGCAAGGTGAAAGAACATAAAATTTAAAGAAGTTTTGTATTTCTAGGTTTTCCATAACTGATGTATGTTCATTTATTTTTGGGTCGGCAATACTTCCTTTCCTTTCCGCCAGTTTTGAATCTAGCCAATCACTAATTTTTGTAATTAATTTTCATCCAGTCCCGCATTTCTTGTTCCCTTTGAATCTTCCAATAAAAAATTAAGTGGGTGTGTCCTGATTAGTCTTGAATGCTCTCGAACCATCTCTGAGGGTTAATAAACTGCGGCTTTTCACGTTTCCTGGTCAATTGATCACCGTCTTGATAAGTGTGTGTGTGTGTGTGTGTGTGTGTGTGTGTGTGTGTGTGTGTGTGTGTGTGTTAGGCAGGAGGCGGGGCCGTCTCTTTCTGCTCAGCAGAACATCTATACGGTAATGGCCATAAAAAACATTCTTTCTTGCTACGTCCGCAGTTTTATTCGAGGGGAAGGTCCGTCTCTTTAATTATGTAACCATACTTTTCTAAAATGTAACTTTCTTTCGGCTAATGAAAAAATTTCATAAAATCTTTAATTGTAAATCGGGGATAGAGAGTGAGTTACCCTCTTGAACTCCCCTTCATCTTGATTTGAGGTGTCTGCGATTTAGCAACCTTGTTTTCTGTAATGTATTACCGTTATTTCCATGCGTGCCACCTCAAGTAGCTAGAGATTAGCCCCTGTTTCATCGGCCGAGAGCCCTGTAGGTTTTAATTTTTCATTGTCTGGGAGTGCTGTGTACGCCTCCATTCATTTTGTGTTCGGGCCGTTTATTTAACCTGTTCTTTTTCGCAAAGGGCCTGTAGGTTGGGTATTAGATACCCCTGTGTAAAATAATTTTCAATTTGAAAGTTGTGCTTTGAGAGGCCAGAGATTGTATGTTGATGTTGCCTTGTGTAGGCTGGAAGAAACTGAGAGTCTGTAAGCTCTTTTCAAAATTTTATTATAGTAACGAGTGCCTCTGGAAGGCTAGATATTGCATTTTGGGAGCAAGTGCTCCTGAATTAGTGAATTTCTGCCCTTCACTAAAGGATTCCTTATTTTTCATTAAAGTTTTGTAAACTGGATCCATTATCTCTGGAATTGTAAACCTAGGGGCTTCTTCAAGATTGTCATTGTACCTGATGTTTCATTGTTATGAAAAATTGTTAAGTTTGAAGTTCTAAAAGAAATATAACCTTTTAAAATTTTAATTGAGTTCTTGATATTGTAGATAGACACATTCAAGCCCGCACCTTCTTTCACCATCTCTGCGTTCCACACAAACCCCGGATCAATAATAATAATAATAATAATAATAATAATAATAATAATAATCATCATCATCATCATCATCATCTGTTTACCCTCCAGGTTCGGTTTTTCCCTCGGACTTAGCGAGGGATCCCACCTCTACCGCCTCAAGGGCAGTGTCCTGGAGCTTCAGACTCTTGGTCGGGGGATACAACTGGGGAGTATGACCAGTACCTCGCCCAGGCGGCCTCACCTGCTATGCTGAACAGGGGCCTTGTGGAGGGATGGGAAGATTGGAAGGGATAGGCAAGGAAGAGGGAAGGAAGCGGCCGTGGCCTTAAGTTAGGTACCATCCCGGCATTCGCCTGGAGGAGAAGTGGGAAACCACGGAAAACCACCTCCAGGATGGCTGAGGTGGGAATCGAACCCACCTCTACTCAGTTGACCTCCCGAGGCTGAGTGGACCCCGTTCCAGCCCTCGTACCACTTTTCAAATTTCGTGGCAGAGCCGGGAATCGAACCCGGGCCTCCGGGGGTGGCAGCTAATCACGCTAACCACTACACCACAGAGGCGGATAATAATAATAATAATAATAATAATAATAATAATAATAATAATAATAATAATAATAATAATAATAATCCTATTGATTTTCGTCCCACCAACTACTTCTACGGTTTTCGGGGACGCCGAAATACCGCATTTTTTGTCCCTCAGGAGTTCTTTAACGTGCCAGTAAGTCTACCGACACAGGGCTGAAATACTTGAACACCTTCAAATACCACCGGACTGAACCAGGATCGAACCTGTCAAGTTGTGCTCAGAAGGCCAGCGCTCTACATTTCGAGCTACACAGTGCACTTGCGCTAACATTTACAGATGTAGTGGGTCTAATGGCTGGATCTAGATGCGCTATAATAGCTTGATTTCTCCAGTTGCATAAACTGTTCAGATTGGTTAATAAATGTATGAATACGGTGGTTTTGGCGGCTATAGAGGAACCATGTGTTTAATAGTTACGAGTTAAATGTGTAACAGCTTATCTTTCACAGCTAGAACATACTACTCTCTCACCCATCTCGATGTCCGACTCGTTGGCTGAACGGTCAGCAAACTGGCCTACGGCTTAGAGGGTCCCGGGTTCGATTCTCGGCCGGGTCGGGGATTTTAACCTTAATTGGTTAATTCGTACGGCACGAGGGCTGGGTGTATGTGTTACCTTCATCATCATTTTATCCTCATCACGACGCGCAGGTCGCCTACGGGAATCAAATAGAAAGACCTGCACTTGGCGAGCCGAACCCGTCCTGGGATATCCCGGCACTAAAAGCCATACGACATTTCATTACCCATCTCGATTATAAAGACATGTTTGTTAGGTGTGCTTTGTCTGCTGGCCAGTCTAGTTAGAGGAAGCTGAATGGCATTTGCTCTTGAATTAAAATTTAGCGTATAGACACGCAGTATAATTGCAAGTTCTGATATCAGATAATACCACTTACTGCCAAATGATGACTTGAGACTGAGGTAATGAGAAAAGTAAATGCTGAAATCCTGAAAGCGTTGTGGCGTGGTTAAGGATATGTGACGCGTAGCAGCATACACTTCCTCGCAGGTCAGGAGGCAAGCACAAATACAAAAACTCGATCGAAATTAATATTTCATGAGCTACAGTTTTGGCCAAGCGGTAAACTTAGTGACATCCCGCCCGGTTGGCCTTCATTCGGTTCCCGGCTCTGCTAGGAATTTAAGATAGGTTTAAGTTTACCAGAAATATTTGTTGCGAAAAGAGTACATCATAAGAAGTAGACAGATGCTTAACACCCACGGCTAAAGAAAACGTCACTTTCTAACGGTAAGCATGATTACGAATCCTACTCTGCACAGTCTTGAAGATAGTTTTCCGTGGTTTCCAGTTTTCTCACTTTAATTAAATTCATGGTCTCACCTTTCTAGTCCTAGCTCTTCCCTATTCTATCGTTGCCGGATACATGTATGTGTTAGTGCGGCGTTTAACCACCATAAGAAGCAACATCCCTGCAACTCATACGGCACACACAACACTATCTTCTCCCATAATAACACCCAGTTTCCCATACACCGCAGATGCCACCCACCCTCGTCGGAGGGTTTACAAAGACTGCATCAGGCTATCCATAACCATACGAAATAAATAATAATGTTATTTGCTTTACGTTACAGTAACTATTTATTAAGGTTTTCGGAGACGCCGTGGTGCCGGAATTTTGTCCAGCAGGAGTTCTTTTACTTGCCAGTAAATCTACGGACACGAGGCTGACGTATTTGAGCACCTTCAAATACCACCGGACTGAGCCAGGATCGAACCGGCCATGTTGGGGTCAGAAGGCCAGCGCCTCAACCGTTTTAGCCATTCAGCCCGGCCATACGAAATTAATTAATTAATGAGTTAATAATCAACAAACAATGTACTCATTGTCGCGTTTCCACAATATTCATTATACAGTCACCGGGCGAGTTGGCCGTGCGCGTAGAGGCGCGCGGCTGTGAGCTAGCATCCGGGAGATCGTGGGTTCGAGCCCCACTGTCGGCAGCCCTGAAGATGGTTTTCCGTGGTTTCCCATTTTCACACCAGGCAAATTCTGGGGCTGTACCTTAATAAAGGCCACGGCCGCTTCCTTCCAACTCCTAGGCCTTTCCGATCCCATCGTCGCCATAAGACCTATCTGTGTCGGTGCGACGTAAAGCAACTAGCATTATACAGTCGAAACTCGATATCTCGAATCTCCGTTACTCGAATTTTCAGTATCTCGAAGTAACTCCAACTTCCCGGCCGTTTGTCCTATTCTTCACGTGCATTTACTTCTCTATACTCGAAATTCGGTTACACGATTTCTCGAAGCAAACGTTTCCTCCCTTGAAGCAAAAAATACTCTGTAACTCGAATTTTCTACAACATTGACTGTGTAATACAGCATTTGTAGTTTGTGAGGAACAGTTAACAAGTACCAAACAGAAAGGGTTAAGTGATGCTGGGAGCTAATATGACGGGAAGCGGAAAACAACCTTCTAGTGATCGGAAAATCAGCGAAGCCTCGCTGTGTGAATTCATTACCGGTCACGTACGAAAGCAACCCTGGAAGTCGTGGAAGACAAGCTCCATTTACGAATTTTGGCCGCGCGGTTTCGTCCTACATACAGAGTCATTCGAATATGAATGACAGTGTTTCTCTTCTTCTTCTTCTTCTTCTTCTTCTTCTTCTTCTTCTTCTTCTTTATTAGTTTAACCTCCAAGTTCGGTTTTCCCTCGGACTCAGCGAGGGACCCCTCGTCTACCGCCTCAAGTACAGTGTCCTGGAGCTTCAGACTCTCGGTCGGGGATACAACTGGGGAGGATAACCAGTACCTCGCCCTGGTGGCCTCACCTGCTATGCTGAGCAGGGGCCTTGCGGGGGAGGGTGGGGAGATTGGAGGGGATGGACAAGGAAGAGGGAAGGAAGCGGCCGTGATCTTAAGTTAGGCACCACCCCGGCATTTGTCTGGAGAAGTGGTAAACCACGGAAAACCACTTCCAGGATGGCTGAGGTGGGAAGTGAACCCACCTCTACTCAGTTGACCTCCCGAGGCCTCGTGGACCCCGTTCCAACCCTCATACCACTTTTTCAAATTTCGTGGCAGAGCCGGGAATCGAACCCGGGCCTCCGGGGATGTCAGCTAATCACACTAACCACTACACCACAGATTCGGACGACAGTGTTTCTCACAGCAATAAAATGAAATGTCGTATGGCTTTTAGTGCCGGGATATCCCAGGTCGGGTTCGGCTCGCCAGGTGCACGTCTTTCTATTTGACGCACTTCGGCGACCTGCGCGTCGTGATGAGGATGAAATGATGATGAAGACAACACATGCACCCAGCCCCCGTGCCATTGGAATTAACCAATTAAGGTTAAAATCCCCGACCCGGCCGGGAATCGAACCCGGGACCCTCTGAACCGAAGGGCAGTACGCTGACCGTTCAGCCAACGAGTCGGACTTCTCACAACAATAAATGTTGTTGAAAAATATGTGGAAAAAAGGAAGGTTAACAGTAAAAAACAGGAGAGATTAACAGTTTTTTCCAAATGTGTTAACGGAGGTATGTTTTTTGTTTCACTGGTGTATGTACTGTATTCTACCCTGAAGAAATTGGAAATTGCAACACCCAGAAGAAGTGGTACTACATTGCTGCAATTGAACATGCAGGACGAGTTTCGGTTGTGATTCGATGATTACACTTTCTGGTCCCTCAGACCGCAAGTTTGGACAACAATCAATACAGGATGTGCCCACCACGAGCTGTAATACATTGATGAATTCGTCGAGGCATGGAGTCAATAAGGCCCTGGATCGCTTCCTTGAGGAATTGTGGCCCATGCTTGCTGCTCTGCACGGGTCAATTGTTCCAGAGTTGTGGGTGGCTGAGGACGGTTGGCCAGTTGTCGACCCATCATGTCCCACACATGCTCAATAGGACTGAGGTCCGGCGATCTGGCGGGCCATTCTAAGGTTGTGATGTCGTTGAGAGCTTCTCTGGAGATGCGTGCAGTATGAACCCGGACATTGTCCTGCTGAAACATCCCATTAGCAATGTTCGCCATCATAGGGACAGCCACTGGATTCAGTACCCTATCAACGTACTGTCGAGCAGTCATAATGCCCTCAACAAGCACTAATTGTGATTTCACATTAAAGCCAATAGCTCCCCAGACCATAATGCTTGGTGCTGGCCCTGTGTGCCTCTCAACAATAAGATCTGGGCGACCCCTCTCCCCTGTACGTCGGTGCACACGATTCCGGCGATCACTGCCGGCAAGACACTAAAGACGACCCTATGCCATTCGTCGACCCAGGTCGATCTTTCTCGACACCAGGCCTGCCTTACACGTCGCTGTTGTGGGGTCAATGGAACACCTTCTGCAGGGACACGGGCCCGTAAGCAGCTGCACGCAGGCGATTACCAACTATTTCTTGTGTAACGTGGGGTGCCACAGCTGTTCGAATTTGCGCTGCTGTTGCATGGGGTTCCATCCGGACCATCCGAATGATGCGGCGATCCTCTCTCACAGTTGTCTGTCGGCTGGACCTGTGCCAGGTCTACGAGTGTGGGTACCTTCATTTGACCACTGCTGCCATACACGTTGTACCGTAGATGCCTATCGGCCAACATGTGCAGCGACAGTCTTTAGCGATAATCCAGCCTCACACAGCCCAATTATCCGAGCCCTCTCAAACGGCGACAGTTGATAGCGTGCTCTTCTCTGTCGTCGAGGCATGTTTGACGGGGAACACTTCACTGCAAAGACTGCAAGTCAACTACGCTACACCAGATTCTGTATACTGGAGTTGATTCCTCCGCGACCAATCACGTGGGGAGACCTGTAGCAACAATCCAACGGCTCTGAAACTTTGATCGTTTACATACCTACATGGCATCGTTCCATACCTTGAAAATCAACACAAACGACCAGTGCCTTCATGGTGATGCAATTTCCATTTTCTTAAGTGTATCTTCGAAAAAGTTACTTTAATAAGCGTTTTAATTAAAGCGATGCCGTAAATACTGTAAAATATACTGGATTCAGAATAAGCCCGTAGATAGGCTTACACATGATTCAATTATGCGTTATATATGCTTAAAACGGTATTTTCTATATCTGGGAATTTCGATAACTCGAAATAAAATTTAGCTCCCGAGGTGCGAAGTTTCACTGTATACCCTTCTTCTCGGAAGGTATTGGATGTGCAGATGCAAGTTGAGTCCACAGCCAGAAGGCTGGTTGTGTCCTCAACAGATCCACCATTAGCTGCCATAGGTAGTCAAGGCGTGAAGAGGCGTACTAGGGTAATGAGACTTGAGATAGTTTCCCGTTGCTTTCCTCGCCGAGCCAGACTGTCCTATTACGTACCAGCATGCCACGCCCATCGAAACACGTACACTAACCAGCCATATGAGCAACATTTTCACACCATTTACCACAGGAACTGGTTACATAAGGAATGGTGTTACTATTACATCGCTCATACCCCAGTTATTTTCATTTCGTAAAAGCCAAGGACGAAACTGAGACAGGCAAGTGAAAGTAATGATCTAGCCCACACCAGGAGACAGCTCACTCTGCACACAGTGTCTCGCCGGAGATGGGCCTATAAATAATAAATAAATACATGAAAATCCACAGCCTGTTTCCAGTCATTCGACCGGATCAGGAATGGAATGAAGCCCCATCTAGTGGCGGGGATAGGAATTGCAGCGGGCGAGGTGGCCGTGCGGTTAGGGGCGCGCGGCTGTGAAATTGCATCCGGGAGACTGTGGGTTCCAACCCCACTCTCGGCAGATCTGAAGATGGCTTTCCGTGGTTTCCCATTTTCACACCAGGAAAATGCTGGGGCTGAACCTTAATTAAGGCCACAGCCGCTTCCTTCCCACTCCTAGAACTTTCCTCTCCCATCGCCGCCATAAGACCTATTTGTGTCGGTGCAACGTAAAGCAAGTTCCAAAAAAAAAAATTAAAAAATGAATTGTGCCGGCTGCCGAACCCTGTCTCACTCCTCTGGGACACAATGATTAATGACTGACAGATGAAATGAAATGATTTTGGAGAGTGTTGCTGGAATGAAGGATGACAACGAAGACCGGAGTACCCGGAGAAAATCCTGCCCCGCTTCCGCTTTGTCCAGCACAAATCTTACATGGAGCGACCGGGCTTTGAACCACGGAACCCAGCGGTGAGAGGCCGCCTGAGCCACGAAGGCTCCAATATATAAATATAATGAATCTAAAATGATGAAGTACGAGAGTCTAGATAACGTACATCAGTCAGTAATCCTGACCATCAACTGATATTTTATCTAAACGGAAGTTGAGTCTCGTCAACAGAGAACCGGGACAGGATGTCAAATGATCACGGTTTTGGTATGTGTCGATAGTTTTTCCTCGAATATCCCAGTAAATATGTATGTTTACATCATTAAAGGGACAATGACGTATTCTCCTCTGTTTACTATCGAGTGTGGACACGTGCAGCGAGGCGCCAAGACGCCGGCGCAACTCAGTCAGACAGACTCTTGGGAGTCTGCCACCTCTCTATGAGTCAGCTCCTCGCCCCATTTAGCTCGCGCTCAGAAGAGACATTTCAGTTCACTTCCATTTTCACGTAACTAACCTTCCTCAGAGCCAATACTTTAACGTACGTGGGTCCCGCAAAAGAGAGAAAGTTGACCCGCCTCTGAAACAGAATTTATGCAGCTTTTCTATGTAGCCAATTCTAAGTTCAGTTGATTCCTGCTGTTGGGCTATTCTGTAACAATCAGAGTTGCCCATTTTAACAGTGAAAATTCGGGTCTTGAAATCACAAATCATCGTAATACCGTATAAATAAAGTATATTGTATTTTTATTGTACTACCTACAGTTAGTCTACTGTACGCTTGGACTGCTCGCGTTATGGGTGCAATATGTATGCACGTTTGTGTGTTTTCATATGCATTTTATATTGATTTAATAGCACTAACAATAAATTAGTGGCACTTCAACCTTTTCTTTCTTTCTTAATCTGCTTACCCTCCAGGGTTGGCTTTTCCCTCGGACTCAGCGAGGGATCCCACCTCTACCGCCTCAAGGGCAGTGTCCTGGAGCCTCAGAGTCTGGGTCGGGGATACAACTGGGGAGGATGACCAGTACGTCGCCCAGGCGGCCTCACCTGCTATGCTGAACAGGGGCCTTGGTGGGGGATGGGAAGTTTGGAAGGGATAGACAAGGAAGAGGGAAGGAAGCGGCCGTGGCCTTAAGTTAGGTACCATCCCGGCATTTGCCTGGAAGAGAAGTGTTAAACCACGAAAAACCACTTCCAGGATGGCTGAGGTGGGAATCGAACCGACCTCTACTCATTTGACCTCCCGAGGCTTTGTGGACCCCGTTCCAGCCCTCGTACCAATTTTCACATTTCGTAGCAGAGCCGGGAATCGAACCCGGGCCTCCGGGGGTGGCAGCTAATCACACTAACCACTACACCACAGAGGCGGACAGGGTTAATATTTAAAATGCAAAATTATATAGTCTAATGTACAGTAACTATTGCAACACAAATATCAAATTTAGCTATAATTATCCGTTCATACGTAGGATTACATAGTTTAAAGACTGCCTCATAGCAGATGTCTTGGGGAAATTAATGAGAAAATAACAGTGTCAAAGCACGCTTTCAAAATTAAGACAGCTTTCTGTGGAATAAACGCATTAAAATCCATGCCAGGTGGAAATTCCTAAGACTTCGATACATTAAAAGAGAATAGCAATGTCGAAGCAAGCTTTCAAAGTTAAGAAAAAACATGTTTGAAATACGCACATTAATATCAACACCAGAAAACTTATACGGAATGTCTTAACATATACCGACTGAGCAGCTTTGAGCTCGAATCGGTGGGTTTTATCCCGGCTCAGTGCAGTGGTATTTGAAGGCTCTCAAATTCGGTAGCCTCGTGTCGGCAGATTTACTGGCACGTAAAGGAAATTCTGCGAGTCAAAATTCGGGGATCTCAGTGCCTCTGAAAACCGTGAAAGTAGTGTGTGGAGGGTAAAACCTATTATTATTATTAGGGCTTATTATTATTAATTTAATTATTATTATTAGGCTACTGGTCACCTAGTTTCCGATGTTGGGTGTACAGTGATGCTTTGTGTAACCGCAGATGGAAGAAAACTGCCCCGATTCGTCATATTTAAATGGAAATTAATTAAGACTTTTGCTTTAAAATTGTTTACATTAAACAAATAGTATTTTACAGAGTTATTTAAATTCAAAATTTCTCCTTGTCACGATAGAATGCGTCTTCCGGAACGTGCAGGGGTAGCTCTCCGCACTTCCACTTCAGTGTGTCGACAGTGTGTTTCATAGTTGCTAAGTTCGAATGAAACCGTAATTCTTTTTTGTATTCAGCGTTTCAAGGAACGCCAAAATATCACGTAACAGGCAGTGTGCGGAGAAGCAGAATCCGCGAACACTGGTGATGCCGACAGTTGGCGAAAGAGCGTGGCTTAATATCGTCAAAGCCAATGAAACTGCATTGTTTATTTATGCCTAGCTCAAACGGACTTCTCTAAAAGGAGATGGGGTCACTGTACTGTGTTGCAATGCAGACTTCTTCCCCTCGTTATAGGAAAGTTCGATAAGCCACGACCTTTTAAGGGCGTCGGGTACTTTCCGTGCAAGTACAAGGCATCTAAAAATGCAAACAGTACATTAGTTCAAAAAATGAAGCACTTGCACAGGGGAGCCAGCGTAATTTGTACTCGTCTTTGAACCGTGTTTCTTTCTTTCGTCGCACGAGGTTATGTTTGTCAGTGATTTATCCAAGTGCATTATTTGAATAATGTAAATGCAACTTGTTGGAAACAGTTTGGAAATAATACTTTTCCATGGCATTTGAAAGGTTTAAACTGTGAATCTTGTTAATTGCATGCAGTAACGGGTCTTAGAATATTCTGTGTCGCGGCAAGGGTCGGCATTTCTGAAGTATGAGTTGGCGGTTAAATCGAAATCATGTAATTCGATGTCCGATTTTTGCGTCCCAACGACTTCAAATTAACGAGGTTTTACTTTATCGCAAAACTAACATCCGAGTTCGCCAGTGTGTCTTTTTCAAGTGTTAACATTGCACGAAAAGTATTATTCAACATCGGTCGTGTTAACATTCGAGTACCGAGCTCGATAGCTGCAGTCGCTTAAGTGCGGCCAGTATCCAGTGTTCGGGAGATAGTATTTTCGAACTCCACTGTCGGCAGTCCTGAAAATGGTTTTCCGTGGTTTCCCATTTTCACACCAGGCAAATGTTGGTGCTGTACCTTAATTAAGGCCACGGCCACTTCCATCCCACTCCTAGCCCTTCCTTGTCCCATCGTCGCCATAAGACCTATCTGTGTCGGTGCGATGTAAAGCAACTAGCAAAAAAAAAAAAAAAAATTCGAGTAAGAAGAGACCGCGTGTGAAAAGTGATTTAGACGTTGAGTGGGACGAATTTGTAAGTAATTTAAGAGGGGTTTCTAGAGATGCAAGTTCAGATTAATGAAATACCTAGATCTATTTGTTAATTTTCATGGCAAATATATTTTATAGCAGAGTTAATGTATTTTTATCATCTCAAATATGTTCAAGCAAAGCAGTTATATCCGTAAATTTACTCGTCCATATTTGTTTGTTTATGCCTACGTTACTCTTTCGATGAAAGGAATTTTAGTTAATTTCATTTTCTTCAATGAGTCTTTCTAAAATTAGGGTGCGGTGATTATTCGTTGGCGGAGATTATTCGCGTAAATACAGTATTTCATTCAATTATAAATAAGTAAAATGTTCGCCGATAAGCATTTGGCAAAACAGACAAAACCTTTACGAAATCTTCCCAAAGAACAATAATTTTCTCACTGCAAGGACTGGAATCTCGATACCTATGATATATTTTAGAAGACTATTCACACACATTAATGATTGAGTATTTGCCATTGGGACTTTATCCCATATTGAGCCGTGCTAAACGAATATCGCAGCTGCTTTGGAATTTAATTTTAACAAAGACACCGATCACTCATTGAAATTTGGAGGAATTTTGATTGAATTTGCACTGTTCAAGAAAAGCGTCTGACTGCGCATGCATGCCTACCCCTTTCCACCTCCCTTATCATGACTCCTGCTCAGCGCTCTTGCGGTTTCGGCGGCATTGAAGGTACTGGCGAGCGCTTTAGCGAATCTGAATGCTACATATTTATTTAATAATTTAAATATACACGACAGGGATTTCCTTATGCATTTAAAAACCTGTAAATCTACAAGAGAAGACCTTTCGTCAGAATGCTATACGATGTCAAGATGTTCAACCGTTCTCTCAACATCGCAGTTACAAACATCAGCCTAGTGTTTCAAATATGTGGATTATTAGTTTATTACAAATGAATGTTTATTGTATTCTGGGGGAGTGTGTATTCTTTTGGGTTTGTTGTTCCATGGGACTTGTTTACTCTATGTCAATATGAGACCGTAGGAATGTCATTGTTTATGTAAGTGTGTTTTGACCGTTTAGAAGATAAAAGTATGCTTCAAGTTTGTAAATTAGAATGAAACATTGAGGCCCGGTTTCACAGTTTGAGTTTAAGCCGAAGCTTTAGTAAGCCACGCACGCCGCTTAAGCAAGGCTTACTCTTTGGCTTTAACACTACGAGTTTCACAGTAGGGGGACCATGTGCAGCTTTACTAAGCTGAACATCTCCGAAGTTGGTAATGCTTGCGCATGCGCAATGATTCAATTCTCATCTTGGTTTACATCCGTAGCCTATGATTGATTTACTTGTAGGTTATACATCGTTTATCAGACAATTTAGAAAAATGAATGGAAAATGTGATTCCAATAATAGTAACAAAAATAAAGTTGTCACTCGCCCGTCCTGCTGACACGTATTACCACTACAGTCTAAAATGGCCATAACTTCTGAACCATTCATGCAAATAATGTCCTGACAAGGTTATTGTAATCCTTATAAAATACTGGAGGAGGTCAAACAATTTATTTCAATGAGGAATTGGAGAATAATATCGAAATATTTATTTAATGTTAAGGAGTTATATTTTTTACCGCTGAGTATAGCATAAAATGGCTTCTAGAGGGCAAACGGTTGGAAATAGGTATATACCATCGTGGACTTTTTTGTAGAGGTTTCTATGCTCTACAATTCGTACACTTACACTTGGGGTCTATCGTTGATGGTTCACGCAGCGTAAGCCAAGAAAACAAGTGACCGACCGACATTTTTGTCTCTTTTACTGTATATCGGAACACGGAAACTGTATTATTTCACGAGCCTCGAAATATATTCAGAAATATAAGTTATTTAATGTTATTGGTTTTACATCCCATTAACTATGAATTTGAGCACCTTCACCACAGGACTGAGACAGGATCGAACCTGCCAGGGCCAGCGCTCTACCATCTGAACTGAATCCTTAGCTTAAACCTCAGTTTCATACAGCTTAAGCCAGTCACAGATAAGCTCGACTTACCACTTGCACTCACCACTGTGAAACTCGTCCAGAGTTTAAGCTCCCGCTTAAGCCCGATCCAAGGCTTAAGCGTATACTGTGAAACCGGGCCTGAATGGGAAGAGTAAAACGGGTAGTTTTACTTCTGTTCCTGACATCTAGTCAAAAAAAGTTTTGCATATTGCAAAATTTTGTATTTCTGAACACGGCCAGTAAATTATGTTGGATGTCTTAGTTTCGTATGATCTTTGAAATCCGTTACATTTGTTTTCCTGACAATGTGCTCATACATTCACTACTTGGTAGAGATTCTGAACAGTTGAGAAGTTGAGCTGATTGAGCACAGTTGAGAAGGAGGTGATAAATACTGTTTTACCGTGTAATTCGCTGGACCACAGTACGAGCAATACCACGGCACACGATTTCAGCATCAGATATAGTTCGAATAGTGACTTTAAAGCAACATAGTCAAATGACACAAGCTGAAATAGCTCAATTGGTACGATGCAATCAAAGTGACGTTTTCAGACTGTGGCGGAAATTCCAACAGGCACAATACATAGCTGATAAGCAGGGTCCGGATTTTGATGACCTAAAAATGTTTAAAAATGACCTGTGAAATGACTGCAAATATCGCATAAAATGACCCGAAAACAAAAAATGACCTAAAAATTTGAATGAAACTAACATAATTTCATCACACAAAAATGCTGACTGACTACGTCATTGTGTGTTGAAATGATTTTAATAGGTACCTAACATAATTTAATTATTATTTGACAAATACAAATAATTTGCACACAAATACTGGTTATTATTTCAGTCTATTGTTCGGCACTCCAAGTTCTGTGTTCCTTTATTCAAGGTAACTTTAAGGCTGCAACATCTGAAGAACAAAAAGGAGAAAATTTCGCAGTTAGGTACTCGAATTCCTTATCGGATTAGAGGAAATAAAGAAATGTGCACTTGGTACATATGACAGACTATACACGCTTTCCTCACTCCGCGTTAGAGTAGATGACTGTGACCATTCGTACATTCTCACAGGAAAAAGAACTACGATTGTCGACCAGCACGTTTTTGTACTTTGAAGAGCTCCTTTCAACGTATACGGATGCTATTGGAGCATCCCTGAAGTGCACTAACTCACTGGATGTAAGTTCTTCTTCATTGCCAATAATGCTGAAATAATAATTTCGTGTGGCTATTTCTAGCCGAGTGCAGCCCTCGTAAGGCAGACCCTCCGATGAGGGTGGGCGGCGTCTGCCATGAATGCTGAAATCATCACCTGCCAAAATCCGAGAGATGGAGCACAAAACCTCAAAACCCGAGTTCTTGTGAGGGACACGTTTCAGTTCGTCCGACACTGCCACACCACAATCGCCACGAATGCATTTTAATTCGTCTGTGGCTGTTCTGACTAAACTGATCATTGTTCCTAGAGCCACGCATCTCTCCTGAAAATGTGTAATAATTGACGGCAAGGAACTGAAATTTGCTTTGATGCACGCTAGTTTTCCTTCCATTTGCGTATCCGAAAACAATTCTTGAGCCATCTGAATGGCCTTGGCATCTTGTACGTCGAAAGACTCTATTACATGCTTCACTGTCTGAAAGTGGTCACAATAGTAAATTCAGGCGTCGATCCACGTACCGCACCGTGTAATGCAAGGCTGCGGTGGTAAGGGAATGTCGGGTGCTTGGGGTCTGAAAAGTTCCCTGCGTGATGGAGCCTTAGTAAATACCTTCTTAGTTAGGGGCACAAGCTTGTCAACTTCAGGGAAACTTGATCTGACTACTTCAGCCCCTCTGTGAAAAGCGTGAGCTAGGCAGGTTACATGTACCATTTTTTAGTAAAATGCTTTGATTGCATTGGCAGCTTTAACTATGTAAGGCGTTGCATCTGTCACAAAGAGCAGAACATCATCATACCTTACAGCTTACACCCTCAGGCCATAGTAGTGTACCGTACCCAGGGGTAAATACCCTCTAGGACGATGCCTCCATTCCTGTATGAACATCCGACTAACTCAGGGTTGGGCAGAGTGTGGGTGGTTGTCGATTGGGTCAGGATAAAAAGTCGAAGTTCTACTCTAAAATAGCAATCAATGACAGGAAATGGAGGTATAACACGAATGAGTAACAAACATAGGGGGTAAGATGGATTTATTAATAAATATCCCCGATCAAATCACATAAAAATAATTGAAATCAAGAAAAAATAATAATTTGTAAAAAAAATAAACTCAAAGTATTTAAATAAGTCGAAATTAAAAAAACGTTAATTGAATAATGATACAAATTGACATTAAAAAAAAGTTCAACAAAGAACATTTATATAAATCAAAACTGAATTTCTTCTTATAGTCCAATGTTTATGTTATATGGCAACAAGTGTACGCAAACACTGCCATGTGGTATTTCCGTATGGAGTTTCACACTATCGCATCCCAACGATACGGTTTCAAAGTTAATCCCGAGAGTCGCCGAAATTACAATTAAATAAAAAAATTACATTATACAGAAAAGTTACGACGAAAAGAAAAATAATTAAGACGCAATGGACGCTATGTAATTTATGCAAAATACTAGGGGCAAATCCTGCACTATATTTACAACACTTCAACTAATCAAAATAAACATATATATATACATCGGATATCGAGTAAAGTCTTAAATGCTACACTGATTCTAATGTGAATCCCGGTTCACTACAAAAAGATCTAGACAGAACTAGATAAACCAACAATACTTCAGCACTCGGGCTGTTCCCTTTAAAAACAACGAGACAAGGTATACAATCACAAATAATAATGTAAAACATCATCCTGTAAGGGAAAAACATATAAATAATCTTTGATATCATGAAGAAAGCAATGGGCAACATTGCCTCCTTCTGCTGCGTTTGAGCGCTCAACAGCGCGGTCATCCGTCATGTACTTCCGGGTAGATTACGAGTTGTAAAGAAATATTGAACTCCACTATGCTAAAGATTGGATTTTGTCTCCCGAGACCGCCACAAGGAAATACTGTCTCCTTCGCACATACAGATAAACACAGGCCAGGAATCAACTTGCCATGAGATAACGCCTTTCATCAGCTACACGGAAACTCACGTATATTCATTCCTTCTTAGCAGGCTTGGGCCATTTAACCACATCAGACTCAATAGTCTGGAATTAACACTGTCCATTCTGATCACAATATACTCAGAAGACACTAGGCAGGCACACACATCTGCACAATACTCTTTATCTTGTCAGGCATACAATCAGCCTGCACCAATACATTATAATTCAGCATGCAATTATTATCTCAATTCCTCATGAATCCCACTGGCCTTTCCACATAATGAGACACCGTTCGAGTCCTTGGCAGACCATCAGGCAAACAGAATCCAACTTAACTTCAAAGATCTTATATTAACAACGACGTTCTGCAGCTCCTTCTGGCAGCTTCTGTAAAACCATGCATCATGCAAAATAGCTATACCTGTCTCTCTGAATAACCGAAATAAAATAAATTGATACGTGTTTGACGTAATATAAAAATGAACCTGTCGATCTAGCCCTTCTAGCATATATATAAGGAAAACTCGGAATATCCTACGCTAAGTAATATACACAAATAAACAACAGCTAATTCTAACAATCCCTCATTTTCCCAAACATCTAATCATAAAGCAAAATAAAAATAAAATAAACATGCATAATTCTCGTATCCGAATCTATCATAGTGACAAAATTTAAACAAAGACATGCCATCAGGCTTACTTTACATGAAAATAAAAATTCTATCTACACTGCCCTAGTACCTTAACATAACTTACATATCATGCCATAAATAATACATGCGTCTTACTTTACATGACTCTCGGGAAACCAGGATAGCAGCTTACATCCCCACTGCTTTTGGGATCTACTCCATGTTAATCACATCATTAACATGTGTGAATGCACTTCCTTCCTCTGCAGGCGTATCCATCATCTTGCTGGAAAATAATCCACTGGAACACAAAAGACTATAGTTGATAATCTCTTCGCTGCTTAATGCTGCGAGCCGAAATACCCTTCTCTTTACCAGATCAGCTAAACACACTGATTCACATATATATTACACACTTCACTTAAAGGGTAAAAATACAGTTTACAAAGCAGCACACGGTTCGGTACGGAAGTTCCACGCGAATACGCGCCCGTCGCGAAATAGTGAAACAATAGCACGTTTCCACTACACTTGTTACTCAGCGGTCACTAAACACCGTCTTTATCAATAGAAAGTAAACTCTGCCAAAATTATACTATTTCATTTACTCAAGTACAGTAAATATTGCGACTGCACAATTTACAGTATCAATGAGAACCAGTTAATATTACTGGAATAACACCAGTCACAAAGTTAATGCATCCGCACTGTTCAAATCTTTGCTACGGACTGACGCTCTCCTGAGCTAGGGTTACTGAGGAGGCTTCGGTGACGCCAATAATGTTGGGGTTCCCGGGTGTCTGAACCAACCACCAATCAGAGAGTTCGTCATATATAATGACACAATACTTATTATGATATATTTACAAAACACAGCTCAAACACTAGCAAATCTCTTCCACCAATTTTTATAATACATTTCGAAATATATCTGACTTCAGAAACTGCGGAAAACGGATTACCTACAGAAACTGACTTTATCCACATAGCACGTTGGTCATCCTGGAATTAGGATTTGGCGCGGTGTAGCCTCCAGGTTTGCCAAATCCCTAAGTTCCCATTGGCTGAAATATCTTGCTTGGTCAGCATCTAATACACGTGTCGATCCTTGCCAACGCTTGGGTACGCTATATTTTCTCACGGTCCTACGGAAATATGAAGCAACATCCAGCGACTTACTGTCTTGCTCAACATCCGGTATCAACTATCTTGGGATACGATGCTTTAACATGTTAGACTATAACTTTTATGAATAAATTTCACATATCTGGTCAAATAATATTCCAATTATTATTATGGGCCGGGAGGATACGGCTCAGTAGTCCCATCGATTTATCGAAGAGGCGACGTATTGTAGAATGGTTCAAAAATCGCAAAACTTCGGTCGTGAGCAAAAATATTTTCCAGGCCTATCTACTTCTAGCATACCCACGATAACTTTGGCAATGTAACGACCTGGTTTCATCGATTGAATCGAATATTTTGTTTCCGCAGGCTTCCTCCCTCATATTCCTTATTGTGTCGTCATATCATTAGAATATATAGTTCTTTCTCAGAGTAGACTCATCTGAAATTACTCAGCCCGTATCCCGTTCTAAGAAATCTCTCAGTTTAATGCTTGATGATGCTTGTTGTTTAGATGGGCCTAACATCTAGGTCATCGGCCCCTCTCAGTTTAATATTGTTCTATTTCCAGAGTGGAATGTTCGAAGAAACCAAAGCTTCACACTAGTCTCTACAAAACACAGAGGAAGTACCGCCATCGGAGGATGACTGTGAGAGTAACAGTTGAGAATCTTTTCGTTTGTTACTATTTTGGACTCCACGTATGTGCTTCTTTCGACCGATATGTTGCTGAACGGTAAATCTCCTATCTCCTGCCACTTTCACTTCACATATTTTTCAGAAAAGAATTTCACCATTGGTGGTAAAAATATCCTCGCCGAATTCCGAAATTATTTGTTTGAAATGAACATCCCTAGATGGCTTTAACTTCAGCATCTTAAAAGCACTCAAAAAAACAATCGCGGCCGATAACACAAATTGCACACGTATCGTCGCACTGAGGTACTAAACCAGACTGGTATTGCTGTTAGGTCCACTGTTGTCTGTCTTCCTACCCCATCCATTTCAATATCGCTTCCAGATTAGCTGCAAGGGCAGGTGTGTCTCCTGGAATGTGTATATGCCAAGAAATAAGGGTTGAAAAAAGTTGTGAATTTTCTCATGTCTTCGTATTCATCCTCACTTTCGCTTCCGTTAATATCCAGTAGGCCCTACCATACACAAAAATGCATCCTAAACCATTAAGAATGTGAGAATATGACTTGAAACGTATAAAATATTCTAATAAATTCTATAAAATGACATAATAATGACGCAAAAATTACCTAAAATGAAAAACTTAGAAGAATGACGAAAAATGACTTAATAAATAAGCATTTCTGTAATATGAACAGGATTTGTATATAAGTTAGCAATGTCTGTGGTGAACCATTTAAAAGATGACATGTAATCAGAACTCGGGCCCTGCTGATAAGCGTAGGACAGATCGACCACGCAAAACAACCGCTGCTCAACACCAATGCATCCGTTTTCCGCTAGGAGACAACCTAGCAACCACCTTACGGAGGGAGCTTCGAGCGGCTATAGGAGGTCATTTTGTCTACACAGACTGTTTGAAATCGACTCCACAATGTAGGACTACGTTCTCGGAGGCCACACAGGGAACCACTTATCGAATATCGCCACAGGCGTCAGCGTGTAGAACGGGTAAGGAGATTTGAAAATTGGACCCGGCAACAATGGGTCCAAACGTTATTTACAGATGAGGTACGCATTTCGTTGCATCCAGGTGACAAAAGTATTCGTGTCTGGAGGGCAAATGGTCAACGTTTAAATGAAGCTTTCATTGTTGAACGCCACCAGCAAGGTGGGGGTTCAGCATTCTTCTGGGAAGGAATGATGATGGGCCGCCGCATACCACTAGTCCACATCCAAGGTAATATGCCGTCAAAAAATTATTAGGACAACGTTCTTGAACCCACTGTTCGTGGATTTAGAGCTGACATTGAAGCAGATTTCACTTTAATGGACGACAGTGCTCGTGCCCATCACGCACAGTCTGTGAATAGGTTCTTGGAATGACATGGTATTGAAAGAATGGTCTGGCAACCATCGTCTCCCGATTTTAATTGCGTGGAGCGTGTATGGAGATTCCTGAAAATAGCAATTTGCAACCGTCCCCAACCACTACGAACCCTACAAGACCTTATCCTTCTTGCCATAGAGGAATGGGTCTATCTTTCGCAAGATATACTGGATACCCTGTCATTGAGCATGCTACACCGCCTCCAAGAATGTCGCAGGGCTCATGGAGGCCACGCACATTACTGATTACACAAAAAATTGACTTTAATTGTGGCTTAAGGATTACGTGAGTTTTTATTTACATAGTTGTATGACGAAATACTTCTTTTTGCATATTGGCTCATGTGTTATCTCTAAGATAAAGTGGTTTTATGTTGTTTGTTCTGTACACACTCATAGGATAAACAACGTTGTGTTATATTTGGTCCAGAAATACACAACCTTGAAATATTGACCAGTGTATTAACATATGGGTGCGACATGTGGCCTTCGACATAGTGAGAAAATATAAGAATTGAGCAGCAAAAGTGTGGTAGTTCGCACCAGAACTAAGTGGACAGGAAGGAAAAGTGGTGAAATTCTGCAAGGAATAGGGACAATGAGGGAACCGTTAATGAAAACAGGGAAGAGGAAAGCGAAGCTATGTTGACACCACCTCCGGGGTGACATTCTGCTGGAGAATATCCTTGAAAGCAAGATAGAGTGGAAGAAATCCGGAGTATGACCGAAGATGTCCTACCTGAGAAATATAATGTGAGATGAGGTGCAGTTCCTATGCAAACATTAAGAGAACCGGCAATCCTGACTACAGAGACAAACTTGTCCAAGAAAATGAATTTCATATAAAAAGAAGAGGCAAATAAAATAGAAAATATATCACTTGATACTGTTATCAGACTCAAATTTTGATATTACAATTTATAGTACATCTGATAAGAATGTTATAAGGGAAGGCAGTTCGAATGGTCTAACAGTCAGAGAAGAAAAGGAAGAACAATAATAAAATGACAGGACGATCTAGGGGAAGTAGTCAGAAATTTTGAAATGAAGCGATGGAGAATTACAGATGTTGACCAGACAGTGGAGAATCACTTACGAGAAAAGCAGTACCCAAACTACGAGAAATTTACGTTGAAGAGGAAGAGAAGAAGAAGGAGAAGAAGAAAATCCGTAAGTTATCTGGATTAACCGTGAGAAACCGCGCTGAAGGAAGCCTCTCTTCTTCCTGGCTTTTCCCTCAACTTCAGTGGGTCGGTACTTTGTCAACAAAGCCCAGTTTTACGGTCGGATGACTTTCTTGACGCCAACCCCATATGGTGGGACGTATTCACTATTGCATGTTTCTGTGGTGGATTGAGTGTGATGGTTGTAAGTAAGTGAAGACGTGTATTAAGATGAACACAAAAGCCCAGCCGCACGATAGAGGAAGTACCCAGTCATGGTTAAAATCGCCAGCCTGGCCTGGAATCGAGCCCGGGTCCATCTGAACTGAACACCAATTCGCTGACCATTCACCCAAGGAAGCCCCTCTGCCAGAATTAAAAGCAGAAATCTCTTGCACTTCTATCTCCCCAGTCTAGTGTTGAGCGCATTCTACACGGGGACTGGGTGTTTGTTTTTGTCCCAACTCTCCTCTCCGTAAAACAGGGCCAAATCCACATGTGGGACACAGTTCACACCCGTGACCCCTCACATGTAGGAAAAGCTGTAGAATAATAATAATAAAAATAATAATATTCTCGCCACTTAATGTACGTACGCATAGCTGGTAATAGTTTTGTGAATCGCAGAGATGCGGGGATTTTTATATTTTTAAATTGCCCTCTAATGTAGTAATCTGCAGTCATGAGTTCCCCTTACCAAACACACTTACACCCAGCAAGTACACGAACGATGTGTGGTGTCTGGACCTTAGAGGCGAGTGTTTTGTGGTTTCCCATATCAACTCCAGGAAATTACAAAGATGACACTTTACTCAAGGTTACAAGCATTTCCTTCGTGGTCCTCGGTAGTGGAGCCAACTTGGGCGAGTGGACCCATACATCATAAATTTATAAATATCATACACATTTTTATTACAGATTGTTAATTGCACTTCTCTACTTATTTACAAATCGTTGATTACCGAGTTTAACACCATCGTGTATTCCTGTTATAATCTAACGCACCAGCTGTGCACTTAGATGGCAAAGTACTTCCTCCCATGTTCAAAGTTATGGGATCAAGTCCTGACACAGTTAATTGATATTCAAAAATTACTTTAATACGGGAGTCGCATCAGAATGTTCATTGGTACGTTAAAGATCTCCTCTGAGGGAAAGATGACGGCACTCACGTGTAATTGTTGAAGGCATATTATTATTATTATTATTATTATTATTATTATTATTATTATTATTATTATTATTATTATTATTATTATTATTATTATTATTATTCGACTCATTGGCAGAATGGTCAGCGTTGAGGCCCTCTGTTCAGAGGGTCCCGGGTTCGATTCTTGGCCGGGTCGGGGATTTTAATCGTGTCTAATTAATGCATAATTATTCTGACACGGGGACTGGGTGTGTGTGTTTGTCCCAAATCTCCTCTCCTTAAAACAGGACCAAATCCACATGTGGGACACAGTTCACTCCCGTGACCCCACAGATGTGGGAAAAGCTGTAGAAATAATAATAATAATAATAATAATAATAATAATAATAATAATAATAATAATAATAATAATAATAATAATAATAATAATAATAATAATAATCGTTCCGGGGTATCTGTGGAACGCAGAGGTGAAGGAAGATGCCGGGGTGAATGGGTCTAACTACCAAATCAAAGTTAATTTAAAACATTAACAAAGGTTATATTTTCTGAATTTCAACAATCAACAACAACAAAAATTTAACAACTTTTCACTAGTTGAGATAACAATAACTTACCAGGTATCATGACAAAGTTTATGCAAGGCAAGTACATTCAAAATTTAGTGACAGTTTAGTAATCCAGGCTTCCAGCCCCTCGCATTACATTTCCTGAGCTCTCAGCTCGACCTTACAAAAGATTACTATTTTACACAGGGGCAGAAAACCCCTAGTCCCTGAAGCACTTGCTCCCGACTTCAAAAATCAAGCCTCCCAGAGGCAGAGTTACCACAATTGAAAAGAGCTTACACGCTCTCAGTTTTTCAAGCCTATTCAAGGCAATATCAGACTTTACAATTACTTGCCCTCAAGGCACAACTTACAAAAATGAAACGGGGGTATCTCGTACCCAATCTACTGAGCCTTACCAGAAAACGAACAGGTTAAGTAAATGGTCCGAAACACCAAGTTGAATGGAGGCGTGTACTTGCACTCCTAAATATGCATTCTTAAAACCTAAAAGGCACTAGGCCGATGAAAAAGGAGCTATTCCCAAACTATGGAGGTGACTCGTATAATAATAATAATTTAAAACATTACAGAAAGGAAGAAAACCAGTTACAAAACGTAGTCACCTCAAACCAATATGAAGGGGAGCTGGAGAGGGTAAATCACTCTCTATCCCCGAATTACAGTTGCAGATTTTATGAAATTTTCACATTAGCCGGCAGAACTTACGTTTTAGAGAAGAAGGTTACATACTAAAGTTTCGGACCTATCCGTCGGGTTAAACTGCGGAGCTAGCAAGAAATAAGGATGTTAAACGGCCATTACCTTGCTGAAGAACTGCTGCCTTATGAAAGGGGCACCACCCGCCTCCTGCTTCACATACACACACTTAGTTAGATGTTGATCAAATGGCCAAGAGGCGTAAAAATCCGCAGTTTATAAACCCTCGGGGAAAGTTCGAGACCTTTCATGAATAATCAAGCCACATCCTCTCACGTTTATTGGCTAGCGTAAAGTTACACACCAAATCGAAGAAGAAGCCTGTGATAGGCCGAAAATTAATTAGAGAAATTAGGGTTTGGCTGAATTCAAAACTGGCGAAAAGAAAAGATCAATATTGCCAACCCAAAAATGAATGAACATAATTTAACAAAGTTATGAATACAAAATTTCTTCAAATAAAGTTCCTTCACTTCGCACCAGGGTGCATGATCGTAGTTTTTGTAGTGACATCTGTTGCAGAGTGTCCAAACTTCTTGATAAATGGTAAACAAGACGCGTAAAATGTTATACAGTACTGGAAACATCACAATCACAACATTAAGGAGGTGACATCTTCTAAGTAGATCTAGTTCCAAGTTCTGTGTTTTTCCTGTAGAGGAGTTCTAATTGGCACAAGATTTTAATGTGCGGCGTAGAGGTTTACCACCCGGTAAAATAATAATAATAATAATAATAATAATAATAATAATAATAATAATAATAATAATAATAATAATAATCTCGCCACTTAATGTACGTATGCATAGCTGGTAATAATTTTGAGAATCGCAGAGATGTGGGGATTTTTATATTTTTAAATTGCCCTTTAATGTAGTAATCTACAGTCATGGGTTTTCTCTTGCTAAACATACTTAAACACAGCAAGTACACGAACGATGTGTGGCGTCTGGACCTTAGAGGCGAGTGTTTTGTGGTTCCCATATCAACTCCAGGAAATTACAAAGATGGCACTTTACTTCAGGTTACAAGAATTTCCTTCGTGGTCCTTGGCGGAGTTAATTCTGAAAATAACACACACACACACACGCGCGCGCGCGCGTGCGCCTCAGTCCTAAAATGTATGCAATAATACATGTATACAGAACTACATCGAAAGTTAAACGTGATCCATGGCTTATTGCTACTACCTAGTATTACACTGCTCTCAAAAATGGAACTTGCGGCAATGCACTTGATATTTTTTGAATTTAAGTTGAAAGGAGAATTTGCCAACGTGTTCTCACCGATTTAATCAATTTTCGATGTACATGCAGGGCATAGCGATTACATTCACCTGCGTAAATTGCAAGGCGCTACAGAATTCGTGCTTGTAAGATCGAAATTCCATTACTCGGAAAACAATTACAGGAGGAGGATTTTGGAGAACCCCATCTTTAAAACCATGTAACTTGTCCGCTTGTAACCTTGATGTTACTGTGAAGTCCTTAAACAATTACACAAGCAATTCGAAAATGGTTCAGGAATATCGAAGGAATGTCATCCGAATTAAATATTTTTGTGTAATTTTTGAGTAGGTTACAGGCAAATTTCAAAGAGAACTCACTAGGCGGCAATGTAGCAGACTTTTGTAACATATGGATTAGAAAATCCATACCGGGCGAGTTGGCCGTGCGGATAGAGGCGCAAATAGCAAAAAAAAAACAAGAGCACAATTAGGCCATGTTTGTCCGATGTTTCGCTGGAAGCAGACTTGCGCATTCATTTTGCTCCAGCAATTTTCTCCGACATCACGAAGTTAGTAAAATCAAAGAAATGTCAGGTGTCGTCTTAAATGCTGTACAAAGGGCAGTTTCGTTCCGTAGTATTACTTTTTTTTAAATACTGTCTTTTGTAATTCTTCATTTCCTTGTACGTCTCATAAAATGTGCCGTCCATGCACCTCAATCCTCTCCGTCTGTTTTCCACTTGTTCGCTATCTCTCTCTTTCGGGGCTTGCTCCCAGCCCTGACAGCTCAGGGAATGCTGTGGAATGAAGCGGACTGCAGCAGAACACATACCAACCATGGACTAATATCAGTGATTCTCCTACGCAAAATTTCCATCATAGCCGCGTGGAAATATGAAAGGGATGGGTATGCCAATGATGAGAGGTTCGATTCCAGCTGTGTAATATAGTTGCTTACTCGTTCACCTTCTATGCTGAAGATTGCAACATCGAAGAACCTTTCTTTCAGGGCCAAATTTCGCTACCCTGGCAGGCTTTATGCAGACAACAACTGAAATGGTGCAAACGTAGTTTAAAATTATTGTAGTGTATTATAGCATCTTATTAGAAAGTACCGGTAGTGTGTTTATTCTATTACTGTGAAATATTTGTATAGTATAATACCGTTTCTGTGGTACCGGTATCTGTATTTAGTAACTCCCTTACAAAAAATATTTTGTTGTAATTAGGGTAGACTTAACTGCAGTTAAGAATTGTGTAATTCTTGTGTGTCGTTCTCTGTTTCCAGTAATTAACAGCAATTTTCATCGTGTTAGCGTGTTGTAGGAGTAAAAATAGTACAATTAAGTAGTATTGTAGTGTAGTAGTAGCCTATATTAAATAACTTACTGTCGTTTGTTCTTTGTGAACTAACCTAGACAATATTTCTTTCCTTTCATTTTTATTTTGCACAGAATAAGTTATCTTATTTTTCCTTTTCTTATTTAGTAAAAATGGCTAAGCAGTGCGAGTGTAGGAACTGTGGGTGTGGCCAGGCATTAAGGAGTATGAGGGAGGAGTTGGAGAGCTTGAGGGAGATAATTGGGATACTCTCAGAGGACAGGAAGGAAAGTAGGCCTCCAAACAATGTACAGGATACAGTAGGTGTAATAGAGGGATTGGAAGGAAATGGGGGAATTGTGGAAGACAGGTGGTCTAATGTTTTAAGGGGAAGGAGATTACAGGCTAAGGGCTCCATTCAGGATCAAAATTCAGGACAGGTGTCGGTGAGAAATCGGTACGAGTCATTGCAGGTAGAACAACCGAGGGAAGATGAGGAACAGAGAACTGTTGCCGTGAAGTTTGGAAGTAGGAGAAAGGGAAGATGTAGGAAAGGGAAATGTGGAGTAGTGGATAGGAACAGACAGGTGGAACAGGGTCAAGGGATGGAGAAAGGGAGGAGGAAGTAGCTTCTGCAGCTGTCAGGAAAGATAGCACTGACCAGAAGGGGAGGGGATCAAATGAGGTGGGTAGGGTTGAGGCTCTGGTCATGGGGGATTCTATGGTTAGACATGTCGGGAAAGTGTGTGGAGGAAAGGGTACCAGGGTAGAGTGTTATCCAGGAATTAGGTTAAGGCAGATGTTGAAGAAAGTAGAAGAGAAGGAGGAGGGAAAGGAGAAGGTGGTAGTGTTTCATGTTGGTACTAACAACGACAGCTACGTGACCTAAAGCCTGCAGCCACTCGATCGGTATCATGTACATGATTTTTCTTGATATACGCTTTCAAAGGCATTGCCATACAGTGAAAGGAATATGCCATCCCATATAATTCTTAAAACATTAATTTCAGTCTTCACGGTAAGGTCCAAAGAATCTCATTCGCGCCGACCGGGGTATCAGTCAGCCCAAGTAGGCCAATTCACATGATAACAAGTGTCACGCAAAATATTATTTTATACGCACGGAAATAAATTTCAAGGAAACATACCCGTGAAGGGATACGCCATTACACTTGATGAATCTCTGTACGCAGCCAAAAGCTGCACAGATACTTCAATTTATCGGAAAGCTCCAGTAGTGACTGCGCCAAACAATTCTGCTTTTGCCAAAGAGCGCGCTCGTTCAGTTTCGCACGCGACTGCAGAGCCAGTGCTACCTCTAGTGTGCTATTCACTAACTCTGTGGTTGCTTCTTGTGTATGCTTCGAAATACTTGCCGGCGCATTAGGCGGGCTCGATGCCTCGACATAACACCGCTTCACTGTTTTGAAACAGTAGGATTGCTTCGTGTGTCGTGTCGCGTGAACAGAAACTCCAGTCGTTCCGTACACGGCAGCTACATCGATGCTTCGAAACAGCAAAGCTTTGAAACAGTGACGATGCTTTGTTTATACTCTCGCCTCAATAGAAACATTATGTGTGGCATTACCCTGAAGATGAGCCGGCACTCGTTTATAGACGCTTCATATACCGAACCGCGAGTCAAGTTACTAATAGAACAATGTACTCCGGTAGGTAAGATCTTTGTTTTATAGCAGAATGACGCTCCCATTTGTAAAGTGCAAAAGGTTTGAAAATTATGGTTTTAAACTTCAATTTGAAGAAGATTTTTAAACTGGATTAGGTCAAGTCTGTTACTGCACATAACCGACCGTGGACTCTTCTTAGATTTAATTATGAATTTTATAATGATTAAAATTAGTTCATTTAATTTGTTAACTATATTACTATGCTTTCTCCGCGGCTCAGACGGCAGCGCGCCGGCCTCACACGGCTGGGTTCAATGGTTCAAATCCCGGTCACTCCATGTGCGATTTGTGCTGGACAAAGCGGAGGCGGGACAGGTTTTCCTCCGGGTACTCCGGTTTTCCCTGTCATATTTCATTCCAGCAACACAGTCCAATATCATTTCTTTTTTGCTAGTTGCTTTACGTCGCACCGACACAGATAGGTCTTATGGCGACGATGGGACAGGGAAGGGCTAGGTGTGGGAAGGAAGCGGCCGTGGCCTTAATTAAGGCACAGCTCCAGCATTTGCCTGGTATGAAAATGGGAAACCACGGAAAACCATTTTCAGGGCTGCCGACAGTGGGGTTCGAACCTAATATCTCCCGAATACTGGATACTGGCCGCACTTAAGCGACTGCAGCTATCGAGCTCGGTAATATCATTTCATTTCATCTGTCGTTCATTAATCATTGCCCCAGAGGAGTGCGACAGGCTTCGGCAGCCGCCACAAGGCCTAACTTCGCCGCTAGAAGGGGGCTTCATTGATTCCATTCCTGACCCGGTCGAATGACTGGAAACAGGCTGTGGATTTGCATTACTATGCTTTCGTAACTGGTTTTAGTTGTTTGTTAATGTACGTAAAATTCCGATTTCGGACTCTTCTTAGATTTCATTACTTATTTTATAATTATTCAAGTTAGTGCATTTACTTAGATTACTGTTTTACAATGTTTTTTTTAATTCGATTCGATTAAGTTTGATATTGTACACGGAATACATGTATTGAACTATTCTTTCATTTTATACATACATACACACACACATGCATCATTATAGATCGTTATGCATTTCGGCGTTCAGTCTGCAAGCCCCTTTGAATTTACTAAACGTCGCCACAATCCTCTATTTACAACTAGTGCTGTGGCCTCATTTAGTTCTATACCTCTTATCTTTAAGTCCTTAGAAATTTAGTCTAACCATCGTCGTCTGGGTCTCCCTCTACTTCTCTTAACCTCCATGACAGAGCCCATTATTCTCTTAGGCAATCTATCCTCCTCAATTAGCCTCACATGACCCCAACACCGAAGCCGGTTTAAGCGTACAGCTTCATCCATCGAGTTCATTCCTAAATTAGCCTTTATCTCCTCATTCCGAGTACCCTCCTGCCATTCCCACCTGCTTATACCATCAATCATTCTCGCCACTTTCATCTCTATTACTTCTAACTTATGAATAAGATATCCTGAGTCCACCAAGCTTTCACTCCCGTAAAGCAAAGTTGGTCTGAAAACAGACCGATGTAAAGATAGTTTCGTCCGGGAGCTAACTTCTTATTTAAAAAATATTGTTGGTCGCAATTGCGAGCTCAGTTTATCAGCTTTACTGCACCTTGATTCACTTTCACTTACTCTATTACCATCCTGGGAGAATACACATCCCATATACTTGAAATTATCTACCTGTTCCAGCTTTGTATCACCAACCTGACATTCAATTCTCTTGGATTTCTTACCTATTGACATCAATTTAGTCTTTGAAAGGCTAATTTTCATACCATACTCATTGCACCTATTTTCAAGTTCCAAGATATTAGACTCCAGGCTTTCGGTACAATCTGCCATTAAGACCAAATCGTCAGCATAGACCGGACTGCTTACTACATTTCCACCTAACTGAATCCCTCCCTGCCATTTTATACCTTTCAGCAGATGATCCATGTAAACTACGAACAACAAAGGTGAAAGGTTACAGCCTTGTCTAAACTCTTGTATGTACCCTGAACCAAGAACACATTCGAGCATCAATTCTTACTGCAGCCTAATTATCAACATAAATGACTTTTATTGATTTTCATAATGTACCCTTAATCCCAGGGTCATCCAGTATGGCGAACACCTTTTCCCTCGGTACCCTGTCATACGCTACTCTAGATCTACGAAACATAAGCATGCATGTCTATTCCTCTCGTAGCATTTTTCAATTACCTGGCGCATACTGAAAATCTGATACTGACAGCCCCTCTGTGGTCTGAAACCACACTGGTTTTCATCCCAGGTTCCTCTCAACCACTGATCGCACCCTCCCTTCCAAGATGCCAGTGAATACATTGCCTGGTATACTAATCGATGAGATACCTCGATAGTTGTTGCAATCCTTCCTGTTCCCTTGCTTATAGATAGGTGCAATTACTGCTTTTATCCAATCTGAAGGTACCTTACCAACACTCCATGCTAATCGTATTACTCAATGATGCCATTTCATCCCTGCCTTCCCACTATACTTCACCATTTCAGGTGTAATTTAATCTATTCCTGCGGCTTTATGACAATGCAGTTTATTTACCATCCTTTCCACTTCCTCAAGCGTAATTTCACCAACATCATTTTCCTCCTCCCCATGAGCTTGGCTGTTTGCAACACCACCATGATGATTTCCTTTTACATTGAGAAGATGTTCAAAATATTCCCTCCACCTCTCCAGTGATATCCTGGGATCTATTATGAGTTCACCTGAATTACAAAGAACACTGTTCAATTCTCCCCGAAACCGTTCATCAGCACGCTTCCCTCTTGTACCTGAAACCCCTCACCCACACTATGTCCTCGGACGGAAGCTGGAAGATCCGTGCCTTATCTTCATCCTGAAAACATTTACCAGTGAACTGCGCGCTGAAGGTCAGTAACCCAAGTCTGATATTGCCAAACACTCTTCCTCATTGATGAGAATTTCCAGTTTTACAATGAAATGTAATTTTTCTAGCATAATTCGAGTCCAGCATTTGCTAAGAAATGTCGAGAGAAAATAAAAGGATATTTTCGTTCTCTAGGGAGGACACCGTCCGGGAGTCCTTAAGGGCCGGCCGCTACTGTTATTATCAAAATCTTCCCACAACTTTTTTTGGATTGAAAAACTATTTGTTTCTATTTGTTTCCTTCATCTACGTACATTTCCCTGTCTGCCTCGGCCCTTGTTTTGAGCCATTTCTGATAAGCCTTCTTTTTACGTTTATAAGCTGCTCTCACTTCGTCATTCCTCCAAGATGTTCGCTTCTTCCCATTTTTACACACAGTTGTTCCTAGGCATTCCCTTGCTGTTTCTACTACCGCATCCCTGTATGCCTCCTATTCTCTTTCTATATTCGGAACCTGCTTACTATCCAATGTTCGGAACTTCTGACTAATCATATCCATGTACTTCTGTCTAATTTCCTCGTCCTGGAGATTTTCTTCCCTTATTCGTTTGCAGACAGATTTCAATATCTCTATCCTAGGCCTAGAGATACTTAGTTCACTACAGATTAGATAGTAGTGTGTATCATCGAAAAATGCCCGGAAAACCTGTTCATTGCTAACAGATCTCCTTACTTCGAAGTCGGTTATGATATATTATGGATCTGGTACAACTACCCTCCCATGTGTAGCGGTGAATAGCCTTATGCCTGAAGAATACAGTCGTAACTGCTAAACCCGTACTAGCAAGGAAGTCCAGCAAACGCTCCCCATTCCTATTAGCTTCCATACCTTCCCCACATTTACCAATCACACTTTCGTATCCTTCAGTTCTATTTCCAACTCTCGCATTGAAATCGCACATTAGCACTATTGTATCCTTGCTGTTGAACCTGACTACGATGTCACTTAATGCTTCATAAAACTTGTCAACTTCACCCTAATCTACAACCTCACATGGTGAATACACTGAGACATTTCTCGTCCTAATTCCTCCAACCGCCAAATCTACCCAAATAATTCGCTAATTTACGTGCCTAACAGAAACTATGTTGCGTGAAACAGTATTCCTGGTGAACAGCCCTAACCCACACTCTGCCCTTGCCTTTTTAACACCCGTCAAGTACACTTTATAATCTCCTATCTCTTCATTGTTATCTCCCCTTACCCGAATATCATTTACTCCTAGCACATCCAGATGCATCTCTTTGCTGACCCAGCCAGTTTTACCTTTTTTCTTCCATATGCCCCATTAATACTGATAGCTCCTCATCGAATCCCATTTCGTTCGCCAAGTTGTTTCCAATGTGTCCCTCACCTGTCAAATGGGAGTGGGACACCGTTACTCCCATAGGTCCGAGGCTTGCTTAAAATGTTCTGAGCTCGGTAAATGCATGAAGCAGGATGCTACCCTACTAACACATAGTCCAAGTGAAGATTTCTTCTCTAATGGGTTAGGGACCACGGTGGATTGTATAGTCCTAGCCGCCTCAGCACTAGGAGGGCCATGACTCAGAATATGTCCGAGACGCCCACTCCCATTCCATAGCAACTGGTATCCCGACTCTTAGGACCACTTACTAGGCTACTCAGCCGTTGCGCGTGGTTCACGAACTAGGACGTGACTACAGTAACACATACCATTAAACTAGTTACTGTTTTAGTGTGCTTTTAACTGTAAATCTGATCCCTTTTAGTGTCATTGTAAGCGCGTAGTGAAGAAGCAAACGCAGTTTATAATATATACTGGTACTGTACTTATTATACTATTTATCGTATTGTGCTTCGTACATTTGCTCCTTAAATATTTCACGAAACTCATATTTTATCGCTATCAGAACGTGGAACATTTTATTCAGTGAATTAAACTTAGCTTTGAAGTGTGTTTCGTGTTTCACCACGCCATCGCAAAACACAGCTCTCTTGCAGTCCAAGACGGGAGTGCGCCGTGTGTCGACACACTGCTTGGAAGCAATTCGCTATTCCGAATCGAATGTTTCCAGAGAGTCAGCAGTGTCACTTTGCCCATCTCTACACGGGTTGGTTTGTGTTTTTGTGCGAGTTGGAACAAAATTCACCAGGAGCTTTGTGAGGAATGGTAAGAAGAGTGGTGGATTGATCAGTCTTCATAAAAATGAACTTCAGTAGATTCGTCACTTGAATTTCAGGTGACCTAGCGTACAGGCCTCGACTTCTAAGTTCCCAATCCCAAACTACAAACACGCGCACAAATACAGGCACCAGACGAAGAACAGAGATGATGACACTGATGTTACGTGTTCCTAGCATTAAATTCAGCAACAAATAACTTATCTCCTCCAGTCTCGCTATCGAAGGGCTGCAAGTCTGTGTAACAAAAAATAGTCCTAAAGGCATACTGTATATACAGTATATATAAGTAAAGGGATGTTTGCGTCTTCGGTGCTGTAGAATTGCAAACGCCTGCCGTGAACCCTCCATGCCCCAATTGGCCCGGCTGCCGCTGTTTCTTTTTATTTTTTTTATTTTTTTGCTAGGAGCTTTCAGTCGCACCGACACAGATAGGTCTTATGGCGACGATGGGATAGGAAATGGCCAGGAGTTGGAAGGAAGCGGCCGTGGCCTTAATTAAGGTACAGACCCAGTATTTGCCTGGTGTGAAAATGGGAAACCACGGAAAACCATCATCATGGCTGCCGACAGTGGGATTCGAACCCACTATCTCCCGGTTGCAAGCTCACAGCCGGGCGCCTCTACCCGCACGGCCAACTCTTCCGGTGCCGCTGTTTCCAATGGACATTTTACTAGCACTTACCTTAATCAGTAGACTTTAACCTTAGCCACTGTGACAGGTGTCTGGGAACTCAACATTTGAGTCTTCCGAATATTTTTATGACAAATAGAATTCAACACCTTAACGCCTTAGCCAGTGTAACGATTCCCGTGAAAGACAATCATATGTTTTTGTGGTTTTCACATTTTTAACTTCGAGCATACACTGGAATGATACCTTCATCAAATCAATTATAACAATGCATAACAATAATACCGCTCAAATACGTCAGCCGCGTGTCGATAGATTTACTGGCACGTAAAAAAAATCCTGCCGGAGAGAATTCCGGCACCTCAGTGTCTCCTAAAACCATACAAATATAGTTAGTAGAACGAAAAAAAATTACATTGTTATTAACATTAAGCTCTTTTTTTAAATTTTCAATCGATGCAATTAAATTCTGGTTTCCTTCTGAGGACCTTATTTTTGACATTGTTTTTATTAACAATAACGCATATAAAAATGAAATGGCGTATGGCTATTAGTGCCGGGAGTGTCGCATGACATGTTGGGCTCGCCAAGTGCAGATCTGTTGACTTGACACCCGTAGGCGACCTGCGCGTCATAATGAGGATGAAATGATGATGATGAAGAAGACACACACACCCAGCCTCTGTGCCAGCGGAATTAACTAATGACGGTTAAAATTCCTACCCTGCCGGGAATCGAACCCGGTACCCCTGTGACAAAAGGCCAGCACGCTAACCATTTAGCCACGGACTCACAAAAAGATAAGTTGGTTTATGAAATCTCAAGTTTTAAGTTAATTTTGTTTGTATCGAGTATTCGGAAGATAGTGGGTTCGAACCCCAATGTCGGCAGCCCTGAATATGGTTGTCCGTGGTTTCCCATTTTCTTTTCACACCAGGAAAATGCTGGGCTGTACCTTACTTAAGGCCACGGCCGCTTCCTTCCCATTCCCAACTCTTTCCTGTCCCATCGTCGCCATAAGACCTATCTGTATCTGTGCGACGTAAAGCAACTTGTAAAAATTTGAAATGAAAATCCACAGCCTGTTTCCAGTCATTTGACCGGCTCAGGAATGGAATGAATGAAGCCCCCATCTAGCGGCGAGGACAGGAATTGTGCCGGCTGCCGAAGCCTGTCGCACTCTTCTGGAGCAATGATCAATGAATGACAGATGAAATGAAGTGATATTGGACAGTGTTGCTGGAATGAAATATGACAGAGAGAACCTGAGTACCCGGAGAGAAACCTGTCCCGCCCCCGCTCTTTATAGCACAAATCTCACATGGAGTGACGGAGATTTGAACCACGGAACCCAGCGGTGAGAGGCCGGCGCGCTGCCGCCTGAGCCTCGGAGGCTCCAAACTTGTAAATAATAATAATAATAATAATAATAATAATAATAATAATAATAATAATAATAATAATAATAATAATAATAATAATAGTTTGTTAGCAGCATTATCCGTGTGGCGATCGTCTGGAAACCCGTGTAGCTATGGTGGCTGCATTGGAGTGTGTGGTTCCTTCGGTTGTTAAGGGGATGGGAATACGAACGGGAAAGGCAAGAAAGAAGATTGTAGTATTAGGTGTCCCCACATATCGTGATCGTAGCCACGTACTCTACCCCCAGTTCTACATGGACTCCGAACCACAGGAAAACTACTTTCAGTTTCAAGATCACATATCCGTTCGTCGCCTATACTAACAATCCGAGTAGATCACTCCTCACTCAGCGCTCATCATTCCTACCTCTTGACGCAGGAAGCTATCAGATGCAAAATTAACTCATAATTGTGACCGTTCATGGCGGCACTTTATTCATCACTCTGCTCTCCCTCTCAAGAATCAAATTTTGATTCTTGAGTGATGTGCTTCTCGAGTGCTGTTCTGTGATTGGTTGGCTCAAGGCCATGGTGGCCTGCTCACAAAGTTATCGGCGGCTGGAAGCCTGATACTACTTCAACTATTATGTCGGTTTCTATGGCTAAATGGTTAGCGTGCTAGCCTTTGGTTTGAGGGGCCCCGGGTTCGATTCCCGACCGGATAGGGGGTTTAAACCTTAATTTGTTTATTCCTCTGGCTTGGGGAACGGATGTGTTCATTTCAGCATGTTGATTCACTATTAGTAGAAAAATACATACAGTAATACATAAATAAATAGAATAGCATGTCCTGAGTGACTGATTCATTATCGCTGAAGCTCTAAATATGAACTTTGGTCAGTGTTTTCATTTCAAAACGTAGAGAATAATTAAGAAGAAATTTCTCGAAATTCAATAAATATAGGGGTTCAAATTTTATATGGAGAAACGTTATCTACTTGACTTAAAATCTTGGTAAAAGTACTTCAAAATCTAAAATTCACATGATGGTTCCTCCTCTATGTCTTAGATTTTAAATAATAAGTGGCCTTTAAACAATACGTCTCTACCGGGCGAGTTGGCCGTGCGCGTAGAGGCGCGCGGCTGTAAGCTTGCATCCGGGAGATAGTAGGTTCGAATCCCACTATCGGCAGCCCTGAAAATGGTTTTCCGTGGTTTCCCATTTTCAAACCAGGCAAGTGCTGGGGCTGTACCTTAATTAAGGCCACGGCCGCTTCCTTCCAACTCCTAGGCCTTTCCTATCCCATCGTCGCCATAAGACCTATCTGTGTCGGTGCGATATAAAGCCACTAGCAAAAAAAAAAAAAAATACATCTCTAGAGGTTTTTTTCTGGAGATGAGCCCTGATGAGAAAATTATTCGTTTCTCTGAATCCGTTTGAATAAGAAGATAAAATGTCACATGGTGGTTGCTCCTCTATGTAGTAGATTTTCAATATGAAGTTGTTTGAAAACAACACACCCCTAAGGGAGTTTGAGAGGGTGGGGGTGAGGCCTGATGACAAAAATATTAATTCCTCTGAAACCGCCTGACTTACTAAGTTAACATTTGAAATGTTATCCTGGGTATTAAGTAATAGAAGGTTTAAACAAAATTAACCTCTCAGATAGTTAAATGGGGGTTAATATCCGAAAACAAATATATTTATTCCTCCGGAACAATTTAACGTACGAAAACACAATTCCAAATGCAAATGGCGATATTCAGTACATTTCATGTCCTAGGCGTGAAGTATGAACTATTTTAAAACGGTTTAACTCTAAGGGGTTAAATTGGGTTTGCTCCGAAACGAAATTATTCATCCCACCAAAACCGTTTGACCGAGCTCGATAGCTGCAGTCGTTTAAATGCGGCCAGTATCCAGTATTCGGGAGATCGTGGTTTCGAACCCCACTATCGGCAGCCTTGCAGATGGTTTTCCGTGGTTTCCCATTTTCACACTAGGCAAATGCCGGGGCTGTACCTTAATTAAGGCCACGGCCGCTTCCATCCAACTCCTATGCCTTTCCTATCCCATCGTCGCCATAAGACTTATCTGTGTCGGTGCGACGTAAAGCAAATAGCAAAACCGTTTGACGTACGAAGTTGTAATTTTGCAAGAAGGTTGTTCCTTTATGTTCTAAGTGCGAAATATCATATACTTCAAAATATTTCTCCCCTTAAGGGCTTTAGACGGGGTTGACTCTGATAATCACAATTAATTCTTCCGAAACTGTTTCAGGTACCGGTACGAAATTAAAATTTTACATGAAGGTTGTCAAGTACGATTCACAGTTCCATCTGCTGCGGCTTTTGCACACTGCCTAACAATATTAAGCACAGTTCTTTCACTTCTATCGATAGCTTTAGCAGTCCATTCCACAGCATTCCGGAGAGGGATTACGAGCCCTCGCCTCGTTTCCTCTTTACAAAACTGTAGAACATTACAGGTTGTAACACTAAGGTACTGCCAAACATTCGGGACGCACGGGAAACGCTTTATTTCCGTGTTAGAACTCGTTTTCTACAACTCCACATACTACATTAATCATGGGAAAACACAGGAACAGAACGTACCAGTCCATCTCTGTGGTGTAGTGGTTAGTGTGATTAGCTGCAACCCCCTGGAGGCCTGGGTTCGAATCCCGGCTCTGCCACAAAATTTGAAAAGTGGTACGAGGGCTGGAACGGGGTCCTCTCAGTCTCGGTAGGTCAACTGAGTAGAGGGAAAGGTAGGGTTGACTCCCTCATTAATCATCCTCGAAGTGGTTTTCCGTGGATTCCCACTCCTCCTGGGCCGATGACCTCGATGTTAGGCCCCTTTAAACAACAAGCATCATCATCATCATCATCACCACTCCTCCGCCAGACAAATACCGGGATGGTACCTAACTTAAGGCCAAGACCGCTTCTTTCCTTGTCTGTCCCTTCCAATCTTCACATCGCCCACAAGCCCCGGTTCAGCATAGCTGGTGAGGCCACCGGGGTTCTACTTCCCAGTTGTACCCCCCGACCAAAAGTCTCACGCTCCAGGACACTGCCCTTGGGATCCCACTCTCAATCCGAGGGAAAGGCGAACCCTGGAAATGAACGCATTAACCCTGCAATGCCCAAACCAACTGTACGATGATATAAAAATTATGTTTCCAGTAAAACTACTTCCTATAGCCTCAACTTACTCTGTTATATGAATTTTGTACCATTTGAATTTTTTTATCCTTTTATTTTTAATGTGACATATTTGTCACGCTGGATATTTACGAGGTACACGATAGATTTCATTCAAAAAATATTTTATTATTAATTAACTCCAAATGTATGCTCTGTACCGTCATTCTCTTCCTAAAGAGTGGCTTGATATTAATTATTTAGATTTTAACAGAAAAAGGTCTTAAAATTAGAATAATCGAGAACATAAATATTTGAAAAGCATATAGCATCAGCAAAAAAGGAGCATTTTAGTTCCATTTCAGTTCAATTTTCACGGTGATTATAATTTTCTAGCGCTATCTACACATGAAACCTTCTGCAGCATTTCCGGTCTTTGTTTAAACAGAGAAAATACACTACACTTTTCACACCAAATGTGGGAGTCCGACTCGCTGGCTGAACGGTCAGCGTACTGGCCTTCGGTTCAGAGAGTCCCGGGTTCGATTCCCGGCCGGGTCGGGGATTTTAACCTTAATTGGTTAATTCCAATGGCACGGGGGCTGGATGTATGTGTTGTCTTCATCATCATTTCATCCTCATCACGACGCGCAGGTCACCTACGGGTGTCAAATAGAAAGACCTGCACCTGGCGAGCCGAACCCGTCCTGGGATATCCCGGCACTAAAAGCCATGCGACATTTCATTTCACCAAATGTGGGAGGCCATCTTGATGCATATCTTGCAGCGTCCTCTTGTGTCTTTCCATACTGACCAGTGCTCGTACTTGTCTTTCTGGCAATCAGTAACTGGAAGAATTGTTGTAGCTGCTTTCTTCCTAGATTTTCACACATCGTCTCTGCTAGGTCGTCCTCGCTTTGATTTGCCTTTGCCAGCTGAAACAAGGGCACATGCAATTTCAGCCTGAAACTTTCTCAATGGCATGTGTTGCTCTTGTAGACTTTTGCAATTCTCCCTGTACTTGATCCAGCTATTGACAAATGCAATGCATATCAAATGCCAAAAGATGTACAGATACCATCTTCAACTCGTTCTAGGGAAACCTGAAATAATAGCAATTTATTATTATTATTATTATTATTATTATTATTATTATTATTATTATTATTATTATTATTATTATTATTACCCCATATTTCACTCGTATATGGCATACGTGATGGTCAATAATCACTCAGTTTCAAGAGGACAGACAACAACAACAGCAACACATAACACACGCCATTCATTGTAAACACCCTCCAATACCCAGTGTTACATATTTGAAACATCAGACTCTGAAATGGCCCTACAGCTACACATATTGAGCTAGTGCATTCCCAAAGTACATTTTCTCTTCAATGAACATTTCACTTTCATAATACAACTTTATATGTATGGAAAACACTCAATTACAGAAACAGTAAGAATAACAAACATACCTTGCGTGTCATGTTCCTTCACAGCAGCGACCGGTTGAGTTCAATGAAATGGCGCGAACTTCCCGGACCACAGTTGAAGAAAACATCCACCAGAGTGTGTTCACGACTGTGTGACAAATGTGCTACACTGGGCATTAAGAATAAAAGAGATGTGTTATAGCTTCTGATAGCATCTGAAAGTCGTGTGACAAATTTGTCACGCCGGGCATTATAGGGTTAAGAGAGAAAGAAAGAAAAAGAAAGAAAGACAGAATGTACCAGCATAGCATAAGAAACTTTCGTACATTAACGTTCAAAATGCGGCGGATTGATGCATGTATCATTGCTAAGAAGGCAATTTTAACATTCGTGCAAGAAAGAATGCCATGTAAGTTGGCACGTTCTTCTTGGTGTGATTCCCATGATTAATGTACGTACTATGTAGAATTGTAGAAAATGAGTTCAAGCATGGAAAAAAAACCATTCCCGAAGCCATGTCATATAACTTACTTTCTTCTTCTACGTGAGAGAAATGCATCCTTAAAGTTTGGCCTATCATATTGTTACACTCTGTATATTAAATTATTGCTATAATAATAATAATAATAATAATAATAATAATAATAATAGTAATAATAATAATAATGGCGTGTGGCCAGTGGAGAGGCTGGTGCAGATTTTTTGAGTTGACGGCTTATAGGCGACCTGAGGTTTGTGAGGATGGGGCCCTTACTATGATGGATTCTAATTCTGAAAACGTCAGATTCCAAGCTCCCGAACCATTGGAATTAACCCATGAATATTAAAATCCCCAACCCGACCGTGAATCAAATCCAAGACCCCTTGGATCAAAGGCCAAAACGCTAACGATTTTGTCATGGAGCTCGACACTTCCTGATCTCAGATCGGAGCACTTCGCGTAATTTCTTCCAGGGCGTCTGCATTCTAAATACAACGTAATGACATGTTATATTCTGGATAATTTCTTCGAATGTTTGCAGGCTCTCTCATACGGCATAGCAACAATGCAACCGAGTTTATACGATATACGTACAGTATGTGGTCTGAACCGCGTGCTCTGATTCATACTATCACACAAAGTTGTTAGTCCGATCGAATTCCACCGGCAAAGACTCGTGCAACGGGTAGTACTTGCCCGATTTTCAAAATAGTAACAGCACTGAAATTATGGCGCCCGTAACTTTAAGGCTAAGTATATAATGCAGTGTAGTTTAATATTAAAAATTTTAGTACCCTTGTCTCAGCAGGCATTGACACCTTAGAAGAGTGCAATAAGGCAGGTTATGAGCCCCTTCATAACACTACTGAGAGTGAAAAAAGATTTTCGATATGTTGCCATTGATGCTTTCACGGCCCGTACTTATGCCGTGCCAAGAAAATTCTTTGAGAAGCCATTCTCGTGAGCAGTCGAGATTTTCTTCTGAAGGCGCACAGCAAATTTTTCTGCGAAATTTTGAACCCATAATTCTACCTCGCTGAAATTTCAATTACAAGTGTGAGTGCATCCATATTTTTTATTGCAAGCTTATCTCGCGTTCTGTGGCATGACAACTCACAGCGGGAAGCGGCCCACCAAACACCGAACGAGGTCGGAACATTTCGGAAGACCTCGAGAAATGAATGATGAAATTCTGGATAATAAACCTCACTGCGAGAGATTTCGGAATTGTCATTAACAAGGCAATAAGTAATTAAGATTTTGGGAAGTATTTGATGAAGCTAAAGTCCACAGGGTGGAAGTGTATTTAAATTAGGCCTAGAGAGAAGGTAGCACCTATCTTGGCCGAGAGGAACACACGTGTCAAGGACATAAGTCAAAATACGCGGGGACGCTCGTGCAAGAAATTAATTAATTACGGCCGTTAATGAAACAGGAAAAATCAGCAAACAACACCATCATGAAAAATATGTGGAATCTCTGGGGTGAGTCGCGAAGAAATCGGTCCAGTGGTCATCAAATGGAATTGTTGCACAACAGTAGATAACGCCAAGCAGAGCATCCCTAGAAAATGCATAAATACACCCTCCTCAACCAAAAACGTCAGTTATCATTCACCGGGCGAGTTAACCGTGCAGTTAGGGTCGCGCAGCTGTGAGCTTGCATCCGGGAGATAGTGAGTTCGAGCCTCAATGTCGGCAGCCCTGATGATGGTTTTCCAAGGTTTTCCATTTTCACACCAGGCAAATGCTGGGGCTGTACTCTAAGGCCACAGCCGCTTCCTTCCCACTGCTAGCCCTTTCCTATCTCATCGTCGCCATAAGATCTATTTGTGTCGGTGCGACGTAAAGTTAACTGTAAAAAAAGTCATTATTCATTTGTCCGAGAGGATGAATCTGCGTCCGACGTCGTTAAGAAGAAGGCTTAAAGTGTGCGAAATAGACTTGTAGAATCTCCAAAGCCAGTTGGGTGGAGGGAAGAATATTACCAAGTGGTAAATGGTGAACGGAAATAAATGAGATATTGAAACACTGTATTCGAGATATCCATCCCGATCCGGGAAGAAAATCATAAGTTAAATAATTGTAGGATTCCTGAACTTCTGCGTAGGGAGGCAGCAGATTCATAGGTAGCCCTTGTGAATTACTGCGGACGATGTTATTTTGGTAATCGGTAAGGGAGGACTGTGGTAATCTGGCGGAGATAAGGTTGTGTCTCACGGTCAGTCACACCTGTAAAACACCTGGATAGGAAGGAGTTTGAGGTCTCCGCAAACTGTAGTCTATTAGTTGAATTCTCAACACGAAGCGGGGTGTAACTGTTGCATATGTGTACAGATTAAAATGTATTACAAAGTGTTATGTAAAAAAAAGTAATGTGTGTTGCTTCAAGCCGAGTTAAGAAACAGTGTATGCATAAGGTAATATTTAAGCAAAGAATATGTCCTGCAATTATGAGAGGCTAAGTACGAGGTGGCTGGCGTAAAATGAAGCCGAGATAACCGCACGCCAACGTCGAAATTACAGGTCTATCTAGTTTAAATACACTGACTGACAGAGCAAATGCAACACCAAGAAGGAGTGGTTCGAAAGGGATGAAAGTTGGGGAAAAAACAGAGACGGCACGGACGAATAATTGATGTTTATTTCAAACCGATATGCAGGTTACACAATGCGCACGGCATCGACTCGGTAAGATGTAGGACCACCGCGAGCGGCGATGCACGCAGAAACACGTCGAGGTACAGAGTCAATAAGAGTGGGGATGGTGTCCTGAGGGATGGTTCTCCATTCTCTGTCAACCATTTGCCACAGTTGGTCGTCCGTACGAGGCTGGGGCAGAGTTTGCAAACGGCGTCCAATGAGATCCCACACGTGCTCGATTGGTGAGAGATCCGGAGAGTACGCTGGCCACGGAAGCATCTGTACACCTCGTAGAGCCTGTTGGGAGATGCGAGCAGTGTGTGGGCGGGCATTATCCTGCTGAAACAGAGCATTGGGCAGCCCCTGAAGGTACGGGAGTGCCACCGGCCGCAGCACATGCTGCACGTAGCGGTGGGCATTTAACGTGCCTTGAATACGCACTAGAGGTGACGTGGAATCATACGCAATAGCGCCCCAAACCATGATGCCGCGTTGTCTAGCGGTAGGGCGCTCCACAGTTACTGCCGGATTTGACCTTTCTCCACGCCGACGCCACACTCGTCTGCGGTGACTATCACTGACAGAACAGAAGCGTGACTCATCGGAGAACACGACGTTCCGCCATTCCCTCATCCAAGTCGCTCTAGCCCGGCACCATGCCAGGCGTGCACGTCTATGCTGTGGAGTCAATGGTAGTCTTCTGAGCGGGCGCCGGGAGTGCAGGCCTCCTTCAACCAATCGACGGGAAATTGTTCTGGTCGATATTGGAACAGCCAGGGTGTCTTGCACATGCTGAAGAATGGCGGTTGACGTGGCGTGCGGGGCTGCCACCGCTTGGCGGCGGATGCGCCGATCCTCGCGTGCTGACGTCACTCGGGCTGCGCCAGGACCCCTCGCACGTGCCACATGTCCCTGCGTCAACCATCTTCGCCACAGGCGGTGCACCGTGGACACATCCCTATGGGTATCGGCTGCGATTTGACGAAGCGACCAACCTGCCCTTCTCAGCCCGATCACCATACCCCTCGTAAAGTCGTCTGTCTGCTGGAAATGCCTCCGTTGACGGCGGCCTGGCATTCTTAGCTATACACGTGTCCTGTGGCACACGATAACACGTTCTACAATGACTGTCGGCTGAGAAATCACGGTACGAAGTGGGCCATTCGCCAACGCCGTGTCCCATTTATCGTTCGCTACGTGCGCAGCACAGCGGCGCATTTCACATCATGAGCATACCTCAGTGACGTCAGTCTCTACCCTGCAATTGGCATAAAGTTCTGACCACTCCTTCTTGGTGTTGCATTTGCTCTGTCAGTCAGTGTATCATGTATTGTAGGTAGAAATGTAACTGCTTGTCCCTTAAAATTAATTAATTAACCATAATATCGCGTTGTATATGTGGCGTGTGTAAAACTTACGTGTTGCGACGACGAGGATATGTCTTGTCATTCTTCTAGTGTGGAGGCGAAATATCTGTTATTTATGTCAGCGCGTGTGACTTTAAAATGTGTTATATCTGCTTAAGAAATTAAAAGTGAAGTTAAATATTGCAATGAAAATCAATGAAATAATGTTCGGGCCGGTGAAAGTTACAATAATGATAATGATAAAATAGCCGAAATGAGTGTTATAAAGTCTAATATCCACGTATCCAATAATAATAATAGTAATAATAATAAGAAGAATAAGAATAATATTCAGGTCAGCATTAAATTTGAGGCGATGGTAATTATGCGTTTAGCAGTTAGGTAAGCGAGATTTGCGGTTTATATCGAAACCTAGTGAAGTTTGATAAAGTTGGCATATTTGGGAAACTTAAATTTTGTGACACCTTGTATTTGTGATACCGAAAATCACGGTATGCTATTTTGCTCCTGAGGTCAGGAAAAATTTCGAGAATTTAAATGTGAGATCATTATAATGTTGTTTGGTCATGGCATCGCTTGTATTTAAAAAAGTTTCAAGCAAGAAAGAAATGGATTGTAATGGAAATGAAATATTATGAGAATAGTTAGGAAGATGTTAAAGGCAGAGTAAGCCTGTATTTTATGAGTGATGTAGAATAAGCAAGATGCCGAAGATATATCGACGGAGAGGAATTTTGTGACACGGTGTATAGGTTGAGGTGTACTTTTTCTGAGACAGGCTGTATGAGAGGAGCTATGTCCTGTAGCAATCCATAATGACTGATGAATGTAAGGGTTATCAAATACAAGTGAGCGCGTTGTAACGCATATTTTAAGTATAAGTTGATGTTTTCCTATGATAACTATTTTATTAAAGACCGTAGGTAACGGCAATTAAGTTTCGGTGACGGTTCTATTTGATACCAGTGAAGTGCATTTTGTGACAGGCGACCTCATGAACAAAATACATTCTGACACACGGTCAAGGTAATAGTTATTGTAAATTGAATTCTATTCTGTATCTTTACGAGATGAAAATATCGCTGACTGGAAACATTGCGGGTGTGAAAAATGAATTTTATTAGAATGAGAGTTCAGCTTACGTAGATCGATGGAAAGTTACTTCACTGATCAGTTCACGATGATACATGATTTGAGTGGTGGCATTGCAGGTCAGTTGGTGCCTCCCACTCGAGTTATGTCCTGAATATCGTGATGGTAGTGATTATTGTTTTCAGCGATATTACGTAATATCAAACGAGAGTGTAGTTTACTTTTATTTAGCGAACTTCACTGCATGCGTTGAGATGGTATTGAGGAATAGATTAAACTATTCGGACATGTTGTTTAATTCCGACTTCACGCTTTATTGTAGGAAATAGACACAGTAATATTTCCAGGTTCGAGTTCATTTTTGTAGCGAATTTCACTTCATGTGTTAAGAGTTTCAACGAGGATCAGATTTAAATATCCGGACAATGTGTTAAAAGTTGCGGTTTCGCCTGACAGTATGAATGATGTGTAGATACCATAACGTTGGCTCAACGATGGATTTACGATGCCGCGTGTATTATATAACTTAAGGATGAATAGACACTGTAGCGTGGGCTCAACGTCAGGGCGTCGTCTGTACATAGTCAAATCATAAGTTAGTTATTTTTGTGAATCGACTTGAACGATGTTAGTGTTTGCGGTAGTGGATACGAATGTGACGGATATTAGCAGGGACTATTTAGGCCATGTTTCGGCATCATTCTCACTAGCGGGAAGGTGCTCCCATAATAGCGTTGCATCAGTAGTGGCATGAATGTAAGGGTTGTCCCACGCGGAAACCTGGCTATTGGAGACTGATCCTTACTGCTTAGCCGCGCGTGTTCAAGTTCGATGACCTTTCGTTTTCTATTTGCTTGTCTTAAGATTTATTGTTCGGAGGTACGATATTATGATAAAGCCGTGTGTTGACACTTAGTTAATTTTTGTAGGATTTACACTACAAATGCGGTTTCGATTCGTCAGCTGTTAATAGACTTTAGTTTCATTTTTCGTTGTTCGCATTATTCATGTGAGACGTTGATCTACCGATCACTTGTTGTTTGGTTTAATGGGACACATATTTGTAATTGTAGTGGTAGTTATAGGAAATTGGAAAGATTTCCTTTTGTTTATGTAGTGGACTTGCATTTTAACCAATTTTAACGACGTAATTGTTTCATAACCTGAAAGTTAGTTTAGTTAGAACATTTTCAAGTGTTTTGTCACTTTTCTTTAACTTCAGTGTTTGGCATTTCTTCTAAATGCATAATGAATTAATGTTTTCTTGCATTTCGAAAGTTTTGTTCCTTCAGAACGATGTAACGTAAGATCAAATCGGATCAAGTGTTCTTGGTTCCTTCTGAACATCTGTTTGGGGTGATGCGTGTTTTAGCATCGGGTTTCCTCTGTAACTTAAGGGTGTCACGAGATGACAATACACGGTGGAATTGTATTTTTGATTGTGACAATTGCTGTTAACTTGTAATGAACGCCATGCCTTCAAGTAATATTTCGCAACCTATCCAAAGCAACTGATAGTCGATTTGGTTCGATTAAGGATCCATTCGGGGGATGTTCCAACATCCGATTGGATAGTCGACTGGTGGATAACCTTAATTTAATTTGGAATTCTACTTGTTGAAGGTCAGATTTTCCACGGATCGTGTGGATTAACTCTCAGTTACCCTTTGAATCAATGGTGCCCGATTTTTAGGTTTTATTCTCGTTTTCTGGTTTTTGCTGTCAACGAAATTTACACTAAGTTTTCATTATTTGAAAGACAATAATAAACAATTTCAATAAAACTTTACCACTCACGTTAAGTGTTGTGACTGCGTTAAAATCGTGTGACGTTTACTACCTATTTAATACATAATTTGTCGTGATTTACGTTGAATAAATATTTTAGTAAGCACGTTGTTGCTCCCCTTTTGAATTAGTTCGGCTCTCCTCTGAACTCTATCGTATGGTCGATGAAGTGACAGAAAAAAAACTCGCAACGAGCCCAAGATCCAAGAGTACGATATTGCTCTACTGAAGCAGCCGAGGCAGGTGACCAACGAAGGAACGGTAAGTTCAAGGGTTCAACGTAAATAATTTCACCTTGTTTTCTTGACATAACGTAAGCCCAAAAGCCGGTATCATGTCGATTTTAGATCTATTTGTCGGTTTACAACTTGCTTCAGGTGAACAACCTAGGTGACTCACCCTATACAGCGTGTTCCCAAACACGTGGGAGGAAATCGGAGGGTGGATTAGACACCATAAAATAAGCCAAAGCGTTCCGATGATGATATGCCCTACGGTCGATCGTTAACGATCTAGCCCTATTTTAGTTATTAGCTGGAATGGTGGGGGAGTTCGTATTTATGATTAAATTAGGTATCAGACATGCCTTTGCGCACATTGCAGTACTTCGTCAGCGTGTGGAACAAGGTTGCCAGCAATATTGGCAATGTCTGGAGTGTTCGAAAGTGTCAGACCATCAATGAGGTGGCGTATTCAAGCGTGTATTCGGGCGCATGGCGGACGTTTTGAGGAATTCTTGTATTAGAATTCAGTGTCTCTGACGGTACATCAACTTGGCGACAACTTTTCGACATGGGGTGTGCCAAGTAAGACTATTGCCGATACTTCCCGTACAAAATTGGAAAGTCCGTAATACGTAAATGATCGACCGAAAGGCATATGTTCATTTGGACTTTTTGTGTTGTTTTGGGGTGTACATCCACCCCACTATTAGTTCCCATATATCTGGGAGCACCCTGTGTAAACTCATGCAAAACTTCTGTTCAGCGTATTTTAGGTGACGTAAGTTCGTTTTTCCCTTGTATCCTTCATGATCTCCCTACTTTTTGTCCGCACTATCTTGCGCTGCCTGATGCTTGGCACGCTCGTAGACGAAGGAGGTCACACCAGCTAACATCCCCCTGCGAGCTCGGCGAGAAGTAAACAGATGGGGTAGGCCGCTGTCCTACAAGATCGCGCAGGAGAATTCTTGAGACGGGTGGGCGAGCTATGTTTTCTTTGATGCCAGCTGAATGTATCACTTGTGCACATATAGAGCCGGACTGTCTTCTCTTGTTGGACCACGTGCACTGCCACTCATTTGTTTTCTAATAGTTGAGCTGGCGACTCGGCCCCAGACTTGAATAACTCTCTTTTAAACACACTCACTCTCCTGCTCATTCTTGAAAAAGGCTTCGCTTACTACTTGGGGTATGACGTCATGGGCTCACATGTGCAGACAGCGACCTCACTGTCCTTCCGGGTGGTGCGGCTTCCTCTTTACGTATTGTTCGTCATAACAAGTGTGCGCTTATCACTTGATTAAGGTAGGTGACTCGTGCCACGAAAGCAGGAGATTGTTAAACGTGTTTTTATGTACAGACACTTAAGCCCGATTGAGCAGTGTATTTTTTAGACGCTTGCATCGTGTGCTCGAACACAGAACCATCTGTTAGCATGTTACAATGTTTATATGCGACGGTTCCTTCCAGATAGGCAAACCGACATGTTAAAGAACAAGCAATCAGGGCTCATTGGCGACGCGTAAGACCGATGGTAGAATGGACGTTGGGATCATAAAACATTAGTACTAATTATAACAATATACAGTATTAAAGTACGGATTTTCAACCTTTCTGGAAATTCAGAATTTTATTACTTTTTTTTTTTTGCTAGTGGCTTTACGTCGTACCAACACAGATAGGTCATGTGGCGACGATGGGACAGGAAAGGCCTAGGAGTTGGAAGGAAGCGGCCGTGGCCTTAATTAAGGTACAGCCCCAGCATTTGCCTGGTGTGAAAATGGGAAACCACGGAAACCCATATTTAGGGCTGCCGAAAGTGGCATTCGAACTCACTATCTCCCGGATGCAAGCTCACAGCCGCGCGCCCCTAACCGCACGGCCAACTCGTCCGGTAATTCAGAATTTTAATATGGTATATTAACATTCGTTTTTCAACCGATTAACATTGTTAAATTTCCAAATTGTCCGACTCCGTAACTAAATGGTTAGCTTGCTGGCCTTTGGTCCAAGGGGTCCCAGATTGGATTTCCGCCGTTTCGGGGATTTTATCAAAACAACAATAACGTTATTTGCTTTAGGCCCCACTTTGACGGTTTTCGGAGACGACAAGGTGCTGGAATTTAGTGTCGCAGAAGTTCTTTTACGTGTCAGTAAACCTACTGACACGAGGCTGGCGTATTTGAGCACCTTCAAATACCATCGGACCGAGCCAGGATCGAACCTGCCAAGTTGGGGTCAGAAGGCCAGCGCATCAACCGTCCGAATCACTCAGCCTGGCGGGGATATTAACCTTCATTGGTTAATTCCAATGTTGCGAAGTTAGGGTGTGTATAGCCTATATGTGCCGTCTTCAAACATTAGAATTCATCATTGATAGGGCCGCACCATGAAAGACGCGCAGGTCGCCTATACGACGTCAGACCGAAACACCTGCACTGGGCCCCTCCGGTGACCACAAGCTATTATTATTATTATTATTATTATTATTATTATTATTATTATTATTATTATTATTATTATTATTATTATTATCATGTCCGGCTCCATGACTAAATGGTTAGCATGCTGGCCTTTGGCCACAGGGGTCCCGGGTTCCTTTCCCGACAGGGTCGGGAATTTTACCCATCATTGGCTAATTTCTCTGGCACGGGGGCTGGGTGTATGTGTTGTCTTCATCATCATTTCGTCCTCATCATGACGCGCAGGTCGCCTACGGGAGTCAAATCAAAAGACCTGCACCTGGCGAGCCGAACCCGTCCCGGAATCTCCCGGCACTAAAAGCCATTTATTATTTTTATTATCATTATTATTATTATTATTATTACTATTATTATTATTAATGTTATCTGCTTTACGTCCCACTAACTACTTTTACGGTCTTCGGAGACGCCGAGGTGCCGGAATTTAGTAACGCAGGAGTTCTTTTACGTGCCAGTAAATCTACCGACACGGGGATGTCGTATTTGAGCACCTTCAAAATACCACTAGACTGAGCCAGGATCGAACCTGCCACGTTGGGGTTAGAAGGCCAGCGCCTTAACCGTCTGAGCCACTCAGCCCGGCATTATTATTATTATTATTATTATTATTATTATTATTATTATTATTATTATTATTATTATTATTATTATTATTATTATTTCCAAGTTAATTGTATAGATGATCAGTTTTAAACATTGTAAAAACACTCGTTCTTCAGAAAGAAAACATAAATAAAACTATGTATATACCCAATAGGTAAACTAACTACAAGAAACTGAAATAAAGAATATGAGGGATAGAATAAACGCCATAAAAATGTAGAGCGCCTGTAAGTGAAAGCCATGTTCATGGTATTGTACTTTGCAGCGCTTGTAGAGCGATCATTTTCAGATCCAAAAGCCATCTTCGTGCCGGCCATGAAAGTCTTCTGGGGGAAATGAAAGGTTTCCCATATATTCGTATCTTAACGGATAGAGTGGTCAGCTCTATGGCCGGTCACGTTTGTCATGTTTCCTTATCTAGGAGCTGAAGTTCCCTTTGGATCATCGAATAACCATGCATCCAGAAGACACGATGTAAGCGAACAAGATTCTCTATCTAACTGTATACGTCTCTCTCCCTTGGTCCTCAACTTTCTTTCATTTCTTTTCGGGCTATCTCCTTCTTAAAATAAAGAAACGGACGTTGAACACACAGAGATTGCTCTACACATAAATGTAGAGGAGGCCGAATCCCTCCGTGTGTGCCAGATCTTCTGACAATATTGTCTTGTATCTAAGCACCCTAACACGCCGACGGCCTGTTCAGGGATTTTTCTCAAGAGGTGATGTCTAACGTTTTTTGCTAGTACCACCAACTCAGATAGGTTTTCGATGACGATGACAATGGATGAGATAGGGCTAAGACTGGGAAGAAAGATATCGTGGCATCAATTACGGTACAACGCCTGCATAGGCCTCATTTGAAAATGGGGAAACCACGGAAATGCATACCCAAGGCTGTCGATGGGGGTACTCGAACCCACCATTTATATTATATTTAGCGTCTTCATTGTGAAACACGTCAACATCCAGCTATTTTCTCGCAGCTTCTTTGCTGTCTGCGAGTTACGGGGAGAAATCCTAAAGGAAACTCTGCAGTTCCCCTCGAAGGAATTATTAAACACATTAGATCGTAAATCCTAATCTGACCACACCTTGGTAAATTCAGCTTCGAATAACCTTTAATAAAGTACTGCACGGTAGAATGTTAAGCATTACGACAGCTTGCGTAATATTTTTTTTCTAATATTCTACTTCCAGTCACTTAGCTCCATCACCTTGGCTTACACTAAAGGTATCAATATTGTCTTCAGAGAAACAAAAATATTAGTATTACAATGTACTGTAGTTGCCCATTAAAGTGAATAATAATAATAATAATAATAATAATAATAATAATAATAATAATAATAATAATAATAATAATAATAATACGGAAGGAAAATGATGTTGAAATTACGCTTGAGGAAGTGGAAAAGGTGATAAATTGTAGGTGTCATAATGCAACAGGAATAGATTAAATTAGACCTGAAATGGTGAAGTATAGTGGTGTACCGTACCCAGGGGTAATAACCCTCTAAGACGCTGCCTCCATTCCTGATTAAACATCCGACTAACTCAGGTTTGGGCAGAGAAGTGGGTTGGATGTCGAAGGACAAGTCTAAATGTCGAAGTTTATCACTTAATTATAAGTATATGACAGGAAATGGAGGTTTAAATCGAAGGAGAAACAATAATATGAGGTAGGATGAGTTTATTCATAAAGTAAACCCCGAATCACAAATGACATTCAAATAGTAAATGAGTATAAAATTGTCAAAAAAATAAAATAGAAAAGAAAATGAACAACAAAACGTTACGTTCGCAATCAATTAAATGCAAAAGAAAATCCGAACACAACATTAAATACTTGTGAACTTCAAATGACTTCACAACATTGTCCAATGTTCATGTTTATACTCGTATTCGAATGCGTATACGTATTTGATTCGTATGGAGTAACACGATTTTAATCATCACCACAATACGGATTGAAATTCAGGAGAGTTGCCGCTAAATTTAACATATAAAGAAAATTAAGACGCAATGGGACATGATATGAACCACGAAAAATACTAGTGGCATTTACCTACGCAATACTTACAATAAACACAATATAATTAATGTAACTCAAATATTTACATCGGATCAGGAAAGGGAAAACTTATATACTACACTGACTCGACGTGAACCGCGGTTCACCAAAAGAATCGAGTGAGAATTAGATTGACCACAAACATTCACTCGGCACTCGAGCTATTCCCATTGAACAAGACAACAAATCAAAACAACATGAAATTATGCAAAACACCATCCTGTAAGAGAAAACAAATAATATCCTTTAATAAACATGTGGAAAACAATGGGCAACATTGCGTTCCTCTGCTGCATTTACGCGCCAGAAAGTGCGTTCATCTGTCACATATTTCCTGCTATGCTGTGGGCTGAAAGGAAATGTTAAAAACTCAGTACTGCACTGAGGACTGGTCACTGTTCGACAAGATTGTATTACGGAAACGACATCTCATTTCACACAGTCTAAATAAACACGGCTGATAAGTAAACCTGTAAGGCGAGCTTGTATTTCCTCAACTGCTCGGAAATTCACATACAATCGTACTTCTTGCTAGCATGCTATTATAATTCAACTCACACATCAGATTCACTGGTCTGACATTAATGTCCCGTCAATTCTGATTCTCAATAATCTCTCATAATACAATTGCAGGACTATTCTTACTGCACACAATTCTTATCACTACATCAGGCATGCAATCGGCCTGCACAATCAACTTCATAAATCACCGGGCGAGTTGGCCGTGCGCGTACAGGCGTGCGGCTGTGAGCTTGCATCCGGGAGATAGTAGGTTCGAATCCCACTATCGGCAGCCCTGAAGATGGTTTTCCGTGGTTTCCCATTTTCACACCAGGCAAATGCTGGGGCTGTACCTTAATTAAGGCCACGGCCGATTCCTTCCAACTCCTAGACCTTTCCTATCCCATCGTCGCCATAAGACCTATCTGTGTCGGTGCGACGTACAGCCCCTAGCAAAAAAAAGCGACTTCATAAATCAGCATGTATTAAATTCTCTTGTATTTCTTACAATCTTATCAGACTCTCTCATTATAAATCCGGGTTCGATTTCCACTCAAATCATTGTACGAAGCAGTTTCCAACCCACATTGGAAGAATCCTTTTCTAGTCAACGTTGCGATGCAGCTCTACACGGGTCACAGCTCCTGAAATAACATGCGTCATGTAACTAACTGTTACTAATTTTTCTAAATGGAAAGATGGAATTTACTCTCAACGCAGCAAGTGTTTAACTCGGAAAGTGGATGGTTTTGTCAGTCCAATCCTCCTATCTCTAACATGCAAGAATATCGGAATAATCCTCAGCTACGTAACATGCATAATACACAAAAATAAAATAAATCCTAACGTCTCCCTCAATATCCCATCTAACTAATCGTAAGGTAAAAGGAAAATGGAGAAATCATGTATTCCGTTCCTATCCGTATTTACAGCATCACAAATGTAAAATAAACACATGCCGTCCAGGAAAATTTATATTAAAGCAAATCCCTACACTAATCTTCACTAGTACTATTCATAATTCATATAACATGCCATTTAATTTTAAAAAATGCGTCTTATCTTTGACAACTCCCTGGACATCGGCAGCAGCTCACATCACATATGGAAACAATCTTCTTTCTTCTAGGAGCGGTGCCATCATCTTGATGAGAGTTCCTGTACACTGCAACACAGAAAACTTCAAGTAAATACCTCTTCACCGCTCTCTGTGCACGTGCCGAATAAACCCTTGTCATCTGTGAACTAAGCCAACAATAATCTGACAGAACAAATACACGTAAAATTCAGAACATAAATGTTTAGGGTTTAACACAGTTAGTTAGAGCAGCGCCTCCTAGAGAACAAGGCCTGGCAATACGATTCGTGACGTCACGCGACTGGGCTCAGCCGTGACCAACACGGCTCAGTGCGAGTGGATAGTAGATGAAGCTAATTCCTTACGAAAATTGAAAAATACGTTGGTTAAAGTGCATTCTACGAATATTCTTTCTCGTAGACGCGCATATCGGAAGCGAAATGAGTAATATACCGTAATAATTAGAAAGAACAATTAAAAATGCAAAGAAGAATTTTTTTAAGAGTCTTAATACTGAACAACTTTAATAATATGTTTATATGACACTTTCTTACGTATATTTAAGAGTCAAAAATGATCAGTTCCTTTTACAAAACTCGCCATAAGACCTCTCTCTGTCGGTGCGACGCAAAAAAAGAAAAAGGAAGCTTTTACAGAACTGAACTTGCTGATGAAAGATAAAAAAACAACATGTAAGTACAGAAAAAGCTATTAAATAAAAATAATAACGTATAAACTACCTTACTTACAGTATATTAGTAGCAGTCCAGGAACATGCAAGCTGTAATGCTCAGTGTTGTCGGTCATGAAAACAGGTAAACATTTTTTTTACAATAGAAGCCTCACATAAATTAAGGGCGTGAAGAGCCCACACAATTTGGCTGTTATGCAAAGAGAATGATTATAGTACATGCCAACAATAGTTTGTTCATCAAGTCATCAAAATTATCGCATTCCCTAGTGTAAATAGATGTACTTATATGATTTTGGACCCTGATTCAAATAACCACAACAGGAAAAAAATTGAAATTCTTAAATTTGAAAAGTAGCATGCCAATTCTTATTACATTTGAACTGACCTTCAGCCAGACATTTTCTGAAATTGTTTTCAATTTAACTTCACCAGGTTGCTTAAAATTGAAATGGACATGAGGTGAACATTATATAAGAAAATATAAAAGGAAATCTCTATGAACAGTAATTGTTAAAATCCTAAGAAACCATATTAAGAACTTGCATCCCTGCCATTACATTAATTAAAAAGTAGCAGAACACACACTGAACTACTCATTTCACGCTTTATGAACCTGCTGCATTATATAGATATGACACACATGAGATCAATTAAGTAATTAATCCCCAGTTTTTCACAGATGCATGTTAGATTCATTACATAACAAAAGCTGGAAGGAGTACTTTCTCCAAGAGGAAATTCATAACCAGAGTGTGAATAGGCTATAATGCTGGAAGAGGAAATTCATAATTGAATTCACAATTACTCAAACAGGAATGTTTACTACTGAAGGAACTTACAGTGATTAGCCCTGAATTCAGAGTTTACACATTCCCTTTGAATGGAATTCATAGAGGTTCATCAACTCAGTGATTAATAATAGTAATGTACTAAAAAAAATTAGAAAGCCTCAGCTTACCACAGACAAAAGGAAAGGATGGTTAATGATTTTGTAGGATATGTGCCACCAAGGTAATGAACCGTATTTGTTAAATGACAAAATACCTGTTTAACATAAAAGGTGCCCTCTCAAATGTAATATCACTCCCTGAAAACGTAAGACCTGGAAATAAATATGATAAAATAAAAGTGCTCTTGTGTTATTACTGTATTCTCTTCTAAAGAAACTACTATGGAAAATAGAGCTACTAAATTTGTTCCTTTTCAGAGCAGTTCCAGTCTTGTTTTACAGATATTGAACTTAATTTTTCTTCATATTCCTGGAAGTTCTTGAAAGAAACAGTACTGACATGAGCTTCATAGGTCTCTAAACTTTGAGCAAGAGCCTTGGCCAAACTTTCATTGTCTACTCGACAACGCCTATCGCCTGGAGCTTCTCGGTGGGCAAATGTGGTATCAGACAAGTAATCTGGGCAGTTTGGAAACTGAGAAGGAACAGCTCCTGAAACGTTTAGACCAAGATAGAATGCATTCGCCTAGATATAAATGCGCTCGTATATTAATTCATGGCACCACTTACTTCACAGGACCATGTCATGTCTTAGATATATCTGGTTGATTTTAATATAAAATGAATAGCACACAAGGAGACAGAGAAAAATCATTGAACTTATAATAATTATACAGAACCTAACATAGTTGCAGTAAACACAATAATATTGCTGTCTAGCCTGAACTAAAAATATTAACAAACACTAAGTGGTATTTTCCCTCATGCGATATAATAAACAGAACTGGCTCACTTGCAGTTAAGGGTCCAGCACAGAAGGAATACTTGAAAGCCAATACCTTACATACCTTCATAATTTAGGCCCTATAAGTTTTCCCAGAATATCACTATACCCACAACAGTAGTCTTATGAAGTAATGTGAATACTCAGCACATTCCAAACTAAATGTAATAACTGGTCAATTCAATACAGCAAACGCTTAAATCAGTAAGATATAAATCACCCTAAAAAATCTACTATTTCATTCATCAATAGCAAAGATATAAGAGACCTATCCACAAACGTTTCACAAGCCTTGGATGAAATAAAGGTGCAGTCAATAATTTCCCATTTCTCTCATCATACATGCTGGTCGTCTTTTCAACCTCAGTTTTGAAATGGAGCTCGCACACCTACAACACAGGGCTCCATTTCAAGGACCATTCCACAACTTAAGTGATTGAATGATTGAAATCATATATAATACACTAATAACTAAGACTTACCTCTGCAGTTTTGGAAGGAACGAAATCATCCCGGCGAATAGCTCGTAACCACTTAGCTCTCTCCGAGTCGTCAGTTGGAAACGAGAAAACACTCACTTTAGGGCCAGTGCGATAATTGCCCTTACAGTTTGGAACACTGCATTTTTGAGGCATCGTTATTCATAATTTGAAAAACAGTGATCGCAATTCACAACACACCATTAAAAATAAACTCAGTTCTAACCTCACGTGGTGGCCATGCCGGCATTTTAAACACAATTTATCAATATTAACAATTTATAAGTACTATCACCTTTAACTGAACTTACACTAATAGGAATATTAAGAGAGTGTTAACACACAAGACTCGATTAACATTAATATAATCGATGAAAAACACACATAATAGGGAAACGCGTCCTCATACACCAAACAGCAACAAGCTAACTGAGTTACTGGCATGGGCCAACTTCAACATACGTCATCAGCTACTCTCATTCGTATTGCCAGGCCTTGTTCTCTAGGAGGCGCTGGTTAGAGCGGCTCGCGGTTCGGTACGAAAGTCCTTCGCGATACGCGACCAACCCGAATATATAATGCAGCTGAGCGTCTCTACTTCACTCACTAGTCTGCGGCTGATATTACCGTCTATTACTTTAGAGTAAAACTTTGCGTCATAATGGTAATCGGCAATTTATCACTTGCACCAGTTTACTTAATAAACTTCACAACTAAATGCACTGTTTTTCGGTCGAAAAGACCATACACTGTTATCTGTCTACCCACATGGCCACGTTCGCGCACAAATATAAGAGCAGTATAGAACAACGTTCACTCCCGGCGACTCACACAGTCAGAATGACGCTCCCAATGATTGGGATGCTAACGAAGCTTGGCTATGGGATTCCCGCATGTTCTAATGATCAACCAATCAGCGTGCTTGTTTTTCACAATGACTTTTATATTAATTAAAATGAACATAAAACACACTCATGATGACTTAAAAATGACTCAGATAATTGCTATAGTGTATTCCTTATTATTTCACACTTTCAGACATGTGGAAATCCATCAACTAACAGAAATGATTCCTCTATAGCGATGTCTTCTTCACGCAGATATCCATCTTGGTCAACCTGGGATTTTAGTTCCTCGCAGTCCAGACTTCATATTGGCCACATCCTCGCGTTCTGATTGGCTAAGTACTCCTCTTGGCCAACGTCTTCTACACGTGCCGAGATGTGCTAACTTCTGATAACGCTGAACCTTTCCCATGGTCACAGGCCAGCATCGCGCAATATACAGCGACATGATGTCTCCAAGGACTTCCGGTCACAACTGTCCTACAATCTACTACTTTTACAATGCCTGACTGAAATGTATCTCAAAATAATTTTTTTTAATATGGCAAATATTGAAACCGTACAGTGCCCTGTACATCTCATTGACAGCATAGGTGCCTTTCTACCCTATTTAAAATCAGTTCAAAAGTCGCGTCATTTGTAGGATGATGGCCGAAGGGATCGAGCGGCGTGTGGCCAGAACGAAACCCGCGAATGATCGCCTGGAAAACAAAGGAAAGTTTAGACTGGAGCCAAGCCCTCGTGAAAAAGCCCTCTCAACTTGCAGACAGAGTTGGAGATACGACGCGACGCTACGGTAGTCTAATGCGCCCAGAGGTGTGGCCTAGTTTCCCAGGGTTCCAAACTAACAGAAGGAACTTCCGGTTTCTTATTCACGTTCCACGGATGCCAACGTCGAATTTTATCGCGTAAAAATTAAATGATATTTTGATTCCAGACACGGGAAAATTATGGGAGGCACACCAATGAATAGAGCTGAATTTTCTGCGTACCCCAGACTGAAAATATGGAATACTTTATTCAAGGGGCGTCACCTGTGAATATCTTGAAGCAAATGATAATAATGCTGGATCATCCGCGTTATGCTTACAGAGATCTTGGCAGCGATGGGCTGTATGTTCAATTCCAACATTAGAATAGTCTACACTGACCCGCACGACACACCAACAATGTCTGCAATATCGTTGATCGTACTTCGACTATCTCCATGCCAGAAAATTTGTTCCGCATTTTCATGAGTATTGCTAGTGAAACGCCGTCCAGACCTCTCCTCTTCTTCAAGGGACGTTCTTCTTTCTATCAGCGAAGCGCCAGTGCCACTCGAAACACTGCGTACGACTCATTGCCTCATCGCCATATGATTGCCGAAGCACGTTCGATGTCTCTGTGGCCGATTTGCCCAGTTTGATGCAAAATTTCACAATGGCTAACTGTTCCACCTTTCTGTCCATTACGTAATAGCAGAATCACACATACACACACGAAAACATTTCTACAACAAATCCCGATGTTAACATAGCTATATTCCTTGCACACTGCCTTATCAAGTTTTTTTAGAATTGTGTTTACGTCGCACCGACACAGATGGAACTTATGGCGATGATGGGATAGGAAAAGCCTGGTGTGAAAATAGGAAACCATGGAAAACCATCTTCAGGCCTGCCGACAGTGGGGCTCGAACCCAATATCTCCCGGATGCAAGGTGACAGGTGCGTGCCCCTAACCGCACGGGCAACTCGCACGATCTTATAAATGTTGACTGTCGCTACAGATACTAACGCAACACTGTGCTACCGTCTCTTGGCGCACTACAGGCCTAGTCCGCGAACTTACTGATCCGACCTTGTAGGCCTATGTGGCGTTAATAAACACTGAGATAATAATACCAGTTTCGTTATATTTTTAAAAATGTGCTATTCTGGTCTCTTGTTTCCAGCAGAATATTCATTGATTATGCAAGAATATTTCTGGCTCGATGAGGAAAGCAAGGGAAACTACACCTCTCCTCCTTTCCCCAGTAGACTATGCATCTTCAGTGGTGCCTAGACCATCTATGACAGCTGGGTGTAGAGCTGTTAGGGATCAAACCCCCCATCAAGCTGAATACTCAAAGTATATATATACACTGGTGAAATAATTTCCATTCGCACTGGAACGTACGAAGAATAATAGCATTCAATCACGTAATTTTTCAAGTATCTACATCATTCAAGTATTGATTTCCTACATGGCTTAAACCACTTTTATTAATTTGAAGCAATCCTTGATATATATATAATTTAAAGTATCTAGCATGTGTATTCTCCTTGGCCGGTAGTATTTACAGTATACTGTATAGTGAGACTGAATAATGGTGTAACAAATTTAATGCAGTGATCTTGCAGTTGCGATCAACAGTATTCTGTAAGAAAAAGTCAACTCCCGGACTAACCTATCTGTACACCGGTCTGTTTTCAGACCAATTTTTCTGCACGGAAGTGAAGGCTAGGTGGACTCTGAATATATTATTTGTAAGTTAGAAGTAACAGACATGAAAGTAGCGAGAATGATCTCTGATACAAGCAGGTGGGAACATTGTCAGGAGGGTTTATTTAGGAATTAACTCGATGGATGAAGCGTTACGCGTAAGCAGACTTCGGTTTAGGGTCATGTGAGGCGAGTGAAGTAGGACAGGTTACTTAGGAGAATAATGGGCACTGTCATGGAAGGTACTGTATTACGACTGGGTGTCCTGTATGGAAGGGTGTGGTTGGTATTGTGTATTTCCGTGTTGGTTGGCATTCTTCTGTGTTTTGCGTACTTTAGATGAAGAGACAAACACCCAGTCCCCGAGCCAGACGAATTAATCTTAAGGAGATAAAATTCTCGACCCAGTTTGGAATAGAACCGGGGCCCCACTGAACCGAATGCCAGAACGGTGACCATTCAGGCAAGAAGCCCGACTAATGAAACAAACACCAGATTAAACAGAAAAAACATGCATACAGCATTTTTTCACTAACATCATTTTTTTTTTGGTGGTGACTTTACGTCGTGCCAACACAGACAGGTCTTATGGCGACGATGGGAGAGGAAAGACCTAGGAGTTGGATGGAAGCGACCGTGGCCTTAATTAAGATTCAGCCCCAGCATTTGCCTGGTGTGAAAATGGGAAACCACGGAAAACCATCTTCAGGGGTGCCGACAGTGGGATTCGAACCCACTATCTCTCGGATGCAAGTTCACACAGCCGCACGCCTCTAACCCCACGGCCAACTCGCCCGGTAACATCAGTTCTCAAACCCCCCTTAAATAGCAATCACCTCCGACAGAATGGGATACTCCAACCATGATTGGAAAAGTCTAGCATCGAAACTACTAACTTATGCAACTAGGCAACAGGTTTTAGATCATCAGTCCATGGCTTGGATTGTTACATTTCTCTATCACCTTTACGTCGCTACTTAACTCCAATGAATGTTCTCCGTCATCTGTTTACCCTCCAGGGTTGGTTTTTTCCCTCGGACTCAGCCTTAATGGCAGTGTCCTGGAGTTTCAGACACTGGGTCGGAGGATACAACTGGGGAGGATGACCAGTACCTCGTCCAGGCGGCCTCACCAGCTATGCTGAACAGGGGCCTTGCGTGGGATGGGAAGATTGGAGGGGATAGACAAGGAAGAGGGAAGGAAGCGGCCGTGGTCTTAAGTTAGGTACCATCCCGGCATTTTCCTGGAAGAGAAGTGGGATACGTCCGGAAACTACTTCCAGGATGGCTGAGGTGGGAATCGAACTTACCTCTACTCATTTGACCTCCCGTGGCTGAGTGACTCCGTTCCAGCCCTCGTACCACTTTTCAGATTTCGTGGCAGAGCCGGGAATCGAACCCGGGCCTCCGGTGGTGGCAGCTAATCACACTAACCACTACACCACAGAGGCGGATTCCAAAGAATGTTACTTATTTAATATCTGTTCTCACCGCTAAGGAATGTTATATATAAATACCATCAATTCCCTTTTGAGGCAAAGGCCTCCCACGTCGCCCTCCGGGTTCTTCTGTCGTCCACAATGGTCCCACAATTCGACTCACTGTATCTGACTTCGGCAACGGCGTCCTCTTCTCCGTTGGCCATCTTTCGCATACCACTTCATTGCTGCCTTTGTCCATTAAATGTACCTACATGATCAGCTCAGTTCCACTTCTTGGATCATACCTCCTTTCGTACATCCGCTTAGGTATTTTTTCGCGTCGCGCTAAAACGTCCAAAGTTTCCGCCGACGCTAGGATGGGAAGGAGGCGGTTTTAATTAAGGTACAACCCCAGCATTTGCCTGGTGTGAAAATGGAAAACCATCTTCAGGGCTGCCGACGGAGAGATTCGAACTATAATTTCCCGAATGCAAGCTCATATTCACGTAACCGTAACCACGCCGCCAACTGGTAAGGTCCGTTTAAGTCTAATGACAATGTTAAGCACACGGTCTCTCAGAGAAACACCCAGTAATCTTCTTTCCATTGCCGGGCTGTGTGGCTCGGACTGTCGAGGCCCTGGTCTTCTGACCCCAACTTGGCAGGTTCGATCCTGGCTCAGTCCGGTGGTATTTGAAGTTGCTCAAATGCGTCAGCCTGTTGTCGGTAGATTTATTGGCACATAAAAGAATTCCTGCGAGACAAAATTCCGGCACTTCGGCGTCTCCGAAAACCGAAAATGTAGTTAGTGGGATGTAAAGCCATTATTATTATTATTATTATTATTATTATTATTATTATTATTATTATTATTATTATTATTATTATTATTATAAGTTCCTCCCTAGCTTTTCATTTATTGAAACTCCTTCCACGATTAAATGCTGTAACCTATTTCGTGTATTAGGTATTACATACAATTACTAGCAAAAGTGGATGAAAATGAAGTAAGAACAACGTTATCTGGACTCTTTTTCAAGACCAAACGTGAACTAAACGAGACTAGATAAGGAAACAAACTATTGAAGCAGATTCGGGAGATGGTAAGTTCCATATCCTCCATATCCACCATCGGCAACCCTGAAGATGGTTTTTCGTGGATCGAACTCGATAGCTGCAGTCGCTAAAGTGCGGCCAGTATCCAGTATTCGGGAGATAGTAGGTTCGAACCCCACTATCGGCAGCCCTGAAAATGGTTTCAGTGGTTTCCCATTTTCACTCCAGGCAAATGCTGGGACTCCTAGCCCTCCCTTGTCCCATCGTCGCCATAAGACCTATCTTTGTCGTTGCGACGAGAAAAGCAACTAGCAAAAAAAAAAAGTTTGTTCGTTGATTCCCGTTCTCACAACAACTGTAACATAATTAAGGCCACGGCTTCTTCCTTTTCGGTTCTAGCCCGTCCCTGTCCCTTCGTTCTTGAAAACCTGACGGTTATAGAACAGCGCTAAACCACAAGCAGAATATAAAACAAAAAATAAAAAGCCTTTGAGCGTATTATGTGCGACACAGGTCGAAACAAGTGTAAACAAAGGAAAGAATGGCATCTTCTCAAGCAAAGTTAGTGGCGTTATAGCTGTGTTGCTTAGTCGCTTCTCATCGAGCTGACTGAGGTTTGTATCTTTTTTTTTCTAGTTGTTTTACGTCGCACCGACACAGATAGGTCTTACGGCGACGATGGGACAGGAAAGGGCTAGGAGTGGGAAGGAAGCGGCCGTGGCCTTAATTAAGGTACAGCACCAGCATTTGCCTGGTGTGAAAATGGGAAACCACGGAAACCATTTTCAGGGCTGCCGACAGTGGGGTTCGAACCTACTATCTCCCGAATACTGGATACTGGCCGCACTGAAGCGACTGCAGCTATCGAGCTCGGTGCTTCGTATCCTATCCTGTGCATTGTGCAAACTTGAAATGGAAAGTTACATCTCTGTACTTCGGATTTCATGCAGAGCCCATGGCTATGATAACGATAAAGCCAAATAAGCTTATTTTGTGGCTCAAAGCAAAATTGAAACTGAACATCCATAAGTAAGCTTAAAACCAAGTGTTCACCATCCTGCATTTGTGCATAGTTCAAATAGTAAATGTGTGTTTGTATTAGAGCAGGTCAGGTCGGATGCCGGAAAATTGCGAACACGGAAATTTGGGAACACATCATTATTTTTCCTTTTTGCCACTTGCGTTACGTCGCACCTACTCAGATAGGTTTTATGGTCTCGATGGGACACGAAAGGCCTAGGAATAGGAAGGAAGCGGCCGTGGCCTTAATTAAGGTACAGTCCCAGCATTTGCCTGGTGTAAAAATGGGGAAACCACGGAAGACCATCTTCAGGGCTGCCGACAGTAGGGTTCGAACCCACTATCTCCCGGATGCAGCTCACAGCTGCGTGCTACTAACCGCACGGCCAACTCGCCCGGTAACACATCATTAAATCGGAAATTCGTGCACACTAAGGATTATTGCTACCCAACTAGGGTTTCTGAGGTATTGGTAAATATTTCGTTGCCGGAAATATGCGAACACTATCGTGAGAATCTGAGAATCCCATCTACCCTGGATTAGCTTTCCGATTTTAACATTGACATTGTACTTGCAACCTCCCATACCATGTCACAAACATCTACCAGCTAGTTTTGTAACTAATGTGAACAATAGTGGGGATTTCTGCTGCGGCCGGTTCCACCGCCGGTTCGGGGCGCATACTCGTACTTCTGTTCACTTTACTTTTAACCTTCATAGCGTTAGCAATATTGAGCATGGAAATGGTTACCACGATTAGGGGTAGGCCTCCGCTCTTTATAATGGTTACGCGTACCGTAAGTATGGAGAAACAAAAGCAGGTGCTCTTACGTGGCTATGTTTACGCCAAAAGTCATGTCACTTTAAGGGATTGATGCGGTCGAAGAATGAACAAGTACTTTATGTATCCGAACATTTGTGTGGACCACCTGGTGACGCCGCTCTAGAAGTGAAGAAGCAAATGTGTAATGCCAAGAAGAAGGCTCGAGAAGAGGGCTACCGGTACACAGTTATGTGAGATATACACCGATGATACAGGAAACCTACATAATAAAAGGTTAGTAAAGAAACGTCCTTACATATATTACAATACATTTCGTATTTTATTAATATAAACTACATATGCCATATGGTAAAATAAAGCAAGAATGAACTTTGTACTACAAATTATGTTATAGATCAATAAATAACAATACGTAATGTATATTTACGAAAATTCATATATTTACTACTAATATAGTGTAATATTATTTGGCATAGCCTGTATATCCGGAAAAGATGTTGGATCTCTTCTACTCTCTTGATAAAAAAAGTGCTTTTTGGGATTTTTAGCTTTAGATGGTACTTTAATGCAAATTTTGACTCAACAAAGTTATACAGCGTAATAAGCTCTACTAAACTGGTTATATTGTTTTGAAAAATGCATCGTAAGGTCAGAAATGAGAAAAATAAGAATGAGACAGTACATTTAGATTTTTTAAAATATACTTAAATAATATAGTTACGATTTTTTAATCAATCAGTATGGTCGTTTCAGGTTATGACTTTGTATTAAATATGCCCCACGCAGAATCGTTGAAGAGGACCTTGCGAAATCAGCGGAGTAACGAGCGTGGAAATCAGAAGAGCCAAAAGAACGTGGTGACATTTTTCTCAATGAAGAAAACTTGAAAATGGCCGATTGTAGTAGTTTTCTCCTTGTAAATGACGGACTAGAAGAAATAATCACAGTTTTCAGTGGAGACAAAGGAACTGAATGTTTAGAAAACATCTACACATTTTTTCATGGATAGTACACTTAGCTGCTGCAGCAAACTGTTTATACAAGTCTATACTGTTCACGCAGACCTAGGAGGCTGATCTGACGAAACAAATGTGGTCCTTGTGGTATTTGCCTCGTCCTTATTAAAGAAGTAGTTCCACAGTGGTGTTCCGACAGAGTCAATGTAGATTTTGAGGCAGCTGCAATATCGGCTCTACATCAAGATTTTCCCTCAACTCAAGTGAGTGGGTGCCACTTCTATATGAAGAAATGCTTATGGAGAAAAATTCAAGGTCTGGGTCTACAAGAGGAATACCGCCAGAATGAAGAGTTAAGACTTCATGTCACCATGTGTGCGACTCTGGCATTTTTGAAAACCGCAGGACGTAGATGACGGATGGCTCCAGATTCATGCGGAAGCTCCCGACAACCAAAAACTCTTAGAGTTTGTGGCTACATGGCTACAAATGAAGAGATCCCCCATCGAAATGTGGAGTTGTTACGGTATGAGACACAGAACCACGAATGCTGTAGAAGGATGGTACAAAAAGTTAAATACTATCGTTGGACCACATTCCCCCCCACCCCACCCCCCGAGTCAAAATGTCAGTGGAATGTTTGAGAAGGAAGCGGAACATACAAAACAGGTTAGAATGACATCTTGAAGGCAATAACAGAAAGAGAAAATACTTGAAACTGGACGACAGGATTGAGAAAACCATAAAAGTATATGAAGGGACAAGAGACATTAGGTCCTGCTTAAAAGCCATTTCTCACCGAGCTCGATAGCTGCAGTCGCTTAAGTGCGGCCAGTATCCAGTAATCGGGAGATAGTGGGTTCGAGCTCCACTGTCGGCAGCCCTGAAGATGGTTTTTCGTGGTTTCCCATTTTCACACCAGGTTGTAACTTAAGGCCATGGCCGCTTCCTTCCACTTCCTAGACCAGGGATGGCGAACCTTTTCCAACTAGTGTGCCATTTTAAGTATGGTTTATTATTCTCAACTGTTGACTGTGCCACTTGTTATATTCCTTTAAGGAATGGCTACAACCTACAACCCCCCCCCCCGACTTCTTCCAAATTCCCAATTATGTTTCAGAATTTGTTATTTATTTAATTTATTTATTAATTGATTTGTTTATTTATTAGATATACGTATATCTTGTAAATACATTAGATTGCATGTTCCATGGTTGTATTTTGCAAATACTGCAAAAATATATTCTTAAATATATATAAACTTTGAGAATACATAATATTATTACTAAATAAATAAATAAATAAATAAATAAATAAATAAATAAATAAATAAATAAATAAATAAATAAAGCTGTGAGCTTGCATCCGACAGCCCTGAAGATGGTTTTCCGTGGTTTCCCATTTTCACACCAGGCTAATGTTGGGGATGTATCTCAATTAAGGTCACGGCGGTTTCCTTCCCATTCGTAAGCCTTTCTTATCCCATCGTCGCCACAAGACCCATCTGTGTCAGCGCGAGGTAAAACAAATTGTAAAACGATAAATATTGTTAGATATAAAAAAAAATACTAATATTGCCAGTGAACTTCACTTCTTCCATTAGCTTCATTATCTTTCTATGTTGTCGTAGTTCGTATGCTCAGCAATTTAACTAATTTCTACCTCATCACTTTTCCGGAAGGAAATCAGAAAAAAAAAGCTATCCTCGCTTGTAAGGTCACATCCATGTTTTCATCAAAACATACTGTACTGCATACATCTGGGAGTTATCCAAATTAGCTTTCAATTGCCCCGAAACTTCTTCACTCATTCTTATTCTATCCTTGACAGCAGTTCAGTTGGCTGGCATTCCTTTCATTCTGTTACTTATTTGATGATTGTTAAGGAAGTTTTCAAATAATGTGTCCGGCATCACTAAGGAAGTTAATTTCAAGAACTCTCCGTCAGAAACCGGTTTCCCATACACGCTGTACTCTCCAGCGAAACAGCCGCACTGATATCATTCCTTGGTCGAAAAAATGATACAAAAGGACTATATAGTTAGTTTTGAGTAATGTTCGATAGAAACTTTCTACATTTGGCATGGAACAAACATTTGAATGATCAGTCTCGAAATGTCGCTTTACAGTAAATGTGAGGGATACAATTGTTACCAAACACAGGCAACACATCTTTCCATCAGTCCGAATTCCCTTGTCCACTGTTCTTGAAATGTCCGGTCAATACCTTTGTTAAGTTTATGTTATTTTCGGCATCGAAAACATGTTTGCGAGGTCTGCATACAAAACCACCAGAAAACGACACTGTTATCTCATTTGACTTTCGGACTTATCAGTGTAGCAATGTTGCCATATTGCACGTTCGAATTAAACTAGTATTTAGATATTCGATATTTATTTCTTATACGTGTAGCACATACGATATGTATGGTCTGTAGCACAAGACGTAGCGGTATATAAAAACAATATTATGTTCATGTGGCGTGCCACCGAAATCGTGTTCGCGTGTCACCTAGTGACACGCGTGGCATAGGTTCGCCATCCCTGTCCTAGACCATTCCTATCCCATCGTCGCCATAAGACATATCTGTGTCGGTGCGACGTTAAGCAAAAAAAAAAAGCCATTTCTCATATTCAGAAATTGGGTTAAAGTACGGTAAGCCACATGTAAATGTATAGTATAAATGTATACATATGTAAAAATGTCGAAGCCTATAAAAGCCGATTTTAAACGACAAATGTATTAAAAAATCTACGAAGGCGATGAAGGTTGATTTTAAACACGCCTAAATGGTAAGATGATAATTATCATGTTGACAGTCCAAAGCATGTGTAAAGTCTGGAAATCATTTTCACCAAGTTGTATGGATTAAAGATTGTTTTACTTATAGGGGCCACTTACGTTACATGTCTTGTTTCTTTCTTTCTTTTTTTCAAAGATAGTGTTCGCAAATTTCCGGCAACGAAATGTTTACAAAGACCAGGGAAACGCTAGCCAGGTAGTAATAATCCCTAGTGTGCGCGAATTTCCGCTTTAATGATGTGTTCGCAAATTTCCGTGTTCCCATTTTTCCGCACACCGGTCAGGTCGTCATCAAATGTAAATGAACAGTCGTAATGCTCAAGGTCCGCTTGTTGCTATTTCTTGATGGTTGCACTTTTTTTCACTTGTCTCTTGACACAGGCCAGAGCAAACTGTAGCTTCCACCGAAGTGTCGTCTCATTATGGTTGTGACAGTATAGAAGCTGCAGAGATACGGACAATGCTGATAAACGACTAATGGCATACGAAGCACGGCTCGTGCGTTTGAATGTTATGACAGGCGCTACTCATAAGGACTGTTATGCTGCAATAACACTTTCTGGCCCGCCATCGGTTTTTGCGGTTCCTCTATAACTGCGTAACTTTTGGTGGTATTATTTGAGGGTCCAACCAGCCTCCAGACTGAAGATTTAACAGACAATGTGCAAAGGGCTAAATGCATTCTTGCTATAAAGGGTAAAATATCTTACAGTTTGAGTTTACAACGGTGTTGAGGTGTGCCGTTCACTCTATGGCACTGGGACACTAACAACACAGATACAGCACCCAAAGGGCGTGTCACATTCTTTACCCTCGGTGTTTACCATATGGCTCTTCTAGCTTCTCACATGGCCACGAGCTGTCTAGTGAATGAGGGATGGAAACTATAGGCTCCACTGTGTTTCACACTGTGTTTCACATTCCGGCCGCCTTTTAACATGCGTTCCTGATTAGAACCTCGTAAAGGACTTCAATTGGTGGCGCCTGTTGAGAAGCCGTGGAGACGTAAGCCTGGAAGATACGCGTGGTTGCCTTTTTCTTGGAATACCCTTTACCATGGGAGAGTCACACCTCAATTTACACGCTAAAAATAAATACGAATACGCAAAACATATGTATGAATGAAGAGGAACCAGAATGAAGGAAGTTCTTGCTTAGGTTTCGGAGCGAAGTGTCTTCCAGATGGGTGTATTTTGATCTCATATCTAAGCAACGAAGGCCATTCTTCATTCCATGTTACTAACAGAGGAAACTGTACTAATGTTAAGGCATTCTCCTTTTCCTTACCTTTCTGTGACTCCTTTTTCTCATTTCCAATTGGCTTTAAGTCGCACGGACATAGATAGGTCTTATAGCGATGATGGGTTAAGAATGGGACAGGAGCGTCGTGATTTTAATGAAGGTTCAGCCCCAGCATTTGCGTAGTGTGAAAATGGGAAATTACGGAAAACCATGTTCGGGACTGCCGACAGTGGGTCTGTAACTCCTAAGTGCATTCCTGAAATGACAGTAATAATAATGTTATTTGCTTTACGTCCCACTAACTACTCTTTTACAGTTTTCGGAGACGCCGAGGGGCCGGAATTTAGTCCCGCAGGAGTTCTTTTGTGTGGCAGTAAATCTACCGACACGAGGCTGACGTATCTGAGCACCTTCAAATACCACCGGGCTGAGCCACGATCGAATCTGCCAAGTTGGGGTCAGAAGGCCAGCGCCTCAACCGTCTGAGCCACTCAGCCCGGCCTGAAATGACAGTACCGGCATATTAAATATTCTCTAGACCAATGGGGAGCGTGCAAGTGACCACTAGCGGTAAAGGTGGCGTACGTGTGGGGTAGGGAGAAGAACGTGCTGATGTAATTAACGCACGACTGTGGGGTTGATTCACGGAAAGATTTGTTATTTGTCTGTAAAATAGTATATTGTAAGACATAATTTACATATGGAGACAATATGGAACGTCCTCGTCGTGCTAAATGACACTGTTGTGTCGTGAATTGCTGTAATTCAGAACTTTATAGCGATCCTAGGGGTAAAGATTTTCGCGTTCAGTACGGAAAAGAAGGAAGACAAAAATGGATATCGGCAGTGAATCGAATGAAATAAGTATCGTGAAATAATACCAGAAGTATAATTCAAGTGTCATGACAGTGGTGTTGTCATATTTTTTTGCTAGTTGCTTTACGTCGCACCGACACAGATAGGTCTTATGACGACGATGGAACGAGAAAGGCCTAGGAACGGGAAGGAAGCGGCCGTGGCCTTAATTAAGGTACAGCCCCAGCATTTGCCTGGTGTGAAAATGGGAAACCACGGAAAACCATCTTCAGGGCTGCCGACAGTGGAATTCGAACCCACTATCTCCCGGATGCAAGCTCACAGCCGAGCGCCCCTAACCGCACGGCCAACTCGCCCGGTAGTCATTATAAAAAGCAGGCGTTGATAACGTTTCATAAGTTTCTTGTCCTTGCTTATTACAACGCTAAATTCATTTAAACCGATAATTAATTTTGTGCTGATTCCAAATTTCAGTCATCCTGTAAATAAATCCGAATTCTTCCCTGCGAAACATATTAGGCCTAAGGGGAGTTAAACTTCTTCAGTTTTGATTCTAGTCAGTGATTTTTGCCGGGCTGAGTGGCTCAGACAGTTAAAGCGCTCGCATTCAGAACCCGACTTGGCAGGTTCTATCCTGGCTCAGTCCGGTGGTATTTGAAGGTACTGAAGCACGTCAGCCCCGTGTCGGTAGATTTACCAGCACGTAAAAGAATTCCCGCGGGACAAAATTCCGACACATCAGCGTCTTCGATAACCATAACAGTAGTTAGTGGGACGTAAGACCAATAACATAATCAATATTTAAAACATTTTGAAGTACATCAAATTTGACACCTAGGACATAAAATAATAACATTCTTGTAAAATAACTTCGTACGTCAAACGGTTGTGGAGGGATGAATAATTTCGTTTCCACCCTAACCTCATTCAATGTCTTAAGGGCGGAACGTTTTAAAATATTTCCTATTTTACATCTAGGATATAAAAATATATACCGCCATTTGGAATTTCGGCTTCGTACGTAAACGGTTTCAGAGGAATGAGTATTTTTGTTTTCGGGCCTCTAACCCCATTTAACATCCTTAGAGATGAATCTTTTTAATAATAATAATAATAATAATAATAATAATAATAATAATAATAATAATAATAATGGTTTTACGTCCCACTAATCACTTTTACGATTTTCGGAGACGCCGAGGTGCCGGAATTTAGTCCCATTGGGAGTTCATTTACGTGCCAGTAAATCTACTGACATGAGGCTGTCGCATTTGAGCACCTTCAAATAGCACCGGACTGAGCCAGGATCGAACCTGCCATGTTGGTTTCAAAAAGCGAGCCACTCAGCCCGGCTAATTTTTTCTCACCAAGTAAATGCCGGGGCTGTACCTTAATTTAGCACGCGGTCTTTTCCTTCCCGATTCTAGCCCTTTCCTATCCCATCGTCGCCAATAAGAGCTAGCTGTGTCGCTGCGACGTAAAGTAAATTGAAAGAAAGATTTCTCTTATTTAACACGTATAATATCATTCGAAATAGCGTGCTCTTTTGTGGTGTTATTTGAGTCAGACAAGGCATTAAAGCCACCATAAATGAAAACATCCCTCGATCATCTCTCCTTGCTTACTACAGTATTTGTATTAGACACTCGCAGCGCTAGACTGCGCGGTAACTCAGGGAAGTCCGCTAGAGTGCTCTGAGCCTCGTGACTTGCACGTTCCCCATTTTTGCCCAGGACAGGCAGCGGGAGTCCAGCGGACTGTGGTTAATGACGTCATCGTCATCACACGGCCGAGACTGATGGAGTTCGTGAGCAGTGTGGACCTGAGCAATGTAAGATGGTGTACAGGAGCCTTTACCTCACACGCAGATTGGGATAATAATAATAATAATTGTACCGGGCGGTACACCTCTACTCTGTTTATTTAAAAGTTGCGCCAGTTGAAACTCCTCTTCTGGAGGAAGGTTGAACTTTATCTATTCTATTAATTCTCTACTTTCTCAGAAGATGTCACCACGTGGAAAATTTTGAGTTTGTGAACTGTGTCACTTTTGATGTGTTTTTGTTTCGCTTGAAGTAAGAAGTGTGAACTTTCTCTTCTAGAGGACACTACTGAAGATCAACAATAGTGCGACCTAGTGCGGAGTTAAAGAACTATTTTGTTGGAGAAATTTTTATTTCAAAAGTTTGTTTCTTGTTAAATTTCTTTCTGTCATGGTTTAAGTTGGCTGTATACCCCTCTTTTTCCCCTTATTTTGGATCTAGCCAATCCCGAATTTCTTTAATTAATTTTCCACCAATAATGTGTTTCTTTTTCTCTATGTAGGGGTTTCTTTTCCCGAACCAATAAAGATTTTGTGGGAGGGTGTTTTCTTTCCCCTAACGCCTAGAATCTTCCGCGAGAGGATATAAACTGCTGATTTTGGGGTCTCCGGGCCACTTCTGTTCCATCTTTCAGTGTATTAAGTACATAGCAGGAGGCGGGAAGCGCCTCTTTCTTCTTCAGCCGTTCAACACCAGGTAATGGCCTTTTAATAACTTCTTTTCTTGCTAGGTCGGCAGTTTAACACTCGCGGCGGGTTCGAAGCGTTTTCCATCATGTAACCTTTTCCTAAAATGTAATTACTCTTTTCATCTTTTCTTGTAAAGCTACATATTGGGATAGAGAGTGCTAACCCTCTCGAGCTCCCACTCACATTTGTTTTGAGGTGAACTTATTTTCTCAAACTTTTCTTCGTTTATGTAATGTAAAGTGTTCTTCTCTAAGTCACCTCTGTAGTATGGGATTAGCCCTTGCGTTTGTGGCCCAGAGCCAGATTAGGTTTTAAAAGCAAAGTGTATTAGGAGTGCAAGTTCGCCTCCTCTCAAGTTGTATTTTAGAGGTCCTGTATTAATCGTTTCTCACCTAATAGACCTCAGTAGGTTGGGTATTTTACCCCTGTGTATATGTCCTTTGAGGACAACTTGAAAGTTGAGTTTGGTGTGGCCTGGGAGAGGCTTAACTTTAAGAGCGAGTGGCTCTTTTCTAAAACTGAGAGTTGTATGCCTCGAGGAGGCTTTACTGTGTAATTTGGAGCAAGGGCTCCAGGGTTTGAGTGGGGTCTTCTGCCCCTTTTGTTGAAATTGGTATATCGTAAAGTTGAGCTAGTTGCTCAAGAATTGTGTTTTCAGGGCTCGAAGCCCAAATTCTTTAATCCCTGTAATTGTACATTTCAAGTTGTATTTCGGCTACTAAGTACCTGTTCTATTTGTTGTTACCTAATTTTGAAAAGAAAATATAACCTTGTTAAATTTTAAAATTTAATTTCTCTTTAGTAGCTTGAGACCTATTCACCACCCAGCACCTTCTTTCATGCTTAACTACCACAAAAACTCGGTAACAAGTGGTAGCAGAGCGTGGTTGAATGGGTCTCAATTTAGCCCCTTTTGACGGCTAAACATTGCTTTAATTCGAACTCTAACAATTTTCTCAGTTGCTGGAATTTTTTGAGTTTTTCAAAATTGTTCTGTCATCATGCCCGGCCCTCGCGATGTTCTCCTCCTTAACTACTTGCGCAAAGAGGAGTTGATATACGAGTTAACTATCAGAAATGTGCAATCTGGAGGCACGGTTGCAATCGACACCAACAAGCTTAGAGAGTCCCTTGATTTGCCCATTTCCATCCCCAATTTGGGAGAGAAAGAAATTGATGACTCTCTTTCCACGATCGTCGAGAATATTACTGGGATAGCATCTGTAGTCAGTTTTTTTGATGAAAACGATCCGTCTCCTAATCAAATTAAGCGTGTGCAAGGCAGGCTGTATCACTTTGCAAATAGAGTTAATGATCTGTTGTCTCTAAAGGTGAATGACGTTCAGAGGAAGGACGCTAATACGCTCCTTGAAACTATTTCTGAATTGTCTAATAAGGTCACTCAATTGCTAACCGGCGAAGCTCCTCCCAAAACTGATCAACCCGCCACGGTGAATGTAGGTAACGAGGAAGAGCCTCCTCAGGGAGAAGTCAATAGGATAACCGTTGCTGCTCAAACTATCTCTGCCCCATCGAACAACGAATCTGAACGCCGGGCGTCATTGAGTAACATCCGCTCTGAATTAACTTCTTTGCCATTGAAACCTTTAACGACTATGTCACCTGGGTTCAGCAGCTTGCCTCATCCATTGGCAATGTTGCTTAGAGGTATCTCTAAGTTTTCCGTCAACACCACCAGTGACGTAATTTCATTTTTAAGATTTCTAGTGGAATTTCAGGATCATGCCCTTGTGTTTTCTCTTTCCCCATGTCAAATTTTGCAAATTATCTATCCTTATGCTATTGGTGTTCTATCTGACAAAATAGTTAGAGCCATTGCCGAGCAATCTTCTATTGAGGATTTCCATGCCCATTTGCTAGCTAACTTCATCCCGGCTAGGGCCAGGTCCTCCCTTATTCAGAAATACTATTATCGGGTACAGCGCTTGGATGAAAACCTGGCAGACTTCATCCAAGATATTAAGTTTTATACTAGGGTGTTTGCTCTCCACTTCCCTGAGGATCAGATCGTGCAAGCTATTGTTGAAGGGATTTCACCACCCTACAGGTCATATTTGTGTTTCGCGGCGTGCCCGCAAACCTTCTCTGAACTGGAAGCATTAGCCGTCTCTGCGGAAGGAGTTAGGTATGCTGATTCCTTGCGTGTGGCGAAAGAACCCCCGCCTTCCTTTAGTAACACTCGGCCTCCACCTCGCCGACCAGTCAATCCCCGTAAATGTTATGCTTGTGGGTCGCCTGACCATCTGCGGAATAAGTGTCCTCTGATCAAGTCAAGTGGGACAAGGAATGGAGCAGGGTCATCACAAGGCTGTTTTAAGTGTGGGGCCTTCTCACATATCGCCAAGAATTGCCCAAACTCAAATAGCACCCCCTCCTGCTCAACTTCTGGTGCAAATTCCAGCTATGCCAATAATAAAAGGTGACTAGTGGCGTCGGCTGAGCCGACTAATCCATATTCCCGAGACTCAGCCCCTAGTAAACAGGTTGTAAATGCAGAGAACGACCAGCCTTCAAATTCATCTTTTGAATGCCCTAAAGAGTGTCTTAGGATTGCGGCGGATACCCCCGCACCTGTTCCTTTTCTTAAGATTGAGTTAAATAACGAGCCTGTAACAGCTCTCTTAGATTCAGGCAGTGTTTGTTCCATTATTTCGGCTGATTGGTATTCTAAATTGAAATCTGTTTGTAAACTCCCTGACTATGTCTCTTCTCCTGTTCAATACGTTTCGGCTAATTCATCTCCATTAGAAATTCTAGGTTCCTTACTGGTTAAAATTCGTGTTTTTAAGTTTACATGGAAAGTTAAATTGTTTGTGGCCAAGCGTTTGTCTTGCCCCATCATACTGGGAGCGGACTTCATGTCTCACTCTGGTCTGGTGCTCGATCTTCAGAGTAGGTCGTGCACATTCAAATTTGCGTCCAATTGTAGAATTCCCTTGTTAAAGTGTAATTCTGTATCATGTTCATCTATTTCGCCTACCCAGGATGAGATGCTGTTAGACCTTAGACATCTACCTGAGGAGCAGGCTGATAGTATTCGGAAACTGTGTCAGTCGTTTCCCGAGGTGTTCTCTGATACTCTTGGGGTTACTGACCTTATTGAATACAAAATTGAGGTCACGGATTCGATTCCTGTCCGTTTTCCACCGTATAGGCTATCTCCACCTAAAATGAAGGCTCTGAAAGAAATCATCGATCAGATGTTGAAGGACGGTATTATTAGGCCCTCTAAGTCAGCGTATTCTTCGCCTATTTTTCTAGTACCGAAACCTCAAGGAGGTTTCAGGCCTGTCATTGATTACAGGGCTCTCAATCGGAAGGTGGTGTTACAATCTGTGCCCCTTCCCGACCTTCATTCTTGTTTTTCATGGTTTCGTAAGGCCAAGTTCTTCACCATCTTGGACTTGAATCAGGCCTATAATCAAATTCCCCTTGCCGAAGAGTCTAAACATCTTACAGCGTTTGCCACGGACTGGAACTTATTCGAATACAACCGCGTGCCTTTCGGGCTCCCCACGGGGGCAGCTGTGCTCACTAGGCTACTAGATAGGGTCTTTTCCGACATCAAATTTGAGTACTTATATCACTACTTGGATGATGTCGTCGTATTTTCCGAAACCTTTGAAGAACATCTAGATCATTTGCGAGAAGTTCTCAATCGCCTTCGTAAGGCTGGGTTAACTGTTAAGTTGTCCAAGGTTGCCTTTGCTAAGCCCTCTATGTCATTCCTAGGGCATATTGTGTCACCCGATGGGGTATCTGTCGATCATTCTAGAACACAGGCCATCCGTGATTTTAAACCTCCCAAGGACATTAAAGGTATCGCCAGGTTCATTGGCATGGTGAATTTCTTCAGGAAGTTCATTCCTAATTTTGCTAATAGAGCGGCGCCCTTAAACCTTCTTCGTAGGAAAGGCATCAAATTCGAGTGGGGACCTTCTCAACAAGCCGCTTTTGAAGATCTGAAATTAGCTCTCTGTAATGCCCCTGTACTTGCTATGCCTGATTTCTCGAAGAAATTCATCGTCCAAACCGACGCATCGTCGTCAGCAGTGGCTGCAGTTCTTCTTCAAGAGACTGAACTAGGGAGGCGACCCATCGCCTATGCGTCTAGGACATTGTCAGCTCAAGAAGCAAAGTACTCCATATATGAGCTTGAAGGTTTGGCAGTCTTATTCGCCTTAGAAAAGTTCCGTCTCTATCTGGAACACGTCAAATTCGATCTAGAGACAGATAATCAAGCCTTAAGCTGGGTCTTAGGTAGGCCGCGTCGTACAGGTCGTATAGCCCGTTGGGCCATCCGTATTTCTGCCTTCCAATTCGATGTACGGCATATCAGAGGTACTGAAAATGTTGTTGCCGATGGACTCAGCCGTATGTTTCATAACGACGTAGAGACCCACGAACCGGTCGACAGTTCATCACCTTCCGAGTCCATACTATCTGGTGTTAATGCCATCTTAACAGATGCTCCCATGCTTTTTAGGGATATTGAGAAATACCAACGTGAAGATCCGACGCTAGCTCCGATAATGGAAACCCTTTCTTCTGGGGAACATGCTGTCCCTTATGTTCTGAGGAATGGTGTTCTATGTTGCCCTTCGAGGCATGATAAGTTGATGAAAGTTGTTGTTCCAGCGGTTCTTGTACCTATGATCTTCAAATACTATCATGAGACCCCATTGGGGGGGCATCTTGGAATCTTTAAAACTCGTGAAAAGATTCGTGAAATGTTCATATGGAAAGGTATGGACGGTGAAATTCGGGAACTTGTAAAAGCTTGTAAATCTTGTTTGATCAGTAAACCCACCATGTCCACTAAAGTAGGCCTTTTGTCTTCTCATCAAGCGTCGCGCCCCATGGAACGCCTGTATATCGATTATGTGGGACCCTTCCCCCAGTCAAAGGGTAATGCCAACAAGTTCATCTTTGTGTGTGTAGATGGTTTTACAAGATTTTCCTGGTTATTTCCGACTAAGCTGGCTACCGCTCAGTCCACAATTACTTGCCTAAATTCCATTTTTGCTTCTTTTGGTCCGTGCCAATACATTGTATCTGATAATGCTAAAGCTTTTACATCAAATCTGTTTCGTAAATTCTGTTTTGACTTGTCCATCTCTCATGTAACTACATCTGCTTATTACCCTCAACCATCTCTGGCTGAACGGGTTAACCGTAATCTCAGGTCCGCACTTATTGCCTATCATCATGAAGATCATTCTAGGTGGGACACGTCCCTGCATTGGTTAGCTTTTGCTTTGAATTCGGCGGTTCATGAATCTCACAAATTTACTCCAGCTTCTTTGATGTTTAAGTTTGTTCCCAACACGCCGCTCTCTAACCTCTGGTCTCTGAATGACATTCTGCCCGAGACAATAGATCCGGACAACATTAAAGATCTTTGGAAGAAGGCTAAAGCCAATCTTAAAGTGTCTCATGAAAAGGTTAGGGAAAGGTATGATCGTGGACGGAGACCCACCCCTTTGAAGGTAGGCGACCAGGTTATGGTCAAAAATTTTGTTTCCGCGGGCAAGCTTGCCCCCAGATTTCATGGGCCTTGTATCATTCTCGATTTTCTTACGCCGGTTACCTTATTGCTAAGTAATCCAGCCACCGAGAGGATATTTAGAGTTCACCTGTCCCAGGTGAAACCGGTGTAATTTCTGTGTTAACTTGCTTCATATTATTTTGAAAGGATATGAAGGTTATATTTTTTCTTTTTTTTGAGTTTCACTTTTAAGGCATTCTGCCCCTTCTGTAACATTTTGGTTTTAGATGTAAGCATGTTTGTGAAACCTGCCCCGACCCCTTAAACTGCCATCCTGTCTTTGCCACGGCCATTACCACGCTCCCGTCTCCTGCTCCACCTTACACTGTGGCTTCATAATAGTAAATGCCATGGATATCTACACGCCGCTGGCCCCTCAACCTCTCCACAAGCCTGTACCCTCAAAGGAAATGATTGTCCAACACAATTCTGCCGCCTAGCTTTAATGTTTCAGCGCCCCCGCAGCCGCGCAGCGCCGTGCAGCGACTGGGGAGGGGGATGGGCCCCCTCCTCTCCAGCGAGGACGACATGTGCACGGCGAGCCGGAACTCTCCTCCCGGCCAAGGCTGATGTGCGGCGCACGACCTGCTACATGCCCGCAGCCTGTATCTGTTCACCGCGGGCGCGGCGTACTTCAACACCTCTGCTCCCCTCATAGTGCGGGCGAGCGGTATCTCAGGGTACTTGAGGGGTCCGAGCGGCCTCCGTTGGACGCAAGCTGCAACGGCCGGTCTGGCCATCCGACTCAATCTACATCAACTACATGGACAGTCACCATAAGCAATAATTACATTTGGGAATTTAACAACAATATTTGGTGGACATTGCAAAACTTTTCTTCACTTTTAAGCATTAAAGGTTTATCTTCAGAAATTCAACTACTACAACAGAAAAACTTTACTGCACCTGCAACAACAAAATTTTGAAATTGCAACCAACCAAATTACTAAAATCTTATAAATGCTTCCGCAATTAATCTTAATATCAACATCAAAACTTGGACCTTATTTTGGAAACAAAGCTTATGTTCTTCTGTGTTACCCCTTGGAGGAACTTTTGGGGGGGGAGGTCTGTACCGGGCGGTACACCTCTACTCTGTTTATTTAAAAGTTGCGCCAGTTGAAACTCCTCTTCTGGAGGAAGGTTGAACTTTATCTATTCTATTAATTCTCTACTTTCTCAGAAGATGTCACCACGTGGAAAATTTTGAGTTTGTGAACTGTGTCACTTTTGATGTGTTTTTGTTTCGCTTGAAGTAAGAAGTGTGAACTTTCTCTTCTAGAGGACACTACTGAAGATCAACAATAGTGCGACCTAGTGCGGAGTTAAAGAACTATTTTGTTGGAGAAATTTTTATTTCAAAAGTTTGTTTCTTGTTAAATTTCTTTCTGTCATGGTTTAAGTTGGCTGTATACCCCTCTTTTTCCCCTTATTTTGGATCTAGCCAATCCCGAATTTCTTTAATTAATTTTCCACCAATAATGTGTTTCTTTTTCTCTATGTAGGGGTTTCTTTTCCCGAACCAATAAAGATTTTGTGGGAGGGTGTTTTCTTTCCCCTAACGCCTAGAATCTTCCGCGAGAGGATATAAACTGCTGATTTTGGGGTCTCCGGGCCACTTCTGTTCCATCTTTCAGTGTATTAAGTACATAGCAGGAGGCGGGAAGCGCCTCTTTCTTCTTCAGCCGTTCAACACCAGGTAATGGCCTTTTAATAACTTCTTTTCTTGCTAGGTCGGCAGTTTAACACTCGCGGCGGGTTCGAAGCGTTTTCCATCATGTAACCTTTTCCTAAAATGTAATTACTCTTTTCATCTTTTCTTGTAAAGCTACATATTGGGATAGAGAGTGCTAACCCTCTCGAGCTCCCACTCACATTTGTTTTGAGGTGAACTTATTTTCTCAAACTTTTCTTCGTTTATGTAATGTAAAGTGTTCTTCTCTAAGTCACCTCTGTAGTATGGGATTAGCCCTTGCGTTTGTGGCCCAGAGCCAGATTAGGTTTTAAAAGCAAAGTGTATTAGGAGTGCAAGTTCGCCTCCTCTCAAGTTGTATTTTAGAGGTCCTGTATTAATCGTTTCTCACCTAATAGACCTCAGTAGGTTGGGTATTTTACCCCTGTGTATATGTCCTTTGAGGACAACTTGAAAGTTGAGTTTGGTGTGGCCTGGGAGAGGCTTAACTTTAAGAGCGAGTGGCTCTTTTCTAAAACTGAGAGTTGTATGCCTCGAGGAGGCTTTACTGTGTAATTTGGAGCAAGGGCTCCAGGGTTTGAGTGGGGTCTTCTGCCCCTTTTGTTGAAATTGGTATATCGTAAAGTTGAGCTAGTTGCTCAAGAATTGTGTTTTCAGGGCTCGAAGCCCAAATTCTTTAATCCCTGTAATTGTACATTTCAAGTTGTATTTCGGCTACTAAGTACCTGTTCTATTTGTTGTTACCTAATTTTGAAAAGAAAATATAACCTTGTTAAATTTTAAAATTTAATTTCTCTTTAGTAGCTTGAGACCTATTCACCACCCAGCACCTTCTTTCATGCTTAACTACCACAAAAACTCGGTAACAATAATAATAATAATAATAATAATAATAATAATAATAATAATAATAATAATAATAGTAATAGGGTCCTAGGAGTCAAGCTAGGAAGGGACTTCACGTCCCTGGCAAATGGGAGTGAAATGCGTCGTTGCGAGCATCTGCAACAATAAACTATTGGATTCAGCAAGAGAATCCAACTAGCCTCTTTCACTCCAACTCCAGCACGTAACCTACACGAGGTGCCCCTGTTAAGCCGAGCAACCCAGTGGAAGGTTGGGTAACCAATCCCAGCGGGAAACTGGGTCGGTGAACCGATCAGTGCTGGGGGCTCCAAGGCTCATAACCTTGGTAGTACCTTGGTCGGTGCGAAATATCACCGACCCCATTCTACAGTTTTTCAACTGTGAAAAAAGCATGGAGGAAATTTCAGCTAAAGCTACTACCCCAGGTGGTAACCAATCCACCGTCGTCTTTTACGACGTTAGCGGGCCTTCGGATTCTGGGGAGCCTGCACCGACATGCTTGGAGGTATCGGAGACTCCACGAAAGATCAAACATAGAGCCAAGAATTTCTTTGCTACCTTTAATGCCAATTATCTCCAGAAGGTAGGAAAACTGAAACAGCTCACAGATATCCTATCGCAACAGCAAATATTGATTGCAGCAATTCAGGAAACGAGATTCACAGATGAGCAGGCCTTTGAATCTGAAGGTTACAGGATCTTCAAGGGTAAACCTGGTAAACGTGTCATAAAAACTGTCCCCCACCTTGGCACAGCATTTGTAGTCAACAAAATGATTCTGGACTCAATAACAAATTTCACCTCTGTGAATAGCAGAGTCTCGACTCTGTCCTTTCGAAGCACAAACAAACTGTATACTATTGTGAACGTTCATGCGCCGATCAACCAAGCGAACAAGAGAGACCCAGAGGGAACTGATAGATTCTGGGAAGAACTAGAGGAGATTTTATCCAAGATTCCAGACAAACATACCATAATCATGCTTGGAGATTTCAATGCCCAAGTAGGCAAAGAGAGGAAGTTCCGAAACATCGTTGGCAACTATCCTGCTCACCAGAGAACAAATCGTAATGGAGAAAGGCTAATAGAGCTGTGTAAGGCATTTAACCTCGTAATGAAGTATACTGCTTTTAAACACCTGCCCAAGAAACAGAAAACCTGGAAATTCCCAAATCACCACCTTGGTGAATTCCAGATTGATCATGTCGCGATCGCGCGGAAGGCTCAAAGACAAATTCAGAATGTTAAAGTTCTAAGACAAGCAAAACTGGACTCAGATCACTATCTATCCAAGATAAAAATCAAACTGCTCCCGAGAAACACAAGGAGAGTTCGAGCCAAAAGGATTGAAAGATTTGATAGAGAAAAACTAGGATCTAACCATGAATTCACTCAGAAACTACAATCGGTGGATGCAGAGAACTGGCAACAACTGCGCGAGGCCCTGGTCAAAACAGCTAAAGAGACGGTTCAGCTTACTAAGCCCAGGAAGCATGCTTGGTGGAACAGTGAATGCGATGCAGCGATAAGGCAAAGACAGTTCGCCTGGCAGAAATGGAACTCGCTAAAGAACCAAGTCAACTGGACAAACTTCTTAAATGAGAGAAAGTGTGCAGCAAAAACCATCCGCAGCGTTAAACGGGCTTTTGATAAACACCAGCTGGCTCAAATTGAGCAGGATTTCAAGAAGAACAATACACGCGACTTTTATAAAACATTTAAAAGCAACTTGAGGAAATACGACCCACCGAGCCTACAGTTCAGAGATTCCAATGGAAACCTAGCCCATAACGACAAGGAAAACTGCCGGATCCTTGCAAAATACTTCGAATCCCTTCTTAACTGCGAGGTCCCAATGTCCAGATTCACATTTGAAGATAAAACAACAGTTCACCGAGATTCAGCTCCACCTACGAAAGAGGAAGTGAGACAGATTATCCAATCCTTGAAGAATAATAAAGCGCCGGGTGAAGATTCGATAATAGCTGAATTGTGGAAGTTTGCTAGTGACAATGCAGTGGAAAAATTAACGGACATCATACATGAAATCTGGAACACTGAAAGACTTCCAAGTGACTGGACATCTGCCCTAATCCACCCACTTCATAAGAAAGGCGACAAGTCGGATGTTAACAACTATCGCGGCATCTCCCTCCTACTTATAACCTACAAAATTCTCTCGAAAGCTCTTCAAATCAGGGCAGAAGAACAGCTAGATCCAGAGCTGGGTGATTACCAAGGAGGTTTCAGGAAAGGACGGTCATGTGTGGAGCAGATTATGAATCTGAAATCTGTCCTTTCATATCTTAAACTAAGGAGCAAGCCTTTTGTAGTAACGTTCATCGACTTTAAGAAGGCCTATGATTCAATTGATAGAACTACCCTACTTCAGATCTTAAAGGAATTTGGCTTGGACGGTAAAACAAGAGGGATCATCCAACAGACTCTCACCAACACCATCTCAAAAGTGAAGTTTAGAGGAGAGATTTCAGAGGCCTTTGAAATACGGACAGGAGTTAGGCAAGGAGATGGTCTCTCACCTCTGTTGTTCAACTGCGTTCTTGAGAAAGTGATCCGTGAATGGCGCAGAGAAATGAGTTATGAAGGAGTCGAAAGCGGAGTCAGACTAGGCCACAAGAACAAGAACCTTTCAATTGACTGTCTAGCATTTGCAGATGATCTCGCGGTTTTCGCTGATTCCTTGGATGTGGCCACGAAGCAGATCAACCAGCTTCAAACACAAGCTGCAAAGGCGGGCCTCGAAATCTCCTTTGAGAAAACGAAATTCATTACGAACATCAAACAGGCGCCAAGTGAGCTAGAAGGGACTCACGGAAAAGTCAAGCGAGTTGAAAAATTTAAGTATCTTGGTGAATGGATAGAACCTAACTTGTCCGAAAAAGAAGCCTTTTCTTCACGCATGAATAAAATGGAAATGGCTTACCATCTGAGTAAAAATGTCTATAACAAAAGATCTATATCTCTGAATGCAAAAATCAAACACTATTGCACTGTTATCCGGCCAGAGGCTCTATATGCTGCGGAATGTCTCGCCATGAACAAAAAAGGCATGATGGAGAAATTGGAGGCCAAGGAAAGAAAGATTTTGAGAAAAATCTTAGGTCCAGTCAAAGACAACGGCGAGTTTAGGAGACGGCACAACCAGGAGTTGTACTCGCATGTGGAGAAAATAACTGATGTGATGCGAAAAAGGAGGATTACTTTTTATGGACACATGGCCCGAATGAATTCAACACGGTTAACCAACCGCATTTTCACTTTCCTCCAAGAGAAAAAGGCAAAGGGGGCATGGTTCAGTGAGGTACAGAAAGATCTGCAGGAGATTGGGATCTCATTTGAGGATATCCAAGAGCGTGTCCCACTTAAGAAAAAACTCCAAGAACATCAGAGTTTCCTACCAAAGCCGAAGATGAAAACTGGAAAGGCATGGACGGAAGAACGAAAGGAGCAACACCGTATACGAATGAAGGAGTACTGGACCAACATTAAAGCTCAAGGGAAACAGTTGAAATGACGTGGTCCTTAGTTGGCCGAAACGAAACAATAATAATAATAATAATAATAATAATAATAATAATAATAATAATAATAATAATAATAATAATAATAATAATAATAATAATAATAATATTAATAATAATAATTGTTACCGTGATTCCGTGGTGGACAGAGGTAAAAGAAGATGCGGGCATGAATGGGTCGATATAAGACAATCAGAAGATTAATTTAAAACTTGTCCGGCCCCGCGGTGTAGGGGACAACGCGTCGGGCTGTCACCCAGCGGCTCCGGGTTCAATTCCCGGCCGGGTCAGGGGTTTTTAAATTGTAAATGATTAAGATCCCTGGTCTGCGGACTTTGTGTTCGTGTCGTCCTTAACTTTCCAGCTTTTATACCCGAGAGGAAACTTCCAGAAAACTCTGGGCTAAGGCCCAACACACTCCCAGTTTTGATTGGGTAATTAAATTAATATAAGGCACAGTTGATTGGCTGAAAATAAATATACACAATTTTCTATTGGCCAACATCTTAAGTTGGCGGGAAGAGATAGAAGTGTTGCAAACTTTAACACACCAAAAACAAAGAATAATCAATTCACTTCTGCAATATTCCAAATACACGCAGGTTCAAATCGTATGGTGCAAGTAGGGGCCAAAGGTCTCTATAGGTCGTTTAAAACTTTAAAATTAGAGCCATGTTTTGTTATCTGCAATTTTTTTTGGTTTCTTTTCAGATGTTGAAGTTTAACAAACAAGTCGCTAAGCGAAAACAACATTTCAGATACAGTAATGGGACATAGAAGCTCCAGGAAAGTTATCTAGGAAACTACACTCCAAACATTACACCTTTCCAGCCTTCCAAAGGCACCATACAATATTTGCATTAACACCTCTACATTCATAGAAAGAGCATCTATGCTCTATAAAATTACGCTTAGGAACCTATTTCCAGAAACGTCCAGGCCTATCAAAGGCACAACTTACATTTTACAAATTCAAGCAGTATGCTCAACAGTCTAACATCTTTACATAAACGGAATGCAATAGAGTTTAACAGGGATACCGTGTACCCATTCCACCAGGCCTTCGTTAAGTTACTGGCCCAAAAATTAAAATGGTGAAGAGACGGACACTTGCACTCCATGAAAATTGAAATAATAAGTTTAAAACACTATTTGGGCTATTGGCCCGAAGTTACAGAGGCTAAGCCTATACCACTAAGGTGACTAGATGGAGAAACTACTTAAGTTACAAAGATTACAAACTGAAAAATGTTACAAAATCGTAGTCACCTCGAAATCAAGTAGTTAGGGAACACGAGAGGGTACCTCATTCTCTATTCCCTGATTTCGGTTAAGATTGAAATTTACACTTAAAGTTGAAATTTACATTTTAGAAATTGAAAATTACATTATTAAAGATGGGAAACCTTCCCTTCTAGCTAGCTTTCAAAGACTATCACTTAGTTAAACCAGGACTGCCATTACCTTCAGCTGATGGACTTCTCGACGATGGACGAGGCACCAACGCCTTCTTTATTAACACACACTCTGTAGATTGGAACGATCAACAAGACAACCTGATTCGAAACTATGCCAGCTCTTATACCCGAGAGGAAAGTTCCAGAAAACTCTGGGGTAAGGCCCAACACACTCCCAGTTTTGATTGGGTAATTAAATAAATACAAGACACAGTTGATTGGCTGAAAATATACACAATTTTATATTGGCCAACATCTTAAGTTGGCGGGAAGAGATAGAAGTGTTGCAAACTTTAACACACCAAAAACAAAAAATAATCAATTCAGTTTAGTCAACCTTAAAATATCTAATTACTTTACAATTTTAATAGTCAATCTTCACACCAGAGGGCATAACATAAGTTTATAATAGAGACATATGTAGGGAAATGTCCAAACGTTTTGCATTAGTTGTTGCGCATGTTAGCTTCTAGATCGAATTCTCCAAGGCGCTTCTTTTGAATGAACGGGGAGGGTGTACCTTCCGGTACAATAATAATACCAGGTTGAGTAGCTCGGGTGGTAGTGCGCTGGTCTTCTGAGCTCAAGTTGGCGGATTCGATCCCGGCTCAGTCCGGCGCTATTTAATGGTGTTCAAATACGTCAGCCTCGTGTGGGTAGATTTACTAGCACGTTAATGAACACCTGCGGGACAAAATTCCGGCACTTCGGTGTCTCCGAAAACAGTAAACATTCTTAGTGGGACATTAAACCAATAATAATAATAATAATAATAATAATAATAATAATAATAATAATAAAACAAATTATAATAAAATACATTTTGTGAAAATGTACCAGATCATTCCAGAAAGAAGACCACTTCATGTACTGTACTGTTGTGCTCAACCTGTATTCTACTCTTTTGCGTCCTCACTGACTTCTTCTCCTCTCAGGGCCCAGACGAGCCTTTTGACTAGTCCCATGGCCTCTACTGCTATAGAGTGTCCATAACTGGAGGTGATAATTTCTCAGCTGGGCTGTTGGTGAATCCAAATTGACTACAGACTAGGGTTGCCATACATCCTAAAAAAGCGGGATTGTCCTGAATTTGAGCATGTGTTCCGACGACCTGACTGAATTTTTAAAAATCCTTAAAAATCTTGAATTTTAAAAATCAGAGCAAATTATTTAAAATTTTCCTGAAATGCTTTTGAAAGGGAATGTCCCATGTGCTACTTAAAAATCTATGCAAATAACATTGAATATTATTTCATTTTGGAGTGGTTTGTAAAGTAGGTATTTTTCTTAAAGTATGATTTTTTATTAATTTTTATTTGATTTTTAACGTTAACATTGCATAACAACTGCGTCTTTTGGTAATGAATGGGACAGTTCACATGGAATTACCCACACGCGCCAACGTTTGGTCTTGAGCGCGGGGGCAAGGATGAATATATCAAATACTAGCGAATGTACCCGTGCTTCGCTACGGTATTCTACATTGTATTCGAATATCGAAGTAAATAGTGTGCATGCAGTAAATAAGATTGTTTTAAAATTGCATGGGGAGGTCCCCGTACGTTGTTTCCAATGTAAAGTGTTTGTTATGGATTTGTGATATAACGGCAGGCTCACTTGCCTACTGCCATGCACAATCGAGTTGGGAAGTTTACATTATAATTGCAGGCCCCAGTGCCTACTACGCGGACAGAATCGATTTGGGTTGTTTTCGTTAAAATGGCAGCCCCCCTTTCCTACTTCCAGACAGATTACAGTTGAGGAGTTTTTATTATAATGGCAGGCAATTACCCTACTATCACTCGAAATTGAGTTCTGCAGTTATCATTATAATGCCAGGCCCATTTTCCTACTTCCAGCCAGCTTACTGCCAGTTACACCAAATTGGTGAGTTTCCATCAAAATAGCAGGCCACTATGCCTAATGCCAGTCACATTTTAGATGAGGACATTTCTTTATAATGGCGGGCATCCTTGCCTACTGCCAAACACAATCGGGTAGGGGAGTTTTAAACAAAACTGCATGCTCACTTGCCTTCTGCAAGTCAAATCGAGAAGGGAACTATTCATTACAATGGTAGGCCTTCCTTACTACTGCCAGTTACACAGGAGTTGGAGAAGGAACCCTTTCCTACTGCCAGTCAAAGTCGGTGTGGGGAGTACTGATTACAATAGCAGACCCACCATTTCTCGATCGCTAGAAATCGACATCAGTGAATATATATAGATCGACATACGAAAGTATATGCGTGTTTACAATATTGAAGACCTTCGTTTACAGATTAACTGCTACTAAACGTACGTCATATCAACAAAGGATTATACCATAAGACACGTCGGATTTAGTGGCCTAAATGGCTGGTCCTATGATATGTCATCTATTCTTGGGTCATAATGAGTTAGAAACGTGGAACAGGGTAAAGGTTTTGTAAGATTATCTCACATTACATTACTTTTCGGATAATTATGTGACAGCTACATACATAGCATTTGGCTCATATATGGCTGCTGGGTGGGCCAATTTTCGTGAAGAGTTTGATGATTCTGTATTTCATATAAGTAATTGAAAGTATGAATTATGCATGTGAAAATTCCAAATTGACTTAACATCGATTAATAGAGAAAAATCAAACATAAAAGGGATACAGATACGGCAAAAAGTCATAAGACCAAGGTTGTAGATCATTCCAAATTGAACGGAGATTGTGCAATCCGTTATGTGATAGGAATTTCCGAAGGTCTGCACCATCATTAAAATTGCCTGCATATTTCGATATTCTTCGGGGATAAAAAGTGAACAATTTAATGATCTAGGATGTTTTCCGTTCGTTACAGGCTAAAACGTATATTTTTTCATATTTCAGTTATCTTCTTTTTCTTCTGGCAGATTATGCCGCAATCTGGATAATGGGCGAGGCGGGTAAAAATTTGGACTTTCAGGAAACTATACCAAACATTATGGAGATGGTCATTATTACCCCTTAAACGGAAAGCTGTACGAAAATTTCGCCAAAATCGTCAGTGTAGAGGCACACAGTCGTTACGATTTGATTTATATAGATAAGGAATCTGCTCCATGTAAAACACCTTTTGGGCTATGTCCGCTGGACTTAACCTGCAAAAGCGACCATTCATGATATCTCCCTTATTAATCCTCCTGACGAAAAAATGCACATGAAAAAAAAGGTTTAGAGGTGGAATTCCTTCACGTTTGGTCGATTTCCAGTCAGGTTGGTCTTGTTCTGTATATATTGTGGAAGAGTAAAATCACCATTTCGGTTCCCTATAAACCGCCAGTCCATTCCGGAACATGAAATGTTATTTACGTTTAAAATCTACCTTTGGACAGGAGTAGTATAATAAGCGGGTTCTGCCGCACCTCCGCCGCCGCACGCCTCCTCCTCCGCCGCCTCCTCCGCCGCCGCCGCCGCCGCCCGCGGGAAATTTGAATTTTGGCGGGAGATTTGAATTTGTAAACAAAGCCACGTGCTTTTTGACAGCTGTCATCGACAACAACGCATCGCTAACCTCACTGCTGCCATCTTGACGGGCCTAAACCTCACTAGTGCCAACTTAACCTAACTAGCGTGAGGTAAACAAAGCCACGTGCTTTTTGACAACCACGTGCTTTTTGACAGACAACAACGCATCGCTAACCTCAGTACTACCATCTTGACGGGCCTAAACCTCAGTAGTGCCAACTTAACCTCACTAGCGCGAGGTAAACAAAGCCACGTGCTTTTTGACAGCCACGTGCTTTTTGACAGATTTGTAAACAAAGCCACGTGCTTTTTGACAGACAACAACGCATCGCAAACCTCAGTACTGCCATCTTGACGGGCCTAAACCTTAGTGGTACCAACTTAACCTAACTAGCATGAGGTAAACAAAGCCACGTGCTTTTTGACAGCCACGTGTTTTTTGACAGCCACGTGCTTTTTGACAGACAACAACGCATCGCTAACCTCAGTACTGCCATCTTGACGGGCCTAAACCTTAGTAGTACCAACTTAACCTAACTAGCATGAGGTAAACAAAGCCACGTGTTTTTTGACAGCCACGTGCTTTTTTGACAACTGTCATCCGCCATCTTTAATCCAGAGAGCACCGTGCTGCCCTCTTTAGATGTAAATTCGTCACCTGTCACCCGCAGTGCTGCCATCTCGGCGGGCCTAAACCTTAGTGCTACTAACTTAACCTCACTAGCGTGAGATAAACAAAGCCACGTGCAGCTGTCATCCGCCATCTTTAATCTATAGAGCACAGTGCTGCCCTCTTTAGCTACTTACCTTTGAAATGTGGTGGCGGATAATTTGAAAAATGCTTTTTTGACAGCAGCCATCTTGCATCGCAAACCTCAGTGCTGCCCTCTTTAGCTAGATACCTGTGGTGGCAGACAATTCCACGTGACAGCAGCCATCTTTAATCAAGAGAGCACCGTGCTGCCCTCTATGTGGTGGCGGCAAATTCCACGTGCTCTTGTTTGGAAACAAACTCACGTGCTTTTTACAGCTACTACCCACCATCTTTAATCAACAGAGTATAGTGCTGCCCTCTATGTGGTGGCGGTAAATTCCACGTGCTCTTGTTTGGTAAACATAGCCACGTGCTTTTTTTGACAGCTGTCATCCGCCATCTTTAATCAACAGAGCACCGTGCTGCGAGCAATTTCATCACCTATCACCCGCCTTTTTGACAGCCGTCATCCGCCATCTTTGAGCACAGTGCTGCCCTCTTTAGCTACTTACCTTTGACAGCTGTCATCCGCCATCTTTAATCCAGAGAGAACAGTGCCGCCCTCTATGTGGTGACGGCAAATTCCACGTGCTCTTGTTTGGAAACAAAGCCATGTGCAGCTGTCATCCGCCATCTTTAATCACCGTGCTGCCCTCTATGTGGTGACGGCAAATTCCACGTGCTCTTGTTTGGAAACAAAGCCATGTGCAGCTGTCATCCGCCATCTTTAATCACCGTGCTGCCCTCTATGTGGTGACGGCAAATTCCACGTGCTCTTGTTTGGAAACAAAGCCATGTGCTTTTTTGACAGCCGTCATCCGCCATCTTGCATCACAAACCTCGGTGCTACACTCTATGTGGTGGCGGTAAATTCTAAATGCTTTACAAACCTATGTGCTTTTTTGACAGCTATCATCCGCCATCTTTATTCACCGTGCTGCCCTCTTTAGCTACTTACCTTTGACGGCTATCATCCACCATCTTTAATCCAGAGAGAACAGTGCTGCCCCGGTGGCGGCAAATTCCACGTGCTTTACAAAGCTATGTGCTTTTTTGACAAAAAAATTCTGCTCTCGAGATACTTACCGAACAAGACGATACTATACTTACGAATCTGCTCATCACCTTCTTTCTTCTATGAGTAATAAACAAAAACTCTATCTTGCAAATAAGGAGCGGGAGGAAGGTAATACCTAACCTAAAATAAAAGAATATGTCAATTCTACATTATTTATTTACATCTTGTATGTACACGTTTTACCTCGAATCATTTTACCCTAGTGATGTTTTGCGTACTTCTCGATGCAATTCTTGAATGTACAAGTTTAAACTTGCTGTACTACGCTCTCAGCGTACCTCCCCCGAATTGTGATGTAAGACAGCGTAACGTGAGTACACACACCTCTAGCATAATGTTTATGTAAAGTAGTACCTATCAATACTACTATGCCCCCAGGCTAGCGTGTTGGTAGAATTTGGGATGACAAACCGTTTACAATCATCGCTATTAAGGGCTACCTTACTAATTAAATGAGTGTACAACTGGTGCTTCTTGCTTCTAATGACAGACATTTGCTTATGCAAAACAGGTGGATTACTTTTAATGCAATTGTTATAGTTTTCAAAACTTAGCTGATTCTGAACGACATTCTTTTTAACCCCCTTCAATCTCTTTATTTGTAATTCATTTAAGAGTTTTATGCAATATGACTTGGATTTAGTACCTACAAATGAATCGATAATATTCCCAGCACATTCATCTTTCATTTTACCTAGAACCTTTTTGTTCACTAGCGGTAGATGATATTGATTATCTGCAGGATAGTTACTCGTATCAAACCTACCCAAGTCTGGCTTTATATCATTGTAATAGTCATCAGTTTTGATTTGATAAATAAACGAATCGGTATCTGTGTAGAGCAATTGCGCATTATGCGCGTACTTCTTCATCATATAATCGTAATGGAATTCATACATGAGTGTTTTAGCCAATTCAAGTACTGCAAAGCCGACGTAGGTAGGTTTGTCATACTTAACCTTGACACGATTCATCTGTATAATAACTAAATTCTCATGTATGATGGTGCAGCTGTGGAAATTTGGTTTACTTATTAAATAGTTAGCACCATACCTTTTCTTAATATTATCCCAGTTTGTAATCAATTTTACATCAACGCGTTTGTCAACATTCTCCATAGTCTTACCAAACACACTGTTATTCATGAGCTTGTAGAAATCTTTTTCAAACTCGTTAACCGCATTCGTTCTTAAATTATTGTTCAGATCGATATATGGCTTTAGCCACGGTGACTGATTAAATTCTAGTACGCGATGAATTTTGGATAACTTCAAACCATGCTGCAAACACTGTTTTAAATTTCGGTAATGAATGATATACTTAGATTTATCGCATAAATTAGCAATGAGCATTTTCGTCGTTGATGCAATGTACGGGGGCTTCATATTTTCAGGGCAGAACGGTAGGTCATTATGAGAAGTGTGTAACTCTTTAGGATACTGTAAGTCAACTTCGAGGAAATAACCTTTATCAGCTTCATCACCTAGGGCGTGTAGCTGTAAAGCATCAATTTCGCACTGCGTCAGCCAGCGGAAACCACTCACCGGTAGACGCTGACTCATCGCCCACCCATACTGATTATTAGCATCGAGGTAAACGATATACCGAGATTCCTGACTGGAATCGAAACTCGGCATGTACTTATTATTAGCACTCGAATGTCGGCCGCTGCACTGACTCAGACCGCCTCGAATAGACGATTTTACGAAGTGAACCATATCGATATCGGCTAACAGTTCCAAATTCACACGCGTGTGTTTCAACATCGCATCCCAACTTAACCCAGGTGCAGTAAAATACTGACATGGGTCAAGGCTGTAGGTGTTCATGCAAACACAGCGAAAATTTTCAAAAACATCAGCTAACAAAAGTACATCTGTCTTTAAATATAAATCGGAGTATTCACCTAGCGTTTGAATGTGGAACTGCTCCCAGATATGTTGTGCATGTAAATAGTCATCATCACTAATATCTGCTGAATTCAGCGAGCTGTAAAAGGATTGTTTCGATGGTAAGGCACGTTCTTCGAGGCGGTCTAAGCAGTCGAGATATTCATAACAAAAAACACCCTTACGCCGAAGTAAATTAAACTGCGCTTCTTCGGGGAAAACGCGTCGAATTTCCGTAAATTGTTCAGACTGTAAATGACTAGAAAGTTTATCGAGGCTACTCGCCATAAAGCGAAACGAGTCAAGGAATCTCAGTTTTATAGAATGCTCAGCATCTACTTTTACAGACTTTGCAAACGCAATGTACCGCTCTTTATTCTGAGGGATTATATCTACTTTTTCATCTGAAGCTCCAAATTGTGAAATGATGAAATGAGAGTCGTAACCAGATAAGTTATGAAAAATTACAGGGATGAATTTAGGAACTCTATACTTAAGATTACAGCTATAATGAGCGGCACATCTGTAGAAACCAGTTAAATGATCATGATCAAAAACTTTAGGGTCATTTTCGGAAAATTCCCCATCACAAATGCTACACTTTGTAGCACGTTCATGATCATTTAACTGAATGTCGGTGAGTGGCTTCATAGGAATATTACTATTCAGAATACGACCGAGACGAACTGCATCACTTTCAAGTCTTTCTAAAAATACTTTAGCAGCATCATGTCCTCGATACAGCTCTAACTTGTTAAGCGTACTATCGTAACTACACTTGATGTAATACGCGAAGCTATACGGGACATGCATGTGCGTAGTATTAGTGAAAGAGTTGTCAGGATTAGGTGAGCATGTGTTGCATGGCGTGAGGATGGCTTCAAAGTCTGCATAAATCACGAACGGTACCCACATCTGCTTGTGAAAATTTGTAAATTTTAAAACATTATTGCCTGTAGTAGGTATCTCTGTACGTACATGATTGCAGTCATTCTTGGAATGCTTCGTTAACTGGTCTTCAGTTCTAAAATACTGCAAGCATCCATCACATAGCCACTTTTTACACTTATCTTTTGACAACTGACTGCCAACAAGTCTACTCAGATTTTTAATCCAGCAAAAGTGGCTATTCTCACTGTTATTTCGGATTCATCCGTGCTTTTAATGTACAAGGCGAAAAGTTCAATATTAACTTTAAATAAATTATGATTGGACAAAGATTTAGCAAGAAGCTGTTGTACATCCGGTTGAACGCAATTTAAAAAGTTTGAAGTGCTCTGAAACTTTTGACTGGTGCGAATTCGGTAACTAGCAATCCTACTTTTAAATGCTGTATTAATTTCCTCGATGTTTGCGTTACTACCACTTCTACACGCATTATTTTTATGCGCATTACTCCGTAAGTGCCCCTGAAAATTCGAAGATGGTACATCAGTGTTACAGTGCTCGCAGTGAATAGTTTGAAGTTCATGATTTTTTCTAGGTTTTTTACTACTAGTACTTTCTACAGCTACATCAGTAGCTGCACGCTTTTCCCCTACTACTACCTGAGGGCAAGTAGATATTTGATGTACCTCTGCTAAGTGATCCTCATATCGCTCTACGTTAGCGAAATACACACTACAAACTTTACATAAAGCTGATGTTATGCTAGGGTGTTTTGATTTCATATGGCGCGTGAAGTTATCACGCCTTGCAAACGTTACATTACATTCCTCGCAGCAGGGGGACATCTGTTCATGATTTTTTCTAGGTTTTTTACTACTAGTACTTTCTACGGCTACATCAGTAGCTGCACGCTTTTTCCCTACTACTACCTGAGGGCGAGTAGATATTTGATGTGCCTCTGCTAAGTGATCCTCATATCGCTCTACGTTAGCGAAATACACACTACAAACTTTACATAAAGCAGATGTTATGCTAGGGTGTTTTGATTTCATATGGCGCATGAAGTTATCACGCCTTGCAAACGTTACATTACATTCCTCGCAGCAGGGGAACATCTGAAAAGAGAACGACCGATAGAGATTAGGTGAAAGTTACGGAAGAAACCAAGTTTCAACCCGTTGAGGTCAGACATAGCCATGTGTGCCTGTTTGAAATTATACCATGTCTATAGCGTGAGGATTAAAGAGAACAACTATTTATCAATAGACTAAAGTTACGATGTTCGGAAGAAACCAACTTTCAACCCGTTGAGGTCAGACATAGCTATGTGTGCGTGTTTGAAATTATACCACGTCTATAGGATGCGGGTTGAAGAGAACAACTATTTATGATTAGCTTAAAGTTACAATGTTTTAGAAGAAACCAAGTTTCAACCCGTTGAGGTCAGACATAACCATGTGTGCCTGTTTGAAATTATACCCCGTCTATAGCGTGAGGATTAAAGAGAACAACTATTTATCAATACTCTAAAGTTACAATGTTTTAGAAGAAACCAATTTTCAGCCTGTTGAGGGCAGACATAGCTATGTGTACGTGTTTGAAATTATACCACGTCTATAGTATGAGTATTGAAGAGAACAACTATTTATCAATAGACTAAAGTTATGATGTTTTAGAAGAAACCAAGTTTCAACCCGGTGGCTATGTGATGGATGCTTGCAGTATTTTAGAACTGAAGACCAGTTAACGAAGCATTCCAAGAATGACTGCAATCATGTACGTACAGAGATACCTACTACAGGCAATAATGTTTTAAAATTTACAAATTTTCACAAGCAGATGTGGGTACCGTTCGTGATTTATGCAGACTTTGAAGCCATCCTCACGCCATGCAACACATGCTCACCTAATCCTGACAACTCTTTCACTAATACTACGCACATGCATGTCCCGTATAGCTTCGCGTATTACATCAAGTGTAGTTACGATAGTACGCTTAACAAGTTAGAGCTGTATCGAGGACATGATGCTGCTAAAGTATTTTTAGAAAGACTTGAAAGTGATGCAGTTCGTCTCGGTCGTATTCTGAATAGTAATATTCCTATGAAGCCACTCACCGACATTCAGTTAAATGATCATGAACGTGCTACAAAGTGTAGCATTTGTGATGGGGAATTTTCCGAAAATGACCCTAAAGTTTTTGATCATGATCATTTAACTGGTTTCTACAGATGTGCCGCTCATTATAGCTGTAATCTTAAGTATAGAGTTCCTAAATTCATCCCTGTAATTTTTCATAACTTATCTGGTTACGACTCTCATTTCATCATTTCACAATTTGGAGCTTCAGATGAAAAAGTAGATATAATCCCTCAGAATAAAGAGCGGTACATTGCGTTTGCAAAGTCTGTAAAAGTAGATGCTGAGCATTCTATAAAACTGAGATTCCTTGACTCGTTTCGCTTTATGGCGAGTAGCCTCGATAAACTTTCTAGTCATTTACAGCCTGAACAATTTACGGAAATTCGACGCGTTTTCCCCGAAGAAGCGCAGTTTAATTTACTTCGGCGTAAGGGTGTTTTTTGTTATGAATATCTCGACTGCTTAGACCGCCTCGAAGAACGTGCCTTACCATCGAAACAATCCTTTTACAGCTCGCTGAATTCAGCAGATATTAGTGATGATGACTATTTACATGCACAACATATCTGGGAGCAGTTCCACATTCAAACGCTAGGTGAATACTCCGATTTATATTTAAAGACAGATGTACTTTTGTTAGCTGATGTTTTTGAAAATTTTCGCTGTGTTTGCATGAACACCTACAGCCTTGACCCATGTCAGTATTTTACTGCACCTGGGTTAAGTTGGGATGCGATGTTGAAACACACGCGTGTGAATTTGGAACTGTTAGCCGATATCGATATGGTTCACTTCGTAAAATCGTCTATTCGAGGCGGTCTGAGTCAGTGCAGCGGCCGACATTCGAGTGCTAATAATAAGTACATGCCGAGTTTCGATTCCAGTCAGGAATCTCGGTATATCGTTTACCTCGATGCTAATAATCAGTATGGGTGGGCGATGAGTCAGCGTCTACCGGTGAGTGGTTTCCGCTGGCTGACGCAGTGCGAAATTGATGCTTTACAGCTACACGCCCTAGGTGATGAAGCTGATAAAGGTTATTTCCTCGAAGTTGACTTACAGTATCCTAAAGAGTTACACACTTCTCATAATGACCTACCGTTCTGCCCTGAAAATATGAAGCCCCCGTACATTGCATCAACGACGAAAATGCTCATTGCTAATTTATGCGATAAATCTAAGTATATCATTCATTACCGAAATTTAAAACAGTGTTTGCAGCATGATTTGAAGTTATCCAAAATTCATCGCGTACTAGAATTTAATCAGTCACCGTGGCTAAAGCCATATATCGATCTGAACAATAATTTAAGAACGAATGCGGTTAACGAGTTTGAAAAAGATTTCTACAAGCTCATGAATAACAGTGTGTTTGGTAAGACTATGGAGAATGTTGACAAACGCGTTGATGTAAAATTGATTACAAACTGGGATAATATTAAGAAAAGGTATGGTGCTAACTATTTAATAAGTAAACCAAATTTCCACAGCTGCACCATCATACATGAGAATTTAGTTATTATACAGATGAATCGTGTCAAGGTTAAGTATGACAAACCTACCTACGTCGGCTTTGCAGTACTTGAATTGGCTAAAACACTCATGTATGAATTCCATTACGATTATATGATGAAGAAGTACGCGCATAATGCGCAATTGCTCTACACAGATACCGATTCGTTTATTTATCAAATCAAAACTGATGACTATTACAATGATATAAAGCCAGACTTGGGTAGGTTTGATACGAGTAACTATCCTGCAGATAATCAATATCATCTACCGCTAGTGAACAAAAAGGTTCTAGGTAAAATGAAAGATGAATGTGCTGGGAATATTATCGATTCATTTGTAGGTACTAAATCCAAGTCATATTGCATAAAACTCTTAAATGAATTACAAATAAAGAGATTGAAGGGGGTTAAAAAGAATGTCGTTCAGAATCAGCTAAGTTTTGAAAACTATAACAATTGCATTAAAAGTAATCCACCTGTTTTGCATAAGCAAATGTCTGTCATTAGAAGCAAGAAGCACCAGTTGTACACTCATTTAATTAGTAAGGTAGCCCTTAATAGCGATGATTGTAAACGGTTTGTCATCCCAAATTCTACCAACACGCTAGCCTGGGGGCATAGTAGTATTGATAGGTACTACTTTACATAAACATTATGCTAGAGGTGTGTGTACTCACGTTACGCTGTCTTACATCACAATTCGGGGGAGGTACGCTGAGAGCGTAGTACAGCAAGTTTAAACTTGTACATTCAAGAATTGCATCGAGAAGTACGCAAAACATCACTAGGGTAAAATGATTCGAGGTAAAACGTGTACATACAAGATGTAAATAAATAATGTAGAATTGACATATTCTTTTATTTTAGGTTAGGTATTACCTTCCTCCCGCTCCTTATTTGCAAGATAGAGTTTTTGTTTATTACTCATAGAAGAAAGAAGGTGATGAGCAGATTCGTAAGTATAGTATCGTCTTGTTCGGTAAGTATCTCGAGAGCAGAATTTTTTTGTCAAAAAAGCACATAGCTTTGTAAAGCACGTGGAATTTGCCGCCACCGGGGCAGCACTGTTCTCTCTGGATTAAAGATGGTGGATGATAGCCGTCAAAGGTAAGTAGCTAAAGAGGGCAGCACGGTGAATAAAGATGGCGGATGATAGCTGTCAAAAAAGCACATAGGTTTGTAAAGCATTTAGAATTTACCGCCACCACATAGAGTGTAGCACCGAGGTTTGTGATGCAAGATGGCGGATGACGGCTGTCAAAAAAGCACATGGCTTTGTTTCCAAACAAGAGCACGTGGAATTTGCCGTCACCACATAGAGGGCAGCACGGTGATTAAAGATGGCGGATGACAGCTGCACATGGCTTTGTTTCCAAACAAGAGCACGTGGAATTTGCCGTCACCACATAGAGGGCAGCACGGTGATTAAAGATGGCGGATGACAGCTGCACATGGCTTTGTTTCCAAACAAGAGCACGTGGAATTTGCCGTCACCACATAGAGGGCGGCACTGTTCTCTCTGGATTAAAGATGGCGGATGACAGCTGTCAAAGGTAAGTAGCTAAAGAGGGCAGCACTGTGCTCAAAGATGGCGGATGACGGCTGTCAAAAAGGCGGGTGATAGGTGATGAAATTGCTCGCAGCACGGTGCTCTGTTGATTAAAGATGGCGGATGACAGCTGTCAAAAAAAGCACGTGGCTATGTTTACCAAACAAGAGCACGTGGAATTTACCGCCACCACATAGAGGGCAGCACTATACTCTGTTGATTAAAGATGGTGGGTAGTAGCTGTCAAAAAAGCACGTGAGTTTGTTTCCAAACAAGAGCACGTGGAATTTGCCGCCACCACATAGAGGGCAGCACGGTGCTCTCTTGATTAAAGATGGCTGCTGTCACGTGGAATTGTCTGCCACCACAGGTATCTAGCTAAAGAGGGCAGCACTGAGGTTTGCGATGCAAGATGGCTGCCGTCAAAAAAGCATTTTTCAAATTATCCGCCACCACATTTCAAAGGTAAGTAGCTAAAGAGGGCACCACTGTGCTCTATAGATTAAAGATGGCGGATGACAGCTGCACGTGGCTTTGTTTATCTCACGCTAGTGAGGTTAAGTTGGTAGCACTAAGGTTTAGGCCCGCCGAGATGGCAGCACTGCGGGTGACAGGTGACGAATTTACATCTAAAGAGGGCAGCACGGTGCTCTCTGGATTAAAGATGGCGGATGACAGCTGTCAAAAAAGCACGTGGCTGTCAAAAAACACGTGGCTTTGTTTACCTCATGCTAGTTAGGTTAAGTTGGTACTACTAAGGTTTAGGCCCGTCAAGATGGCAGTACTGAGGTTAGCGATGCGTTGTTGTCTGTCAAAAAGCACGTGGCTGTCAAAAAACACGTGGCTGTCAAAAAGCACGTGGCTTTGTTTACCTCATGCTAGTTAGGTTAAGTTGGTACCACTAAGGTTTAGGCCCGTCAAGATGGCAGTACTGAGGTTTGCGATGCGTTGTTGTCTGTCAAAAAGCACGTGGCTTTGTTTACAAATCTGTCAAAAAGCACGTGGCTGTCAAAAAGCACGTGGCTTTGTTTACCTCGCGCTAGTGAGGTTAAGTTGGCACTACTGAGGTTTAGGCCCGTCAAGATGGTAGTACTGAGGTTAGCGATGCGTTGTTGTCTGTCAAAAAGCACGTGGTTGTCAAAAAGCACGTGGCTTTGTTTACCTCACGCTAGTTAGGTTAAGTTGGCACTAGTGACGTTTAGGCCCGTCAAGATGGCAGCAGTGAGGTTAGCGATGCGTTGTTGTCGATGACAGCTGTCAAAAAGCACGTGGCTTTGTTTACAAATTCAAATCTCCCGCCAAAATTCAAATTTCCCGCGGGCGGCGGCGGCGGCGGCAGAGGAGGCGGCGGAGGAGGAGGCGTGCGGCGGCGGAGGTGCGGCAGATCCCGCTTATTATACTACTGACAGGTGGATGCTAAATATAAATTTTGGTCGAATGTCTTCAGTAGTTTTCAGGTTGTAAGGAATACGCTTTACACGCACCCGCTCGTGAGTTAAGTCCGATGGGACTTGTACAGAAAAACGGTCCGTTAATGATATATCCCTTATTAATCCTCGTATCGAAATGATGCACATGAGAAAAAAGGTTTAGAAATTAATTTCTACCAAGGTAGGTAGATTTCCATTAAGTTTGGTTGTGTATATTTTGTGGAAGTGCAAAATCACTGTTTCGGTTTCGTATAAACCCCCAGTCAGTTCAGGGATTTAGAAACAATATTTGCCCTAAAATATATCAAGGACAGGTGTATTCCAAATATGAGTCTTGGTGGAAATACATCCAGTAGTTCGTAGCACTCGCGTACATACGGCGTAATTAAGGAAGAAATAATACAGTTAAGAAAGTTGAAAGTAATAGAAAATGGATTATAACTGAGGACAGCCGGATAACGACAAATATGTAAATGCCAAGTGAATGTATTGGAAAATCAAATGCCCCTCAATAAATTATGCTAGTGTGAGTTATGGATATAATAAAGCGGTAACGGAGGAGAAATTTAGGTCCAGTGATTCTTATGTAAACAAATAATAAGAAGATGACTAATGGTGTTATTACTTAATCTATTCGAGGGCGGTTATAACATCCAACGATATTCCGCCAATATCCCGCAGATAGGCCGATTGACGCCTCTCTTGCCTTCTACCCAAGGAACAACCACGAATTTAAAAGCATGATGAGGAAAATGGCAATACGTTACTTCCCTGCTGGCATGCAGTCAGAGACGTTGCCATGGTAACCTGTAGGTTCGTTGTCGGTCTGTCGGTCACTCAATGCAGAGCACGATACCAGCGGAAAATTGTAAATTTCTCCGTCATGTGAAGAGTAAGGTAACTTATGAACATAACGAAAGTTGTTTATAATGAAGAGACGTTTCACGTACGGTAAACTAAGTTTACAGAAGATCAATAGCATAAGAGAAAATGGAGGAAAACCATTCTGGTTTTCCTATAAACCCTCCATCTGTTCAAAGATTATAAAATGATATGCATATCGAAACCTTCCCCGGGATGAGTGTACTCTAAATATGAACTTTGGTTGAGATCTATCCAGCCGTTTCGACGTGATGGTGGAAAAACCATTCTGGTTTTCCTATAAACCCCCCATGTATGCAAAGATTTTAAAATGATACGCATATCGAAACCTTCCCCGGGATGAGTATACTCTAAATATGAAGTTTGGTTGAGATCTATCCAGCCGTTTCGACGTGATGGTGGATCAGACAAACAGACAGACAAACAGACAAACAGACACGAAACGTAAAAACCACCGATTCGGTCTTGAGTTTACCTAAAACGGATAAATATCTGAAAAATTGGCAACACAAAAGAAATTACAGACAGCGGACCCCCTACAATTTTATTTATATAGATAAAAGTCATTGTGAAAAACAAGCACGCTGATTGGTTGATCATTTGAACATGCAGGAATCCCATAGCTACAACGGCGTTAGCTAAGCATCGTTAGCGTCCCAATCATTGGGAGCGTCATTCTGAGTGTGTGAGTCGCCGTTGTTCTATACTGCTCTTGTATATGTGCACGAATGTTGCCACGTGGGTAGACATACAACAGTGTATGGTCTTTTCGACCGAAAAACAGTGCATTTAGTAGTGAAGTTTGCTAAGTAAACTGGTGCGGTGATAAATTGCCGATTACATTATGACGCAAAGTTTTACTCTAAAGTAATAAACGGTAATATCAGCCGCAGACTGGTGAGTGAAGGAGACACGCTCAGCTGCATTGTATTTTCGGGTCGGTCGTGTATCGCGAAGGACTCTCCTACCGAACCGCGAGCCGCTCTAACTAACTGTGTTAAACCCTAAACATTTATGTTCTGAATTTTACGTGTGTTTGTTCTGTCAGATTAATGTTGGCTTAGTTCACAGCTGACAAGGGTTTATTTGGCACGTGCGCATAGAGCGGTGAAGAGGTTTTTACTTGAAGTCTTCTGTGTAGCAGTGTACAGGAACTTTCATCAAAAAGATGGCACCGCTCATAGAAGAAAGAAGATTGTTTCCATGTGTTAAATACGAGGTGAAAATGGAGTAGAATAATACCGGTGCGGGGATATGAGCTGCTGCCGATGTCCAGGGAGTTGTCAAAGATAAGGCGCATGTTTTTACATTAAATTGCATGTTATATGAATTATGAATAATACTAGTGAAGATTAGTGTAGGGATTTTCTTTAATGTAATTTCTTCCGGACGGCATGTATTTATTTTACATTTGTGATGCTGTAAATACGGATAGGAGGGGAATGCACGATTTCTCTATTTTTCTTTTACTTTACGATTAGTTAGATGGGATATTGAGGGAGACGTTAGGATTTATTTTGTTTTTGTGTTATTATGCATGTTACTAAGCTTAGGATTATTCTGATATTCTTGCATGTTAGAGATAGGAGGATTAGATTGACAAGATTATCCACTTTCCGAGTTAAACACTTGCTGCGTTGAGAGTAAATTCCATTTTTCCATTTAGAAAGATTAGTAACAGTTAGATTGCATGACGCATGTTATTTCAGGAGCTGTGACCCGTGTAGAGCTGCATCGCAACGTTGATTAGAAAAGGATTCTTCCAATGTGGGTTGGAAACTGTTTCGTACAATGATTTGAGTGGGAATCGAACCTGAATTTATAATGAGAGAGGCTGATGAGATTGGAAGAAATACAAGAGAATTTAATACATGCTAATTTATGAAGTTGATTATGCAGGCCGATTGCATGCCTGATGAAGTGAAAAGAATTGTGTGCAGTAAGAATAGTCCTACAATTGTATTCTGAGAGATTACTAAGAATCAGAATTGACGGGAAATTAATGTCAGGCCAGTGAATCTTATGTGTGTGTTGAATTGTAATAGCATGCTAGCAAGAAGTACGATTGTATGCGAATTCCGACCAGTTGAAGAAATACGAGCTCGCCTTACAGGTTTACTTATCAGCCGTGTTTATTTAGACAGTGTGAAATGAGATGTCGTTTCCGTAATACAATCTTGTCGAACAGTGACCAGTCCTCAGTGCAGTACTGAGTTTTAACATTTCCTTTCAGCCCACAGCATAGCAGGAAATATGTGACAGATGAACGCACACTCTGGTGCGTAAATGCAGCAGAGGAACGCAATGTTGCCCATTGCTTTCCACATGTTAATAAAGTATATTATTTGTTTTCTCTTACAGGATGGTGTTTTGTGCAATTTCATGTTGTTTTGATGTTGTCTTGTTGTTTAATGGGGAACAGCCCGAGTGCTGAGTGAATGTTTGTGGTCAATCTAGTTCTTACTAGATCCTTTTGGTGAACCGCGATTCACGTCTAGTCAGTGTAGTATATAAGTTTTTACTTTCCTAATCCGATGTAAATATTTGAGATACATTAATTATATTGTGATTATTGTAAATATACTGTAGGTAAATGCCACTAGTAATTTCATAGTTCATTGCGTCTTAATTTTCGTGTAATGTTAATTTCTGCGGCAACTCTGCTGAATTTCAGTCCGTATTGTGGTGATGATTAAAATTGTGTTACTCCATACGAATCAAATACGTATACGCATTCGAATACGAGTATGGACCTGAACATAGGACAATGATGTGAAGTCATTTTAAAGTTCACAAGTATTTCATTTTGTGTTTGGACTTTCTGTTTGCTACTAATTCATTGCGTCGTTAAAGTTTTGTTGTCCATTTTATTTTCTATTTTATTTCTTTGACAATTTTATACTCATTTATTATTTGAATGTCATTTGTGATAGTATTATTCTGGGGTTTACCGGGCGAGTTAGCCGTGCGCGTAGAGGCGCGCGGCTGTGAGCTTGCATCCGGGAGATAGTAGGTTCGAATCCCACTATCGGCAGCCCTGAAGATGGTTTTCCGTGGTTTCCCATTTTCACACCAGGCAAATGCTGGGGCTGTACCTTAATTAAGGCCACGGCCGCTTCCTTCCAACTCCTAGGCCTTTCCTATCCCATCGTCGCCATAAGACCTATCTGTGTCGGTGCGACGTAAAGCCCCTAGCAAAAAAAAAAATTCTGGGGTTATTTTATGAACAAACTCATCCTACCCCATATTATTGTTTCTTATTCTAGTTAAACCTCCATTTCCTGCCATATATTTATAAGTAAGTGATAAACTTCGACATTTAGACTTGCCCTTCGACAACCAACCCACTTCTCTGCCGAAACCTGAGTTAGTCGGATGTTTTAAACAGGAATGGAGGGATCGTCCTAGAGGGTTATTTCCCCTGGGTACGGTGCAGTACTAACAAAACACATGCATAACAAATTGCATAGCTCCCACTATACAATCCCGAAAGCTTACTGAACTTACCTTGAATATTATGACACTGGCGCGCGAAACATACCATCTACCACAATGACCACTCCTAGAGTGAATGGAAAGTTCCGTTGCAAATAGATTATATTGGGTGAGGGTGACACTCAAGGACACGGGGTAGGTAACTAAAGGAGTTATTTACCGTTAGTCATCTTGCCCCGTTCGTCAACTTGCCCCGGTCTCCCCTAAATGGGAAATTTAGGAGCTTATTTTAAATAACGGTTGCTTGTTTTAACGTACAACGACGTTTTGTTAACAAATGTTTAGAACGTCATTGAGCAGAGAAGGTTACAACAACTGAACACTGATTGCCATGTTGTCGAAGTAACAATGTGCTTGTTCCTTCATATTACATTACTTCGCTCTATGTACTGATCATCACGAATGTAGACCATGTCGGCTTGTATGTGGCTTAAATACAAATTTCTTTTCTTTTCTTTTCTACTTGTTAAACGTCGCACTAACACATTGAAGGCTTCCGGCGGTGGAAGGATGTGAAAGGGCTAGGCTTAGGAAGGTAGTGGCCATGGCTTTAATTAAGGTACAGCCCCAGCATTTTCCTGGCGTGAAAATGGGAAGCCGCGGAAAACCATCTTCAGGGTTGCCGACGTTTGGATTCGAACCCACTATCTCCCGAATACAAGCTCACCGATTAAGTACAAATACAATTTATTGTATATTTACTATTAATGAAGGTATAAACAGAAACAAGTTTTCGACTGAAAGATTCCATATCAGAATGTTTTGGATATTGTCAACTAGTACACATTCCAACGATTTAACTTCACGTGGAAATGCGTACCGTTCTTCCAAGATGTACGACCATTACCAAACATTGTCACCATTCTCATTCTGGAGGTATCGCTTAAATACTACAGTACTTTAGGTCTCTTTAAAATTGTCAATGAGGCTGATTCTGACGTGGATAAACATGTATTACTTATAATGATGTATGTAATTGGTTTTCGTCCCACTAATTACCGGGATGAGTAGCTGAGACGGTTGAGAGTTTGATGGTCGATGGGGCTCTTCAGCGTGTCAGAAAGTCTACTGCTACCTGTCTCGCACGTTTAATCGCTCTTATATGCGAACAGACTGCACCAGCATTGAATGTTACAGGCTGGAGGATCAAAGGAGATCGGCCAACCCCCAACGTAACGCAGTCAGTCACTTACAAGGAGTATTGTTTAAGTCATGTATGGAAGCCACGACGGAGATGTGAGAGGGTTTAACGTAATTAAATTGTGATTATTTCTATTCCCCAGAATGTGACTGATAGAGTATTATTGTTTAAGGAGAAGTTGGCTACGAATCCTTACTGAATTACAGCAGAATGATTGCTCATTGGTAAAATAGATATATAAGGGGAGTTAAAATTGCTAAATTTAAGCACAATCCCTGACTCAAGAACTGAGCGCACTCTTGTACGGAGGAAAGCGCCAAAAATTTCATATATCGTTCCGTGTTATGGTCTTTCGTAATAAGATATTTCTCAACATATTCCTTAATATACATTCATCGATTTAAAAAATTAATAAAAACACATATCAAGTAAGAGTAGTCGTTTTGCTCCAAAAATCGGCATGCATTTACACCTCAAGCAGATAATCAAATGATTTAGAGTAGTGTCGTGATTAGTTAAACGATCCAGAGGCCGTGAACGTTTTGCCATCCGTGTTCTATGTAAAGGCTCAGAGTCACTAATGGCAGCCCGCCAGAGTAGTCTAACCTTCAGGATGCGCTCTCTACCCTTGAGCCTTGGTTCGAGAAGTGGAGAATTGAAATCAACGTGAAGAAAAGCTCCGCTACTTTCTTCTCCAAGAGAAACAGGAGCGACCCTGACCCCCTGAACTTCTTTGGACCGAGCTCGATAGCTGCAGTCGCTTAAGTGCGGCCAGTATCCAGTATTCGGGAGATAGTAGGTTCGAACCCCACTGTCGGCAGCCCTGAAAATGGTTTTCGGTGGTTCCCCATTTTCACACCAGGCAAATGCTGGGGCTGTACCTTAATTAAGGCCACGGTCGCTTCTTTCCCTCTCCTTCCCTGTCCCATCGTCGCCATAAGACCTATCTGTGTCGGTGCGACGTAAAGCAACTAGCAAAAAAATAGAACTTCTTTGGAGAAGTCATCAGGTGGCCAGACGCTACCAAGTACCTAGGGATTATATTGGACAGGGGACTTACCTATCGTCAACACGTCAATATCACTGCGGCAACAGCAGGCAGCCGACTTTCCTCTCATGAGAGCCGAGAATGTGCTCACACGTGAAAACTGACTACTGTTGTACATGCAAGCACAGAAATGGTGTCCCGACGTAAACAATCAACACTGCCCCACTCCAGGTGGCGAGGGAGTGAAGGGGTAGTGTCGAAGGCCACTCCAGTACCGAGAAAGAGGGGAGGGAGTGAACAGGTAGTGCTGAAGGCAGTGTGTGTGTATTGCTATACATCCACCACTGTGCCCATTTCAATCACAACAGTCTTGTAGCGGGCTGTCTACCTGCAGCAATGTGATAAGCGTGGAGGTGGGGGTATACCATGCTTTGTTTATACCGGGACACCATTTCTGTGCTCGCATGTACAAGACCACAACACGTCCGACGCTAGAGTGGGACTGTGCAGCTAAGACGCAATTGGCGAGGGTGCGGCGCATTCAGAATAGGGCGCTGCGCTTTTCCTCAGGGGCGCCTTGGTTCATTCGGAACTCAGATCTCCACAGAGACAACAACATGCGTAGCTCCCATTACCGAGCGCGTTATGAAGCAAGCCAAGAAGCTCTACTGTATGTCAGACTCGGTAACATCCAGAAGCCCCTTATTGGGGAGCTTGGGAACTATGAAACTCACCCTGCCTTAAGTCCCCTCCCCTCACCATAACGCACCCCTCTCACCATCATTAGGCACCAGGTAACATTCTAACCATTCATGGCCTTACGATAACCGGCCACCCAATCTCAAAACAATCCAGTCGCTAGGTAACTTTCATCATGCAATAGCACTCAAGGTCTCAATAGGCCGACGGGCTAAATTTCTCAAGGTGCAGCCCATGCTACCGCCACACACAGGAAGCTAAGTTAAGCTACGTTAAGCTACGCTATGCTAAGCCATGCCAAGCTACGTTGTGCTATGTCATGAATAAAAAGCTAACCTGAACTGTGCTAGGCAGTCGCTTGATGATGGCGGATTATTTGAGGACGAGGCTTTTTTTATCCGCTGTCGTGGAAGATGAAACAGAGAAAGAAACAGAAAGAGGAGAAGATTCGGTATACGTGAAATTGGAGGGAGAATAATTCATGGTGAATTCCATCATTTGATTCAAGCATTGCATGGAAATAATGAAGAATTAAGACTCACTTTCGTCCAAATAAGGAACAGCCTCATGAACTTCTCTCTATTACTGAGGATGGATGATATTAAGAAAAAATTAATATGAAGTACCCACATTACAGAATGCAGGGTAAAAATATATGTAAAGGCAATAAATGATACGTACAATCAATTTCCAGAGTTTTATATATTTCCTGCCAACAGTTATCTTTCAAGGTTTTATCTCTTCAATAATTTGACAGACAAGTATATTTTTGTATTTCTTCAATCAGCACAGAAACAATTTAGCAATATAATAGCTGCTGTATTGAGGTAATTCACGAAAGCTACACACAAGAAAAGACTGTTTGCTAGACGCCGGGAAAAATGATTGTGCGCATGCGTGAAACTAGCTACAGCTATGAAAATCACCTGTTAGGCGATCTGTAAAATTTAGCTGTTCATTGCTTAGGTCAACATAGCAGTCTGTGTTGTTTGTGTGTGTGTGTGTGTGTGTGTGTGTGTGTGTGTGTGTGTGTGTCATTCCATATAACTTCATTGGATCGATTTTTATTGTTGGGTTGCGTAGTGTAGCTTAGCTTAGCTTAGGTTTCACCGAGTTCGATAGCTGCAGTCGCTTAAGTGCGGCCAGTATCCAGTATTCGGGGGATAGTGGGTTCGAACCCCACTGTCGGCAGCCCTGAAGATAGTTTTCCGTGGTTTCCCATTTTCACACCAGGCAAATGCTGGGGCTGTACCTTAATTAAGGCCACGGTCGCTTCCTTCCCACTCCTAGCCCTTTCCTGTCCAATCGTCGCAATAAGACGTATCTGTGTCGGTGCGACGTAGTTGCCAGGTTCGTAAAACCAGAAAGGAGGACACGTTGTACAGTATACAACACTTAGTTGTTTTTCCTGGTTATTGAGGTTAGAAGGCGAGAGGTAGTTACAGTTTTTTTGGAGGAAGGATGTGTGTTAACGACATTAAATTGGAACATGCCTACAATGAACCTCCACACATTGCTAGAAACAAAAAGAAATACCTTATGTGATGTCATTATGCTAGTTGTGCCGATATCTTTCCGATGAACGTAATGGTAGTAGATCAAACTGCTGGAGTATGGGTCCCGTAAGTTCAATGAACGTTAAGTCTGCTGTGTGTTCCACTAGAAGTGCGCTTCTAATGGGAGTCACAGTAATTTCATTCATTGAGCTGAAGGCTCCTTCACACTCAGCTGAGGATACTGCAGTAGTGTTGACTGCGCACAAAAGGGAGAGGAAGTCATCTGTTTATTTATCTTCATTTTTATCTTCCTTGTACTGTCTATAAGCTCTAATTATTGTACTTGAATTTTTGAGTGTAGTTGATCACACAAATACCAGACACTTCGCTCTCCATTCATGATTGATAAAATACGCACGACGCAAAATATCCCATCTGTGCTGAGACATGCAAGCCTGCCTGGCATAAGCAAGAGTACTACTAAGGCGGTAATCACAGAATGACAGTGTTGTCCGGAACTGTAGAGACAAAATCAGAACGAATACTTCAGAACAAACAAAATATTTATCAGTATAATATGTATAAGTATCGGAATGTATGGAAAATCCCAGTATTCGTTCAGAAATGTCTTCGAACTCCTGGCACTGACAAGTGAGTACCGGCCCAACTAAACCCCGGGATGTTCCAGTGTGATTGAGCAGCTTGTGAAACTTGGTTCAGGTAAACGGACTTGAATGAGTAGAATTTTGCTTAACTTTTGACTCGATCGTTACCGGAATATGGTTCCTTACCTCATATTGATCCATTTGCCGTCCTTCATCATCCCTGAAATTTTGTAACATCATCAGGGATACAGCTGTATATATTTTAGTCTGTCTGTGTGGAATAGTGGTCTCCAGTTCAAATCACATGCGTTGGAAGTTACACGTGAGCTTCGTTGTTGCAGAACGTCAACAATTATGGCTTTTTCACGTGACGAGCAGGTGAAGTCAAGAATGTGTTGTAATAGCCTCAGGGGCACGAAGGGCGTGTGTCTCGACTGATACCAATCGATAGCCTAACTGGTAGTCACGCTCGCAACTTTAATATTTAAACGTGACACGAAGCACACACACGCTTCACGACTCGTTTGGCCTTTGCTATGCAAGGACTCCATCGACAGGCAGCACTCCACCCTGCTGATGGTATATGGCGACAGAGAAAATTAAAATCTACTGGCTCTTCATGCTAGCTGTTGAGGGTTGTTTCACTCGTACCGGCGAGAATTGTTAGAAACCTCTGCCGTGACGCAGAGATCAGATTGGCTAACTTCAACCCTTTTTCGATTCTGCGAGTCAAATGGATAGAATTGAGACGATATTAACACACTTACCTTTGGATGTGTTCGTTGACTCAGCACTATAGATGTATTCCTTACACAAGCAGGCAAGCGTGCAGGAATTTCCACACAGAGCATGACTCTAGAGGGTATGAACAATAGTATTGCTGCTTTATATGATATTAGCAGTTCCCTCGGTTCTACCTGCGTTGAAGTCAGACTAAACGAGAAGTTGGTCTTCAACATTGCTGGTATCAAACAGCCTAACAAACAGTCCATGAAAAATTTACCTCTGGTCCTCTCTGTGACGTTTTACCTTTCTCATCAGAATCTGCATCAATTAGCGTTTCAGTTCCCGCAGCCAGGGATTATTACTTTCTCGTCTTACAGATTAAGCTGTGTATTATCTTTTAAAAGTCCCAGAAGTACCATTTCTTTGGCTCGTTACACATTTTCTTTCATCCCCCACCCCCACCAACCTCTTTCCACCTCAACAATTCTTGTTTAAGAATTTGCAATTTGCTTTGCGTCGCACTGACACAGATAGGTCCTATGGCGACGATGGGATAGGAAAGGGCTAAGAGTGTGAAGGAAGTGACCGTTGCCTTAATTAAGGTACAACCCCAGCATTTACCTGGTGTGAAAACGGGAAAACACGGAAAACCATCTTCAGGGCTGCCGACAGTGGGGTTCGAACCCACTATCTTCCGAATGCAATCTGATAGCTACATGACCCAAAACGCGCGGCAACTTGCTCGGTACAAAGTTTCTCTCATGGAGTGAAAAAGCATAACTAGTGTTGGATATGAACAACTGATGGATACCTATAATGATTCACACTCTGTACCGCGCTCGACAAGCAAGCACTCCAGGACTGAACAGGTTAAGGAAACTTGATTCTAAATGCTCCTTTTGTTTTATGGCTAGCAATATGCTGGTTATTTTGAATGTCAACCGATAAAGCATGCGCCAAGAACAACTTACCTCTGAAAGTTACGAAGAAAATGTAGAACACACGTTTTCTTTTTTGTACAAAATTGAATACTAAGTACCCTTTATTGGCTCGATTCTTGAATAGGACTAACAGTTGAGGCAGGGTATTGACTTTTAAAGGTTCCGAGCGCACAATTTTATCCGATTTACTCTAATTTTTTAAAAACCTACCTGCTGTTCTAATAAGCTAGTATAATAATATTAGCTTCTCAGCCCGAAGACATGCAGGATACAAAGTGGTGTCGGCACGACCAATCTTCTTCTTCTTCTTCTTCTTCTGTTTACCCTCCAGGGTCGGTTTTTCCCTCGGACTCAGCGAGGGATCCCACCTCTACCACCTCAAGGGCAGTGTCCTGGAGCTTCAGACTCTGGGTCGGGGATACAACTGGGGAGGATGACCAGTACCTCTCCCAGCGGGCCTCACGTGCTATGCTGAACAGGGGCCTTGCGGGGGGGATGGGAAGATTGGATGGGATAGACAAGGAGGAGGGAAGGAAGCGGCCGTGGCCTTTAGTTAGGTACCATCCCGGCATTTTCCTGGAGGAGAATTGGGAAACCACGGAAAACAACTTCCAGGATGGCTGAGGTAGGAATCGAACCCACCTCTACTCAGTTGACCTCCCGAGGCTGAGTGGACCCCGTTCCAGCCCTCGTACCACTTTTCAAATTTCGTGGCAGAGCCGGGAATCGAACCCGGGCCTCCGGGAGTGGCAGCTAATCACACTAACCACTACACCACAGAGGCGGACACGACGAATCCTCTCGGCCGTTATTCTTGGCTTATTTGACCGGGGCCGCCATCTCACCTTTAGATGGCTCCTCAATTGTAACCATGTAGGCTTGTTGGACCTCGAACCAAACACTCAGATCCAGGTGATTCACTCCGGGGATCGAACCCGGAACCGCCAGATAAGAGGCAAACACGCTACCACTACACGATAGGGATAATAATATACAGCCTATAATAACATGAAAGAAATAAGCTTTCTAACAGTGAAACAATTGCTGAATTCCGTTGAGTGGTATCCATATACACATTAGCAAACTTCTCTTAACATTAGTATCTAAATTCTCATCACACAGCCTGGCTGAGTAGCTCGGACGGTAGAGCGCTGGCCTTTTGAGCTCAACTTGGCAGGTGCGATCCTGGCTCAGTCCGGTGGTATTTGAAGGTGCTCAAATACGTCAGCCTCGTGACGGTACATTTACTGGCACGTAAAGGAACTCCTGCGGGACAAAATTCCGGTACCTCGGTGTCTCTGAAAACCATAAAAAGTAGTTAGTAGGGCGTAAAACAAATAACATTATTATTTATTACCTTATTACTCACTTCGGCGTCATGTACTGTAGTGGGGACTAAATAGAAAATATTTAGAATTAGAACCCATGTGCGGAAACTTACCGTTTCTCCGCTACAAGCGTTTAAATGTCTTGAGTCAATGGGCGTTGCGGAATACAGTGCGTAGAGGACGTTGTTGTTAGCTTCTGTGTCCACTTGCAAGAGCTGCTCGACATGGTGACCACACACTTCGAAACTACTCGTACCTGCGTATCCAGTAAACTCGCTCACAGTCGAACATCCACCGCTGCTCTAACCCGCGCAAACAGATCTTCCTCTGACTGCACCAGATCCTCCTCGTAAATCCGACTCTTTATGTGGCCCGACATGAAAGTATCCAGCGCTAGTTATGACGCAGCTGACGCGGGACATTTAACTCTACAAGGACCAATGGGGGCATCCGACGCCCAGAGTCATAATTAATTGCTCCTTGTAATGCGATATACTACTTGCAATTATTGTAAAGTCATACCGTTATTTGAGTCATAAGTTAACTACCATAATAAATTAATTTTGAGAAGTTTTTCTTACTTTAAATGGTAATAAAAACCGCTATGGTCCTGTGAGTCCCTTCCTTGGTCCAAGTGAAGATCAATTTTTCTACTTATAAATACCATTGATTTTCACATCAGCCTAGGTTTCAATAATGCACAAAAATGAAAACAATGGTAATAAAATCAAGAATGACAACAGCCAGATTATTGAAGCAACACGACTGGTTATTGTTAGATTACAAGTTAGTATGTGCTTGTAATGTTACATATAACATAGTCTGTTTACGTATTGTTCCTTAGGTCATGTACAAGCAGTGAGTCAACAAGAGTCGAAATAAATTGTGTTGAAGAAAAAACAGAATGTTGAAAGAAGAGGATGATGTGGAGGAAATTATTTTTGATTCTTCAGACGAAAAAATTTGTGTCTGATTCGTGTTTGGGACTTAGGTATATTTAGGTGAATTTAATTTCAATTTAATATTTTATACTGAAGTTTTCGTTGCAAATTATTAATTAAATGCTGTTTCATAATTTATGCCAGAAGATTCCAGGTTTATTACTTTTTTATTGGGCCCCAGAAGCACCTGCGTGGTCCTCCATGTAACAACCAAACGTTAGTCCTCGTAGGGTTAAACGCGTACGGGTTTTGCTAGTAGCGGAGAAACAGTATGTTTTCGGACATGGGTTCCCGCTCAAAATGTTATCTACTCAGATCGCGCTACAAGCTCTCAAAGTGTGTGCTGTAGGAAGCTAAGGTTTTTTGCTAGCGCGGGATGAAGCAGAGAACGGGGCAAATGCTATTCTCACCACTCAGCCTAGATGGCGTCCGGCTCCATGGCTAAATGGTTAGCGTGCTGGCCTTTGGTCACAGAGGCCCCGCGTTTGATTCCCGGCAGGGTGGGGAATTTTAACCTACATTGGTTAATTTCCCTGGCACGGGGGCTGGGTGTATGTGTTGTCTTCATCATCATTTCATCCTCATCACGACGCGCAGGTCACCTACGGTCGTCAAATAAAAGACCTGTACCTGGCGAGCCGAACCCGTCCTGGGATATCCCGGCACTAAAAGCCATACGACATTTCATTTCATTAGCCTAGATGGCGTTGTCATGGCAACCCCTCTACTACTAGGTAGCGGCAAATATCGGCCCGCTCTTCCCTCCTAGTCTGAGTGCCTTTCTTAGTGCTAATCAGTTCGCATTTGAGCTCTCGTTAAAATCACTCACTACTGCTTGTTTGTCTACTTCTTTCTGTTGTGGCTTTCAGAGAATGCATACGAAGGTAATCCTAAAAATAAGGTCTATTATTTTTTTTATAAATACATAGACCTGTTTATTTCTACAATGGTTTACAGCTTGAACATTTAGGTATTTTTCTACATAATCACCATTTCGGTCGATGCATTTTTGTAGACGCTGTGACAGTTTTTCTATGCCCATGTCGTACCAGCTCGCCGCCATGCTGTTCAGGAAGTTGTGAGCGGGCGCACAGTGGTCTAAACACCGATTCTAGCTGGCAAAATATCGATAAAATCGAAGTCAAGAAATTGCTGAAAAAAGTTTGGGAACTCATTCTAGACACCCCAGGTACCTCATACCTGCCCTATATAATGTGCTTGGAGTGTGAAAGTTGCGGGGAATGAAGCACAAACATGACAATTTTAAAAACTTGGAAAAAATTAAACAATTACATCTTATTGGGACTAACCAGGATATTGAAAAACCTCTTCTTGGAGGGTATTTATTGAGTAAATTCACAAGGATAAGTCCTTCTGCACGCGCTAGAAAGACCGTATAAACCAGTTAACTTCTCCATATTTTAGACTTCACTGTACTCCGATTTTACGGCGTTTTCAGGGCCGGAAACCGAAGTTATAGGTAGTTATGAGTTACTGATTGATTTAATCGATATAATACTCTATACTAAAGATTTTCCACCAAAAATCAACTGCCACTTCTTGCAACTTTTTGTTGCTGGCGGTATTTCCTTATAAGCAACCCGAAAAAATTTCACCGCACTACTATTTCTTAACAGTGTCATTCCCCCCTCCCACCCTCTACCCGCAACGCAACACCCACTGTCTGTGACTCATGGCCTGCCGCTCTCCGAGCCTTTCTATACCATGGATCTGACTGTATTTCTTTACATTGAAATTTGTTGTTTAAAGGTAGTTTACGAAACACCACGGATGAACAAAAGCAAGATGTCAAAGATCGAAAATCCACTATTCAGGAGGCTTTGTGGAAAGAGCTGGGCCTAAAAGTTGACAGGGTTGTTCAAGGGACTGGGACCTCGAACACCGGCAACATCTCAAGAAGGTTCTATCGCAATCCGAAAAAGGCAGCGGAATCAACCGGAATCAGTGAAGATTTAATCATCAGATTTGCTGTTGTATTGTAGGTACAACAACAAAACCCAATTCAACTATATTTGACTTAGTTCCTTCGCTTCACGATATTTATTCTCTTCTCTGGGATTTAGGTTTTGCCCAGTGGTCATCAGATGAACGATGAGGCTTTCAGCGTGTACGCTTTAGACACTGCAAAATTGTACGTGTCCTTATATAATTGGTATTCTATGCCTCCGACCGTCCACAAAGTATAATTCATGGTGCTCAGGCGATCAGATACGCCCTACTGCCAATCGGAAAGTTGTCCGAGGAGGCCTAAGAATCCCGAAACAAGGATTACAGGTTCTTCAAAGAGCACCAAACCCGGAAGACCTCCAGAAAGGACACAACGACTTATCTTAATACGCAATCTCCTGTTTTCGTCGGACCCAGCAGTCACAAGGCACCTCATCAAAGCCGAAATTCACTGGAATGAACTGCCCCCTGGAGTGCACGCTTTGCTCGTGTTCGATGAGGACACAGATGAAGAGGAGGCTTCGGATGAAGAGACTTCCGAAGAAGAGACTTCCAAAGCAGAAGAAGAGGACTTTGAAATGTCAAATACAGATAGTGAACCCAATGCATGACTCGTAAGTAGTCTTACTAATAAGTAACATGGCGCTAGAAATTCGAAACATTTCAAACATAACGTAATATTTTCTTATTCCTTTTCAGGTCACCTTCCTCCCCAAACTGGCCAATTTTTACTATCACTGATATGATGGATTTCGATGACCGATTCTTATGAAAACAAAATCATGACATTTGTCAAGGATTCCAGATGTTTTTCTTTCCAAACCCTGTTCATAATTTCATTAAAGACTTAACGGGAGCGTTGCGCGCCAATTACCATGAATCCATTTGCGGAATACTAAATTTTGTCCGGATGCCTTAAGTTTTGCGATTAAGCGGACGCGTAGTGGATCCGCTACTCCGTTAATCGAAAATCCGTTAACGAATTCGTAATCAGCGACCTCGAATACACCCGAGTATGAATTTTCGTCGGCTTTTGTGAACCCGGAAAGATGATACGATTTATTGCCGGCTAGAATCGGTGTTTAGACCACTGTGCGGCGTTCCGGGAAACTTCAGGAACCAAAGTGCAGAGATCATCCAGGGTGATCCGCCGATCTTAACGCATGATTTGCTCAACCCTCACGACTCTCTTGACGAAAATTGACGGTCTCCCGCTCCTTTGTTCGTTCATCGTGAATTTCAGTCCGACCGGCTGCAAACTCTCTACATCACTTGAACATTTTTAACATCCATGCACGACTCACCATACACTTCCGTCAATTGGCGATGGATTTCAATCGGCTCAGTAACTTTTGCGTTCAAAAACAGAGTAACTGCCCGCACTTCGCACTTAGCGGTAACATCTAACGGGAGCTCCATTCTCAACGGCTGCCAAGCCAAGACCGAGTGCCTCATCGCGGCCTGCGCATGTTTATATGCGAGCGCGGGAAACATTCTTCACAATATTGTGACCAACAGCCACACGAACAGAGTTCTGTATTTATAAAAAAAAATAGGAGGCGTTATTTTTGAGATTAAAAACCAAACCAAACCCCATGGCACTACAGCTCTTGAAGGGCCTTGGCCTACCAAGCGACCGCTGCTCAGCCCGAAGGCCTTCAGATTATGAGGTGTCGTGTGGTCAGCACGACGAATCCTCTCGGCCGTTATTCTTGGCTTTCTAGACCGGGATTTTTGGGATTACCCTCGTAGATTTTTATGATTCGTCGGCTGCCTTTTCTGTCGGTATAATATCTATCGTTTGCAAGAAGCGAAAACAATTCGTTGTGAAGCTAGGCAAGTAATAGCTATATATTATTGAGCAGTGTGATCAGGAAGCTAGAGAAGGTAAACTCAAGTACTTCTTGCAACTAAGTAACGTAAATGCTACAGATTACGCTGGTGTGTCTGCTTGAATAATCAGTGTTCCATTTCAGACGGCATTTTCAGGTCCAGAGAAAAATGAGTGGATGCTGGCCATAGCAGATGAATTTGTCTCTATTCTGAGAAACAAGACCTGGGATCTTGTAGACCGCCCAGAAAATAGGACGACAATTGGAAGTCGTGTAGTCCTTAGGAATAAGTACGGAGCAAATGGTGAGATCACAAGAAGGAAGGCTGGAGTTGTGGCCAGGGAATTTTCCCAGAGGCCAGGTATGGATTATACTGAAACATTCGCACCATTAGCATGACTCAGCTCAAAACGAATGGCTATTGCGCTCGCTGCTCATCATGGAATGTATGACCGACAATTCGATGTAGCAACTGCATACTTAAATGGAATTGTTGAAGAGGAAATCTTTATGGAAGTACCAAACTACACCAGAGAAATACTCAAATTCATTGTACAGGAAAGCAATGCAACATCCGAGATCATAGCTGAAGCCAAGAGGATGCTGAAGATGTTGAACAAGGATTGTGTGTGCCGTATTAAAAAGGCTCTGTATGACTTGAAGCAGGTTGGCCGCTGTTGGCACCAACGCTTGAACGAGCAACGACTAAAGCTTGGTGTCAGACCAACGTCCGGCGATTCGAGCGTCTATGTGAAGGGTTCTGATGCTGTCGTCGGGTAAGAAGCGACCAATAAATTAATTGCGATGATTCCGACAGACGAGTGATACGAGACATTAGGCCTATAACAGACTTTATCTGGTACAAAAAATAGTTGCTACAGCACCGAAACTTCTCACTTGCATCCAGGAAAAAATAAACAGTTAGACACAGTGCATGACATGGGATTCAAGTGGAAGTGATGTGGTAGCAACAAGAAGATATTAATTAAACGCCCGAACATTAATTGGCGAGTCAGCTATTTAAGGAGCATCAGAACTTTCCGTGAACAAAATAGAATTATTGTCGACGTGGATGACAGCTGGGTGAATAATAATCTTATGCTTGATAAGTGTTGGCAGAGCAAGAACATTTCCGGAATCGCAAGCAACAGAAGCTTTTCAATTAGGCTGATACTCCTCCATGCTGGATCCAAAATTTGACTTAATCCTGGGGCACAGTTAATTTACAGACCAGGTATGGCCAGATATGATTACCATGGGCAAGTGAATGTTGCCAATTTTGGGAAATGGTTAAGAAAAACCTGACCGAGCTCGATAGCTGCAGTCGCTTACGTGCAGCCAGTATCCAGTAATCGGGAGATAGTGGGTTCGAGCCCCACTGTCGGCAGCCCTGAAGATGGTTTTCCGCGGTTTCCCATTTTCACACCAGGCAAATGCCGGGGCTGTACCTTAATTAACGCCATGGCCGCTTCCTTCCAATTCCTAGGCCTTTCCTATCCCATCGTCGTCATAAGACATATCTGTGTCGGTGCGACGTAAAGCAAATAGCAAGAAAAACTTGCTTCCTAAACTACCCGTACAAAGCGTTATAATTATGGATAATGCCCCTTATCACAGCGTTCAAGAAAATAAGCTACATACCAAGCAAGTTGGCCGTGCGGTTAGGGGCGCGCAGCTGTGAGCTTGCATTCGGGAGATAATGGTTTAGAACCCCACCGTCAGCAGCCCTGAAGATCGTTTACTGTAGTTTCCCATTTTCATGCCAGGCAAATGCTGGGGCTGTACATTAATTAAGGCCACGGCCGCTACCTTCTCAATCCTAGCCCTTTCCCATCCTTCCGTCACCGAAAACCTTCGATGTGTTAGTGCGACGTTAGCCCGCGAGCAAAATAAACAACCCTGTCAGTATGCTGTTAAACGAGCCACGATGGAATGGCCATAGAAAAACAATGTTTCATTTTCTGAATACAGTATATTGAACCCTTTCGTCCATATTGAGGGATACCTACCTTTCTTACCTATCAGCAAAGTTCATGAGATCTGTCTCTTGGGTCGTATCGGGTTCTTCGTCACTTGCTGAGGTAAAGGTAGGGTTCAGTAATTCTAATCTATCTACTGGAATGAAAGGTCTAATTAAAAGATTCCTATTTATTCAGGAAAATTCTGAAGCAATCTGATATGTCAAGGGTGTCATAGTCAATTGTGTCAACTGGACACCACAATCATTTTTACATAAAGGTCAGAACACTGGTGTGAGACTTTAACGTAACTGCCAGACGGGCATTCATACTAGAAACCATTGTCTCAATTATTAATCATTTAAGAAAAGAAAGTCTGGAAATCCTTAAATTCGGCTTCCATGTGAGACCACATGTACCATCATAGTGATTCGTTATGGTCCAGCCCTCGTAACACGAACTCTGGACTCTGGGTATAATTAAGGCCGTCCAATCGGTGTGTGCCACACAGTGGTTCTACGGCATGGACCCTTAATTTAATCGATGTGACCTGCGTCTATGTCATGGACCGACATCTAATCTTCTAAGTTACTTTAAAGTCATTGTGGATGATGACCGCAAGGAAATGATGCTACAATGGCATATGGCCCTAATCTAAGTCACTGAGGTTGATGACCCCCTGACCATCCAAGTTTCTACGCTGAAGGCTAAACACAATTAAGTTACATCGGTTGATGACCAAAGTTTCCACTTTACTATCCCCAGCACATTCACTGCTCAATCAATCAAAGTTCAATAATTACAACAATAGCAATGCTCACAAACTTTGTGGCAGTAAAATCCATTTCCTTCTGATATGTCCCCTTAATCGTTACTTTACATTTAAATATTCCCCAGAAAACAAACTAAAATTTCCAGAATGCATCTCCAAGTTATTCGCTTGATTAAAGTTATTTCAAAATGCGGTTTAACTGAATTTAATAATTAAATCAATTTAAATGATTTAACGAAATGTTAAAGAACAGTAAATTTTATCTCCGCGGACTCTGGTTTCTTCACAAATTCCTACGCAGCTGTGATGTAAATTCAGTCCTGTGATATTTATCTGGCTGGAAAAGAATTGTTACATAATTCATGTCCAGTTATATATCTTGTCTCATGATCTCACACTTTTAATCTAATCTAGTCCTAACCGTTATTAACACTTGGATATCCTAATAATCCACGTACAAACCAAAACAACTCGCCATATAATTACGATGTCATATCTCGTCAAACCATTTATGAATTTTGCACACCCTCACAGACAAACCAATCATCACAACCATCGCTCTATATTTTGGACAACCCTGAATTTGGTTACTCTGTTCCTTATACTCGTAGTTCGTGATTTCAAATGTTCATTACGTCCCCAGTTAAACAAATTTTACAGTATTCCACAATACTCAGATTATTACCGGCTATGAATTTCAACTAAATCCAGCATTTTAACGTTCTCCCCGGCCGAGAATACAATCTCAATTCCACGCGTATCCCGTTATCATATGGTGTAATCCTCACAGCTGAGGCCTCTCGTCCCCAAGTTCGCTTGGCAGTAACATGAAACACCTGGTTTTTTCCAGTTGGCTGGCTTCTTACAATGCTCACCTTAAAAACTCCGCCGACATAATTAAAAAAATACGATATTCTAACCACCAAAAATGCACAGATTATGCTTCAAGATGCCCACACTAATTATACGCGTCGCAAATTAATACCGCTATGGATTTCTATGTATTTCTTTCCATTCCCAACATTATAAAATATTCCTCGGGCTATCGTGTCCCGGCTTCAATGACAGGTCCAACCTGATTCACAAATCTCATATCAACAAAACTAACCTCTGTTTCCCAGCTCCACAATTATCATCGACAAAGAACTGGAATAAAATCCTTACTAGAAATCTCGACGTCTAATATCGCACAATGCATTAATCATGAATAACTTCGCATAAATGATATCGTATTTAATAACTTGATTTTTACGAAAAAATGACTGAAACATTCTACTAGATCTTTTTATTGTCAGTCAGACACAGTTTAAAATGGGCCTAGAAAAACGTTTCTCTCCGTGACCAAATTCATCACCCTAGATTCTCACCCGACAGCGCGCTTCCACTCGATTGAAAATGAGTAACCATGGATTCCTACATTATTAACGTCAAATTGCAGACAGAAGAATTTTACGTCGAATGAACATCTTAATTTGACATCACAAAATATAGGCAGTACACTCACACGGATGACGATCTATATTGGACGTGATATCACTTCGAAACCCTATTCAATAACTTTTACAACATTATACGGCACTCGCAAGACTTCAAAAATTTATCCAAGTGGAAAATAAAACAAATTACTCTTTTAGTCGTATTCTCACATTTACAAAACTTAGTAGGGGTGACCACTGCGTCGTATATCCCCATTCGAATACACTTTTAGAGATCATGAAACAAGATATAATAGGTAGTAAGATGGAAAGTCACCTACCTCATGTAGTCACACCATTGTTCGTCATAGGGCTCACCTGCGACCCTGGCATTTTATTTAGCCATTTTTACATTCATGGCTTTACAGATCATTATTATATTTCTTCAGGTTTCCTGGAATAAAGCATTAAAAAAAAGAAAATACCCTTCACTTGTTTGCTGAGCACACACGATGGACTATAATTACTTTCGCACACGAAATACTTAATCACATTAGAATTTATTCAGTAATTTGACCGTCCTATCTGGTACAATTATTTCACTCAAGAAAACTATCTCCTCATGGAGTCAAGACCTAGCCACAATGGCTAAAATCTGCAGTTGAACTCAGTCTACCTTTGTTGTTTGATTTCGCAGAGCAGCTCAACAATTTTTCGTCCGCTTTGTATCACAAATGCCGGAGAAGGAAACTTCGTCATGGCGTCCCTTCATATTTATAGCAGTTACCCCCTCTCTTCGGATATCTCCCTTCGCCGCCAAGAAAATTTCTATAAATTTTCTGACTTAACTAAACTGTAATTTCAAGAGTTTTGAAAGTGACTACATGCTTGCTACATTTCTGGCGGTAGTGTTCATGGACATATAAATATATATACGGGTTCGATTTGTGAGATGATTGACCTCCTTTGATAGGCACTATATTTTTTGACTTGGCTTGGGTCACGCCATGTACACGCGCTTTGAAATAGTTCATAAAAATGACTTCAGATTCTTCCGCCGTCGACACGTGTGGCTGACGTCACGTACCCAAGAGCGTGGGACCGAAGGTAATCACCCCTTCGTCAAGTATCAAATGCATGCTATCAAGAATCGAACTTCTAAATGATTTGTCAATTTATGCATAATGTTCTTAGGGCACAAAGGTCATGGGTTCAATATGAAAAATTCGAGATTTTTAAACTTATTCAAAAGTTCAAAAAGCAAGAAAAAGTATTGCGCCGTTCCCGCGTCCAGGCATGGACACAAGAGATCCTGACTAGCTCTAAATTCAATTGGTTCAACGACTAAGTTTTATGGGTATGGGTTCCGTAAGAGAAAAACGTTCAGGTCGGTTAATGGTAGATTCTAACTAACGTTGGAAGACGTCTCTTACCCGTTACTAGTTAGATACCATACTCTCATTAGCTCATAGAGAAGTTGTCGTCAACTGAAGATACCACTATCTTATAACTAATACTTATTCTAGGAACACATAGAAAGAATGCTGAGGTTATACTATCTCACATTTATTTAAATATTAAGTTAGACATTATAAGAAAAATCATCTTAAATTCGACCAATGAAAACTTCTTGACGTGAGTAATTCGTTGTTATTCCTACAGTCTGTATTCTTCACCAACATCTCAGAAAAATCATATCCTCCGAACTCATCGTAAATAAACGCATTCTAGGATTCTACCACTTCATTTCATGAGTCCATTGATCTCTCAACATTAAAGAATATTAGAAGAAATATTAAATAACATTTGGGAATTAAAAAGAAACATATGGTTTCATTCGTAGGCAATTCACTTACGAAGTTGGGCGATAATGAATTAAACTAATATGAATGAGATTAATTATATTTACATGTGCCGTACTGGCAAGAAAATAAACCTTAAAATCAAGAATATTAAGAGTGTTGGATGCATCCTTTAAGAAGGAAAAAAATAAAAATTGTATCAATTACTATTTACAATATCTCTGATTAAACTTTCTTGAGAAATACAGAACGCTTATGTAATCATCGAGTTGGTGTTCAGATAAGAATTGGAGTTCAAATTGTCTGAACATCAGTTATTCTTCGAATAAATATGAAATTCAGTTCGTTACTACCTATTCCTTACTCATAGGACTGACACATATTTCAATTTACACTCACTGTCTGTCTCGATCCAGGTATAAAATTCTCAATAAAAACTATCTCAAAACTTCTCCTGATTTTGAATTAACAATTACACTCACGTATGTTTCACGGTTTAAATATTCACATTCGCATGCTCAATTGCCTCTTAGTTACTCATATTTCCCTGTGTCACTCACCATAAGCTAAGGTATGTCCAGTGTAAGTCGTAATCACCCTCCAAGTAACGTTATCATAAGATTTAACTTATAAACTTAAGGTAATGTGACCTTAATTTTAGTGATAAGTATTAGTCTACGTGCGTATTTGGTTGTAAGAAACGTCATCATACATACCCTATGAAATTATCATCACACCTACTACTTACGGAAAATCTACTTGGTCAGAAGACACTATCTTCGACTAAAAATCATCCTCTTTGAATAGCTATGTCACCAGTGATTAATCTAGTAGGTTGAATATTGTTCAGAATAATGTTATACACAGTGAGAGTTTTCAAAATCATCCGAAATAATTCAGTGAAGGCTTAAATATTATCATGACTACATGTATGACTCTCTAGACAATCCTAACATGGATAAAAGCATTGCTCTATCAATCTCGAGATCGTATCCTAAGCTATGTGAAAATGCATAGGATTAAGAATTATCATATGGAATTGGCAAGAATTCACTGACACTCTCGGAAACATCATTTGAAAATCACATCGTCTCACTTAGAACAACTATGACTATCTCTCTCGAAGAAAATAATAAATATGACCATCATAAATCACTATCATCCTTATACCATATCTATAACGCGTCAATTATTACTCACATTTCACGTATAATAAATCTCTCTCTTCATCATATGCAAATCACTTCATTAAACTGCACGTCAACGTGCCGTGACATTCTTAAAATGCCCTCTTTACTTCCTATCGTCATAGTGCCAAATTTAACATCAAAACTCTGAGTAATCTACTGCCTTATTCCTTCATAAACTCTTCCTATATACGATCTCGCACCGAGTGACTTTGATTAAAATAGTATACACTGATGTTAATGACAACTTCACACTTTACTCTTCACTGATAATAATAATAACACTAACTATTTACTCTCACATATCACTGGAAACATTACGATCGGAATATCACGTGGTGACCACGCCTACTAATGAAAATGACATTTCATATAGATGAATACCTACTTCCAATAATCTCGTCTAGACGTTTATCTACGCACTGTCTTCGCACAAATACACATATCAACATATAATTATAAAGGATAATATTCTCTTACTTACGAAAACGACTCAGATAATGGACTTAGCTTTGCTCAAGGTGGTCTCGATGTCTTCTCATCTCCGGTCATCTGAGATTAGGATCTCGTCATCTGGTTCCTCCACGAGTGATCGGGTTCATAGTAGCTCTCCACAATTGATTACTGGTCATCTGGGATGATCAACATCGTATCGCCTCATCAGGATCCAAATAGCGTTGCCTTGCTTCTTTACAGGCTCATAGTAGAATCTCGTACATATGTAACAGAATAATAACAAAATATGTGATTCATTGCTGTCATTCTTCAACTAATATATCTCTTGTGAAGCTCAAATTGTATGGATTTTGCTATGGTACAGTTAGTCCAATATGCTAGCTCCAAATCGACTAGGATAATTATTAAGTATTTATTCCAATTTGAAAAGGAACTTCTTTCCTCTATATTTTTATTGGTGCGAACGCACTCAACAGCTGATCAGTACGTATCTTTTACTATTAAGCGGTATCGGGCAAATTTATTTAAGCTCTGCGCCACTTCGTGACGTAGCTCTATTGTAATCTGGTTTATCTCCTTTTATAGTATTTTATCTTTCGCGCAGCGATTAAATCTTGATAACAAGTGTTGGGCGTGTAGCCGCGAATTATATTTCCTTCCAAATTACGGTATTTACTCCAGATGAATAATCTCTTTCAGTCTAGTCCTACGTCTTCTTACTGCTTCAAGGTCTGATTATATAGTGAGTGATGAGCAAATTTTTTTCTTGAATTATAGGTTTAAATAATGTCCATTTGTCATTCTTTTCCTGCGCCTTCTATACATGGTTCTTTCCATAATTGACTGATGAAAATAATTACATTTCGGCCCGTATTGACGTTAAATGCATTTATTTTAACATTTTGATCGCAGAGACTCCATGTTTGTTCCTACCAGCTCGTATAAAGAACTGTGAAACGGCACAGTATGTTGTTTGATTTTAAGTAATAATAATAATAATAATGATAATAATAATAATATTAATAATAATCTATTTCTTCAGCTTAGATATTATGTAGACCTTTCGACTTGTCACTTAGGCGGCCATCCGCGATAATTCTCCTTTAAGTGAAAATACAACGTATCATTGAGAGGTTTCCAATATCGAATTAGCGTTCTGTGCGCTCTGGAAGTTAAGACGCTATGCATTTTAGAAGAAGGATATAGCTGTTTTCCATGTCAAACTGACAGACAAACTGCGTTTCCGGTGGTCACATTCCTCATCCTAGCAACTGATTGAGTGGCATACAGTAATAGGAATTTCTACACAGTCTGTAGATGAAGAAATGAAGGAAGGTGTGTAATCCATTAATTTCTTACCGTGCTTAACTTTCCTAGTAGAATGAGAAGGGAAAAAGTCTTCGTTGTGAGAAAAGCGTTATACTTTGAACAAGCAACTACCAGGGAACACAACCAGCTCTAAGGTGTAGTAGATATGGCGCTAACCACCTGCGCCCGAATTGAATAATTAGATTCCAACGCTGTCGGTTGACATTAAAAAAATATTCGTGCAGGAAAATCGAGTCAGTAAAGCCTCCTTCAGGGCAAAATTTAGAAGTCCATCTGCCTGTTAGCTGTGAAAGTGGAGCCATCAAGAAGTTGTAATCAAAAATGAAGAACTTTATATTTTTATATAAAATACTATATAATTTTCTGAACAAAATTATGTCTGAATTGTGCACAAATTCCAACTATAGCGTTATAAAATATAAATTTTACTGGATCTCTTCAGATAGCTTCTTGTCCAAATATTCTGATTGTGTTTTTCATAAAAAAAATGCTGAGGGAAATCTGTATTGAGGTGATGTAGCAGAGAATCATGGAGAAGAAACCGCTTTTAAACATGAACACTCAGCGCCTGAAGCCATCATCATGCATATGCCTTTTCTGCATGTAATAATAATAATAATAATAATAATAATAATAATAATAATAATAATAATAATAATAATAATAATAATAATAATAAAGAAGTCAGGAATAGGAAAAGGGTACACAAATTGTTGCTGAAAGGAAGAGAAGAAATACAGGTGGTTCATAGTAGGCAGCTGTGACATTTTAGGCTTTTCCCAGTGGAGCAGGGTGTTCTGTTATTACAAAATTTTAACACGATATTTGAAAAAAAATGCTAATATGAAAACATTTAACTTTATTTTAGAATGTGCTTTACGTCGCACCGACACACATAGGATTTGTGGCGACGATGGGATAGGAAAGGGCTAGCAGTGGGAAGGAAGCGACCATGGTTTTATTAAGGTACAGTCCCAGCACTGGTAAGAAAATGGAAAACCACGGAAAACTAACTTCAGAGCTGCCGACAGTGGGGTTCGAACCCACTATTTCTCGAATGCAAGTTGACGACTACGTGACTCAAACCACACACGCAGCCACTCGTTAGGTAATAGTGAAGACTTCAGCTATTTCGTAAAATGAAAACATACACAAATTGCCAGAATTCATAGTTCAATATATTTCCAACTATTACATAAAGTATGGAATTTTCTTCTTTCTGGCCTTTTCCCTAATTTCTTGAGGTTGGCATAAGCCAAGAATGGAATATTAATAACAGAAAATAACATGTACAAGAGTCTAACAAGGTTAGTTAGTATTCTAATAACAAGCATAAAATAGCAATAATCTCACTTGCTAAAACACACACACTGGAACATATATAGACATGTCGTATTATTATTCTCGTGGTTTTCAAAGGAATTTCCTTCCAATGCTTGTTTGTAGCAGTCTTTATATTTCACATTAGGTAGTAACTTTACTACATCATCCCCCCTCCCTCACTAAGACAGATCATTTACAGTCAGTCCTATTCCCCTGTGGCTGTTAACTGATAATGTTCCTTTTCGAACAACATCGTGTTGTACAGTAAACCCAATGTAAAAGTTCCTCACGGCCATTGTTGATTTGAATTTCGTGTATGAAAATACCCTCTGCTCTTGCATCTTGAATGGTAACTTGCCCTCCAAAGTGTTCTTAGCGCATTCCTCGTAGTCCTAAAGGTGCTAGTCCCGTCCAAGTATCTTCATAAAACTATACACACGAGTGAAGTATTTGTGTACGGACACTCCGAACTGCACGAAAATAATTCGTAGGAAAGCTCAAATTTAGTCGGTGAAAACGGCTGGAGGGTTCTTTTCCGTGTAAAATCACGCATTTGATCAAACGAGTAACTTCAAGTATTCGTGGTTGGTAACATTATGCTACCGGGCTGAGTGACTCAGACGGTTGAGGCGCTGGCCTTCTGATCCCAACTTGGCTCAGTCCGGTGGTGTTTGAAGGTGCACAAATATATCAGCCTCGTGTCGGTAGATTTACTGGCACGTGAAAGAACTCCTGTGGGACTAAATTCCGGCAACTCGGCTTCTCCAAAAACTGTAATAGTAATTAGTAGGACGTAAAGCGAATAACATTATTAACATTATGCTATGACGTTAGGTCGCAACGTTGAAACTGGCATGTTCAGTGTTGTGGTTATTGCTGAATGTGCTCATCACTGTGCGTGAAACACTTCATTGAAAAACACCATCTTCATTTTGATATTGATTGAAGATGTCCAGAGACACGTCTCGTACCAGCACTTGAGTGTACACTAAGTAAGTCATCGTCTGTGAATAGGCCTACAGTAAAACCTGTCCTCTACAGAAACCCAAGGGACCGAAAATGTTTTCCGTTGTATACAGGAATCCGGCTTATAAAGGTGGTTAAGGAAACAAAAAATATAAGTGCATAAAATCATAACTGCATACCTCCGTTAGATAATCCAGCTGTATATTTATATGACTGTGTGCGGCAGTAGATAGGGCCTACTCTACTCTAGTAGAGACTAATCACCTACTTATATACACTAGTTCATCAGATTTAACATAAATCTGTTCTTGTTTAGAACCTCCTCACAGTGCACAGTAGTAAAACATATACTGTTCAGGTAAGTTTATCTGTACTGAACCCATAATTCTACGATGAAAAATAATTCCAGATATTTATTTCAGCTACAAACAACTTTTTTAGAGTAGCCATATTTTTATTTCAAGAGTCTCGCTATCTCGTGGGAACGAACTCACCGTGACCATCGAGCCACGAGCTCGTGAAATGCCGGGATACTTCGGTTGACATCGAGTATTGAATAATTTATCAATTTCGAAAAATCCTTCATAACGAGAGACATTGGCGACATAGTAAATCCAAGAATAAAGGATCTAAATTATTAATAAACCTTACGTGAAGATAGAATCCCCAGGGTAAATATAAATGCAGTTAAGCCTGGAAGGAAGGTTGGCGTCTTCCTCGCGGATTTGCGACCCGTGTCGAGGTCACTTTCCTGAAGAAAGACCGAGAAACTACATGTCAGAAATAATTCATTACGCCCGTTGCAAGTATGATAAAAATATAAAATTAGCACCATAATGAATTATAAGTCTGTCTGAATTTATGGAATAAATTATAAGAAAATTGGTCCAGTGGATGTGGAATCAGCATATTGCACAACCGAGCTTCGTGGAGAGGGTGGCGTCCTCCCAGAGGGTATATAAGAAACCCCCTCCACCTACTTTTTACACTCTGTCTGAAGGTCTGGACGATGAAACCCACGTCGCCCGTCTGCAAGAAAGTGCGAGGTTTAGTTCTCAAAATAACTTGTCATATATATTCGTGTCAATGGTTCAAGTAGAATATTAAATGGAAGGTGATAGAAATTTTTCTGAGCTTCCGCCGATGAAAACTGGGAAGGCTTAGATAATATGTTTAAAATATGTAACTGAGTTTCTCTCCGTATTACAATTGTGTGTGTTTCATTTTTGCCAAAGGGAGTCTGGAGGCTAGCCGGTGAGGGCTGAGTTTTTGTTATCTATTTGAAACACCTGGACAGCATTAGAGTTACGAAAGAAGAGTCCTGGCAAAGCAGTGGCAGTCACAGGTTGAGAAGCGTGCTCGTCGCATGTTAAACGCGAAGAAGGTGCGGTATTTGCGGTGTCAATCGATACCGCGTGTAAAATCTGCGTAGTTTAAGTTATATATATAAGAAGATAACATCTATTGTAGCCATGAAAGGTCAAATAAGAGGACAGCTGGCTAAATGTGGCCAGAATCTCCAGGATGACGACGATTACAGGTCTGTGACTATATTTTCATTAATGATGTTGTATAGAATTTGTTTGTCCCAATATATTTTTCAATGCGTGTATCGAATTAATATTTAATAATGATCAGGCGAATGTGTTACATTTCTGGTCGTCGTGTGAAACTCTTCAGGGCAGTAAAATTCACGTCGAGAAACTATAAAATGCGAAGTTTAAATAATGTGTTAATATTCTTTGAGATAGTGTTCAAATTGAGTAAAGTTAGAAAGGTGACAACGATAATGTGGTCGTGGTGAATGCCTTAAGTTCGAATATCGTATGAGTTCAGAAACGTTTTGTAGAAATAATAATAATAATAATAATAATAATAATAATAATAATAATAATAATAATAATAATAATAATAATAATAATAATAATAATAATAATAATATTTACAGAGGGATACAATTTTTCCATGTTAAAAGTGTATTTAAAGATATGTTCAGTAAAGATTTGCGTTCGTCTCGAAATCCAGTAAAGTCTGATAAAGTCATGTTTCTTCCTAGGAAGGTAATTTTGTGACATCTTGTATGTCGGTGATATAGTAAATCACAGTGTGTTATTGTATTCTTGAGGTCCGAGGGTTGTAGTAAAAATAAAAATGAAAAGGATTCTTATAAAGTTGTTCGTCACGGGAATATTGAGGTGAAAAGTTGTGAAACAGGAAGAAATGGATTGTGCCGGAATAATTTTGTTGAGAGAATAGTTGTATGGATGTTGAAGGCAGAGGAAGCCTGTATTTAATGAGTAATGCCACCGTGATAGGCGATGAAGATGAATTTTTGAGACAGGCTATATTTTGTTGATGGTGAAGAATTTTCGAGACAGGCTGTATATAAAATGTGATACTTCTGAGGCAGGCTGTAGTGAAATTCCGCTAACAATTCGGAACAGCTGACCGGGTGAAGGTTGGTTCGAAATGAATACTTTGTGATGCACATTAAGATTTCAAGTCAAGATCTCCCAGTGAAAAACAATTCTATAGAAGATTGTAGCTCTTGGCAGTTAAGTCCAAGTGACGATTTACGTAGTCAGCATAATGACTATTATAGTAGGTGACCTCAAGGGTAGAAGAGCATTCTGAATACACGGTTGGTGTTATTTGACTGTTATAACAAATTTCCACTCAGTAAATTTCATATATTATGAGACGATAATTTATCATTAATTCGGAAACATTATGGGATGAGCTATTGGACGTTATTAGCGACAGTTTGGCTGTGTAGATTAATTGAATTTCGCTTCACTGGATAGTTTATTGATATAGATGTTTGGAATAGTGAGATGGTAAGCGAAGTTTGGGCCTCACCCTAGAATTACACTGTGGATTTTTGCGGTGGTGATGATTACTGTTTTGGCGATATTCACTTAACGTTAGACGTGTGCTGAAATTCATTATTATTTCTCCAAACTTCATTGCGTATGTCGAGATCGTGTTTGAGCTATGGATTGCTTGCCACGCTACGTTTTATTAACAAGATAGGGACTTAGTTGCATTTCCCTACTTGCGTTAATTCAGTGGCAAGATTTGTTTCATTGTGTGCTATAGTTTCGACAAGGTTACCAGCTAAAATATCTAAGAGTGTGTTTGAAGTTACGATTTCGCCTGACATTCTAGAGGAAGCGTAGACAACCCAGTTTCCGCTCGACAATATATTTTTTTTGCTAGGGGCTTTACGTCGCACCGACACAGATAGGTCATATGGCGACGATGGGATGGGAAAGGCCTAGGAGTTGGAGGGAAGCGGCCGTGGCCTTAATTACGGTACATCCCCAGCATTTTCCTGGTGTGAAAATGGGAAACCACGGAAAACCATCTTCAGGGCTGCCGATAGTGGGATTCGAACCTACTATCTCCCGGATGCAAGCTCACAGCCGCGCGCCTCTACTCGCACGGCCAACTCGCCCGGTGACAATAGATTTAGGACGTCGCATGTTATCATAGGAGTATACTGATGATAAGACGTCCCAGTTTACGTTCAACGATAGGTTTAGGAAGATGTGTGTGTACATAGAGGTTAGTGTTAGGGTGTGTAGACATTATGTAGGCCCGACGATAGGTTTAGGGTGTCGTCTGTATATACTCAAGTCTTAGATTAGGTATTTTTGCGAAGTGACTTGAACGATGGTAGTGTCTGCAGTAGTGTATGCAATGCGAAGAGTGTTAGCTAAGTAATATTGAGGCCATGTTTCGACAAAACCCTTACAAGCTGGAAGGTGCTTACATAAGATTATGGAACCACTAGTGGCCTGAGCGTGAGGGTTGTCCAACATTGGATATTTAGCTAATGGTGATTGAATAATACTGCGGTTTGCCACGCGTGTTTGAATTCAATGAACTTCAGTATTTTTTATTTATTCACGGACTTAATTGTTTTGTCGTTCAGACGTCCGATTGCTTTGCTGTTTTTTTTTGCTAGGGGCTTTACGTCGCACCGACACAGATAGGTCTTATGGCGACGATGGGATAGGAAAGGCCCAGGAGTTGGAAGGAAGCGGCCGTGGCCTTAATTAAGGTACAGCCCCAGCATTTGCCTGGTGTGAAAATGGGAAACCACGGAAAACCATTTTCAGGGCTGCCGATAGTGGGATTCGAACCTACTATCTCCCGGATGCAAGCTCACAGCCGCGCGCCTCTACGCGCACGGCCAACTCGCCCGGTAATTTTGCTTTGCTAGTGTGCGTGTTGACACTTAGCTTATCTATGTGAGACTTGAGTTACGAATGCGGGTTCGATTCGTCAGCCGGGAATATATTTTATTTTCAATTTTTGTCGTTCTTTCATTTCTATATAGTTGACTGTGGTCGTTCAGTAACTTTGTAGATAGTTTGTTGGGACAAACAATAAGTAGATGGATCTGTAATGGTACTGTTGTAAAGGAAAGAATTCCTAGATTTGCTTTTATTATACCATGTGGACTTGTAATTTTATTAAGCTTAACGTAACCATTTATAACCTGAAAATTGGTTTCATAAGAATAAGTTTCAAGTGATTTACTACTTTTTATTTAACTTCAGTGTTTGGCATTTCTTCTAACTGCATGATGAATAAGTGTTTCCTGCATTTTGCAGTTTTGTTCCTTCAGAACGACGTAACGTAAGATCTTCTCGGATGGAATTGTTGTTGGTTCTTTCTGAACAGCTGCTTGGGTGATGCACGTTTCAGCATGGCGATTATTCTATAACTTAAGGGTGTCACGAGATGACAATGCATGGTGGAATTTTTACTTTTAGTTATGACTGTTGCTGTTAATTTGTAGTGAACACCATGATTTCCAGTAGTATTTCTCAACCTGTCCAAAGCAACTGATAGTCAATTTGGCTCGATTAAGGATCCTTTCGGAGGGTGTTCCCATATCCGACAGGATATTTGACTGGCGGATAACCTTAGTTAAAAATAAATCTGGAATTCTACTTGTTGAAGGTCAGATTTTCCACGGATCGTGTGGATTAATTCTCAGTTATCGTTTGGATCAATAGGTGCCCGATTTTCAGGCTTCTTTTCATTTTTCTAGTTTTCGCTGTCCATAAATCTGTGATATTTCTACTTTTCTCCGAAGAAAATTCTTCGATACTGTAACTAATAAAACTAATGCCATGCAATGTAACTGCGTTTGAAACATTAAAACATTAATTTTTTTCTTGATCAAAGGTTTTATATAAATAAATTTTTGCATTTAATTTATTCAATAGAAGTTAGTAAGCACATATTTGCACCTCATTTCAAGTAGTTAGGCTCTCTTCTGAACCCCATTGTTTGGTTAAGATTGTGACCGAAATATTCCCGCTACGACCCCAAGATTTAAAAGTTCGATATTGCTCTACTGCAACAGCTGTGGCCGACCAACGATGGAATGGTAAGTCAAGGGTTCAGTACTGAGCGGAATCCAAAATTGTACTCTGGACTCTACTATTCCTGGTAGCACGGTTCTCAATTAAAATGCGGGCACGGCAAATAATGTTGAACAATCAGGTGTCATTTTTCGTTAGGAAAATAGATTGAATGTTCTTTACGGCTGATAGAGCATATCAGTAGGACTTCACGTCACATAAACCATTTTCTTCATCGTCTTCCTTCTCGTCTTCATCGCCATCAATTTTTGTTTTCTTTTCTTGAATGTGATGTGTGAATAACTCTTCGACGTTTTGTACCGCCGCCTCTGTCTCAACTTCTAGATCAATGGCCATGTAATCTTCTTCACTAACATTACCATAATTACACTGTTCGAGAGCTTGTTGTGTAACCGTCCAGGCTTCTCCAGCCTTACTAATTTTATATAATATCATTTTACGCGATATCATTTGATATCAAGTTTATCCGCCATCGGCAATTATTTGTAATAGCATATTTATTCAACGTCAATCATTTGTAATCAAGGCTTTTTGGAATCATATTGTATATATTGTAACAGGAACGCCCGTACTTCAGTATATCGGAGAGCATGAGGAACGACAAGGCGTGTACGGCCCATGCTAAGAGAGTAAGAGAGAAGGGTAGTGAAAGAAAAATTCATGATTAAGTGGATCCTTCAGTTTATTCAATAAAGTAGGCAAATAATTATGTCACCTTTTATAGCTGAATTGTAGATTTGTCCCTGAGGGCGTGAAGAGGACGTTGTCCCGCAGCGGCTGCGTCGTCTTGCGGTCGGCGTCGGCGTTGTCTTCCGTCGTTGGTGTTTGTATTAGTGTTGATGACTCGAACCAGAGGCAGGAACGGGGAAATGTGGAGCTTCCACATTTGACGTCATGGGGTACTGGTGTGACACTTCCCTATGGCGAAGCACGCCGAAATAGTTCCCACAGCAGCAAGGATAAAGTTAGAGTCACAGTTCGTATTTGGAATAATACGCAAATGAAACAATCTAGGACCTTCCGAGGTGCGGTGATCAAGCACTTCATAAAGAAAATCGAGTACAGTCTCTGCACTGTACTCCACCAGCATAATACATTTGTTGAAATAAATGACAGTCCAAGTTCCAGTACGTCGTGATTTTCAGATTATCACTGGCACTTAAGATCATAATGCAACACAGTTCAACGGATAGACACAATTAATGCAAGAACACAGTTTTAAACGAATTCAAAGCTGGCACAGTTTATGTGAGAACACAGTCTTTAAATGAATTCAAGCTGGCGAGAACACAGTCTTTAAACGAATTCAAGGCTGACACAATTAATGCAAGAACACAGTTTTTAAACGAATTCAAAGCTGGCACAGTTTATGTGAGAACACAGTCTTTAAATGAATTCAAGCTGGCGAGAACACAGTCTTTAAACGAATTCAAAGCTGACACAATTAATGCAAGAACACAGTTTTTAAACGAATTCAAAGCTGGCACAGTTTATGTGAGAACACAGTCTTTAAATGAATTCAAGCTGGCGAGAACGCAGTCTTTAAACGAATTCAAATATACAGCCGGACCGAGAGACGAATTATGTCGCGACGTGCTTACTTGCACACACTCGCTGACTCACGGCTTACTGCCGACTCACTCCACTCTCTGCCTTCAGCACACTGCCGTCGCATACCGCACACTCTCTTTCTGCTTTACTGCAGGCTCTCTGCTTACATTCTGCCTTACCCCAGGCTGGCGACTCGCTTATATTTCGTTCATGCAGCAATGGAACACGAAGGAACCTTCTGCGTGACGTCGCTTGTCCTTGGCCGGTGTTCTGGAACGTCGCGAACTTGCTCGCAGTTCCCATTATGCCTGTGCGCTCGGCGCAAGTTTTAAATGCTTACGGCCGGGTGTTAGCGAGCTTCTCTTAATAAAAGAATGAAACGTGAATGCTCGTAGGGTGTTACCGTTTCAATATTGCACCCGTCCCTACACATAATGGCTCCGGCATGATATCTACAGGGCGTTAACGGGTTGGAATAAAACAAATAGGCGCTTAACTAGACTTAGCTTAAAGGCATACAGGGTAGGAGACGGATCATACCTAATTACAATGAGAACACACTCGGGTTAAAGTTTAGATTAATACAAGTGGTTTATTAGGCCTTAATGATGATGATGGTAATGACGCATTTATATACAAATGAATTACATGGATTATTATCAATTGTTGTTGTTTGTTATCGACGTTTAGTCGTATGTGATGGATCCGAGTATTATCTATCGCAGAGCGATCCATTATGACGAGATTCGAACGGAAAAACACTTATCATAGACACTGAGGCTATGTGATATCATTGACCAATAGGATTAACATGCATGCAACGAATCTGAGCAATCCCTATACTAAACACACAACTATACCCCAACGAAGTACCAAGAAGGAACTCATAAAATGTGGAACAAACGCCCGGGTTTGAACCGACCCTCACTTGTATACAATTCACCACCCCGATGGTCAGCACCATCGGCAACTCAATTATAATCACAACAAGATACATAAACACTTAGAGAACACAAATTATATACAGTAAACACATGAGACATTCAGCCTTCGGTTGAGCATTGGGGTACCAATGCCGCTGTCGGGAACTGAACTGACACCCCTTTGGATGGAAGTGGGACTCTGAAAACCCTAAGCTACATTATCCTCAACTGAGTAATGACAGTAAACTAACAAGTACTGGTAACAATCGCCGTGTCATTTATTAGCGACTACATCATTCTGGCGTGTTGAATATTTCCATTATTAGGCGACTCTTCCGGGCCACGTTCTCTTTAACTCAAGGCTCCCCCTTATACGAGCGGACGAGCATGCAAAAAAAACAACACTTCTCCTCACTAGGTCAACTGCCCCAACCCATGCACGGCGGGTGGTCAATGGCCTCGGCCTTCACAGGCATAACGCCCTTTCTTAACAAAACACCCCATCTCGGGGATCGTTCACTAATAAACTGAGCTTCATTGTTCATTAAGCAAAATTACATCGGCTCTCAATACTTCACTTCAATTCAACACACACATTCGTTTACAATATCATGATCCCGCGACGCGACACCGGTTTCTATGATACCAATACTTGCATGATTACCATAACTACAATTTATTATTATTATTGTTATTATTATTATTATTATTATTATTATTATTATTATTATCGGGTTCATCATTACACTATCTCCCTACACGACTTACCTGGAAATTAGACCATACTGCGTGATCATAATTAACTTCCTCGTAATAACGGTGTAATTAATCCATATCTAAATTGTGATTTCTGATAAAATCGTCACACGGTAATACAATTATGAATTTAATATTCCTCAATTTGCACTTAAATTGTGATAAGCCTGCCAATTAAAATTGTACAATTCCTATCTAAATATATGTCAGTGGAGGCCTGTGGTGTCAGTTCCGAAGTCATATCTCGTAGTTCTGGGTGCTCACGAAATAAAATTACACTATTTACCAGCCATGCATTATCAACGCTGGACTAACTACAGCCTAACTTGAATTACTCTGAATTACTAAAATTTGGTTTCCTGACGCATCAATAATTACAAGTTTCCCCAAATAAGATGATTAAGTCAATCTACTACTGCATGCAAACTTATCGTATTACACCTTTATTTACAATTGATTGCTCAGACGTGTTACTAATTAAATAAAGTAAATAGAAGCTACGTGTATCATGGTAGCACATCTACATTACTGAAGTTACAATCTCTAACATTATAGCTTCAGGTAATGATAACTGTTCCCCGCCCAATCTGATCACGTCATATTAAATATGATTAATACTCATTTCCATCACTTGATGACCCGTTGTCAGCTCAGGAAGTCCATTGCTGATTTAGTGCTGACCCATAGGCACCAAAGCAGTTTCTGGAGGCACCAATTTCTTTCCAACCGGGAGTCCATTGTTCTAGGTTGACGAAGCCGCTGGCAGTATTCCTGAGGCACACAATACGTCACTATTTATTCCAAGATTTGTTTAGTTACATTCAGTGTGAACGTCCAGCCGCGATATCGGCCCTCACTCCGCAATCCGTGGTTCAGTATCGGATTCCGCGTACCTTTGTTACTACTCGACACAGTAGCGCCGTAGTAATAATAATAATATTATTACAAATTATGTTAAATGTTCGCGACACGTCCCTGATCTTTAAAGTTTAGACACTAGCATCGCGTCTATCCAATCTCTGCAATATTTACGCACAGTACGCGATTTCACTTGTAAATTAAATTTAAATTCACTCAAACAAAAGATCGCTGGAAGCTCGACTGCACATAGCTTCGCCGTCTGTAAGCCACAAATCCCGACTGACTCTTGTCCCTTCCTGCAGTAGTTTTTACTAGGGAGCGATACCCCTTCCACTAATTTGCGTAGCGCCTATTCCCGGCGTACTCGAGGTAAAATAGTACGGGTGACCGGTGACCAATATCTAGTTGGTGCGATTGAGACATAACCACTCAATTATCCTTCGGTGAATCTCTTTAAATTAATTAAAATATGTTCTGCTTCCCCTACCACACGGGGTGAAGTCCCTCCGTCGAGGACGTGTCATGAGACTAACCAGATGGCCTCAGTACTTTTCCACGCAGAAACAACACAGTATTCTTTCTTCGGCTGAAAGTTATCAGGGAAGAGGACATTAAACACTCTAAATAAATGTCCCAGTAACATTTATCCCTTTTAAATCGGGAGATGAGCCCCTAATTCGAGTTTTATTAATTTTCTATCTCGTAGGTAATTCAGTTGGCCAGTCCGATTCCAAGATGGCTCCCATATTCCGTTTCGAAAAAGTTAGTTTCCCCTCATTCTGTGAGTCTTGAGGAGGGATGTCTTCTCTCGAGTGATGTCACAGGGAATCCCCATTCGTAACCCCTCCCGGGTCTAAGTTGGCTTGGCTTCATCTGCAAGGCCCCCGCTACACAAAGGATAATACTGCGCAATAAGTCGCAGACAAAGAAATCTCGTAGAATAATTTTAAAATACACAATTTATCTATCTCAATGGTATGAATATTAATTAGTTTCGGTATGACCTCTATTAATGATATGAATATTAATCATTTTCAGCGTTCTTTCCCTTTAATAGCATTGCGTGCGTAATTACGGAGATCGATATCAACCTAAGGTCCTTGGATCATGCCCCTGTCGGGTTCAATATAATAACATCGTTTTAGTATTTAAATTATTATATTATGTAGGATAGGAATTCATTATGTTGTAAATACGGTCAATATGTTGAGACATAGTTGTTTTCATTTCATCTCATGTTTGTGTATACGGAGGGTTATTCTTGAAGCTTGGGATTTTGCGTTAGTCATGGGTTTATCTTATGACCAAGGCTAGTAAAGAGCGACCCGTGCGCGAGGCTTGCAAGCTAGTCAGCAATATCATCGCCACGCCTTCTGGACTTGTCGAGGAAGAGAAGGGGAGTTGATGCTTCGATCTATCGAATCAGATACTTCGTTGTATATGAGTTTTGAGATTGAACTGTTACCAAGAGTGGGGGTGAGCCCGGATATATAGTGATTCTCACCACGAGAACGGCACCTAACTAAGTACAACTTCTGCTGTGAAGCTAACATCCTAACGAGATACTCCATCACTACTACTTCTACTGTGAACATCTACTTTGAACGACGTTATTTGCTTTTCGATACAGTATTTAGTTGCGGTAATGTTATCGGATCTGCGTGAAACGATACAAGCTTATGGCTTGTGTTATATTCAGTAAATATTGTGGACGAAGAACTATGTTTAGTTCAAGTCTACGGAAATTTGGTACAAGTCTGTACCGTATAAATAGTATAGCTCAGTTGGATTGAGATTTCTACTAATATGGAAAAATTCATATCTCTGAATTTTCTCCTCTTACGATCAAAGCCGATCAGTTTTTTACAAGTATAGGGCCAATGTCTAATTTAAAGACTAGGCATGTAGGGAGTGTTAGTCCAGATAGCCCGTACCATATCAGAGAAGGAAGGAAGGATTTCCATGGAGCAAAGTCTACATCGAGAAGAAGAGAACGAGTAACCACGGAAACCAGATGACGTCAACGAAAGCTGCAATTGGTGAGCTTCAATTAGATAAAGCAAGCAATAGTAAATTCAGTAAATTATAAATTCCTCCACGCTTTAAGGAAACTTTTCCGATTCATCTCATTTGTTTTGTATAATAAATTCATTTGTATTTTATATTGCGTTAATTCTCTTTCTTAAGCGATACTTAATGGTTAATTATTTAAAATCCTACCCCTGTGTTAAGTGTAAGTCTCTATGCTAGTAAATATAAATTTTGGTTTACAGTTTTTTTTTTAAACTTTAAGCATGGCGCCCAAACATTACATAGAGAAGTGGGGAACCATGGAATGTTGATTGTTTCTATTTGCGTGGCAATTTGCGGGCAATCCACAAATAGTTTATTTCATATTCATGTGTCCCAAGATAATAACTTTCATCTCCATAAGTGTTTTGACGAGGTGGAACAGTTACAGTTGTAGCAATCAGTATCTAGGCCATCTTAGATCCATTCGGAATACGCATGTACTGAAAAGGGTTAGGAAAGAAATTTACATAATATTTCCATTATAGTAGCAAAATTTCCTTCCCTTTCCACGACAGACAGGTTCCACTAAATACAGGTAAACTTACGTGAATATTAAACTATAATTCAAGGGACCGGGAAGATTTTCCGATTAATAAAAATTCCGCTACAGACAGGTTTTACTGTGCAATTAATTTGTGCTTTCCGGTCATTTCCATCGTCATGCCATGCTGTTACTAACCGCAAATAATTGAAGTTACTTGTTTCATCAAATGCGTAATTCTACACGAAAAAGAACCTTACAGCCGTTCTGAACGTCCTTATTTGAGCTTTCTTTCCAATTTTCATGGCATTCGGAGCTTTGGAACACAAATACTTCCCTTCGTAAGCAAAGACAGTATGATATGCATCTGGACTTGTGATTACTTCTTTTTTCATTAATGTTTTCTGAGTCCTTCCAAACATTCTGTCTGGGGACAAATAGCTCTGATCACAAATGGAAAATAGTGTTCCGCTATTATTATGAAAACGTTACTTCTTGATGCGTAATGCAGCGGACTCTGCGCCCGGGTACGGACTAAGGATAATGTCGGTTTAAGGAACGTTGTATGTTGACTAACGTCATTCTGGAAAAACTTTAATATTAGGACATTTGCTTATAGTCGCTCGAAAAAAATAAAGAATGTGTGCATGGCATTGTATGTTACTTGGATTTAATATTTTATCAGACTTAATTTTAATTATTACCAAAATATAATTCATCTCCCATAAAATGGTTGAATCTAACTGAGGGAACGCAGCAAGTGTGATGGGCACCTTTTCCAACACCGCTTCGCCGGACGAAATATTTTACTTTGGTTTCTTATTAAACTTATTCAACAAGTGTACTTTTAGACTTAACTCAATTAATGCAATTAATTAATTCAATGTACATACTGTAGAGCCTCCGTGGTTCAGGCGGCAGTGCGCCGGCCTCTCACCGCTGGGTTTCGTGGTTCATATCCCTGATATTACACGTGGGATTTGTGCTGGGCAAAGCGGAGGCGGGACAGAATTTTCTCCGGGTACTCCGGTTTTCCCCGTTATCTTCCATTCCAGCAACACGCCCCAATATTTAATTTCATCTGTCAGTTATTAATCATTGCCCCAGGAGAATGTTTTAGACTTCGTCAGCCGGAACAATTCCTATCCTCGCCGCTAGATGGGGCTTCATTCATTCCTTCCATTCCTGACCCCATTCGAATGACTGGAGGCAGGCTGAGGATTTTCATTTCAATGTATATACTGTAACACATGTATTAATTAAATACTTACTGCATGAGTGATTATAAGAGTGCTTATAATAAAGTCCATCATAATATAAAATTTACAGTATCACAGATTGTTTCACAAACGTTCACAAGTATACGGGAAAATTGAGATGTGATAATTACTTTACGGAGAATACAAACAGATAAACATCGCTAGAAACATCAGCCTAATATACTCCTAAATAGTAAGCAAAAAACCGAGTGAGTTGACTGCGTGGTTTGGGCCACGTGGATGTGGGCTTGCATTTGGGAGATGGTGTGTTAGAACCTCACTGTCGGTATTCCTGAAGATGGTTTTCTGCTTTTTCGCATTTGCACAACCTTAATTTACGGCCACAGCCGCTTCCTTTTAGTCCTAATCCTGTCCTATCCCATAGTAGCCATACCACCTGTATGCATCGATGTGTCCTAAAAATAGACAAAAAGCAACAACAGCATTAATATACGAATATGTGCGCTGATTCACTCTCCTGGAATGGAAAAACTAGTTGAGGATATACAAAACATGTTCCAACCACCACTACTGCGAAGTAATGCTGTATTCATCTGATGACGTCTTAGCTGCAGTTATCCTGACATGCGAGTTCCGGTGAATGAGGGTAGAAAAACCCAGATTTATTAATAAATGAACACTTTACTTAATGATGGGTGATAAAGCGAATGATGCAGCAAAGATTTATTATGCCTAGGAGGAGAATTTCCAGTTAACTTGAGGGCAAAGTTTATTAACATTGGGAAGTTAAGAAACGCTATCAAAGAGTTCCTAGTATGCTAGTGGTGTTCACACTCCAAGTGTTACTGATCATTCCCAGGACTCTTTATTATTGAATGCACCACCTTGGCGGGGACGATGTCCTGGTTATCCAAATACGCCGAACATTATTAGATATCATTGTTATACTGTGTAATAATTTTTAACGTTAAGGAAGAACTAATTTCCATGAATGTCTTGGCATTTGTTTCAGACATAATTTAGCAATAAATTAACTATGAACTCAAAGTATTAATGGTTATTATTCGAGCCCAGGTGGGGACTGGACTAAGAATGTTAATATCTTATTAATTCAAGTTATTCTACCACACATTATCGAAATACATAGAGATTATGAAATGAAGTCCCGGGTTTGTGTCTGTCTGTTATCGAGGAAGGTTTAGGTGTGTGAAATTTTCATCAACAGGGTGTTTCAAAAATTCACGGCAGGAATTCGGGGATGAAAATTAAAAAGTATATAGAAACATGAATCCGGAAGTGCATACATTCTTGGACTCCACGATCACCTGTTCTAAACCCGTTGGACTTCTTATGTGTAGTTACGAAATGTCTTTGGTGTACGCGACTGCTGTTGAGGATGAAGCAACACTTCATGGCAGAAATGTAAGGTACAGTACTTCAAAACAGTAAGAAAACACCGGGCTTATTCGAGCGTGTTCATAACTCTACGCGACGAGGAACATAAGCCTGACATGCGAGTTCCAGTGAATGAGGGTAGAAAACCCCAGATGTATTAATAAATGAACACTTTACTTAATGATGGGTGATAAAGCGAATGATGCAGCAAAGTATAGTAGGATGCGGGCATTTTGAACACCTCTTGTAAGGTAATGACCGGAGTACATCAGTACGCTCAGTTCGTGCGTAACCTCGGCTGAGGTAACACGGCAAGCGGTGTGTAGGTACTGTGTGGTTATTGCGTAGTGCGAGTGTGTTCCTAAAATATATTTTGTGTAATCTTTGGAAAATTGTATGTACAATCATTGCACGTATCAGGAAAAACACTATAAAATGTGTATTCGAAGACAGGATTAATGGCCCTTTGCCATTAAAAATTCATCGTTGGGTTAGTAACGAACTAAAACTTAACAGCGCGGGCCGATGAACTTCGATGTTAGGCCCCTTTAAACAACAAAACTTAACAGAGACAAAGTGATTGCAATACAGTTAAATAACGGGGAAAATGCTGTGTACATAAAACTAGTATCTGTGATTCTTTATGAAAACCTTCTAGCACGTCACGAAGAAGAGAAAAATTTTCGTTTAGCAAATGACGGTACCACTAAAGTAACGATTTCGGCCGCGGACACATTAACTAAACGAGTACGTGTGCTCATCCTCCCTCCAGATATATATATATATTATTGCTATTTTCTTTACGTCGCACCGACACAGATGGGTCTTATGGCGACGATGGGATAGGAAAGGCCTAGGAGTTGGAAGGAAGCGGCCGTGGCCTTACTTAAGGTACAGCCCCAGCATTTGCCTGGTGTGAAAATGGGAAACCACTGAAAACCATCTTCAAGGCTGCCGACAGTGGGGCTCGAACCCACTATCTCCCGATTACTGGATACTGGCCGCACTTAAGCGACTGCAGCTATCGAGCTCGGTCCTCCAGAAATAAGCAACGGTCACCGTGCATGAGTTCTTTCTACATATGGAGTAGTCTAAGACATCCAGGAAGAACGGTGGATTGAAGCCTACGAATTTGCCGATGTAAGTAATGCCATACGAATTGGAAAGTAGTTTTTTTTCTTTTTGCTAGTTGCTTTACGTCGCACCGACACAGATAGGTCTTGTGGCGACGTTGGGGCACGAAAGGGCTAGGAGTGGGAAGGAAGCGGCCGTGGCCTTAATTAAGGTACAGCCCCAGCATTTGCCTGGTGTGAAAATGGGAAACCGCGGAAAACCATTTTCAGGGCTGCCGACAGTGGGATTCGAATCTACTATCTCCCGAATACTGGATACTGCCCGCACTTAAGCGACTGCAGCTATCGAGCTCGGTAGGAAAAGTAGAACTTCAGTACCCTATCCGGTCTCAGCTTATGCTGAATGATTGTAGAATTCTGCTATCGTGCAAAGGACAATAAAAATTATGTTTCTATTGCAAGGAAACAACATACCTCCAAATAGATTGTCCCTAAAGGAAAGCCCGTCCTGCGCTGAGTAGAAAATAAACATACAGTTCCGCAGTGGCCGAGTCTGATGGGAGCAATACACTAAGCAACACAACAGATGCAGAAATCGGAGCCCTCTCTCCTGAATATCCAACCGTATTACAGAGTATTACTCACACTCCGCGTAAACAACACAACTTTCAAGATATCTCCCAAGTAGCTCACAGTATAGAGGACACATCTTTATCTCGTAGAACGGGAGAAGTTATCATGACACTTTGTAGTGGCAACTTTGAGAAGGGGGGAAACATTCAGACACCACAGGAGACTGTAGATCAGGCGTCAGCCGGAGAGAGTCCAGTTAGAATGAAACAACTAGTAAATACACCAATAACACGAAAAATCTGGTCTGAGGATGTGTAAATTCAGGAAAACAACCATATAACAACAGGAAACACTCAGTTTAAAAAAAAGAATACACACCCAGATTATACAAACCATCCAATCACAGATAACAAACAAACGAAGTCTGCTTCTTTGCGCATTGAAGACATGGAGTTTACACCAGTTTGCGCATTGAAGACATGGAGTTTACACCAGATACGTTGCGTCACCACCTTGAATGCAGACGGCGTCAAAAGTCTCAACACGCAAGCTCTCCTTCAGGATTTTCTCAGGGTTCATGACGTAGATGTCCTATTTCTCCAAGAAGTTAAAGATTCGAACTTAATTGGCTGTCTGGATACAAATATAAAGTAAATGTTGATCCATCACTTCGAGGTGCTGCTATACTATATAGAGCAGGACTGACCGTTTCTGAAGCGGAGTTTCATCTCAATGGTAGAATTGTTGCTGTTTATGCTCCTTCAGGTTCTCAAGGGCGTTTTTACAGAGAAAGATTATTAGAAGATGAAATCAGATATTTTTACAGGGCCCTATTAGTAACATAATTTTGGCCGGTGATTTTAACTGTGTATTAAATCCGTGCGATCAAACTGGGCATTTCAATAACTGTCGCAGCCTAAAAAAATCTTGTTCAGGGATTACACTTACATGGCCTATGAGAACTTAAAATGGTACAGACGTCCAATTTACATTCTAACGGGCCGGGTCAGCTTCTAGAATCGATAGGGCATATATATCACGAGAGATGATAAATAAGCTACACAGTTCTGAGGTTATACCGGTGTCATTCAGTGACCATCATGCTCACATCTTCCGTTACTCAACAACAGTACGACCACCTCTACATGGGTATAGATACTGGAAACTTAATGCATCCCCCTTGTACGACCAAGATGTCCAAAATGATTTTCGAGCACTGTGGATGAAGTTGCGTAGTAAACGATCTAAATACCATTACCACGTGACATGCTGGACTGATACTGTTAAACCAGAAATTCAACGATTTTTCAAAAGATTTCCAAACAACGGGCAAAGGAAAAGAGAAATGCATTGCATTTTTATTATGAAGTATTATACCAGCTTCAACGACAGCAAACCAGTGGAGAGAATGTCACCAATGAAATGAATGAAATCAAACACACAATCATTAATATTCAAGAGAATCATCTGAAAGGGGCGTTCATCCGTCCAAAATACCCTCAGTAGTTGAAGAAGAGCGTTCATCACTATTTCACATTTTGATTGAAAGACGTAAAGGGAAGAGAAAAGCAATTGCTATACTCCGGGATGAGCATGGTCACATAAAGTCAGATATGAAGGACGTCCTCCAAATTGGTGCAGACTACTTCAACACACTATTCCATGACGACCCACACATGAATCAGCACTTCTACTGCATCCTGCAACACCGGTCTACCAACATTGAATAAAGAAGATGGGTCAAGTTTTATTGCAGATATTACCACGGAGGAAATACTCTATGCACTTTCCCAAGCACAGCGTCATCTTTCCAGGACCAGACAGAATAATTTACGAAATCTACAAAATAATGTGGGATAAAATAGTTGAAGACCTGTTGAAAGTGCACCAAGAAGTACTAGAGCGGCCACACTTCTTAATGGAAGATTATACGTCCGGAATTATTATTTTAATTCCCAAAACAAGACCTCTTGGAATGGAAGACTTCAGGCCTATCACCTTGCTAAGTACAGATTACAAGATATTCACTAAAATAATAGCATCTCGATTAAAACTGCAGTTGCAAAAGATCATCGGACAATGGCAATCGTGTGGGACATCAGGTCAAAATATTATCTCCAATCTGTTAGTGCTGAGAAACATAATTCTGGTACACGACAAAGCCTCATCGAAACTTCCTCCCATGACACTCGTAAAATTGGACTTCCATAAGGTCTTCGACAGAATAAAACATCCGTATCTATGGTCCACAATTCAAACTTTCGCTTTCCATTTAAATTGATTGAGTGCATTAAAGGACTTTATAGAACAGCCACCTCACGAATCATTATAAATGGACATCTAACTGTGAAAATACCTATACGGAAATCAGTTCGTCAAGGATATCCCCTCTCTAAGCTTCTGTTCATCGTAGCGCTAGAACCATTTCTTCACCGAATAAATCAGTGTATAACTGGCCTGACTGTGCGCAAAAAGTGACAGTACGAGCGTATGTTGACAACTTTTGTATTATCCTAACAAAACCATCCGACCAAAAGCGAACTCTAAATATAATCCACGAATTTGAGGAAGATTCAGGATCGAAGGTAAATAAGAAGAAGTCCGGAATGCTGCTTCTTGGTCAACATGAATCACCTGTGCATTGCAACTGCCCATTGCAACTAAGTTGAAGATCTTAGGAATTGTTTTCCAACAAAATTTTAAAGATATGCTAACCGAGAATTGAACGTCGATAACTAATAAAGTTAGAAACACCTTAATGCAGCAGCATACTAGGTCTCTGAATTTCATCCAAAAAGTATGGCATATTAATGTGTTTGCTTTATCCAAAATATGGTACTTTGCACAAGTTCTACCTGCAACAAAACAAATAACACAGCGTATAGAATTTTGTATAGACCTTTGGAGAGGTTCTCTGTTTCGGGTGAGACGTGATTACACATGGAGGACTAAACCTAATTTGTGTAGACCTGAATTGTAAGGCTGTACTGGTAAGAACGATACTTAAATCACTATCGGAGTTACAAACACGAACAGAACTGACATTTCTTCAACCTCCTGAGCCTGATGTAAGAGGCGGTCGACATAGGCGCATACATCCTGCTTTCCGAACCATCATTGGTATACTTGACAGTCTCCCACAGGATCGAAAGGAAAGAAAAGAATTTCACTCGACGAAGAATCTCTGCACTTACCTGCTGAAAGGATTACAGAGACCAGTACCGATTGAACAAAAATTCCCTCAAAGAAAATGTAAAATGGTGTAGTCAAATGGTAGCAATATACAAGTACCAACACAGTGGAGACCATCAGTCTACTCGGTAATTATGACAACGTTCCAACAGCAACAAAACGCTTTCGTCACAACTTGTCTGAAGATAATAAGTGTGGACATGGTGGCGAGCTCGATAGCACAGTGCACCGAGTTACATCTTGTCGAGATGCGCGACCTGTCTGGACATGGACGGTCAATACAGTGCGGAAAATACAGTACAAGGAGGTCTGTCCTCTTTATCGAATGCGCAGTTAATGATAGGAGAATTTCAACTAGCGGAAGAATCAGAAGTGAATGCTGTAACTTGGTTGATAGCGGCGTCACTGCATTGGAATTTAACATCATACGATGAGAGTGGATGTATGTTGGTGGACTTTATCAGATCAATCAAGACTGCTCGCTGGGAAATGGTAAAAAGTAGCAATATAGAGAAATTTGCTAAATAATTATTTCACTTTTAAATGTTTTTATTTTATATAATTTACACGGTGATGTAATGAGAATTGACAACAATGAGACCTGAGAAACGTAAAGAATTTCACCTAATTTTCTTGACACGGCATAAGCGCAAACGCCTATGCAGTATCATGTCAACAATGAGATGGGTTTGTATTTTTTCAAAAGAGTATTATTCTAATTTTTTATATCTTTCTTTAAATTATAAAGTGTTCGCCTTTGTGGCGTAGTGGTTAGTGTGATTAGCTGCCACTCCTGGAGGCCCGGGTTCGATTCCCGGCTTTGCCACGAAATTTGAAAAGTGGTACAAGGGCTGGAACGGGGTTCACTCAGCCTCGGGAGGTCAACTGAGTAGAAGTGGGTTCGATTCCCACCTCAGCCATCCTCGAAATGGTTTTCCGTGGTTTCCCACTTCTCCTCCAGGAAAATGCCGGGATGGTACCTAACTTATGGCCACGGCCGTTTCCTTCCCTCTTCCTTGCCTCTCCTTTCCAATCTTCCCATCCCTCCACAAGGCCCCTGTTCAGCATAGCAGGTGAGACCGCCTGGGCGAGGTACTGGTCATCCTCCCCAGTTGTATCCCCGGCCCAAAGCCATGCGTTCTAGGCCACTGCCCATGAGGCGGTAGAGGTGGGATCCCTCGCTGAGTGCGAGGGGAAAACCTACCCTGGAGGGTAAACAGATTAAGAAGAAGAAGAAAAGAAATTATAAAGTGCAGTTTGTATTTTATATTTGTCTCAACACTCGTAATACAATTATACAGGTGTGCTTATGGCTTTCAGCTCACATTTCTTTAAACTCTAATGTTGATTTTTCTTTTAATTGATTCATTTTGAAATGAAAAACCTACAACCTGTTTTCCAGTCAATGACCGGGTCAGGGATGGGATTAATGAAGTCCCCAACTTGCGGCGAGGATAGGAATTGGGCTGGCTGCCGACGCCTGTCGCACTCCTCTGGGGAAATGATTAGTGACTGACAGATGAAATGAAATGGTATTGGAGAGTGTTGCTGGAATGAAAGATGACAGGGAAAACCGGAGTACCCGGAGAAAAACCTATCCCGCCTCCGCTTTGTCCAGCACAAATCTCACATGGAGTGACCGGGATTTGAACCACGGTATCCAGCAGTGAGAGGCCGGCGCGCTGCCACCTGAGCCACGGAGGCTCTACTTATTTTGAAATGTGATTTTGTAATTTGTAATTTTGGAAAGGTGAATAATAATAAAAAACTTAAAAAACAAAAAAGTGTGATTAGCTGCCACCCTCGGAGGCCCGGATTTGAAAAGAAGAAAAGTACATGCAAGCTAGCCTACAACACCTGAGGTTCAACCCACGACGGTCTAATATGTATTAGAAAGTACCCATTTCCGAACCCATCTTTCTATACACTCTTCTTCCTTCTTTACATATGAGGAATCCAACCCTGATTTATGCTATGTGTACCGGGCGGTACACCTCTACTCTGTTTATTTAAAAGTTGCGCCAGTTGAAACTCCTCTTCTGGAGGAAGGTTGAACTTTATCTATTCTATTAATTCTCTACTTTCTCAGAAGATGTCACCACGTGGAAAATTTTGAGTTTTTGAACTGTGTCACTTTTGATGTGTTTTTGTTTCGCTTGAAGTAAGAAGTGTGAACTTTCTCTTCTAGAGGACACTACTGAAGATCAACAATAGTGCGACCTAGTGCGGAGTTAAAGAACTATTTTGTTGGAGAAATTTTTATTTCAAAAGTTTGTTTCTTGTTAAATTTCTTTCTGTTATTGTTTAAGTTGGCTGTATACCCCTCTTTTTCCCCTTAGTTTGGATCTAGCCAATCCCGAATTTCTTTAATTAATTTTCCACCAATAATGTGTTTCTTTTTCCTCTATGTAGGGGTTTCTTTTCCCGAACCAATAAAAACTTTGAGGGAGGGTGTTTTATTTCCCCTAACGCCTAGAATCTTCCGCGAGAGGATATAAACTGCTGATTTTGGGGTCTCCGGGCCACTTCTGTTCCATCTTTCAGTGTATTAAGTACATAGCAGGAGGCGGGAAGCGCCTCCTTCCCCGGCAGCGATCTACTACCAGGTAATGGCCTATTAATATCTTCTTTTCTTGCTAGGTCGGCAGTTTAACTCTCGCGGCGGGTTTGAAGCGTTTTCCATCATGTAACCTTTTCCTAAAATGTAACTACTCTTTTCTTCTTTTTCTGGTAAAGCTACATATTGGGATAGAGAGTGCTAACCCTCTCGAGCTCCCACTCACATTTGTTTTGAGGTGAACTTATTTTCTCAAACTTTTCTTCGTTTATGTAATGTAAAGTGTTCTTCTCTAAGTCACCTCTGTAGTATGGGATTAGCCCTTGCGTTAGTGGCCCAGAGCCAGATTAGGTTTTAAAAGCAAAGTGTATTAGGAGTGCAAGTTCGCCTCCTCTCAAGTTGGATTTTAGAGGTCATGTATTAATCTTTTCTCACCTAATAGACCTCAGTAGGTTGGGTATTTTACCCCTGTGTATATGTCCTTTGAGGACAACTTGAAAGTTGAGTTTGGTGTGGCCTGGGAGAGGCTTAACTTTAAGAGCGAGTGGCTCTTTTCTAAAACTGGGAGTTGTATGCCTCGAGGAGGCTTTGCTGTGTAATTTGGAGCAAGGGCTCCAGGGTTTGAGTGGGGTCTTCTGCCCCTTTTGTTGAAATTGGTATATCGTAAAGTTGAGCTAGTTGCTCAAGAATTGTGTTTTCAGGGCTCGAAGCCCAAATTCTTTAATCCCTGTAATTGTACATTTCAAGTTGTATTTCGGCTACTAAGTACCTGTTCTATTTGTTGTTACCTAATTTTGAAAAGAAAATATAACCTTGTTAAATTTTAAAATTTAATTTCTCTTTAGTAGCTTGAGACCTATTCACCACCCAGCACCTTCTTTCATGCTTAACTACCACAAAAACTCGGTAACAAGTGGTAGCAGAGCGTGGTTGAATGGGTCTCAATTTAGCCCCTTTTGACGGCTAAACATTGCTTTAATTCGAACTCTAACAATTGTCTCAGTTGCTGGAATTGTTTGAGTTTTTCAAAATTGTTCTGTCATCATGCCCGGCCCTCGCGATGTTCTCCTCCTTAACTATTTGCGCAAAGAGGAGTTGATATATGAGTTAACTATCAGAAACGTTCAATCTGGAGGCACGGTTGCAATAGACACTAACAAGCTTAGAGAGTCCCTTGATTTGCCCATTTCCATCCCCAATTTGGGAGAGAAAGAAATTGATGACTCTCTTTCCACGATCGTCGAGAATATTACTGGACTAGCATCGGTAGTCAGTTTTTTTGATGAAAACGATCCATCTCCTAATCAAATTAAGCGTGTGCAAGGCAGGCTGTATCACTTTGCAAATAGAGTTAATGATCTGTTGTCTCTAAAGGTGAATGACGTTCAGAGGAAGGACGCTAATACACTCCTTGAAACTATTTCTGAATTGTCTAATAAGGTCACTCAATTGCTAACCGGCGAAGTTCCTCCCAAAACTGATCAACCCGCCACAGTGAATGTAGGTAGTGATGAAGAGCCTCCTCAGGGAGAAGTCAATAGGATAACCGTTGCTGCTCAAACTATCTCTGCCCCATCGAACAACGAATCTGAACGCCGTGCGTCATTGAGTAACATCCGCTCTGAATTAACTTCCTTGCCCTTGAAACCTTTAACGACTATGACACCTGGGTTCAGCAGCTTGCCTCATCCATTGGCAATGTTGCTTAGAGGTATCTCTAAGTTTTCCGTCAACACCACCAGTGACGTAATTTCATTTTTAAGATTTCTAGTGGAATTTCAGGATCATGCCCTTGTGTTTTCTCTTTCCCCATGTCAAATTTTGCAAATTATCTATCCTTATGCTATTGGAGTCCTATCTGACAAAATAGTTAGAGCCATCGCCGAGCAATCTTCTATTGAGGATTTCCATGCCCATTTGCTAGCTAACTTCATCCCGGCTAGGGCCAGGTCCTCCCTTATTCAGAAATACTATTATCGGGTACAGCGCTTGGATGAAAACCTGGCAGACTTCATCCAAGATATTAAGTTTTATACTAGGGTGTTTGCTCTCCACTTCCCTGAGGATCAGATCGTGCAAGCTATTGTCGAAGGGATTTCACCACCCTACAGGTCATATTTGTGTTTCGCGGCGTGCCCGCAAACCTTCTCTGAACTGGAAGCATTAGCCGTCTCTGCGGAAGGAGTTAGGTATGCCGATTCCTTGCGTGTGGCGAAAGAACCCCCGCCTTCCTTTAGTAATACTCGGCCTCCACCTCGCCGATCAGTCAATCCCCGTAAATGTTATGCTTGTGGGTCGCCTGACCATCTGCGGAATAAGTGTCCTCTGATCAAGTCAAGTGGGACAAGGAATGGAGCAGAGTCATCACAAGGCGGTTTTAAGTGTGGGGCCTTCTCACATATCGCCAAGAATTGCCCAAACTCAAATAGCACCCCCTCCTGCTCAACTTCTGGTGCAAATTCCAGCTATGCCAATAATAAAAAGTGACTAGTGGCGTCGGCTGAGCCGACTAATCCATCTTCCCGAGACTCAGCCCCTAGTAAACAGGTTGTAAATGCAGAGATCGACCAGCCTTCAAATTCATCTTTTGAATGCCCTAAAGAGTGTCTTAGGATTGCGGCGGATACCCCCGCACCTGTTCCTTTTCTTAAGATTGAGTTAAATAACGAGCCTATAACAGCTCTCTTAGATTCAGGTAGTGTTTGTTCCATTATTTCGGCTGATTGGTATTCTAAATTGAAATCTGTTTGTAAACTCCCTGACTATGACTCATCTCCTGTTAAATATGTTTCGGCTAATTCATCTCCATTAGAAATTCTAGGTTCCTTACATGTCAAAATTCGGGTTTTTAAATTTACATGGAAGATCAAATTGTTTGTGGCCAAGCGTTTGTCTTGCCCCATCATATTGGGAGCGGACTTCATTTCTCACACTGGTCTTGTGCTCGATCTCCAGTGTAGGTCGTGCATATTCAAATTTGCGTCCAATTGTAGAATTCCCTTGTTAAAGTGTAATTCTGTATCATGTTCATCTATTTCGCCTACCCAGGATGAGATGTTGTTAGACCTTAGACATCTACCTGAGGAGCAGGCTGATAGTATTCGGAAACTGTGTCAGTCGTTTCCCGAGGTGTTCTCTGATACTCTTGGTGTTACTGACCTTATTGAATACAAAATTGAGGTCACGGACTCGATTCCTGTCCGTTTTCCACCGTATAGGCTATCTCCACCTAAAATGAAGGCTCTGAAAGAAATCATCGATCAGATGTTGAAGGATGGTATTATTAGGCCCTCTAAGTCAGCGTATTCTTCGCCTATTTTTCTAGTCCCGAAACCCCAAGGAGGCTTCAGGCCTGTCATTGATTACAGGGCTCTCAATCGGAAGGTGGTGTTGCAATCTGTGCCCCTTCCCGACCTTCATTCTTGCTTCTCATGGTTTCGTAAGGCCAAGTTCTTCACCATCTTGGACTTGAATCAGGCCTATAATCAAATTCCCCTTGCCGAAGAGTCTAAACATCTTACAGCGTTTGCCACGGACTGGAACTTATACGAATACAACCGCGTGCCTTTCGGGCTCCCCACGGGGGCAGCTGTGCTCACTAGGCTACTAGATAGGGTCTTTTCCGACATCAAATTTGAGTACTTATATCACTACTTGGATGATGTCGTCGTATTTTCCGAGACTTTTGAAGAACATCTAGATCATCTGCGAGAAGTTCTCGATCGCCTTCGTAAGGCTGGGTTAACTGTTAAGTTGTCCAAGGTTGCCTTTGCTAAGCCCTCTATGTCATTCCTAGGGCATATTGTGTCACCCGATGGGGTATCTGTCGATCATTCTAGAACACAGGCCATCCGTGATTTTAAACCTCCCAAGGACATCAAAGGTATCGCCAGGTTCATTGGTATGGTGAATTTCTTCAGGAAGTTTATTCCTAACTTCGCTAATAGAGCGGCGCCCTTAAACCTTCTTCGTAGGAAAGGCATCAAATTCGAGTGGGGACCTTCTCAACAAGCCGCTTTTGAAGATCTAAAATTAGCTCTCTGTAATGCCCCTGTACTTGCTATGCCTGATTTCTCGAAGAAATTCATCGTCCAAACCGACGCATCGTCGTCAGCAGTAGCCGCAGTTCTTCTTCAAGAGACTGAACTAGGGAGGCGACCCATCGCCTATGCGTCTAGGACATTGTCAGCTCTAGAAGCAAAGTACTCCATATATGAGCTTGAAGGTTTGGCAGTCTTATTCGCCTTAGAAAAGTTCCGTCTCTATCTGGAACACGTCAAATTCGATCTGGAGACAGATAATCAAGCCTTAAGCTGGGTCTTAGGTAGGCCGCGTCGTACAGGTCGTATAGCCCGTTGGGCCATCCGTATTTCTGCCTTCCAATTCGATGTACGGCATATCAGAGGTACTGAAAATGTTGTTGCCGATGGACTCAGCCGTATGTTTCATAACGACGTAGAGACCCACGAACCGGTCGACAGTTCATCACCTTCCGAGTCCATACTATCTGGTGTTAACGCCATCTTAACAGATGCTCCCATGCTTTTTAGGGATATTGAGAAATACCAACGTGAAGATCCGACGCTGGCTCCTATAATGGAAACCCTTTCTTCTGGGGAACATGTTGTCCCTTATGTTCTGAGGAATGGTGTTCTATGTTGCCCTTCGAGGCATGATAAGTTGATGAAAGTTGTTGTTCCAGCGGTTCTTGTACCTATGATCTTCAAATACTATCATGAGACCCCATTGGGGGGGCATCTTGGAATCTTTAAAACTCGTGAAAAGATTCGTGAAATGTTCATATGGAAAGGTATGGACGGTGAAATTCGAGAACTTGTAAAAGCTTGTAAATCTTGTTTGATCAGTAAACCCACCATGTCCACTAAAGTAGGCCTTTTGTCTTCTCATCAAGCGTCGCGCCCCATGGAACGCCTGTATATCGATTATGTGGGACCCGTCCCCCAGTCAAAGGGTAATGCCAACAAGTTCATCTTTGTGTGTGTAGATGGTTTTACAAGATTTTCCTGGTTATTTCCGACTAAGCTGGCTACCGCTCAGTCCACCATTACTTGCCTAAATTCTATTTTTGCTTCTTTTGGTCCGTGCCAATACATTGTATCTGATAATGCTAAAGCTTTTACATCAAATCTGTTTCGTAAATTCTGTTTTGACTTGTCCATCTCTCATGTAACTACATCTGCTTATTACCCTCAACCATCTCTGGCTGAACGGGTTAACCGCAATCTCAGGTCCGCACTTATTGCCTATCATCATGAAGATCATTCTAGGTGGGACACGTCCCTGCATTGGTTAGCTTTTGCTTTGAATTCGGCGGTTCATGAATCTCACAAATTTACTCCAGCTTCTTTGATGTTTAAGTTTGTTCCCAACACGCCGCTCTCTAACCTCTGGTCTCTGAATGACATTCTGCCCGAGACAATAGATCCGGACAACATTAAAGATCTTTGGAAGAAGGCTAAAGCCAATCTTAAAGTGTCTCATGAAAAGGTTAGGGAAAGGTATGATCGTGGACGGAGACCCACCCCTTTGAAGGTAGGCGACCAGGTTATGGTCAAAAATTTTGTTCCCGCGGGCAAGCTTGCCCCCAGATTTCATGGGCCTTGTATCATTCTCGATTTTCTTACGCCGGTTACCTTATTGCTAAGTAATCCAGCCACCGAGAGGATATTTAGGGTTCACCTGTCCCAGGTGAAACCGGTGTAATTTCTGTGTTAACTTGCTCCATATTATTCTGAAAGGATATGAAGGTTATATTTTTTTTTGAGTTTCACTTTTAAGGCATTCTGCCCCTTCTGTAATATTTTGGTTTTAGATGTAAGCATGTTTGTGAAACCTGCCCCGACCCATTAAACTGCCATCCTGTCTTTGCCACGGCCATTACCACGCTCCCGTCTCCTGCTCCACCTTACACTGTGGCTTCATAATAGTAAATGCCATGGATATCTACACGCCGCTGGCCCCTCAACCTCTCCACAAGCCTGTACCCTCAAAGGAAATGATTGTCCAACACAATTCTGCCGCCTAGCTTTAATGTTTCAGCGCCCCCGCAGCCGCGCAGCGCCGTGCAGCGACTGGGGAGGGGGATGGGCCCCCTCCTCTCCAGCGAGGACGACATGTGCACGGCGAGCCGGAACTCTCCTCCCGGCCAAGGCTGATGTGCGGCGCACGACCTGCTACATGCCCGCAGCCTGTATCTGTTCACCGCGGGCGCGGCGTACTTCAACACCTCTGCTCCCCTCATAGTGCGGGCGAGCGGTATCTCAGGGTACTTGAGGGGTCCGAGCGGCCTCCGTTGGACGCAAGCTGCTACGGCCGGTCTGGCCATCCGACTCAATCTACATCAACTACATGGACAGTCACCATAAGCAATAATTACATTTGGGAATTTAACAACAATATTTGGTGGACATTGCAAAACTTTTCTTCACTTTTAAGCATTAAAGGTTTATCTTCAGAAATTCAACTACTACAACAGAAAAACTTTACTGCACCTGCAACAACAAAATTTTGAAATTGCAACCAACCAAATTACTAAAATCTTATAAATGCTTCCGCAATTAATCTTAATATCAACATCAAAACTTGGACCTTATTTTGGAAACAAAGCTTATGTTCTTCTGTGTTACCCCTTGGAGGAACTTTTGGGGGGGGAGGTCTGTACCGGGCGGTACACCTCTACTCTGTTTATTTAAAAGTTGCGCCAGTTGAAACTCCTCTTCTGGAGGAAGGTTGAACTTTATCTATTCTATTAATTCTCTACTTTCTCAGAAGATGTCACCACGTGGAAAATTTTGAGTTTTTGAACTGTGTCACTTTTGATGTGTTTTTGTTTCGCTTGAAGTAAGAAGTGTGAACTTTCTCTTCTAGAGGACACTACTGAAGATCAACAATAGTGCGACCTAGTGCGGAGTTAAAGAACTATTTTGTTGGAGAAATTTTTATTTCAAAAGTTTGTTTCTTGTTAAATTTCTTTCTGTTATTGTTTAAGTTGGCTGTATACCCCTCTTTTTCCCCTTAGTTTGGATCTAGCCAATCCCGAATTTCTTTAATTAATTTTCCACCAATAATGTGTTTCTTTTTCCTCTATGTAGGGGTTTCTTTTCCCGAACCAATAAAAACTTTGAGGGAGGGTGTTTTATTTCCCCTAACGCCTAGAATCTTCCGCGAGAGGATATAAACTGCTGATTTTGGGGTCTCCGGGCCACTTCTGTTCCATCTTTCAGTGTATTAAGTACATAGCAGGAGGCGGGAAGCGCCTCCTTCCCCGGCAGCGATCTACTACCAGGTAATGGCCTATTAATATCTTCTTTTCTTGCTAGGTCGGCAGTTTAACTCTCGCGGCGGGTTTGAAGCGTTTTCCATCATGTAACCTTTTCCTAAAATGTAACTACTCTTTTCTTCTTTTTCTGGTAAAGCTACATATTGGGATAGAGAGTGCTAACCCTCTCGAGCTCCCACTCACATTTGTTTTGAGGTGAACTTATTTTCTCAAACTTTTCTTCGTTTATGTAATGTAAAGTGTTCTTCTCTAAGTCACCTCTGTAGTATGGGATTAGCCCTTGCGTTAGTGGCCCAGAGCCAGATTAGGTTTTAAAAGCAAAGTGTATTAGGAGTGCAAGTTCGCCTCCTCTCAAGTTGGATTTTAGAGGTCATGTATTAATCTTTTCTCACCTAATAGACCTCAGTAGGTTGGGTATTTTACCCCTGTGTATATGTCCTTTGAGGACAACTTGAAAGTTGAGTTTGGTGTGGCCTGGGAGAGGCTTAACTTTAAGAGCGAGTGGCTCTTTTCTAAAACTGGGAGTTGTATGCCTCGAGGAGGCTTTGCTGTGTAATTTGGAGCAAGGGCTCCAGGGTTTGAGTGGGGTCTTCTGCCCCTTTTGTTGAAATTGGTATATCGTAAAGTTGAGCTAGTTGCTCAAGAATTGTGTTTTCAGGGCTCGAAGCCCAAATTCTTTAATCCCTGTAATTGTACATTTCAAGTTGTATTTCGGCTACTAAGTACCTGTTCTATTTGTTGTTACCTAATTTTGAAAAGAAAATATAACCTTGTTAAATTTTAAAATTTAATTTCTCTTTAGTAGCTTGAGACCTATTCACCACCCAGCACCTTCTTTCATGCTTAACTACCACAAAAACTCGGTAACACTATGCATTTCCGAAACACGCTGTATAAAAGAAGGGAACAGAGTAGTGGCGAGTTGGTGAAGCAAGTCGAAGAATCGACGACCATCTGAGCACTTCCTTTGCTTACGCTGCCTAGACCTGTGGCGGCATTCAAAAAAGTGAACACACTCCCTTGTGCACGATCATCACATTCATATAGACTCTTGGACTAACGCCGTCGAGTGTCTCTCTGCTACACGTGGTGTAGGGGTAGCGTGCTGGCCTCGTACTTGAAGCAACATATATCGATTCCCGGCCATTCCACGGATGTTTATTCTGGGCTGAGGGCCGGAAGAGCGTCCACTCAGTCTCACGAGATCAACTGAGAAGCTGTCTTGATATGAGAAACAGCGGACCCAGTTGAGGAAGTCAAGCAGTATGGCTGAGGATATCGTTACGCTAAACATGTGCCACACTAGTAACTACAGACCATCTTGCCAAGGATCATAATGAGTTGCAAGTGACTCAGGGACAGGGTATTACGAGGCAGCTAAAACGCCTTTTCACCAGCACCATCCGTGTGTGCTTCTTAACCGGAGGTTCCGGGTTCGATTGATGGCCAGTACAAGGATTTTTATTCTGAACTGGGGGCTGGAGCGGAGTTCACTCACACACAACCAGGACCAACTGAACATCTATTTGAGCAGACCTGGTAACGAAAGCCAAAAATACGGCTGAGGATGTCATCAATCAATCAATCAATCAATCAATCAATCAATCAATCAATCAATCAATCAATCACCACTGATCTGCATTTAGGACTGTCGCCCAGGTGGCAGATTCCCTATTAGTTGTTTACCTAGTCTTTTCTTAAATGAATTCAAAGAAGCTGACCACGGGGTACACCAATATCTGCTGTGTATGAGTCGCCATGGTAGGACATGGGCTGTATGAGCCACGGGTTTGTTTGTTTGTTTGTTTGTTTGTTCGTTTGTTTTTTGTTAACACATTTTATAATATCTGAAGGAATTATAATGAATTTAATAATGGACTGTGGCGTCTGCAGGTGCCTGCTACAGGTCTTTCGAGTTGACACCCTACAGGCGACCTGCGCGTCTGTGAGGAGGGGGGCTACATAAGATGAATTCTAATTATTATATTGAAGACGGCATAAGCACCCAGACCTTGAGCCAGGGGAATTAACCAATGGAAGGTAAAATTCCTGACCCGGCCGGGAATCAAACCCAGAAGCCCTGTATCTGTACGAATGTATGATCCCCAATTTTCAGGTTAGGAAATTTTCGTAAAAAAAATTTGCAATATTAAAGTCATGAAAATCGTGTAATTTTGTTCATTTATAATGTAAAAACGTATGATTATAAGAAGAATTTGTTATAGGGAATTTTGTATCTGTGTAACTTTAATTTGTGTAAAAGTCTGCACATAGCATGGCAGTGTAGGTTGCTCAAGAATTGTGCAGCATGAAAAACAGTGGCTATATCGGGAAAGACGGTTGAAGTCAGTTGGAAGTGTTACAACATGTGGTTTAGAAACCCGGGCATAGGCCGGGAAGTGGATGCTGAAGATGATAATTGATCAATGTGGACAAACGTGCAAGTTCGCTATTTGCGGATCGGCAGCATAGTAACCAATCTGAAAGCTCCGATTTCGAACGAGGTTGCATTGACCAAGAAACGCTTGAAGATGTGGCAGTGGTAGTGTTGATCCTGTGGATTTTAGTAAACGCTACGTCACATGGAGAGAGCCTATATAGCCTATGTGTGCGCGTGCAACGAGTTATGGAATGATGGACGATGCATATCGCGCGTGCTTGCTACTAGTTTGTTATTATTACTGTGCACGACTATTGCGGTTGCTGGTCACTGCTATTGAGGTTGCTGTTGATGACGATTGCCACTACAAAGTCTTTACTGAAAGAGTTGTTTACGGGTGCATTACTGCACAAATACGGAATCATGACGAGTAAATTACTCGTTAATTCACATTCCTGGTGAGCAGCTGGTGGAAGATACTACATAGTGTTCTTTTGTCAGTAAGACTATGGATTATTCCTCGCCGAGGAAATGCACCTTGTGAGCAGCCTTTTGTATGTGCAATTTGGAGGTAATATGTTGTGCACAGAACAAATTACGACTTATGAAAACGTAGCCCAAGTGTTTGTTTATTACTTGCTCATTCTTTGAATAATACGATATGCTTGTCAATATTTATTAATCCCACAGCAGACATTATAACATTGTGGGTGTGTATGGCTTAATAACAGAGTATACTGAGGTGACTGTTATTTTTGTTTCTGTACAGTTATGACATGTGGTGAGATTCCACTGTGATGTTGCCATTGTGGTAATGTATTGAAGGTTAGGAAGGGACAGTCTTCTTATCCGTAGGAATTTGAAGCTTGGCCTTCAAAACTATGTACAGTTGTGGTATATAGTTTGTAGATATGGTTTATGTATTGTGATAGTACATATATCACACCCCCGAATTATATGTAGAAGTTAGAGATATTATTGTCAGTATTCGATTTATTATTATTATTATTATTATTATTATTATTATTATTATTATTATTATTATTATTATTATTATTATACCGGGCGGCACACCTCCACGCCGCTAATTCAAACATTGCGCCAGTTGGAACTCCTCTACTGGAGGAAGCCTGAACTTTAACAAGCATGTTAACTCTAAAGTTTCTCAGAAGATGTCGCTATTGTAAATTTTGAAGAGTTCTGAACTGTGTCTTTTTCGATTTATATTTGTTTTCTCTGTAGTGAGAAGTGTGAACCTTCTCTTCTAGATGGCACCACTTAAGAACTACAATTGTGCACCCTGGTGAGAAGTGATGGAACTGTTCTTTGAGAAATTTTGTGTTCATAAGTTTGTTCTTTGTTCTTTGTTAAATTGCTTTCAGTCATTTTTTTTGGGTTGGCAGTATAACCCTTCTCTTTCCGCTTGTTTTGAATTTAGCCAATCCCGAATTTCTTTAATTATTTTTTTTAAATGTGTGTCTTCTCCGATATGGATATGTTGCTTGACCCTAGCCAATAAAGTTGAGGGGGGTGTGGGTTCTCATTCTTGAAACGTCTCGAATTTTCCGCGAGGATATATAAACTGCTGATTTTCTTGTCTCCTGGCCACTTCAGTAAAATCTTTCCTAGTGTGATTATGTAGCAGGGGGCGGGAAGCGCCTCTTTCTTCGGGCAGCAGTTCATCCATCAGGTAATGGCTTTTTAATAACTTCTTTGCTTGCTAGCTCAGCAGTTTAACCCTCGGGGCAGGTTCGAAGCTTTTATCATGTAACTTTCCTTTAAAATGTAAAAGACACTTGGTATAAAATTCTGTCTCTTTGACTACAAATCGGGATAGAGAGTGCCTAACCCTCTCGAGGTCCCTATCATATTGTTTTTGAGCTGACTACGTTTTCTCAACCGTTTTCCTTCGTTTCATTATGTAATAAAGTTTTCCTATCGTGTCACCTCCGTAGTATGGGATTAGCCCTTGCATAAGCGGCCTAGAGCCAAATAGGTTTTTAAAATGGTGTATTAGGAGTACAAGTTACGCCTCCACTCAAGTTGGTATTTTGGGACCATGTAATTGTCCTGTTTCTTTATGGAATAGGCCTCAGTAGGCTGGGTATCATCACCCCTGTTCTTGTGTGCCCGTAGGGCAGCTTGAAAGTGGAGTTTGGAGTGGCCTTTGAATTGGCTTGAACTTTGAGAGTGGGTTGCTCTTTCTTAAATGGTATTTTCTGTGTGCCTCATGCAGGCTTAACTGGGTAGTTGGGAGCAAATGCTCCTTGGTATGATTGGGGTTTTCTGCCCCTTTGTTGAACCTGGTGTATAAGTAAAGTTGGGCTAATTGCTCAAGAATTGTGAATCTGGGGCTCGAAGCCCAAAATCCATTAATAAACTGTAATTGTACTTTCTTAACTTGTTGATATACAAATGAGTTCCTGTTATACTTGTTATTTCTTGACCTTGAAAAGAAAATATAACCTTTGTTAAATTTTAAATTAACTTTAATTTCGTAAGTTGAGACCTGTTCATCCCAGCACCTTCTTTCACCTCTAACTACCACGGATAACTCCGTAACAATTATTATTATTATTATTATTATTATTATTATTATTATTATTATTATTATTATTATTATTATTATTATTATTATTATTATCAGTATTTCATTTGTATATTTTGCCATTTATATTGATAAGCTGGAAGATATCCACATATGTAGGTATGAGTAATTTATTTTGCACGAGTGGGAAAACATTGCTTTAATAACTCTGGTAATTTTGTTGAGTCATGTGGATACCCCAGTGTTTGTTGTGATGTACTTGTGTCGGGATATTCAATGAGTCATGTATATATCCCAGCCTGATGAGATGAGCTTGTTGTTGTATTAGGAAAGTTTGGTGACTCATGGAATATACCCCAGAGTTTGTTTATCTCTTGGGAGAAAGGAGTTCAGGGCATGTCTTGACAAGAGGTTCACTCATGATTGGCTGGCAAGCACCAATCCAGACGTATCATCTGAGAGGAGGGGGATGTTGATGTATATAAAGGTTGATCATACGGCGGCAACCGAGGTACACAAGGACGAGGTGACTGCCGAAGTGAAAGGACGTACGTGCCTCGCGCTGCGCTCTCTCTCTCCTTGCCAGGCACTCAGTACTTCTAGTGCTAACCAGGCAGCTGTACTTATTAGTACGACTTCGGAAGAGCATTTGTCTGAGCTGAGCACTTCTCAGTGCTCGCTCTTTCTCTTTCAGAGATTGTTACAGGGGGACCAGGATGGACAACCAGGCGGATACGATGACAACCCAAGAACGGGCGGTGGCGATCGGGCACTTACTCCGAGATCTCTTCACCGGCATGACACCGACACCGGAGAGCAACACGGAGCCGCAGACGCTGGAACCGTTGCCGGAGACCCCGGCACCCGAGCCGCAGCTGCCGCAGGAGGAGCCGGAGATCGAGGTGGAGACGGAGCCTTACAGGGACGGATGTGACCCCCCTATCGGCTTCTTCTTCTCCGAAGGCTACACCGAGCCGGCGCACGAAGCGCTGCTCGTGTACTACAGGACTGGGCGCCCTGTAACTTCTGAATGGGGCCTCGTCCTGGACAGAATGCGGCGCCCTCGCCGAGGAGGCAGGATCATCTCGACAACCATGCCCGTCGAGAGCTTCCTACCAGGAGGCCTCATCATCAGGCATCACGACCAGGAGCGGATGCGCGACGCAGAAAGGGAGCTTTCTTCTCTGTTCCAGGTCATCCGTCTACCAGGGAGGGACGGAGTGCCAGGGATGAACACCGGCGCAGTTAGGGCCGCGACGGAGACCAGGGAGACGCCGAGGAGATTAAGGAATAGGATGGTTAACACCGACCTAGTCCTGGCCACCCAGCCGGCGACCAGCGACGCCACCACGGAGGTGGGGCATGACACCTCATGGCGCCGCGTCGGTGCGACCCAGGCTGAGCGGCTCGGTACTGCGAAGTGGACACAGACCGCTCCTTCGTGGACCACCTTCACGAAGTGGACGCAGACTCAGGCCTACCAGGAAAGGCCTGCTAGCCGGGCGCAATCCAGGAAAGCGCCCGAGACGACGGACTGCTGCACTTCGGTGGATGAGGACGCCCCCTGGCGTTCTGAGGCTGCTGTCCAGGCCCAGCCTGCCAGCACGTCTATTGAGCTGCAGACCTCGATGTGCGCCCCACAGGACAGGGAACGCAGTCAAGTGTCAGCACCGACCGACGCCGCCTCCACCGCCAGCCAGGAGAAGGAAGAAGACGGCGACGCAGCGGAGCCACCAGCTACCCCGGGGTCACCAGGCCGGGAGGAGTGTCACCAGGACGAGGCCTCTTCCCCTGCCGAGAAGACACGCCCGGGAAGAAGAAGAAGAAGACGACGCCGGACCACGAAGCAGATGGCGGCGACCCGGCCCACCAGGAGAGGGCCGCCCAGCCGCAAAGCAAGACTGCTCCCAGGACAGCAGTCAACCGAGGAGCCAATCATGAGAGGACCTCAGCGGGTAGCGGCAGACAGGTGAGAGTAAAACGTCCCCCTCAGCAGCTCTTGCAGTGTTTCCGCTGTCTGAGGTGGGGCCACCGTCAAGTTAGCTGTGGACTCCAAGTGAAGTGCAACCGCTGTGGTGGTGATCACCACTACACGGCCTGCGCAACGCTTAAGGAGGCGCCGGTGTGCGCCAATTGCGTGGGGGGCCATCCGGCCTCCCACCGCAGTTGCCCTGTCTACAGGGCCATGGCGCGGGCAGAGAGAAGGGAGGCCCGGCGCCATGACCCACCCCCTTCCAGGAGGCCCCCGCCTTGGCGGGCTTGGCCTCATTCTCCGGGATCGGAGACTATGTACGAGGTACCCCAAGGAGGTGGAGCCGTGCGACAGGCCCTAGTGGTACTCGACGCATGGCTCCGCAGCCGGCAAGGACCGCGCTAGTCACAGCAGTGCCCAGACGGACTGATCCCCAGGCGATGGAATGGCAAGGAATTGGTTTATGTTTTGTGCATGTTACCTGTTCCTAACAAACACAACCTCTGGTCTTTTTCCAGCCCACATCCCTGCATGTGCTATCAAAAGATGTCAGGTTTTACATGTACGCTCTTTCTTCTTTCTGTCAATGTGGTTTTTCCCTGACCCTTCAATGCCATACTTCAATACCATATACCTAACACAAACTCTTACCGTGGTAGCGAGTCTGACTCGGAAACCGGCAGATACTCCTTGTATCACTTCCCAATCCTTCCTGCTATCTCTTTCTTCTTCTTAGAAATAATAGCATGTCGGAGGCCATGTAGATTGAGTCGTTGGTCACGCGGGGGGAGCGGGCTTCGGGGGCCCCCCCGAAAACAAAAGCAACCGAGGTGATTGTAAAGGAACGAGAAGGAAGACAACTACTACAACTACAAGCAGTAACACTGTATGAAGGAACTACAACTGACGCACTGTACGGGAAGGAAGTGGTGCTGATACACGGCACTGGAGTGACACGGCTGCAATGGACTGGACTTCAAACGTTCGTGGAGCGTAATCTTGTTATGTTCGTGGAAAGTGGATGATTGTGGAGAGTGCTTGCGCATTAAGTATTGTAGCACTTGTGGCGGCCTAGCATTATATGTTGGTAAAAGCTATCTCAGACTTTCCATAAATTTATGTTGAGGATCGACAGACGTGTGTATATATCTTTACAAGTGTTAAAATATGTGAACACAGTAGTACAAGGTACAGTATCTGTGTGATGTGATAACTGCCGATTATGAGAATCGGTAAGTCGAATTGATAAAGAGTCAGTGAAGGGTATTTATCTTCATACATGTACATTGTTCATCGGACTATCTACAAATGGTAGCTTAGTTCTCGCTTTTGTTTTCCCACGATTTTCATTATTGTTGTTGTTGTAAATATGGAGTCTTCCAGCAATATTTTATGTGTGTATTATATGTATAATGTTGTATGTTGACGAGGTGCTCATGCACGGAATTTGTTAAGAATATAGTTAGCTATTTTAGTATCAGTGTTATTGATGAACCTAGGTGCAGTTCCTACCTAATTACTCGTTTTCAGGAGGTTAGGTAAGGCCTGCAGCAGATGTACCAGTACGCAGCATTATGTACACGCCCTGGGATATAAAGTTTATCATGCTCTATCAAATTTCGAGGGATCCATTCTGGTGAACTCTGGCGCCCGTACTACGGACATTTCGGTTCATTATGCTTATTAATTTTATTAAGTTTTATTTATGATTTTATTTATATATTTTTATTTTATTGATTATATTTATTATTGTAATGAAAATTGTTACAGTATGTCCTTATTAGTCTCATCACGTGATGATATTTGTTGGTTTTGGTTTTGTTTTAATATTGTTTTGGGAGTTAATTGTTGTAGTAAAACTTGTGGTAATTATTTTATCGGTGGAGTGAGGAAAAACCTGGCATGCTATCCAAATTTAATTTCAGAGGTAAACAGTAACAGGTAAGGTTGTAAAGCAAGTCTGGAGCCTCGTCAGCCTGATGACCGTCACCTTGGGACAGGGAGTTGCTCGTTGCTCTACAGAGTTATTTCTTCCAGTAATTTTTAGCAGGTGGCGCCCAATTTCGTTATTTATACTTCATCCTAGTGACCATTTATCTATTTAGTATTTTCAGTTTCGCCAAGATGTTACAGCCCTTGAACCAAAAGTCAAAATTCTAACCATTTATTCCTGGAGCCGGAAGTTATGAATCTGGAAATGAACAGTTGTAAAGCGTCCAATGAGGAAGGATTATTTAATGCTGTACTGCTCTGTGCAACAGTGGAAGCTATTGGAATCAATGTTAACTATATAGTGACGTTCAGACATCATAACTGTAACATTAACGCCAGTTAAACTACAGAACGTCCGCCTCTGTAATGTAGTGGTTAGTGTGATTAGCTGCCACCCCCCGAGGCCCAGCTTCCATTCCCGGCTGTGCCACGAAATTTGAAAAGTTGTACGAGGGCTGGAACGGGGTCCACTCAGCCTCGGGAGGTCAAGTGAGTAGAGGTGGGTTCGATTCCCACCTCAGCCATCCTGGAAGTGGTTTTTCGTGGTTTCTCACTTCTCCTACAGGCAAATGCCGGGATGGTACCTAACTTAAGGCCAAGGCCGCTTCCTTCCCTCTTCCTTGCCCATCCCTTCCAATCTTCCCATCCCCCCGGAAGGCCCCTGTTCAGCACAGCATGTGAGGCCGCCTGGGCCAGGTACTGGTCATCCTCTCCAGTTCCATCCCCCGACCCAACCCTGGAGGGAAAGCACATTAAGAAAGAAAGAAGACTACAGAACAACAATTCCATTATTTTTAATATTTTCTTTCTCCAAACGTATCGCCAATAGGAACATCTGCAACAGCAACATTAATACACTGCCATCTTTTTGTAACTGTCATTTAAAATTATCCAGTTCCTACTCCCAGCAATTTCGTCTTTAGTTTCCAAAGAATAAATATGAAATAAAGACAGCAGAAAGATTAGTATCTAACGAAAGACGCGTTTGCGAGTTGCATGATTCTGTTTTGTGTACAAAATACGAAGTGTAATATGGCTCAGCATAAGTTCACTACTGAACTACGTGTGTTTATGATTCATGCTCAGTTAGCCCGTGAAATCCAAGCACGATTTTAAGAAAGGCTCCCGCGTGTAAATGTTCCAGCTTGTAAAACAATCCAAGCTCTTTCTAATACATTTTAGGTTACGGGAAGTATTCAGCCTAAAAATCCAACAGTGAGCGTAGAGTTCTCACTGAAAAAAGAACTTTATGATATTGTGAAAGGTGCCTAAGGGACTTTTCTGAACTTTTTCCAATGCCAGCGAATGATCTATAGTTTTCTAAAGCAGTGGTATTCAGGTGTGGCACGCGTACCACGATGGGTACGCAAATTTATCGTTCCAACAGTTTTCAGTGAGCAATTCACAAGTGAATTGGTTGTGAATTGGGCCTACACATTTTTAATAATGTTGTTTTAATTTATTGTTTTTGTCTACGACTACGGAGTCCGCTTTCCGAACCAATAATTCTAAAATATGTGTCACTGTGTACCTCCCATTGAGTAGGTACGTAAAAATGCTTACTTATGCTGCGTTGCACTTTTTAACTATTCTTCTTCTTCTTCTTCTTCTTCTTTATCTGTTTACCCTCCAGGGTCCGTTTTTCGCTCGGACTCAGCGAGGGATCCCACCTCTACCGCCTCAAGGGCAGTGTCCTGGAGTTTCAGATTCTGGGTCGGGGATACAACTGGGGAGGATGAACAGTACCTCGTGCAGGCGGGCTCACCTGCTATGCTGAGCAGGGGCCTTGTGGGGGGATGGGAAGATTGGAAGGGACAGGCAAGGAAGAGGGAAGGAAGCGGCCGTGGCCTTAAGTTAGGTACCATCCCGCCATTTGCCTGGAGGAGAAGTGGGAAACCACGGAAAACCTCTTCGAGGATGGCTGAGGTGGGAATCGAATCCACCACTACTCAGTTGACCTCCCGAGGATGAGTGGACCCCGTTCCAGCCCTCGTACCACTTTTGAAATTTGGTGGCAGAGCCGTGAATCGAACCCGGGCCTCCAGGGGTGGCAGCTAATCACAATAACCATTACACCTCAAAGACGGCCACTTATACCATGCTACGCAGATAAATCGAAGTACATCTATCAATGAACAATTTTCAGCAGTCGTTAATAAGCCAGGTGTTTATAAGATGACTAAGGCAACTTAAACATGGCTGGATAAATATAGCAAAGCACTTGAGCAGAAGTGACAGAAAATTTCACTTCACCAGATAGACAGATTATGACGTAAGCTTCGATATTCCATCATTTCCTAATGCAATATGACCACACATCACCTGGCAGAAATCTACTCTTGGCGTGGGCCCCAACTAAGACGCGGGCAAAGCTCTGACCCAGCCCACGGGCAGGCAAGATTAGTAACAGGCACACAATATGGGTTGAAGTTAATAATCCAGGAATGAAGTCTTGCACACTGACCTTAACTTGTCCCCAGTTTCTACCAATAATAATAATCCAAACCAAACCCCACGGCACTACAGACCTTGAAGGACCTTGGCCTACACGGCCGCTGCTCAGCCCGAAGGCCTGCAGATTACGAGGTGTCGTGTGGTCAGCACGATGGATCCTCTCGGTCGTTATTCTTGTATTTCTAGACCGGGGCCGTCATCTTAATGTCAGATAGCTTTTCGATTCTAATCACGTAGGCTCAGTGGACCTCGAACCAGCCCTCAGGTCCAGGTAAAAATTCCGGACCTGGCAGGGAATCGAACCCGGGATCCTTTGGACCAAAGGCCAGCATGCTAACCACGTAATCACATAGCTGGACATCACCAATCATCTCCCATGAAAATCTGAAATTCTACTTGATACATATATAAACAAAATGATCTGTTGTCACTGAATTACAGTATACCAAGTAGTTTCTTGGAAACTTCTGTGATTACAGCACGCGCAAGACATCAGGTTCTCTATTGAGAATTGTCTTTATTTTGAAATTTTAAAAAGCAGCGATATAGGAAAGTATTCATCAGTTGAGAAATCTTTGTCTACTCCCTGAATTCATTAGTTTACCGAGCTGGGTAGCTGCAGTGGCTTAAGTGTGGCCACTATCCGGTATTCGGGAGATAGTGGGTTCGAACCCCGCCGATGGCAGCCCTGAAGATGGTTTCCCGTGGTTTTCCCCTTCTCACACCAGGCCAATGCTTGGTCTGTACCTCAATTAAGGCCACGACCACTTCCTTCACACTCCTGGCCCTTCCCTGTCCAGTCGTCGCCATAGAAACTACAGTATCTGGTCGGTGCGATGTAAAGCAACTTGAAAAAAGTTCATGAGGGGTGTTGGGCTTATTATTTTGTTTAGAATAATATTGTTTTCCATTCCCGTTGCTTTGGGTATGTTGGGAGTATTCTTTGTCTGCTCGATGACCCCCCCCCCACATGGCACTACAGCCCTTGAAGTGCCTTGGCCTACCAAGCGACCGCTGCTCAGTCCGAAGGCCTGCAGATTACGAGGTGTCGTGTGGTCAGCACGACCCATCCTCTCGGCCGTTATTCTTGGATTGCTAGACCGGGGCCGCTATCTCACCGTCAGATAGATCCTCGATTCTAATCACGTAGGCTGAGTGGACCTCGAACCAGCCCTCAGGTCAAGGTAAAAATCCCGGACCTGGCCGGGAATCGAAACCGGGCCCTCCGGGTAAGAGGCAGGCACGCTACCCCTACACCATGGGGCCGGCCTTCTCGATGAAATCAGTGGTTTTCCTTTTACTACGACGGTGATCATCTACAATTTTGGCCTAGTGACGTAACTCCTACTGCTGAACGAATGCTAGGTGAACTCAGGATATTTTATTCATAATCATAAGATAATCGTGGGAGACATGAAAGCAGCGAGAACGATTGCTAGAAGAAGTAGGAACAAACACAGGAGGGCACTTACCATGGAGAATTATGGACTAAGTTAGCAATGAACTCGATGGATGAATCCCTGCGTATGATTCAGCTTCGTGATGGAGCCATATGAAATGTACGGAAATGGATAGGTTACCTGGGAGAGTGACAGACTCGACATGAAGGATAAGAGAAGCAGAGGGAGATCAAAAAAGCGATGGTTAGACTTATGGTATTAAGGTAAGAGGTTTGAAGTGACCATTGTGCAGGATTCTAATATTGTGAGAGTTTGTGAGCGGTCTAGTTAATTCGTAGAACATAGAGGTTCCGCTTACTGAGTGCTGATCGACCTTATGATGTAAATTCTCAGAGACAATTGGTGGTGTTTTAGGGTGTATTATCCACAACCCGATTTCTTCCCACATTTTTGGAAACACCTCTATATTGCAATATTGCAGCTTATAAGATAGTGCTGTTTAGTCCGGCTTCTAGGCTGAATAGTCAGCGTAAAGGCGTTCGGTTAGAGGGTCCCGTGCTGGATTCCAGGTCAGGCCGGGGGATTTCAGCCACGTCTGGTTAACTCCTATAGCTCGGGAGGTAGGTGTCTGCGTTTTCTACAATACACACCTCTTGATATAGACTACATACAACTCTCACACTACCAACCACCTAGGATTGCCAACTCTCCCGTATTGTACATCAATCGTATTCTTCTGAATTTCTAATCCACAACCATCTCCAGTTTAAATTTAATCCGGGAGGTCGCATCTTCCGTATTTCATAAAATGACCACAGGCTGACAATTAAACAAGCTGCGCACTTTAAAAATTCCGTTTCTGGGAGAGCATTCTACCAGCATGATTTCATCGACACGTAGCGATACGAGTTATGCCAACAATACTTTTCTGCTTAATACACCAGTCGTTGTATGGCTGCTTTGGACTTGTTTTAATTGAAGTCCCATCGTCACCTTAAGACCTATTTATGCCATTGTGACGTAAATTAATGTTTTAAGTTCGTACTTTTTCCGAATGACGCGACTGTGACTGAAGGAAGTATATTTTATTCGTGTAAAAATTCGACATATATTTTCTGATGGCTCTTGAAAGCTAGTCATCGAGAACTGGAGCAGATAACTGTGATTTAAGATTTCTTAGAGGCTCCCTTCAAGGTATTTGGGCCTCAGATCTCGTTTGGAATGACATTATGTTACATGCCCCATACGAATCTCTATGAACATTGCGAGTAAGAGGATTAGTTCCTATCCTCACTTTTGTTATGATCATGTTTACCACGGCTGTAGTTACTGGATGGCATTCTCCCGCATCCTGTATAGGCTATAACATTACAACGTACGGTACTTTAGTTATTTGAAGGTAGGTTTTCTCCAACTCTTCTATGCTTGCAGTACTCATTCATTAGCATCTAGATCAGGGCCTCTCAAAAGCCCAAATTCTCACGCCTGCAAACCGAGGCGCAGAGGTTCTGTGCACCGTGCATCGGTCCCACTCAGCTCACCTCGGACCAGCGCTTTGTCTCGGGACAACTCTGCTAAGCTCGGCTCGGATTTGGAGCGCTACGGAGCAAATGAGGAAGAGGGAACCAGGCGGAGCGAGCGAGACAGGCGTGGGAAAAGACAGAGACAACGCTATTGCTTCTACTGTAATCGAGGAGTGAGGGTCTGCACTCTGGTCAACCTAGCGAAGTCGTCTTTTGCACCCTGCGCCGCGCAATGCACTGGTGCATGCACCCGGAGAGGCCCTGATCTAGATAAACAAAAATCCTAAATTTATAGGACATCCACGTCATCTCCGAAGTGGCTTTTCGCCCTAAAAGTCCCATTTCTTTGAGTACCTATGCCGTGTATTGCACAATATCTATCAAATGCATGTTATTGCCTCCCGGTGCCCCTCAGGTCATGGCGCGGCACCGCCCTTTACATACTCCGAACCTCCTCGCCATTCTGCGCTATTGGACAAGTCATCACGAGCCGTTTCTTGAGCTACTTCGCAGACTTAACTGTTAGTTGCTGAGTGTTCTGGCTGTGTAGACGTGTCATACCATATCCAACGGAGAGCGAGAGAGGGAGGCAATCTACCAGGTTCTGTCAGCATGACTACGCGCAGATCGGAAGGCAGTGTTCGAGTGTGGTCGGACGTACGGTGTGTTAATGCATCTCCCAATAGGCTACATTTAAAACATCCTCCACTGTAGTCATGTGAGAAGCTACTTTCTGAGAACTTTGACTATTCCACCAATGGTCTGGTGATTGGAAACCGTTTGCTCCTCCGGAGTTTTGCGACATGCCATCAATCACGACAACTGTTCGTGGATTTGGCCTACCCTGTAAGGTGTTGTGTTGCTTGTGAACACAGAGGCAATGATTTCCGTTTGAGCAGTACCACGTTCTCGCCATGACACGAGTACACCGTCATCAAATGTTTACCTTTCCACATGGCAAAAGGCCCCAGTAACTAACTGTATCTTATGTTAAATACGTTTAAAATTATATCTCTCTGATTTAGGACATGCCTGGCATCAATTTAAGAAATTTCCGGAATTGACGTCTTTGAGATCGTGTGTCGAAGGTTTTCTCATTTAAAATTATTTGCTTGTGCAAGATTTGTGGGCTAAACTTTATCTTTCATAATCTTTTTGTTTCCACTCTCTCAGCATTAGTATTGTACTTATTATTCTTCCTGGCGTTTCCCCAGTTACCTCGGTTGGCACTTCGTATGAATTCAGCCAAGTTTTACAACCGGATGCCTTTCCTTTCAACAACTCTACGTGGAGGAAGGAATTCATTACCGCGTATTTGAGAGAAGATATTTTCCATATCTAGTTTTTTTAGATCGCCAATCTTACATTAGTAGTGCAGTCGGGTATGATATTTACCCTTCTTTCCCAACGCTGTTTCTATCCCGACTAAGTTTGGTGGCGTATGAGAGTGTTTAAATGTGACAACTCCACGTAGATGGGATTCTGGTACCCTAAACACCACTTCCAGAACTAATTTCCAACATTCTTAAAATCTGTAGCAGTTGGACGGACGTTTGAAGATATTCCATATTCTTTAGAAATGCCTGATTGAGTTTGAAAATAATCGCATCCCTGAATTTTCAGTATTCATCCAGCGTGTGAATATCTGCTTTACATTTTTAAATTAAAATGTTCTAAGTTGTAATTTTTCTACAAATAGCATTGGATATGTGGAAATTGCAAATGCAGGTATGTGATTGTTTTCAAAATCCGACAAGTACCTCCAGAAGAAATGGAGTATCTTGGAACGTGCTTCGTTCTTCAGCCATTAGAATAGATCACTAACCAGGCGGCAGAGACACGAGCTACGTATCGAGATCCTTTACTTTCTTCTGACAGCTAGAGTAGGTGTTCGTTCTACCGTGCCATACTCATTCGAATAGGGTGTCCACGGCTGGCGAATGAAGTGCCCTTGAAGACATTTCATTTACTCGATAAATGCTCGTCAGATTTTGAATATAATCACACTCATGAACTAGCGAAAAGTGATATACCAACACCAAGAAGACATTGGTTTAGTGAAATGCAGTTTAGGATAAGCAATTGTCTAGGTAATATATTTACTTGATTTAACGTTCCAGGTCACAGGTACATGTGTTCGCGAAAAGACATGTGACATGATGGTACATCAATAACCACTGTAGTCGACACGATTTTGAGTGAAATTATGCGCATGTGCATGCATTATGTCGTACAGGTGCCATATATCATGTTATGGGATGGAATTCCACGCCTGTTGCACTTGGACAGTCAAATCAGCAACGGTTAATGATGGTATTGGAATACGCTGGATTTGTCGTCCCATGTGCTCAGGGGGTGAAAGGTCTGGTGATCTCACATGCCAAAGCAACTGGTCGACACTCTGCAGAGCACGTTGGGTACCAGCAGCGGTTTAAGGCGAGCGTTATCCTTTTGGAAAACACCCTCTTGAATACTGAGAATGAATGGCAGCACAACCAGTTCAGTCAGCAGTTTGAGGTATAAATCCGCTGTCAAGGTCCTTGGGATAACAACGGGAGTGCTCCTGCTGTCAAAGGAAATCGGTCCTCAGACCACAACTCCTGGTGTAGGTCCAGTGTGTCGACACCGCAGACAACTTGTTTCCAAGCGCTCACCTGGCCTCCTCCTTACCAACGTACGTCCATCACTGGCACCAAGGTAGTAACGGCTCTCATATGAAAACACAACAGATCTCCGCCCTCCAATGTACTCTAGCTTGACACAACTGAAGTCGCAGTTGGCAGTGATTCGGAGTTAGTGGAATGAACGCTACAGGACGTCTGGCTCAGAGCTGTCCCTCAAGTAATCGATTTTTTACAGTTTGGTGTGCTGTCTGGTGTCAGCTGAAGATGTAATGGCTGCTGCAGATGCAGTGCGATCCACCACAGCCATGCGGCGAATACGGCTATCTTCCCTCACCGTAGTGGCCCGTGTCCGGCCGGAACCCAGTCTTCTTTAGAACATGCCTCCCTGTAACCACTGTTGCCAACAGTGCAGTGTGGATACATCCCTGCAAAGACTTCCTGCAAAATCGCGGAAAGCACACCCAACTTCTCGTTCAAACTCAGGAAGCTGGTGGTACTGGCTTCTTGTCCGGCTCCATGGCTAAATGGTTAAGGTGCTGACCTTTGGTCACAGTAGTCCCGGGGTCGATTCCCGGCAGGGTCTGGGTGTATGTGTCGTCTTCATCATCATTTCAACCTCATCACGACGCTCAGGTCGCCTACGGGAGTCAAGTCAAAAGACCTGCATCTGGCGAGCAGAACTTGTCCTCGGACACTCCCGGCAATAAAAGCCATACGCCATTTCATTTTTTACTGGCTTCTTCATCTCCTTACAGGCCGATGTGACTCACATCTGCTTCACAACGTCAACACGGGACAACTAACGGTCACACCATCCATCCTTTCCTTTCTTCGGCACTGTGGCATAGTGACAGGACCATGCAGATCTTGGCTCATCGATGGGTACCGGTCTTGAATGTCCTATCTTAAATAATGTATCCCTTGACTGAATGGTTTTGGTTGCGAGTTGGAATTTGGATTTTAGTCATGGCTGGCCACTGTGTGAACTGGCGCTAGATGCTACGCACTGCTTAGTTCAGGATGACCCTTGGGTTTTTGTGTTTAAGGGTTTTTTTTCTATTTGCTTTACGTCGCACCGACACAGATATGTCTTATGGCGACGATGGGATGGGAAAGGCCTAGGAATGGGAAGGAAGCGGCCGTGGCCTTAATTAAGGTACAGGCCCAGCATTTGTCTGGTGTGAAAATGGGAAACCACGGAAAACCATCTTCAGGGCTGCCGACAGTGGGGTTCGAACCCACTATCTCCCGATTACTGGATACTGGCCGCACATAAGCGACTGCAGCTATCCAGCTCGGTTGATTAAGGTCTTGGGTCTCGTATTGACCTAGCATGTTGATTAGAGTGTTACCCGCTAGGGGTAACTTACTGAACAGTTTTTGCAGCCATATTCCGCCTTCTTTCCCTTATATTGGCAACGTAACACTCCTGGGGTATATCTGTATTACACGTGAACCAGTCGGCACATGTTAAGGCGAAGGGCCCGTTTATGAACGTTTTGAACCTAATTCAGTTGCCTATCAGCCCAATATTGGGCAGGCATACTCCAGTATCTGTCTTACTAGTGAAGTGTACAGTTGAAGCTCATTGTTTTTTTTTAAGTCGCACCGACACAGATAGGTCTTATGGCGACGATGGGAGAGGGAAGGGCTAGGAGTGGGAAGGAAGCGGCCGTGGCCTTAATTAATGTACAGCCCCAGCATTTGCCTGGTGTGAAAATGGGAAACCACGGAAAACCATCTTCAGGGCTGCCGACAGTGGGGTTCAAACCTACTATCTCCCGAATACTGGATATTGGCCGCACTTAAGCGACTGCGGCTATCGAGCTCAGTGTTGAAGCTTGTTTTCTGTTGAGAGGCTGTTTTCAGCGATCAGTAGAGGGTATAATTTAGGGACCCTGCGGTGGGCCGTGTCCGAAATTGACTGTTATATGCTGCCAAAAGGTCAGTCCTCGGTCCAGGGTGACACCTAGGTACTTGGCATTAGAAGACCATCTAATTACTTCTCCACAGAATTCTGGACCGCCTTCAAGTCTGCCTGTTCGTTTAGTGAATAGTGTGGCATGGCGCTTGTTGCCATTAATATTAATTCTTCACTTTCCGAGGCAAGGCTTGAGAGTGGAGAGGCTGTCCTGAAGATACTGTTCAATTCTAGGCACCTGCCAAGCGACCGCAGATAGAACCATATAGCCAAGCATACAAATAGAGCCTAGCGTTGGGAGGCTTTGACATGTCGGAAATATTGGTTATATATTGAATATAATTGAATAAACTAGCCTCCATAACGCTACCTTGGGTCACACCTGCAGCGATTATCCGGGAAGAGGATAGCGCCTTTCTGACTGTTATCTGAAATTTAATCTCGGAGATGTATGAAGGAAAGCCGACTCGCTTCATTTTAAAGATTAGACCGTCATGCCAGACCTTATCAAAGGCTCGCGAGATATCCAGAAAACAGATTCCCGTGTACCTATTTTCATTAAAGTGTTTAGTTATGTCTTCCATAATTTTTCCAGCTTCCTGTAAAATGTGCGAAGCGAAAATTAGCATTGAATAATTTAGTCAGGTATGTAATTCCTTCTTGGGAAGGTTCTTTAGGAACGCTGCTGAAATCTATCCAGGCTGTGAGTTTTCCTATTCTTGAGCCTCCTAATGTGAGACAAGACTTCAGCAGGTGTTACGAATTTAAAGCCTATGGGCGGATGAGGGTCGTCTGATCCGAGCAGGCTATCTTCTACCTCGTCTATAAAAACATTGAGAGAGAACGTTGCTTCCAGCGTGTCTGCCAAAGCTTCAGCCTTCTCCTCGTCTGTGCAAGCTAGACCCTGCTGTCCGTGGAGTGTGGTTATGCCTGTCCTAACACCATTAAACCTACGAGCCATGCGGTAAACAGAGCCTTCAGAAGCGTTTAATTCAGATAGCCTAGATTGGAATGCAGCTCTACAGTGTTGTTCCAGGAGTATTAGCAGATTGCGCCTGTGGCGATTTCAGAGATTTTTCAGGTGAAGATACCTGGTTTCATTCCACAGGCGTCCAAACCTCTTCTTGATTTTAATGTGTTGCAGGATCTCGAAGTGGGTGGAGTCGTAATTTGTGGTCGGAACTAACGCTCATGAAGCGTACACCGCTACTAGCACCACTCTTCATTGACTAGCGCGCAAATCTGAATAGGCGTCATCTTTCAGATGTGCAAACACAGCTCCTGAATTTCGTTTATCTAGCACAACTCCTTCTTGGTGCTGGAATTTAATTTGCCGCCAGTCTATAATCTCGAATCTTAGGTGTAGAAAATAGTGTAGTTCTTTTTAAGAAATGAAATAAATACTCTTATCCTTGTAGATACTGACACTCTGGAAGAATACTTAAGATCGATTAAGAGCCTCTTTGTAACATTACAGAAAGTGAAAACAGATTTATGATATATGTAACGATTTACAACGTACTTGAAGTAGAACATACGAAGTGGCATTCATATCTGAAAATACCTGAGTACAACTGACCGATCAGGATGTCATGCAAAGTAGTTAATATACTGCCTCCACTCATTCATGTCCAGAAACTCCTCTTTTTTCTGTCTTTATCTTCATTAGCTTGGAGGGTAATCGAGTGTCTCAATACCGACGGTGTTCTTTGCATAATTAATAATTTGCCCCCATCCCCTCTGTTTACCGTGCAGTAAACTGGACGGGGCGCTGAAGAGTTTCTTCCCTCAAACTTGAAGTGTGGAGATATTAAAGAAGGGCACTTGCATTGAGCTATTCAGTGTTAAAGGTCGGTAGTACTGTATTATGACTGGAAGTTGTAATTCATATCCCTCTCATTTTTCCTGTTAGATAAACGAACAGGATGAGAGACGCAGATCAGAGATACTTTTATCCTGACCTACAGTCATAATTTGATATTTTTTCAGTATTTCTAACTCATCTTTTTCTTTACTTTTTTTTTATTTCTTCCCTTCCCTTTTTCCTTTCGTCCAGTCTACGTACAGGGTGACCCGAAAGTCCGTTAACATTTGACGAGGCAATACTTCACGGAATACTGGAAGTAGCGAGGTAACAATTGACACAATTGATTGGCGTGACATGGAGTTTCTTTGACACAAAAATAAAGTACAAATATTGAACCCATAATTCTACGATGAGAAAAATATTTTTTATTTTTCTCAATATTTATTTCAAATCAACAAGCTACTTTTATTTTTGAGGGCAGCCATGTTGCGCTCCTAGAGCTTCGATGTCGCGTGGGAACGATCTCACCCGCGGCAAGCTCGTGAAATACCGTGACACCTCGGCGGACTTCGAGTGCCCGATAATTCTTTAAATTCACGGAATTCTGCGTAACGAGAGATTTTGGCAATACAGTAAATAAAGAAATAAATAATCTAAATTATTCTTAAACCCTACGTGAAGACAGAACCCCCAGGGTAAATTATAAATCCAGTTAAGGCTAAGTACATGTCAGCGTCAGAACAGTGGACTAGCTCCACGTGCCAAGGTCAATGGATGAAGAAAACGCGCGAAACGTCCGGGCAGAAATAATTCATTTCACCTGTTGCGAGTGTGGTAAAATTATGAGATTAACATCTAAAATAATCACAAGTCTGTCCGGAATTCTAGGACAAGTCTCATAAAAATCGGTCTATTGGACGCGAAATTAGCAGATTATGCAATCAAGCATAGTAGTGTGTGTAGCGTTCCTCGTAAGACTATAAAAGGAACCCCCCACTGCATATTTTTCAGTGTCGATCTGGGTTTTGAAGCGGCGGTAGCTTACGCCCGTCGTCAGCAGAAAATTGTACCAGATTGATCTACAAACAACTTAGTACATGTTCGTGGCTGAGGTCCACATATTCGGTTAGAAAGGGAAGGTGACAGAAATTTTTTGAACTTTTGCCGACAAACTGTCAAAGTATAGGCGTCTGATAAAGTACACAGCCAAATTTTATTGTATCACCTCATGTGCGTTTGAAAGTGGTAAGAGAGTTAGGAAGCTAGTCAGAGTAGTTCTAATTTCGTTATCTGTTGAACACCTGTTGTGTAGTGGGTGACAGAGAGAGACAACTCTGGGAAGAAAGCAGACAGTCGCAGTTGACTGCAGAACAAGGGAGGTTCGTGGTACAAATTATAACGAGGAAAGTGCGTGATTTGTGTTGTAATTTAATATCGTGTGAAAAAGGCAGTGTTTGTAAGATTGATATGTTGAAGAAGATGATGTTATTTGTACCAATGTACGGCTAAAGGCACGAGGTCATCTGGCGACAATGTAGCCAGAATACTGAGGATGACTCCATTTTGCAGGTCTGTCTATATTTGTATTATGTTGTAGTTAGGTGCTATTGTCTGTCCCAACAAATTTTTCAAGATGATTGTCGGGTTGATATTTGCAATTATCAGGCGAAAAGTGTTATAATTTTGGTCAGCGTGTGAAAATTTTAGTTTGTAAATTTCACGTCAAGAAACTGTAAAATGCGACGTTTAAATCTGGTGTTAATGTTCTATGAGATATTGTCCAAAGTGAGGAAAATTAGGAGAGCTATAATGATAAAATAGTCGTGGCGAATGTTTTAATTTCAAATGTCAGTTGAATTCAGAAATGTTGGTCAATAATAATAATAATATTAATAATAATAATAATAATAAGAATAAGAATAATAATAATAATGTCTACCGCGGGATAAAATTTGTCTATGTTAAAAGTGCATTTAACCAGTATATTTTTACAAGGATCGCTGGCAATTAGAAAATTCCAGTAAAATTCGATAGAGTTATCTTTATTCATGGGAAGTAAAATTTTTGGGACATCGTGTATATCAATGATACGGAAAATCGCGGTGTGTTCTTGGATTCTCGATGTCCTAAAGTAGTAGTAACAGTAAAATAAAGAGGTGTATTTCATAATGGCTGTTGTTTTCACTAGAGGATTGAAATATGAAAAGGTTCTTGGAAATATAAAAAAAATGGATTGAGAGCGAAGAATTTATATATGTGGAGATGAGAGGGATAGGAATATTGATGGAAAAAGGGAGCCTGGATTTTAAGTGATACCGCTGGGATAAGGCGAGGATAATGAGTTTGAGACAGGCTATGTTTGCCGAGGAAGTATTTGTGAAACAGGCTGTATTGTGACAGGCTGTAGAGTATTCCGCTACCAATCCTAAATTTGAGACGACTACTGTGTGGGACACCGTAGATTTCTAGTAAGATCCCAAGTGAAAACGACTCTAGTAAAAGGTTAAAAATCTTGGTAGTAAAAGTCAAGTGACTAGTTACGTAAAGCCCGTATGAATATTAAGATAATGTGACCTCAAGGATAAAAGAGCATTTTGAATGCATGGTTGGTGTTGTATTGAATTTCGTTTCACTGGATATGTCATTGATATAAATATTTGGAATTGACGGTAGGCGATTTTAGAGTTTCTAATGCGGTAGTGATGATTATTATTTTGAATACATCCACTAAATGGTAGGCGTGTGTTGGGAATTATCATTGCTTCCCTAAAAACTTCATTGCACAGGCTGAGATTGTGTTTGAGTTGGAGAATTGTTCGTCACGTATATTTATTTTCGAGTTCACGTATTGTAACGAGATGGAGACTTACTGCATTTTCCGACTTACATTCGTTTAGTAGTAAGAGACATGGTTCCATGTGTATTGAAATGTCAGAGTTGGTTTGAAATTGTTAGTTCGCCTGATATGCTAAGGGATGCGTAGTACGACCCATTTTTACGCCCGACCATAGAATTAGGATGTCACATGTTATCCTTGGAGTTACTGATGATGAGATGTCCTAGTTCACGCCCGACAATAGAATTTGGAAGGTATCGTGTACATAGAGATTAGTGTTAGGATGTACAGATTTTAAGTGAGCCCGGCGATAGTTCTGGGATGTCAGCTGTACATACTCAAGTCTCAGATTAGATGTTTCTTTTGTTTTTGCGAAGTGAACTGGGCGAAGGTAGCCTCTACAGTAAAATATGAAATATGATAACGGGGCCGCTATCGGCGAATGAGGGTTGCTCAAATATGGGATATCGACCTGATGGAAATTAAATATTTTTACTGTAATTCTCCATGCGTGTTGAGTTTTAATGACTTCGATATGTTATTTTATTTTACGGACTTAATTGTTTTGTCGCTCTGACGTCCGTTTCGTTTTGATAGTGTGCATATTGACACTCAGTGTATTAGTGTGAGACTTGAGTTGCGAATGCGGTTTCGATTCGTCAGCCAGTAATATTATATTTATTTTCAATCTTTGTCGTACTTTCATTTTATTCGTAGTTGAATTCGATTAAGTAATCACTTTATAGGTAGTGTGTTGGGACAGACAATACGTAGATGGATCTGTAATGGTAGTCATTGTTTTCAAAGGAAAGAATTCCTTAAAGTAGTATTTTTCAATGTGGACTGGTAATTTTATTAAACGTAACATAACCATTTCTAACCTGAAAATCGGTTCAATAATAATACTTTTCAAGTGATTTACCACTTTTTAATTAACTTCAGTGTTTGGCATTTCTTCTAAATGCGTGATGAATAAGTGTTTCCTGCATTTCGCAGTTTTGTTCCTTTAGAACGACGTAACGTAAGATCCTCGCGGATCATGTTGTTGTTGGTTCCTTCCGAACAGCTGTTTGGGTGATGCACATTTAGCATCGGGATTACCTTATCACTTAAGGGTGTCATGAATGGCAAATACATGGTGGAATTTTATTTCAATTTTGAATGATGCTGTTAACTCGTAGTGAACACCATGCTTTCCCATAATATTTCGCAACCTATCCAAAGCAACTGATAGTCAATTTGGTTCGATTAAGGGTCCATTCGGCGGGTGTTCCGTATCCGTAAAGGGTATTCGACTGGTGGATAACCTTAATTGAGAGGAAATCAGGCGTTCTACTTGTTGAAAGTCAGATTTTCCACGGATCGTGTGGATTAATTCTAAGTTCTCGTTTGGAGTAATAGGTGCCCGGTTTTCAGGTCTTTCCTTTTTCAGTTTTTCAGTTTCGTTGTCCACTAATGTACTAATTTCTCCGAAGCAACTCTTCGAGATTGTGAGAAATAAATCAACTCTATGCAATGTGACTGCGTTTGAAACATTCAATAATAAATAATTTATAAATTTTTCATTTCAAGGATTTATATTAAAATAATAATGTTGTAGTGTCATTTCGATTTTAATAAAAGTTAGTAAGCATATATTTGCTCCTCATTTCAAGTAGTTAGGCTCTCTTCTGAACCCCATCGTTTGGTTAAGATCGTGACCGAATTTATTCCCGCAACGACCCATGATTTAAGAGTTCTATATTGTTCTACTGTAGCAGCCGTGGCCGACCAACGATGGAATGGTAAGTTCAAGGGTTCAATTAGACCAACAGATAGTGCTGGACAACAACACTTCAGGTACAAATGGCCACACATTCTTGATATGACATAGGGTTTAAATGACGCCAGCAACGAGCAACAGGTCAACAGATGGCACTGGAAAGCAACGCGTCAGTGATGCCGCATGAGACCAGTGTACGGTACAGAAGGACCTGTGTGTGGGAGGGCGTTAGATGCACCTACAGTCGCAGCATGTGGACGTTACCAGAAAAGGCACTGTTAGTGAAGCTTTATTTACTTTATTTTAGACTTTCTTCTTCTTCTTCTTCTTCTTCTTATTATTATTATTATTATTATACCAGTGGTACACCTTCCCCGGCTACTTAAACTGCGCGCCTTCTCTAGGGCCATCTATGACAGCGGAGATGAACTTTTAAAAACTTTCATAAACATTCCTCTTCGACGGGTAGATGGCTCTACCATCTATTTTTTAGCGACCTGTTATGGCTAGACACAAACTTATAGCTTAGATAATTTTGCTTTTGTTATTGGCAAACCTTTCTCTGAGGATTTTTTTAATGTACCGAAGCTGTCAACACTTCAGCTGTACAGAGACGGCTAGGGAGGCAGGGGCGCGGCCGGCTTGAAGAAGATCCAGCGATACAATCGCAGAATTTACCTAGACATGTGATCTTGCCTGCGGGTAGTTCAAGGGGAAGGTTTCAGCCGTTTCTTAATGTAGTTTTATCTTTTGGTGGTTGAAATGTAGGACCTTCTGCGCAGTCTTCGGACTCTACTTCTGTTCCCTGCTGGGAAATACTAAATATAAGGGAGCTCAAGTGGTAACCCTCAGCTGTCTCCCCTTCAACTTTCGAGTTGGATGGCTAAAGTTTCCAACCTCAACATTTTGAAAATCTTGTTTCGGCTTTTAAATTTTCCAAATGTAGTCAACCTATTTAGTATGGGATTATCCTCTGTGTCATTGGGCCTTGAGCCCACTTAGGTTCTCGTCCTTCCAGAAATTTCCATAAGGAGTGCTAGTGTTTCGCCTCCTTGATGGCTTGTTATGTGTAACATTTTCTTTTATTCATAAGGCCTTGTAGTGTGGGTAATTATGCCCCTGTTTATTCTGCATTCTTAGGGTAACTGTGTCTTAGTTTTGTAATTATACTTTTTTGTGGAGCCTTACAATTGATAAGCCCACCATGAATTGGGGTCACCCTATAGGTTGCCTAGTGTAATTAAGTGTGTCCAAAACAACTGATTGCCAGTTCGAGGCTAGACTCTTGTATTTTGGAGGTGAGACTCCTATTAAGTGTACCTGTTCGGAGCAAACCTTGCTTTTTCACAATATTGTACCTGTCAGGAGCAATTATACCCTTTCCTATATAATTTAATGACTGGGAGTTTCCTCAAAAGTTATCTTGTACTTGATTTAGGACTTCAAAGTTCAAGGTATTGTTAGATCTGACGAGCTCGTTGTTAATATGTTCAACAGTTCTTTGTTATTCTATTAAATTTACGTATGTATGTTGCGTATTCAGCCCGAAGGCTGGTTTGATCCTCACAGGTCCACCAAAAGCTGTCATAGACAGACTATGCGTCACTGAAGAGGCATACTAGGGAAATGAGGAGTGAGGTAGTTTCCCGTTGCTTTCCTCACCGAGCCAGAAGTTGCTATTGCATATCAGTCTGCCAAGCCCACTGAAACGGATGCACCAACCGACCCTATGAGCAATGAAAATGAAATGGCGCATGGCTTTTAGTGAAGGGAGTGTCCAAGGACAAGTTCGGCTCGCCAGATGCAGGTCTTCCTATTTGACTCCCATAGGCAACCTGCGCGTCGTGATGAGAATGAAATGATGATGAAGACGACATATACACCCAGCCGCCGTGCCGGAAAATTTAACCAAGTATGGTTAAAATTGCCCAACCCGCCCGGAATCGAACCCGCGACCCCTTTGATCAAAGGCCAACACGCTAATTTTCAGCCATGGAGCCGAACCCTATGAGCAATATTTTTACACGATTCATAACAGTGACTGGCTACATCAGGAATGGTATTACTAGCATCACACATACCTCGGTCACTTTCATATTGTAAAAGCCAAGGATGAGACTGAGACAGGTCAATGAAGGTAACAAATTACTAGCCCATACCAGAAGACATAGTGCAGTGTAAACACCAGATCTCGCTAGCACGGGCATATTAAATGTATATCTCTCAATTTTAAGAAAGGAAAGAAATAAGATTTCCAAATTTGTTGTACTAAAAGTTACTATAAGTAATCTCCTCTGTGAGCCACATAATTCCCGGGACAATTATTATTATTATTATTATTATTATTATTATTATTATTATTATTGTTCTTTCTTTCTTTCTTTCTTTCTTTCTTTCTTTCTTTCTTTATCTGTTTACCCTCCAGGGTTGGTTTTACCCTCGGACTCAGCGAGGGATCCTACCTCTACCGCCTCAAGGGCACTGTCCTGGTGCTTCAGATTCTGGGTCGGGGATACAACTGGGGAGAATGGCCAATACCTCGCCCAGGCGGCCTCACGTGCTATGTTGAACAGGGGTCTTGCGGGGGATAGGAAGATTGGAAGGGGTAGACAAGGAAGAGGGAAGAAAGCGGCCGTGCCCTGAAGTTAGGTACCATCCCGGCATTTGCCTGGAGGAAAAGTGGGAAACCACGGAAAACCACTTCCAGGATGCCTGAGGTGGGAATCGAACCCACCTCTTCTCAGTTGACCTCCCGAGGCTGAGTGGACCCCATTCCAGCCCTCGTGCCACTTTTGAAATTTGGTGGCAGAGCCGGGAATCGAAGCCGGGCCTCCGGGGGTGGCAGCTAATCACACTAACCACTACACCACAGAGGCGGACTTATTATTATCATCATTATTATTATTATTATTATTATTATTATTATTATTATTATTATTATTATTATTATTATTATTATTATTATTATTATTATTATTGTCCATTTTCTAACGTATGGACGAGAAAACATAAGCCATGGAGCAAAACTGCGGACACAATTTCTTGAAATATAATAGAATACGCATATTTGTGACAAACGAGAATATCATTTCATCTATAGAGCAAAAGTCACTGATTTGAAACCTTTCGACATTATTAGAACAATCTTACACGGAAACCTTGCCAACGTGCCCTACCAATCTGATCCACTTTCGTAGTAGATAGTGAGAACTTTCACCGGTTCAAACTGCAAAACGTTAACTAGCCCCCAATTCCTAGAAAATAGTATTTGAATACTTCGAGAGTGCCTCACAAGACCATCATGCGACACGGACCCACAATAGTGTTGCTGTCGCGAGAAACTTTTACTGCGCTTGGGGTTTAGAGAGGTAGGAATGGAAAATGTGGTTAATACAGTACAACAGTACTATGTACTGTATGTCTTACTAATGCGAATGCAGTAACTACTGTATAGTAATTTCGACGAGATTGCGCTGATATAGTATATATTGCTGTGATCAGTATCTAAAATTATGTAAATGAAAGTAAGAAAATTTAAATAATTAAATCAGTCTACAAATTGACGCAACAATGTACTTTGGCTCTGTATCACTACCAGTAGCGGCGATTGGGAATTAGAATTGGGAAAGGGGGGGGGGGCAAAATTGTACAGACAACAATAGGTGCCCGGGTTTATGGGATATAGCAGGCGAGAACGAGGGTATATGTACATCAGAACTGAAAAGAAAAATTTTACAAAGTGAATTTTGACAGGGCACAAAAGGCTGACAGTTTACCAACTAATAGTTTTTTTGAGATTTTGATTCAATATCATATAATATAACTTTTACCATGTGGAAATCCACAACCTGTTTCCAGTCATTCGACCGGGTAAGGAATGAACGAAGCCCCCATCTAGCAGCGAAGATAAGAAATGTGCCGGCTGCCGAAGCCTGTCACACTCCTCTGGGGCAATGATAAATGACTGACAGATTAAATGAAATGAGACGGATGATGATCATGAAGCCATCCATCTAAAGTTTTTATGTTCACTCCAAATTCAAAAGCATTGGAGCAACAAATTTGAGAATTCAAGTAATTTTCCAAACCGTCTGTTGTTCGGAAGACTGGCAGTGCATGCGGCAGTCTCAAGAACATTAACGTTTGAAACACATAGCACAGAACCTGGCAAAACGTGAGAGGCTGAGACAAGTGGCCTGCAGTTATTCTTCCACACTACATACTGTACCTACATATTATATTCTCTCACGCATACCACTGAGTCACATTACATAATTCTTACTTCTTGAAATGACTCACAGGAAGGAAGACAGCGTGTGAAAACCCTGTTTATTTTACAACGCAATTTATTCCCTCACTGGCCACTTATCGCCATGTTTCTAACAGCCTCTTGCTTGTCACCTTCCAGGGTGCTCTCCAGAAGAACAGCGTCGAGTACGTCTTGAAAGACGACCTGTCCCCACTATTAAGAAATAAATATAGTTGATGCTTCTTAAGATGATGAATGACAAACGCTGAAGAGACCCTATAAGCATTACGCCTTAGCATTTTGAAAGGAATGTAGGAGAGGATTCGAGACGCTTTGTTTGTTATCAATCCTTCACATTGAGAAGGAAGTTAAAAAATCATATCGCTCTAGCATTAGCTCTGACATTAAAACTGAGAGGGAAACGACAATGTCGTTACTGAATAAAGATCAACTTACACAATGAGGCGTGCCATAGCAAAACTTGCCTAATTCAAGGGTGTGAACTTTTCAGGAAAGCAAGAAAAACCTGTATGGGATTTATTATTGGAGATGATGTCTTAAAATCTGTTTCTGTCTGTAAATAAAAGATTTTTAAAACACCTGTATTATCACAAAACACTGATATATATTGTAGAAATTTAATCATTTGTGTTTAAATAAACGGATAAGGTAAGTTTTGCTGTAAACTATCTTAGTACTTTCAACCTCTTTCATATTAATTTAACTCATAAATTAGGGGTAAAAGCCTAGAATTCAAATGAAAGGAGCACGTTTTTTGTTAAACTATCCCAATAATAATAAATTACACAACCATCGCACGTACTAACACATTTTTCAGGTTTTAATTTTTTTTAACTCACAATTAAGCCAGTGAAATTCGAACAATCAAGTCCACTACATCTACGTGTTCTTCCCGACATTAATTGTGCTGCTCCTCCTGTGAAATGATATGTAAGTTAGATAGGACGGGTTTTGGTATTAAACCCTAACACTAATGCTTATTTTAACCAGCCTTAAGCCAGGATTTGTACATTATTTTCACATTCCAGCATGTAGGTTAGCCATTAGAATCCTTGTCCAGATCCATGGCGTTCTGGCCTTTGGTGGGCCCCTGGTTCAATTCCTGGCCGGGTCGGGCTGGGTGAGTTTGCTGTCTTCATCGTTAGAATTTGTCACATATAAGGCCCAAGATACGTGGAATAGAAGGTAGGTAACACGGGAGAGGTGTGCACTGTGCAGTAGCAAAGCGGAGCTGTGACGTCTCGCGGGACCCTCACGCTGAAGCTGCCCTGAACGAGGTAGAGGTAGTTCGAACAAGACCGACTCCAATCCTCAGAAAGTAATATAAAAAACATGGCGACCGAAGTAGCCGGACTGCTGGTATTCGCTAACACAAAAATATCACGTACATATTATACAAACGGAGGTAATTTAACATGATACATGTAACATCATAGGGAAAATCACTTTTTCACATACGAAAATGCTTCGCCAACATATATTCTACTATAGAAGAGAACAGCAAGCTGATTATTTAGAAATTCCAATGTCAAATAACGTTTTCTCTTAGATTTCACTTCGCTGGATGGATGAAAATACATGATAAAACTGTTCAGTTATATTTATAACATCATTTTGAATGTTTAAAAATAAATTAAAGTGCGAAATTCCTCAGTGTATTCGCTCTCATGAGAACTATGAAACATAATTTGTTGCCTTAGTTTTGAAGTGGTGGACTATTTCTCATATTCACCCGAAACAATAATGTTATTGGCTTTACCTCCCACTAACTATATTTTTTACGGTTTTCGGAGATGCTGAAGTGCCAGAATTTAGTCCCGCAGGAGTTCTTTTACGTGCCAGTAAATCTACCGATACGAGGCTGATGTATTTGAGCATCTTCAAGTACCGCCGGACTGAACCAGGATCGAACCTGCCAACTTGGGGTCAGAAGGCCAGCACCTTAACCGTCTGAGCCACTCAGCCCAAGTACACCCGAAATTATTATGTTAACCCAATGAACGGCCCTGGTAATGCTAACGTAATGTTGACATATGGCATAGCAGCACTTCATACAATGATGGTAACCTTAGTAATTAAACGTTCAGACACTAAAGATATAATAGGTTGAAGAATACGAGTGCAAGAACTCCACTGACTCTCAACACTGAAGTCTAACCTACATGGACAAGCTTCAATTTGGCGTAATCTGCTTGATAACAGGTAACCACATCATGAATCGGAAGGTACTGGTAGTTTAAAACCCTGCGTTACAAACCCAGCTAATCCCTCCAAGTCACTATTTCTTCTGTGTAACAGTATACAGATTGCTCCATCTGTCATACAAGTTTTGTTATACTCCAAGACCCAGCCATACATTTCTGCAGGCAAGCACAGATTATTGTAAAATACACTTGCATCTAAATCACTCGACACTTTGAAGCACATAGACACTAACGGAATATCACAATATCAATTATATTCCATCTAAATTAATATTTTTCGAGGAACACAAATAGGTTCACCGTTTGGAATTAGAGAAAAGTCTTCCCTAACCTCAGTCTTATTCTCAAAATGATGTATGCACACTACATTTTTGTCATCGATTTCCAAATAATCACGATGTATATTCCTAATCCATTTCTCTCTTAATGTTTTAATCTATAGAAAACTTAAGAGTAGTTGTATGGGAGGCATTGCCATAGTCAGACTTAAACCTGGTTCACAACACGATCAAAACAAACACATTCACACATTACTGCGTATAATTACACATTACGGATATCCTGAAGAAGAAATTCCCCCAAATTGATGAATTTGCAGTGAGTTGCATCGTGAGAAGCCGTCTTTTTATTCGATTGAACGTTTTAAATAAAAGTAGGGCACTCAAGAGGCCGAGTTTCAGTGGATACAGTACCGATAAAAATGACTTAGAAAGAAGAAGAGCAAAGAAATTCCACTGATGCTATAGATACATGTGTTTGATAATATTTTTGTAAATATCAGCATTGTTCTTTAAGCATAACACGCCCGTTATTTTTTTATGAAAACAGTTTATTATGCTGTATTTGAAAGCAGTGCTAACAGAGTTAATAGGCAGGCTCATTAATTCGTATAGACTACCGGTATATCATTTTAACGTGGAATTTCTCAGTACTTTGTCACTTGGAGGAGAACACCTACTGTGTGTGTTGTGGACAGTTATAGTTTTCTAACATTTGCTGTTTGTGTTGTGGACAATTATAGTTTCCTAAATTATTGTTTGTAACAATGGACGTACTCCTTGCACTCATCAAACTTTAATGTTCGAGTCTGTAACAATTAGAGTCCCTTGTTATTGTTGGCAAAGTTAGTTATGGAGTAGCCATTCCACCGCGATCACAGTCTTAGCACTGTTACAATCTTTTATACAGACCTAAATAGTTCAGAAATTCTGCCTGATTCACACCGTATTTGATCTCATAGTATTACTCTAATATAATAGTGGAATGCCTTTTCTGAGGTAAGGTGAAAATATCGATGACGTTCTCTTATCTCTAACGTGTGGCTAGAACAGAAATGCTCACATCTGTGTATTACTTCATAAAGAGGACAAGGCGCTGAGATGTCACCTTGTGATTTTCACATTTTTGGCGACCTGAAGAAATACATTCGCGGACTTGGGTTTCATTCGGACGAAGAGAAGTGCAAGAGTGGGTGCGGTTGTGGATCCGTCAGCGACCTACCTCTTTCTACAAAACTGAAATTGATCGTCTCATTTCCTAGCAGGATAAATGTATTGACGCTTTTCGTAATTACTTTTTAATAAAACCATTCCAAGGTCACGTTGTAGTGGGTGTTAAGTTTTTATTTGACTTCCCCTTATGTAATTCACCTAGGATGGTAATTGTGATTGAATCAAGGTGTAGCAAAACTAATGCAGAGATCTCTCATTCTGTGTAAAACAAATCAGCTTCCGGACGAAACTACCTTAACATCGGTCGATCGGTCTGTTCTTAGACTGACTTTGCTGTATGAGAGAGAAAACTGGGTGGACGTAGGATATATTATTCATAAGTTAAATGTAAGAGACAAGAAAGTAGCGAGAATGATTGCTGGAAAGAAGACGTATGAACTCTGGTAGGAGGGTACTCGGAATGAGGAGATAACAGCTAAGCTAGTAATTAACTCGAGAAATGAAACTGTACGCATAAACCGGCTTCGACGGTGGGGTTATGTGAGGTGAACGGATGAGCATTAATTAGCCAAGAGAAGTCCGACTCGTTGGCTGAATGGTCAGCGTACTGGCCTTCGGTTCAGAGGGTCCCGTGTTCGATTCCCGGCCGGGTCGGGGATTTTAACCTTCATTGGTTAATTCCAATGGCCCAGGGGCTGGGTGTTCGTGCTTTCTCCAATTTCCCTGCTACTCACACACCACACATAACACTATCTTCCACCGCATAATCGCTCTGTCTAGTTCAACACTGTTTATCATTATAATAAAAGCAGCCCGTCTAATTATCGTCACTTTACCCTCCCTATGCTTCTCTTATCCTCCATCGCCGAGCCCATTATTCTCTTGGCTACAACAATTTCGTGTGGCAATTCTAGCCGAGTGCAGCCCTTGTAAGGCAGACCCTCCGATGAGGGTGGGCGGCATCTGCCATGTGTAGGTAACTGCGTGTTATTGTGGTGGAGGATAGTGTTATTTGTGGTGTGTGAGTTGCAGGGATGTTGGGGACAGCACAAACACCCAGACCCCGGGCCATTGGAATTAACCAATGAAAGTTAAAATCCCCGACCCGTCCGGGAATCGAATCCGGGACCCTCTGAACCGAAGGCCAGTACGCTGACCATTCAGCCAACGAGTCGGACAATTCTGTACTGAATACTAAAATAACGCAAGTTCAGTTATATTTTAACGAATATTTTATTTATTTTACACTCGCCTTATCTACAAATACAGTCCTTGGGGATCATCAGAATCAGTCTCTGTATTTTCGGGAAACAGAAATGACAGAGAAGCATCTTCCTAAGTTGCTTTTTTGTTCTTTACGTAGCACCGACACAGATAGGTCTTGTGGCGACGATGGGATAGGAAAGGGCTAGGAGTAGGAAAGAAGCGTCCCTACAACCAAAGGTACTCCTTCCACCCCATCAACATCCACGCGTACCAACCACCGTTTATTTTACGTGGGCCCTCCCCATCACACTACCACAGGCTTCAGCAGTACCTCTGGCTCAACCTCAAAGACAGTACCGGCCTGCGGTCGTGCAAGTATACTTGCGCCTTGTAATACGTACCCATGACCCATGTTCGGTCTTTCAGTGTTAAAAGCTTAGCGTAAAATCGTGAAAAATCGCATATTCACACCTTAATGGCAATCCACATCACATACGAGTGTTAAGCTATTAGCCCCAGTTAAGAATTGCAGGTAGATCTAAAACACTGAACGTAAGTTGAGCCTTAAAGTTTGAAATTTTCTTTACCAAACGAAAACGAAAAATAATTCATGCAGTAAAGGGTTAAGCGACTGCAGCTATCGAGCTCGGTATATTGCATCTGAAGAATTTACTGCGAAGTATCAGCACTAAGCGCAATGTCACTTGAACCATCCAACAATCAGCTACTGCCCCTAATTAACGTAACACTCCTGGGGGAAGCTGGTAGGTTTTACAACACGAAATATGGTGATGAGTTTATGGCCATATATGGAGCTACATTTCCATATCTGGGAGAAGGTACCAAACAGATTATCTTAGTGCGTTACGGCACTACCTGTTAGGGCTACTTCGGGGGACGACTGAGTTCAAATCTCCCATCGGCAGTCCTCAAAAATGGTTCTTCGTGGTTTCTCATTTTCATCTCCAGCCAAATGAAAGGATGGTACCTTTCTCATGGCCATGACTGCTTCCTTCCCATTCCTAGACTGTACAAATAAACCTACACCCTCAGACAACACCCTCACACATTAGTACATATAGCTTACTCACATGGGGTATACCGTGGAAAGCAGCTACAGATCTGGCGAACAGAAGATGTTCTCACCGGGCGAGTTGGCCGTGCGCGTAGAGGCGCGCGACTGTGAGCTTGCATCCGGGAGATAGTAGGTTCGAATCACACTATCGGCAGCCCTGAAAATGGTTTTCCGTGGTTTCCCATTTTCACACCAGGCAAACGCTGGGGTTGTACCTTAATTAAGGCCACGGCCGCTTCCTTCCAACTCCTAGGCCTTTCCTATCCCACCGTCGCCATAAGACCTATCTGTGTCGGTGCGACGTAAAGCCCCTAGGAAAAAAAAGATGTTCTCGGACACTCCCGGCACCTCAGCTTCTCCGAAAACCGTAAAAAATTAGTTAATGGAACGTTAAAACCAATAACATTATTATTAGATCTCGAAAGCCTGTTTTTGTGCGAATTGTATTGACCACGAAGAATGGACTTAACAAGAGGGAAGGAGTGTCAAGATAAAGTTCTGTGTTCCGAAAAGGTGGGGAGGGTGTCTACCACTTCGAAAGCCATCGAACCACTGACCTAGAAAACAGAACGGAACACGCCCGATGCCATAAAATACAAACTACGTAATGACTGTCACTTTGCGGTTGGACGCCCCTGTTTTAGTTATCAATACTTCATTTGGGCGTATATTTCCTCTCGCTCCGTGAAATTATTACTGAAGGTCAATTTTACGCTTGCTACCTTCTTGACTCTTGCTGTCTGAATGTTCTCAAATGTCAGCCTGTCAGTTTGGCCTCATTAATGTTTGAAGTCAGCACGCTCAGCGATCGATTCCCGCCCCTAATGGTAAGGTAAAGACATTACATTAGTTGAATACCCTAGTAATGTGTAGGCAACAGACACGCCCACTAATTAGGCTCCTTTTAACATAAGAAAATACATGAAGAAAAAATCAGTCACTGAAACTACAGCGTAACTCTGCAACTAACACCATTAGCAGGTAAGAGATGACGGTCAGATTAATGTTCACATTCGAACCGCTCCTTTCTCTTACGGCTTGTGGCGGTGTTAGATAACTTTGGCGCTAACTCGTCATTATAGCGTCTATGGTTGGAATTTCGATCAACGAAAGTAGAATTTTCGAAATAGAAAGTAAAAAGCGCGTAAAACTTCGAGCTTCTTGTTTGTACACGCAGAGGTATTTTTTAATAAGCAAGGCAACACTTCGCCAATTGTCTTCAGTGCAAAGTCTATTTGGTCTGATTCCAGTATTCTTTCTTGGAAAAGCGAGCTCGATAGCTGCAGTCGCTTAAGTGCGGCCAGTATCCAGTATTCTGGAGATAGTAGGTTCGAACCCCACTGTCGGCAGCCCTGAAGATGGTTTTCCGTGGTTTTCCATTTTCACACCAGGCAAACCTTAATTAAGGCCAAGGCCTCTTCCTTCCCACTCCTAGCTCTTCCCTGTCCCATCGTCACCATAAGACCTATCTGTGTCGGTGCGACGTAAAGCAAATAGAAAAAAAATAGCTTTCTCGGAAAGTTGGTAGTTTATTCAAAACGAGAGGACAACAATAAAAAACAGAAAATCTTTCAGGAAGTACCCATTTATTTATTTATTTATTTATTTATTTATTTATTTATTTATTTATTTATTTATTTATTTATTTGGTTTCCACGTACAATTAAAGGACCCGTGGCAGAGATCATGATGTCAACAGTACCGTGAAACTACAATTTTGCATTCTGGGGTCTTACAATAGGCCTATATTAGTTCATTGTGGGCAAGATTAAATGAATTTCCTTCTCACCTACACATACTATACAGCCGAGCACACTAAGGCACACTGCATGGCAGAACTAGGAAGCCGATCTTAAATGCCGACTGGGAAGAACAATTCGTTTCACTCTCGGTTCTGTTCTACTCGAATTCGAAGATCGAATTACAGTTTAGCCAATTGGCGTATGTACTCAGATAAGTGAGACCCCAATAAAATAGATTTATTAAGACGGGAAAGAACTTCATTTGATGGCAAAACTCCGGCACTTTGATGTCGCTTAACACCAAGAGTAGGTGAAGAGACCTTCCTTCCTTTCCTTACTTCCACCTTCCCCGTGTCTTAAAAACCGGAGTATTTCTTACCACTACGTGCTAAATGTATTGGAAGGTTGACGGAAATCTTCTCCTTATTTTTTTCTTCTTCTATCGCTTTTCCCACATATGTGGGCTCGCGGGTGCGAGCTGCGTCACACATGTGGATTTTGCCCTATCTTAGGGGCCGGATGCCCTTCCTGACATCAGCCTTATGTGGAGGGATGTAATCACTATTGCGTGTTTCTATGGTGGATGATAGTGTCGTGCGTTGTGTGAATATAAAGAGGAAAGTATTGGGACAAACACAAACACCCAGTCTCCGAGCCAGATGAATTAATCAAATCCCCGACCCAGACGGGAATCGAATCTGGGACCCTCTGAACGGAAGCCCTAAACGCTGATCATTCACCCACTGAGTCGGACGGAAGGTTGTAGAATTCAATGCCAAGGAACTCTGATTGGGAACCAACTGGGTAAATAACAGTACCAGCGTACCAAGTAGTTAAAGGGACGGTAAACTTATTATTTATCCAAACAATCATCACTGATTTGTATTTAGTGCTCTCGCCCAGGTGGCAGATTTCCTGTCGATTGTTTAAATACACTTTTCTTAAATTATTTCATAAACTTGGGAATTTATCGAACATTTTCCTCGGTAAATTATTCCAATCCCTGATTTCTCTTCCTTAAGCGTATATTTGCCCTAATTTGACCTCTTGAATTCCAACTTTATCTTCATATTATGATCTCTCCTACTTTTAAAGAAATCCATTCAAGTTTATTCGTCTATTAATGTCATTCTACGCAATCTCTCCGCTGACAGTTAGGAACATACCATTTAGTCGATCAGCTCGTCTCCTTACTCCGAAGTTTTCCCACTCCAAAGTTTGTAAAATTTAATGTTAAATACTGTTGCTACCGAGAGAAGTGACTACGTTTCAGCCTACGGGTCGTGTAGATTTGAGCTTTCCTCTAATTATAGACCATCGGCAGTCCTGTGGTTCCTCATTTTCAGACCAGGCAAGTACCACGGCTGTGCCTCAATTAAGGTGACGACTGCCACCTTCCTATTCCTGCTTCTTTCCACTTAGCGTCTCCAATGACGTATACAGTATGCGTTAGTGCGACGTTAAAATATTAGAAATAAGTAAACAATATCTAACCCAAGAACGAAGAAACAAAAAGAGTAATAGAAAAATATCAAGGCATTTAAGGAAGAGGAAACTAAATATTTAGCTCTCAACGCCACATTGTACTTGATATAGACTTTCAGCTTGTTAGGTCGTGTAGAGTACATATAGCTAGAGCCCTGCGCGGATATACAAAATAATATCCGCATCCGCACCCGCACCCTCGAATGGTTATCCGCATCCGTAAAATGGTTATCCGCCGATATTTTAAATATTTAACTACCGTATATTACACTCAAGGTATTGAAACGGATAGATGTGTTAAAATAATACTGTACCGTACCCAGGGGTAACAACCCTCTAGGACTAAGCCTCCATTCCTGATTAAACATCCGACTAACTCACGTTTGCGCAGAGAAGTGGGTTGGTTGTCGAAGGGCAAGTCTAAATGTCGAAGATTATCACTTAACTATAAGTATATAACAGGAATAATGGAGGTTTAACTCGAATGAGAGTCAATAATATGGGGTAAGGTAAGGGTTATTCTGCCCGAAGGCAGGTCCGAATCTCCGCAGAGGTGTGCCTGAGGCGGAGTTTACGTACGGTAGGGTGGCCAGTTCCTTTCCGCTCCTCCATTCCCTTAACCCCCACCAACAGCGCGTGGCAACCCATCCAAATCTTGACCACGCCCAATGTTGCTTAACTTCGCAGATCTCACGGGATCCGGTGTTTCAACACGGCTACGGCCGTTGGCAATAATATGGGGTAGGATTAGTTTATTCAAGAAAATAAACACCGAATCATACTATCACAAATGAAATTCAAGTACGGTAATAAAATGAGTATAAAATTATCAAAGAAATAAATGGAAAAGAAAATGGACAACAAAACGTTAAATACGCAATCAATTAACTGCAAAATGAAAGTTCAAACACAACATTAAATACTTGTGAACTTCAAAATGTATTTCACATTATTGTCCAATGTTCATGTTCATATTTGTATTCGTATGCGTATACGTATTTGATTCGTATGGAGTAACACGATTTTAATCATCACCACAATACGGATTGAAATTCAGGAGAGTTCACGCAAAAATTAACATAAAACGAAAATTAAGACGCAATGGGACATGATATGAACTATGAAAAATACTAGTGGCATTCACCTTCGCCATATTCACAATGATCACAATATAATTAATGTATCTCAAATATTTACATCGGATTAGGAAAGGGAAACATTTATACTACACTGACTCGACGTGAAACGCGGTTCACCAAAAGAATCTGGTAAGAACTAGATTGACCACAAACATTGACTCAGCACTCGGGCTGTTCCCCATTAAACAACAAGACAACATATCAAAACAGCGTGCAATTGCACAAAACATCATCCTGTAAGAGAAAACTAATAATATACTTTAATAAACACGTGGAAAGCAATGGGCAACATTTCGCTCCTCTGCTGCATTTGCGCACTGGAAAGTGCGTTCATCTGTCACATATTTCCTGCTGTGCTGTGGGCTGAAAAAATGTTAAAACTCAATACTGAATAAGGGTTTGGTCACTATTCGAGAAGATTGTATTACGGAAACGACATCTCATTTCACACTGTCTATGTAAACACGGCTGATAAGTAAACCTGTAAGGCGAGCTTGTATTTCCTCAACTGCTCGGAATTCGCATACAATCGTACTACTTGCTAGCATGCTATTATAATTCAACACACACATCAGATTCACTGGCCGGATATTAATTTCCTGTCAATTCTGATTCTCAATAATCTCTCAGAATACAATTGCAGGACTATTCTCACTGCACACAATTCTTATCACATCATCAGGCATGCAATCGGCCTGCACAATCAACTTCATAAATAAGCATGCATTAAATTCTCTTGAATTTCGTACAATCTCATCAGCCTTTCTCATAATAACTCCAGGTTCGATTCCCACTCAAATCATTGTACGAAACAGTTTCCAACCCACATTGGAAGAATCCTTTTCAAGTCAACGTTGCAATGCAACTCTACACGTGTCATAGCTCCTGAAATAACATGCGTCATGCAACCTATCTGTTACTGACCTATCTAAATGGAAAAATTGAATTTACTCTCAACGCAGCAAGTGTTTAACTCCGAAAGTGGATGATCTTGTCAATCTAATCCTCCTATCACTAACATGCAAGAATATCGGACTAATCCTAAGCTAATTAACATGCATAATGACACAAAAACAAGTAAATCCTAACATCTCCCTCAATATCCCATCTAACTAATCGTAAAGTAAAAGAAAAGTAGAGAAATCTTGCATTCCCCACCTATTCGTATTTACAGCATCACAAATGTAAAATAAACACATGACCGTCCGGCTAAAATTACATTAAAGGAAATCCCTACACTAATCTTCACTAATATGATTCATAATTCACATAACATGCCATTTAATTTAAAAAACGTGCGTCTTATCTTTGACAACTCCCTGGATAACGGCAGCGGCTCACATCCCCGCACCGGTATTATTCTACTCCATTTTCAGCACAGATTTAACACATGGAAACAATCTTCTCTCTTCTATGGGCGGTGCAATCTTCTTGATGAAAGTTCCTGTACACTGCAACACAGATACTTCAGGTAAATACCTCTTCACCGCTCGATGTGCACGTTCCAAATAAACCCTTATCAGCTATGAATTAGCCAACATAAATCTGACAGAACGAACACACGTAAAAATTCAGAATATAAATGTTTAGGGTTTAACACAGTTGGTAAGAGCGGCTCGCGGTTTGGTACGAAAGTCCTTCGCGATACGCGAACGACCCGAGAATACAATGCAGCTGAGCGTCTCTTCTTCACTCACCAGTCTTCGGCCGATATTACCGTCATTACTGTAGAGTAAAACTTTTCGACATAGTGCAATTGGCAATTTATCACTGCACCAGTTAATTTAGCAAACTTCACAACTAAATGCACTGTTTTTCAGTCGAAAAGACCATACACTGTTATATGTCTACCCACGTGGCAACATTCGCGCACTATAAGAGCAGTCTAGAACAACGTTCACTCCACGACGGCTCACTCAGGGCCAGTTGTACGAACAAGGAATAAAGCTGGGATAACTCTTATTCCGGCGTTAGCGCCAGAAACCAGTTGTACGACGACTGGATAAGTTGTATTCCGAGTATAACCTCGGAATACGTTATACGGGCGTGAGACGGAGGGATAGTGTGTTATTCCGAGAATAAACATGGCGGATATGGTAATAGAGTCTGATAGTGAAGATGAAATCCTTCGTGATTTATTTTTAAGAACAAGAAAGAAGCGGGATGTGAGACCTCGTCCAGATTTATTTAATAAATTTGACGATAATGAGTTTTTCATCAGATTTCGCTTGACGAAAGAGACTGTTTTGCGTCTTCTTGATATGATCAACGATCGCTTGGAGCATATGACTGACAGGTAGGTTAGCCTAATATTATTTTTAATTGATTTAAATTAATCTGCTGTGTCTAAATTGTAGTGTAGCAACGCTTATCATCAAATATAGAACTAGGTTTATTACCGTTGTTGGAAGTAGGCCTATTTTAAGTTTAATAAGTTACTTTGTGGAATTGTATGTCACTAGGAATTTGTTACACATGTGCACATATAGAAAACTAGTAGTGCTTCCCTACAGTAGTTCCACATGATTTCTTGATTTGTGAGCCTGTAATTGTTCTATAGTTTTTAATGTTGTATGGAACAGGAAAACATTTGTGAGGATTTAAGAGGTTTTCGTAATGTTTAGTAAACTGTTAAAATTCGCACCGTGTATTTGTGTGTTCTGCTATGTTTGAGTTTACTTATAGTTTTCCTATATTTTTATTACCGCATTTTGGAATGTACGGTAAAGCCTTAAATTCTACAGAAGTTTAACAAAAGCGGGGTTAAAATAGAATGCGGTTAGACCAGTTCTACGAAAATTTATGAACATTACAGAGTATAAAAAGTTGTTTCTAATTAATGTTCCAGAGTAGGCCTATCGCATTAGCATCTCTTGAAGAAAAACAAAATAACTGTAGCCTATATGAAATTGCTGGGATTTGAAAAATCAATTCTTAATATCACAGTACAAACAATGTAATACCGTACAATTACCCGTATATTGTTTAAAAAGGAATTTGCTTCCACATGATTACTTCATTCGAAAAATGTAATTATTAATCACTATAGGCCTATATGAAAGAAAGAGCACTGCAGATAGAAGGCATCAGACTATAGTTATTTCATTGTTCTACTATTGAAAATATTTCGAAAAAATGTCATGTCTATATGTTAGTACCTACTGTACATAATGGAACATCTAAATATTCTTCGTAACTCAGCTTAGAAAAGTGATCATTATGCTGGCGTGACCTAATGTTTAGTGTGAAGTATATCTGTGGGTATGGGCTAGATCAAATTTGTTACTATTATTGGCCTGCCTCGTCCTTAGATTTGACCATATTAAAGTGGCTGAGATATGAGCGATGCTAGTAATGCCATTCCTTGTGCAGCCAGTCCCTGTTATGAATGGTGGGAAAATGTCTCTCATAGGGTCGGTTGGTGCATGCATTTCAGTGGACTTGGCTATAACTGGTATGTAATATCAACTTCTGGCTCAGTTAGGTTAGAACAACAGTTGAATAGCTACACTAATAATGGACAAAGTGTCATAGTTTTAAAAGTAAAAAAAGAAGAATAAAGGAATAATAATAGCTTCTCCTTTTCAGGAATCATTCCATCTCCCCGATGAACCAGCTGCTGCTAACACTGAGATATTTTGCTTGCGGAGATTTTGTTATATGTGCAGCAGACTTCTGCAGCATTGACAAAGGAACTGCAAGCAGAATCATCCACAAAGTTGCAGAGTCAATTGCTCGTCAAGCTCAAAGATTCATCAAATTTCCAGACACACGGATGGAAATTGCTTGCGTACAACAGGACTTTTTTTAAATAGCTGCTTTTCCTCGAGTGACAGGAGCAATAGATTGCACACACATAAAAATCAGATCTCCAGGAGGAGAGAATGCAGAGGAATATAGGGGAAGGAAAGGTTTCTTTTCCTATAATGTGCAGACTGTGAGCAGTGCAGACTTAAAAATTATTGACATAGTTGTAAGGTGGCCAGGTGCTGTGCATGATCAAACAATTTTTAATAATTCTGCACTCAGAGCTCGATTTGAACGTGGTCTAATGGGGAATCGTGTCCTTCTAGGTGATTCAGGGTATGCCCCAACACCCTACCTTTTAACTCCCATTACTCATCCAAGGACACCTGCAGAAAATCTGTACAATGAGTCACAGATAAGAACAAGGAATGTAGTTGAGAGGACATATGGGGTGTGGAAGAGGCGTTTTCCAGTACTGGTAAATGGAATTAGATTGAAGACTGAAAGGGTGGAAGCAGTAATTGTGGCAAGTGCTGTGCTTCACAATTTAGCAGTCGAAATGAACGAGGACTTACCTGAAATTGACCCCCAGCTTCAGGAAGCTATCAATGCTGCAATTGAAGATGAGAGAGGAGCAGTGGCAAATGAGGATGTGGGATATGGTGCTGTTAGGGATAACTTTGGATCTAGGCTTTAGGTTTTCAATCAGAACTGTATGAAACAACTTTTCTTCATATTTAAATCTTTTATTTTGTCAGATTTTTAAGGGTCTCCTCCTTAATTTTTACATCTAGTTCTAAGCTCCTTTTCTTTATAAGAAAGAGAGCTGCTTCTCTTTCATCTCTTTTCTGCACTTCTCGCAATTGTTCCTCCAGCAGCCTCTTCTGCAGCTGAGCTACTTCAGTCCTCGCTGTGACCCATGGTTCAATTTTCTTCCCCGTTGCAGACAGTGGTAAGCTCTCCTTTCTAAATATTGGCTTACGCCGACTAAGTAGAGGACGTTCCACCTCCGCCTCTCTTGTGTTGGTACCCGAAGTACCTGCAACTATAAAAGCAATCTTATATTTTCATACTAATTGTTAGTATGGAAAAGGAATTTTTTTTGTTATAATAGGTACATACCATCATGATTTTCCATCTGCAACGGCAGAGTAGGACTACTTGATTGGTCTGTTGAATAAGAGAAATGAAGCCTATTATAATATTGTATCACTTCTTATTTTCACTTACATGCCAGCATAATGTAATCGCAGTGGGACACAAATTGACAAGATTATCTACACTTAATGATTTAATTTAATTAATATTTGTAGCTGGGCTGTTTGCATAATCTATCACTAAAAAAAGTATTTTTTTAAATGTAAGGTATAGTTTGTTTAGTGTGAGACAGTTCACTGAATGCACACCCGCTCAAAACATGAACAAGTGCGCGGTATTGAGCCTTGTGGTGATTTCTCTACCTGGCACAATAGCAAAGTCAACAGTAACGTAGAAGACAAAATACTGTGTAGTCGACATACTTTATCCTTGTGGCAGCCTCCGCATGGGGAAGTTGTAATAATAATAATAATAATAATAATAATAATAATAATAATAATAATAATAATAATAATAATAATAATAATAATAATAATAATAATAATAATAATAATAATAATAATAATGTTTGTTGTGGGTACTCACAAAGTTTGTACTTAAAGGGGAGAGAAATTTAATTTTGATCATAATTAAATTAAGAGTCCGCCTCTGTGGTGTAGTGGTTAGTGTGATTAGCTGCCATCTCCGGAAGCCCGGGTTCGATTCCTGGCTTTGCCATTATATTTGAAAACTGGTATGAGGATTCAGCCCCTGGAAGTCACCTAAGTAGAAGGTGGTTCGATTGCCTCCTCAGTCAACATCGAAGTGGTCTTCCGTGGTCTCCCCGCTTCTCTTTCAGGCTATTGCCGGGATGGTACCTAACTTACGGCCACTTCCTTTCCTCTTCCTTCCTTGTCTACCCCTTCCAATCTTTCCATTCTCCCACAAGGCCCCTGTTCAGCATCACGGGTTAGGTACAGGACCTCATCCTCAGTTGTAACCTCAACACAAAATCTCACGCTCCAGGACAGTGCCGCAGAGGTGGCATCCCTCACTGAGAGTCCGAGGGGGGAACCAACCCTGGAAGTTAAACGGATAATGATGAAATAATTAAATTAAAGCCCACTTTCATGAACAGTTGCCAAAAGAAGGCTAACTACCATGAGTTGTTTAACACAGTGTTAAGATTCTTGCGTTTCCTCAATCTTTCCCCGGAAAATGTCAGCTAGCATGATGTTAACTTTCGCGAGAGTTACAAACAATGCAAATCTTTAATACAGCTGTAGAACATGGTGCATGAAGTCAACATAAAGACGTTGACCAACGTTTGATTCACAGTCCCAAGCTAAGAACGAGAAATTGCCTCTTCCAGACCTTTATAATCCTCCTCACAGAGTTCTGTGTGTGTGTGTTATGTTGTTATTTATAAAGGTTTTGAGGTCTCATTTTAGGATGTAAGTAGCACAGAGTTAAACAATTTTTATTAAAGGGCATCCATGATCTCGTAACAAGACCACTTCATTAATTGTCCCCACTTCAAACCGTGCTCCGACATGGGAGTTAAATATTGTACGATCATGTTCAGAACCTGGCCATCTAGCAAATACATCCCTGATTTGAAGGTTAGGATCACTAATCACTTGAACATTAATAAAAAAGTATCCCTTCTGAATGCAGTATATTGCAGCTGTATTGTCTCCAAATGATTGGATTCTGATGTTTGTATGGTCTATTTTGAGTATGTCACAGTTTGTCTGTTAGTAGAATTTTTTGATTAATAGTTAAATGTCTGTATTGTTGGTAGTTTGAGAGAGAGAGAGAGAGAGAGAGAGAGTGTGTGTGTGTGTGTGTGTGTGTGTGTGTGTGTGTGTGTGTGTGTGTGTGTGTGTGTGTGTGTGTGTGTGTGTGTGTGTGTGTGTGTGTGTGTGTGTGTGTGTGTGTGTGTGTGTGTGTGTGTGTGTGTGTGTGTTAGTCACAATTTTCACCTTTGAGAACATCAGGGATTGGTACCGAGTCGATCGAGTAGCTGCCAGCATTTAAAGCAGGATGCTTTGGAGTCCTCAGCATTCCTGGTGAATATTTGTTCCAAGTGATTTCTGAAAATAAAAAATGTGTAAAAATGTGTAAGTTACTAAAATATTAATTATATACAATGTGATAATACATATTACACCCCTGCATTACATTTATTATTAGTATTATTACTATTATTATTATTATTATTAGATTTATTCAAAAAATAAATTATTCACATACGAAAGCTGGAAGGTCTCCATATCAGATGCTGTTTGCTAATATTGTATAGTCTAGAGTACTTTAGAAAATTAGAGCTTTTAACAGAAGGCAGAAAATCACGTGAAATTTGGTTGATACAATTCTTAAGATGACTCATTTGTAAGTGGAGGAGATCTGCCTCTCCAGACTGACAATACTCCCTCATACTATGTATGTCATGACAATTTGGAAAGAAAAGTTGGATGCCCATATAGGGGTGTGTTATACATAGTCTTTTCAATGTACAGCTTCATTTCTGAGACAATATGTGTTACACTTAGAAGTTTTTACAGCGTTCTTACATGGGTAGACAATGCGTTGCCTATGGACAGCATGTACTACTTTTTCAATGGAATGTGTGTTTGAAAATATAGGGCCTGCTGTATTTCTCAAGTACTCCTATTACAGATCCAGTTTTTGTTGTACTGTATATGTATATGGAAAATCCAATCTTTTGTCAGTATCATTTGTTACATGTGTCGATGAAATGTTCCTCCTCATATTATGTATATGTCAGAATATAGAAAATTTATTTTAAATTAACATGGAGAAGTTATTGCACAACCTAGATGCAGCTCCCACCCGTTTACTTGTTTTCAGAGGGTTAGGTAAGGCCTATAACAGATGTACCAGTACATAGAAGAAATTTACCATGCTCTATCTAAATTCGAGGTATCTATTTCGGTGAACTCTAGCACCCACATTACAGACATTACAAATTACCTAGCATTCTTTCTAAACAAATTTAATTCATTGTTAAATTCATATCTACGAGACTCCCTGCATTAACATTATTGCATCTTCTGCAAAGAGTGCATAATACATACCAGTACTACTACTTGGGAGGTCATCAAACGGCAGGGAGACACTACCATCTTCCTCAATTTGAATGTCTGTATCCTAAACATAAAAGAAAATGCTCATAATATCATATATGGAAACTGCAAAAGCCATTAAAAATAAAGGGTTAACCATAACAAACAGAAGAGAAAGTGTGATTACTTAGCTCTGTATGCTTGTATTAACAGTACAGTAATGATTGCTTCTCAATTCACTTTTATCTATGTTTATGATTCAACAGGTAATGCAATATTATGTTTTTCCACCACAATGGTGTTTATTATGGCAGTTCTCTGATAAATATTAATGTTCTTGGCAAGATATGTTGTCTAATTAAATGATTACCTAGAACAGATCATAAAATAAAAGTTCAACCTTCAAGTCAAGTGATGACACTTTCTTTCTCTTTGGTATGGTTCAACTGTAAACAGTATTGGCAAGAGTAACATAAATGGGTCAACACTTGACGTAATGCGTAACCTAATCCTAGCATTGTCTACAGAGGGATGTCTGTACCATTTCATGAGACCCATGTTAGGAATTACATTCATTTTTATATCTTGAACTGTGTAACTTTATTGGGTGTGAGGGTCCATAATACCAGTTGAGGTTAAGTCAGGGTGTGACTTTCATAAATAGGAAAAGTCCTCTCAGTTTTAATTACTGCGTTGATGGGGTGAAGGTTCCTTATGGGAATCATTGTATGTATAAGGAAAGATCTTCATTGGGGTAATCATATAAATGGGATTGTAAATAAAGGGTACAGATCTCTGAACATGGTTACGAGGGTATTTTGGGGTTGTAGTAAGGATGTAAAGGAGAGGGCATATGTCTCTGGTAAGACCCCAAGTAGAGTATGGTTTCTGTGTGTTACCGAGTTTTTGTGGTAGTTAAGCATGAAAGAAGGTGCTGGGTGGTGAATAGGTCTCAAGCTACTAAAGAGAAATTAAATTTTAAAATTTAACAAGGTTATATTTTCTTTTCAAAATTAGGTAACAACAAATAGAACAGGTACTTAGTAGCCGAAATACAACTTGAAATGTACAATTACAGGGATTAAAGAATTTGGGCTTCGAGCCCTGAAAACACAATTCTTGAGCAACTAGCTCAACTTTACGATATACCAATTTCAACAAAAGGGGCAGAAGACCCCACTCAAACCCTGGAGCCCTTGCTCCAAATTACACAGCAAAGCCTCCTCGAGGCATACAACTCTCAGTTTTAGAAAAGAGCCACTCGCTCTTAAAGTTAAGCCTCTCCCAGGCCACACCAAACTCAACTTTCAAGTTGTCCTCAAAGGACATATACACAGGGGTAAAATACCCAACCTACTGAGGTCTATTAGGTGAGAAACGATTAATACATGACCTCTAAAATACAACTTGAGAGGAGGCGAACTTGCACTCCTAATACACTTTGCATTTAAAACCTAATCTGGCTCTGGGCCACTAACGCAAGGGCTAATCCCATACTACAGAGGTGACTTAGAGAAGAACACTTTACATTACATAAACGAAGAAAAGTTTGAGAAAATAAGTTCACCTCAAAACAAATGTGAGTGGGAGCTCGAGAGGGTTAGCACTCTCTATCCCAATATGTAACTTTACAAGAAAAAGACGAAAAGAGTAATTACATTTTAGGAAAAGGTTACATGATGGAAATGCTTCGAACCCGCCGCGAGTGTTAAACTGCCGACCTAGCAAGAAAAGAAGTTATTAAAAGGCCATTACCTGGTGTTGAACGGCTGAAGAAGAAAGAGGCGCTTCCCGCCTCCTGCTATGTACTTAATACACTGAAAGATGGAACAGAAGTGGCCCGGAGACCCCAAAATCAGCAGTTTATATCCTCTCGCGGAAGATTCTAGGCGTTAGGGGAAATAAAACACCCTCCCTCAAAGTTTTTATTGGTTCGGGAAAAGAAACCCCTACATAGAGGAAGAAGAAACACATTATTGGTGGAAAATTAATTAAAGAAATTCGGGATTGGCTAGATCCAAAATAAGGGGAAAAAGAGGGGTATACAGCCAACTTAAACCATGACAGAAAGAAATTTAACAAAGAACAAACTCTTGAAATAAAAATTTCTCCAACAAAATAGTTCTTTAACTCCGCACTAGGTCGCACTATTGTTGATCTTCAGTAGTGTCCTCTAGAAGAGAAAGTTCACACTTCTTACTTCAAGCGAAACAAAAAACACATCAAAAGTGACACAGTTCAAAAACTCAAAATTTTCCACGTGGTGACATCTTCTGAGAAAGTAGAGAATTAATAGAATAGATAAAGTTCAACCTTCCTCCAGGAGAGGAGTTTCAACTGGCGCAACTTTTAAATAAACAGAGTAGAGGTGTACCGCCCGGTACAGACCTCCCCCCCCAAAAGTTCCTCCAAGGGGTAACACAGAAGAACATAAGCTTTGTTTCCAAAATAAGGTCCAAGTTTTGATGTTGATATTAAGATTAATTGCGGAAGCATTTATAAGATTTTAGTAATTTGGTTGGTTGCAATTTCAAAATTTTGTTGTTGCAGGTGCAGTAAAGTTTTTCTGTTGTAGTAGTTGAATTTCTGAAGATAAACCTTTAATGCTTAAAAGTGAAGAAAAGTTTTGCAATGTCCACCAAATATTGTTGTTAAATTCCCAAATGTAATTATTGCTTATGGTGACTGTCCATGTAGTTGATGTAGATTGAGTCGGATGGCCAGACCGGCCGTTGCAGCTTGCGTCCAACGGAGGCCGCTCGGACCCCTCAAGTACCCTGAGATACCGCTCGCCCGCACTATGAGGGGAGCAGAGGTGTTGAAGTACGCCGCGCCCGCGGTGAACAGATACAGGCTGCGGGCATGTAGCAGGTCGTGCGCCGCACATCAGCCTTGGCCGGGAGGAGAGTTCCGGCTCGCCGTGCACATGTCGTCCTCGCTGGAGAGGAGGGGGCCCATCCCCCTCCCCAGTCGCTGCACGGCGCTGCGCGGCTGCGGGGGCGCTGAAACATTAAAGCTAGGCGGCAGAATTGTGTTGGACAATCATTTCCTTTGAGGGTACAGGCTTGTGGAGAGGTTGAGGGGCCAGCGGCGTGTAGATATCCATGGCATTTACTATTATGAAGCCACAGTGTAAGGTGGAGCAGGAGACGGGAGCGTGGTAATGGCCGTGGCAAAGACAGGATGGCAGTTTAAGGGGTCGGGGCAGGTTTCACAAACATGCTTACATCTAAAACCAAAATGTTACAGAAGGGGCAGAATGCCTTAAAAGTGAAACTCAAAAAAAAGAAAAAATATAACCTTCATATCCTTTCAAAATAATATGAAGCAAGTTAACACAGAAATTACACCGGTTTCACCTGGGACAGGTGAACTCTAAATATCCTCTCGGTGGCTGGATTACTTAGCAATAAGGTAACCGGCGTAAGAAAATCGAGAATGATACAAGGCCCATGAAATCTGGGGGCAAGCTTGCCCGCGGGAACAAAATTTTTGACCATAACCTGGTCGCCTACCTTCAAAGGGGTGGGTCTCCGTCCACGATCATACCTTTCCCTAACCTTTTCATGAGACACTTTAAGATTGGCTTTAGCCTTCTTCCAAAGATCTTTAATGTTGTCCGGATCTATTGTCTCGGGCAGAATGTCATTCAGAGACCAGAGGTTAGAGAGCGGCGTGTTGGGAACAAACTTAAACATCAAAGAAGCTGGAGTAAATTTGTGAGATTCATGAACCGCCGAATTCAAAGCAAAAGCTAACCAATGCAGGGACGTGTCCCACCTAGAATGATCTTCATGATGATAGGCAATAAGTGCGGACCTGAGATTACGGTTAACCCGTTCAGCCAGAGATGGTTGAGGGTAATAAGCAGATGTAGTTACATGAGAGATGGACAAGTCAAAACAGAATTTACGAAACAGATTTGATGTAAAAGCTTTAGCATTATCAGATACAATGTATTGGCACGGACCAAAAGAAGCAAAAATGGAATTTAGGCAAGTAATTGTGGACTGAGCGGTAGCCAGCTTAGTCGGAAATAACCAGGAAAATCTTGTAAAACCATCTACACACACAAAGATGAACTTGTTGGCATTACCCTTTGACTGGGGGAAGGGTCCCACATAATCGATATACAGGCGTTCCATGGGGCGCGACGCTTGATGAGAAGACAAAAGGCCTACTTTAGTGGACATGGTGGGTTTACTGATCAAACAAGATTTACAAGCTTTTACAAGTTCCCGAATTTCACCGTCCATACCTTTCCATATGAACATTTCACGAATCTTTTCACGAGTTTTAAAGATTCCAAGATGCCCCCCCAATGGGGTCTCATGATAGTATTTGAAGATCATAGGTACAAGAACCGCTGGAACAACAACTTTCATCAACTTATCATGCCTCGAAGGGCAACATAGAACACCATTCCTCAGAACATAAGGGACAGCATGTTCCCCAGAAGAAAGGGTTTCCATTATCGGAGCCAGCGTCGGATCTTCACGTTGGTATTTCTCAATATCCCTAAAAAGCATGGGAGCATCTGTTAAGATGGCATTAACACCAGATAGTATGGACTCGGAAGGTGATGAACTGTCGACCGGTTCGTGGGTCTCTACGTCGTTATGAAACATACGGCTGAGTCCATCGGCAACAACATTTTCAGTACCTCTGATATGCCGTACATCGAATTGGAAGGCAGAAATACGGATGGCCCAACGGGCTATACGATCTGTACGACGCGGCCTACCTAAGACCCAGCTTAAGGCTTGATTATCTGTCTCCAGATCGAATTTGACGTGTTCCAGATAGAGACGGAACTTTTCTAAGGCGAATAAGACTGCCAAACCTTCAAGCTCATATATGGAGTACTTTGCTTCTTGAGCTGACAATGTCCTAGACGCATAGGCGATGGGTCGCCTCCCTAGTTCAGTCTCTTGAAGAAGAACTGCGGCTACTGCTGACGACGATGCGTCGGTTTGGACGATGAATTTCTTCGAGAAATCAGGCATAGCAAGTACAGGGGCATTACAGAGAGCTAATTTTAGATCTTCAAAAGCGGCTTGTTGAGAAGGTCCCCACTCGAATTTGATGCCTTTCCTACGAAGAATGTTTAAGGGCGCCGCTCTATTAGCAAAGTTAGGAATGAACTTCCTGAAGAAATTCACCATACCAATGAACCTGGCGATACCTTTGATGTCCTTGGGAGGTTTAAAATCACGGATGGCCTGTGTTCTAGAATGATCGACAGATACCCCATCGGGTGACACAATATGCCCTAGGAATGACATAGAGGGCTTAGCAAAGGCAACCTTGGACAACTTAACAGTTAACCCAGCCTTACGAAGGCGATCGAGAACTTCTCGCAGATGATCTAGATGTTCTTCAAAAGTCTCGGAAAATACGACGACATCATCCAAGTAGTGATATAAGTACTCAAATTTGATGTCGGAAAAGACCCTATCTAGTAGCCTAGTGAGCACAACTGCCCCCGTGGGGAGCCCGAAAGGCACGCGGTTGTATTCGTATAAGTTCCAGTCCGTGGCAAACGCTGTAAGATGTTTAGACTCTTCGGCAAGGGGAATTTGATTATAGGCCTGATTCAAGTCCAAGATGGTGAAGAACTTGGCCTTACGAAACCATGAAAAGCAAGAATGAAGGTCGGGAAGGGGCACAGATTGCAACACCACCTTCCGATTGAGAGCCCTGTAATCAATGACAGGCCTGAAGCCTCCTTGGGGTTTCGGGACTAGAAAAATAGGCGAAGAATACGCTGACTTAGAGGGCCTAATAATACCATCCTTCAACATCTGATCGATGATTTCTTTCAGAGCCTTCATTTTAGGTGGAGATAGCCTATACGGTGGAAAACGGACAGGAATTGAATCCGTGACCTCAATTTTGTATTCAATAAGGTCAGTAACACCAAGAGTATCCGAGAACACCTCGGGAAACGACTGACACAGTTTGCGAATACTATCAGCCTGCTCCTCAGGTAGATGTCTAAGGTCTAACAACATCTCATCCTGGGTAGGCGAAATAGATGAACATGATACAGAATTACACTTTAAGAGTGGGATTTTATAACTAGAAGCAAATTTGAATGTGCACGACCTACACTGGAGATCGAGCACAAGACCAGTGTGAGAAATGAAGTCCGCTCCCAATATGATGGGGCAAGACAAACGCTTGGCCACAAACAATTTAACTTTCCATGTAAACTTAAAAACACGAATTTTAACCAGTAAGGAACCTAGAATTTCTAATGGAGATGAATTAGCCGAAACGTATTGAACAGGAGAAGAGACATAGTCAGGGAGTTTACAAACAGATTTCAATTTAGAATACCAATCAGCCGAAATAATGGAACAAACACTGCCTGAATCTAAGAGAGCTGTTATAGGCTCGTTATTTAACTCAATCTTAAGAAAAGGAACAGGTGCGGGGGTATCCGCCGCAATCCTAAGACACTCTTTAGGGCATTCAAAAGATGAATTTGAAGGCTGGTCGTTCTCTGCATTTACAACCTGTTTACTAGGGGCTGAGTCTCGGGAATATGGATTAGTCGGCTCAGCCGACGCCACTAGTCACTTTTTATTATTGGAATAGCTGGAATTTGCACCAGAAGTTGAGCAGGAGGGGGTGCTATTTGAGTTTGGGCAATTCTTGGCGATATGTGAGAAGGCCCCACACTTAAAACAGCCTTGTGATGACCCTACTCCATTCCTTGTCCCACTTGACTTGATCAGAGGACACTTATTCCGCAGATGGTCAGGCGACCCACAAGCATAACATTTACGGGGATTGACTGGTCGGCGAGGTGGAGGCCGAGTGTTACTAAAGGAAGGCGGGGGTTCTTTCGCCACACGCAAGGAATCAGCATACCTAACTCCTTCCGCAGAGACGGCTAATGCTTCCAGTTCAGAGAAGGTTTGCGGGCACGCCGCGAAACACAAATATGACCTGTAGGGTGGTGAAATCCCTTCAACAATAGCTTGCACGATCTGATCCTCAGGGAAGTGGAGAGCAAACACCCTAGTATAAAACTTAATATCTTGGATGAAGTCTGCCAGGTTTTCATCCAAGCGCTGTACCCGATAATAGTATTTCTGAATAAGGGAGGACCTGGCCCTAGCCGGGATGAAGTTAGCTAGCAAATGGGCATGGAAATCCTCAATAGAAGATTGCTCGGCAATGGCTCTAACTATTTTGTCAGATAGAACACCAATAGCATAAGGATAGATAATTTGCAAAATTTGACATGGGGAAAGAGAAAACACAAGGTCATGATCCTGAAATTCCACTAGAAATCTTAAAAATGAAATTACGTCACTGGTGGTATTAACGGAAAACTTGGATATACCTCTGAGCAACATTGCCAATGGATGAGGCAAGCTACTGAACCCAGGTGACATAGTCGTTAAAGGTTTCAAGGGCAAGGAAGTTAATTCAGAGCGGATGTTACTCAATGACGCACGGCGTTCAGATTCGTTGTTCGATGGGGCAGAGATAGTTTGAGCAGCAACGGTTATCCTATTGACTTCTCCCTGAGGAGGCTCTTCCTCGTTACCTACATTCACCGTGGCGGGTTGATCAGTTTTGGGAGGAGCTTCGCCGGTTAGCAATTGAGTGACCTTATTAGACAATTCAGAAATAGTTTCAAGGAGCGTATTAGCGTCCTTCCTCTGAACGTCATTCACCTTTAGAGACAACAGATCATTAACTCTATTTGCAAAGTGATACAGCCTGCCTTGCACACGCTTAATTTGATTAGGAGACGGATCGTTTTCATCAAAAAAACTGACTACAGATGCTAGCCCAGTAATATTCTCGACAATCGTGGAAAGAGAGTCGTCAATTTCTTTCTCTCCCAAATTGGGGATGGAAATGGGCAAATCAAGGGACTCTCTAAGCTTGTTAGTGTCTATTGCAACCGTGCCTCCAGATTGAACGTTTCTGATAGTTAACTCGTATATCAACTCCTCTTTGCGCAAGTAGTTAAGGAGGAGAACATCGCGAGGGCCGGGCATGATGACAGAACAATTTTGAAAAACTCAAAAAATTCCAGCAACTGAGAAAATTGTTAGAGTTCGAATTAAAGCAATGTTTAGCCGTCAAAAGGGGCTAAATTGAGACCCATTCAACCACGCTCTGCTACCACTTGTTACCGAGTTTTTGTGGTAGTTAAGCATGAAAGAAGGTGCTGGGTGGTGAATAGGTCTCAAGCTACTAAAGAGAAATTAAATTTTAAAATTTAACAAGGTTATATTTTCTTTTCAAAATTAGGTAACAACAAATAGAACAGGTACTTAGTAGCCGAAATACAACTTGAAATGTACAATTACAGGGATTAAAGAATTTGGGCTTCGAGCCCTGAAAACACAATTCTTGAGCAACTAGCTCAACTTTACGATATACCAATTTCAACAAAAGGGGCAGAAGACCCCACTCAAACCCTGGAGCCCTTGCTCCAAATTACACAGCAAAGCCTCCTCGAGGCATACAACTCTCAGTTTTAGAAAAGAGCCACTCGCTCTTAAAGTTAAGCCTCTCCCAGGCCACACCAAACTCAACTTTCAAGTTGTCCTCAAAGGACATATACACAGGGGTAAAATACCCAACCTACTGAGGTCTATTAGGTGAGAAACGATTAATACATGACCTCTAAAATACAACTTGAGAGGAGGCGAACTTGCACTCCTAATACACTTTGCATTTAAAACCTAATCTGGCTCTGGGCCACTAACGCAAGGGCTAATCCCATACTACAGAGGTGACTTAGAGAAGAACACTTTACATTACATAAACGAAGAAAAGTTTGAGAAAATAAGTTCACCTCAAAACAAATGTGAGTGGGAGCTCGAGAGGGTTAGCACTCTCTATCCCAATATGTAACTTTACAAGAAAAAGACGAAAAGAGTAATTACATTTTAGGAAAAGGTTACATGATGGAAATGCTTCGAACCCGCCGCGAGTGTTAAACTGCCGACCTAGCAAGAAAAGAAGTTATTAAAAGGCCATTACCTGGTGTTGAACGGCTGAAGAAGAAAGAGGCGCTTCCCGCCTCCTGCTATGTACTTAATACACTGAAAGATGGAACAGAAGTGGCCCGGAGACCCCAAAATCAGCAGTTTATATCCTCTCGCGGAAGATTCTAGGCGTTAGGGGAAATAAAACACCCTCCCTCAAAGTTTTTATTGGTTCGGGAAAAGAAACCCCTACATAGAGGAAGAAGAAACACATTATTGGTGGAAAATTAATTAAAGAAATTCGGGATTGGCTAGATCCAAAATAAGGGGAAAAAGAGGGGTATACAGCCAACTTAAACCATGACAGAAAGAAATTTAACAAAGAACAAACTCTTGAAATAAAAATTTCTCCAACAAAATAGTTCTTTAACTCCGCACTAGGTCGCACTATTGTTGATCTTCAGTAGTGTCCTCTAGAAGAGAAAGTTCACACTTCTTACTTCAAGCGAAACAAAAAACACATCAAAAGTGACACAGTTCAAAAACTCAAAATTTTCCACGTGGTGACATCTTCTGAGAAAGTAGAGAATTAATAGAATAGATAAAGTTCAACCTTCCTCCAGGAGAGGAGTTTCAACTGGCGCAACTTTTAAATAAACAGAGTAGAGGTGTACCGCCCGGTACACTGTGTATAGGACCCTCACCAGGATTACTTGATTCGAGAACTGGAAAAATCCGAAGAAAAACACCTCGATTTGTTCTGGTCGATTTCCGACAAAAGAATAACGTTACAAAAATGTTGCAAAGCTTAGGCTGGGAACACTTGGGAGAAAGGAGACGAGGTGCTCGACTAACAGTGGTATGAAATACCAATATAAATGGGACATTATAAATTTTCCAGCTAACTCATTCCTGGTTGCCAGCGTTTCGCCCCTGTGTGCTAAGTTGGGCTCACCAGTTGGTACTTAGCACACCCACCAAGATGCAGTCTCTCATACTGCATTGGCACTGCCAGTAGCTCCAAGTGGCCTCCACGGTATACACTAGCCATGCGTGTTATAAATTTACTCATTCGGGACAAATATTTTAGGTTCACTATGGAAATCAACATGTATAGCATAAGCGGTATGCAGCGAGCTGTCAGTGGAGAGATTAGTAGATGAATATGTTTGAGTGGTGTCTTTAAAGGTAGGAAAAATCACAATATGAAGATAAACTTGGAATTCAAGAGGACAGATTGGGGCAAATATTTGTTTATAGGAAGGAGATTAAGGAATTGGTATAACTTACCAAGGGAGATGTTCAATAAATTTCCATTTCCTTCAAAATCACTTAAGAAAAGGCTAGGAAAACAACATATCTACCACCTGGGCGACTGCCCAAAATGCAGATCAGTAGTGATTAATTGATTGGCACTGAGATAATTTCAGCTTGACAACACCTGCATGTAATCCTCAAAGAATAGGCTAAACCTTTTCACCCCAGAAATAGCAAATCCTAACTGCAAAGGAACACTTCAACATACCAGCAAATCATTATTGTGTACCACTTACTCTGTATAAAACAAAACAAAAATACAAACTGCTGATGGTTAATGGTTCTATATAGGACACATGACATAATGGACATAACAACTATTTAAAGTTCAGTAAAATCTCCTCTCTTTATTTTTGCAGACTGATTCCCAGGAGAAGTTGTCATGAATTTAGGAACCAAGGATTGAACACTAACAAAATAGTATTTAAAATCACCTTTGGACACATGTTCCATTGTCATCCCAGGTATAGTAGCACAGGAACAAAATTTACCTATTCAAATTTATACTGTTCACAAGATAGAATCTATGCAGGAATTATCCTTCTGATATTTAGGTACAGCTATTATTCAATCTACACCACTCCCTTCCTTTCTTGTTTAAATTCATGCTGATTACATATTTAATTATACTGCAACCCCCTTTCCTTGGTTAGGTTAGGTTACAAGTGGGAGGTTACTACATAATCTTGCACTGCAACCAATTATAGCTACTGTGCTCCCCCGCCACTGCCCATACGGAGAATGTGAAACCCAGTGTTGGCAGATAGCTTATCCCTGTCGAATAGCACGAAGGGTCCTGCTCAAAGCGCAACGTCTGATGGACGAATCATTACCAACAGCATCACATGCCCTTATTCTATACGAGCACTGAAGAGAAGTTTGCTACTGAAAGTGAGCTTTTGGCATGACCAGCATTCAGATGGTGAAATTTTCCCACCAACTGAACTCGAACAAACTAACCGCAGCATGACACCATAAAGACTTGACAAGTTAACAATCATGGTCACCATGCAGGCTAGTTTCCAAAGTAAATCCTTACAGTAAAAGTAGGTGACGTGTTGTTTTATTAGGCAGAAACAAGAAGGCAGTTGTCACCAAACCACCAGAGTTTCTGTGTGAACCCACACAGTTCATGTATGGGTTAAAAAATATACAGTATATATAAAACTGAGTAGGCTACGTAGATTAACTGCTACCCACGCACTAAAACAAAGCATGTTATCCATGGTAAGTTATCCCTATACAAATCTTGCTTGTTAAAGACTTACCTTATCTAATTCAACATTAGGCAACTGTAACTGCAACGAATCACCACTTGCAGATTCTACTGGCACTGAAAATACAGAATTGTAGATCAACTTACATTACTCTGAAAATTCATATTTATGTTAGTTTTCATAATACGAATACCATTTTTGATCAATTACATAATGAAAACCAACCTTCACACAGAAATGTTGCATCTGAATCAAATACACTTTGATTACCCTCAGCAGATAGTTTGATGAGTCCCTGAACTCTATCATACAGAGGGTTGGCCTTAATTTCTGTGTGTGGCCCACCACCAGTTTGCAGTCTCTGCTGCCTCAGCTTTGCACAGTACTGCCTCGTTTCCTTTTTAAGGGAGTCAAATTTTTGGCGTAGCTGCTCACCCGTTCTTCCTGTTGTGGTCTGGGCATTGAAATCTGCAGCAATTTTCTCCCAAGCCTTTGTCTATAAAAATGAGCGCCGAGAGGAACGACAATGCTGCCAACTGTTGCATTTTAGAACCTCTGAATTACATTTTTTTCTTGCCGTGCGGACAGTATGCGCCGCGGCCATAGTTAAGAGCCTCTCGAAGGGAGTGTGGCTCCCGAAGGGAGCCACTGTTCTCATGACAGAGATTGGCCTCGAGGTGCAAAAATACCTTAAAATAATGATCTTTTCGAGGTGAAAAAATACCTTAAAGTTAATGCAGTGGTTGGTAACAAATTCTCGGCCTCATCCTAGGTGTCAGTGACGTCATCCTCTTACTTACGTGAACCAATCACCGTTATAAGCAATGGAGTATGGCGTCTGAAACAGTATTTCTTATTATAAAAGTAAATATACATCTAGGGGCGGGCGGGTTGGTCTCTGGCAAGCGTATTGAACACATCTCTCTTCCTCGATCATTATAAGGTAAAATTGGAATCATTTCAAGTAACATTGTATGTAATAATCGTTGAGTGCCCCTCTCTGTATTTTTACCTTAACTTAGAATCCAGATGTATACCTATAATATATTTACTTTACTTGCATTTGATAATACAGGCTCTTACTACAGGGCAAAAAATAACTTACTGGGAGACTAGAACCAATGCTACAATGAACAAATCTGAATTAAATTGTTAATGGTCAGCAGTCTATCATAATACTAAAATATATTACAATTTGACTGCACAATGAAATAATACTAAACGAACACTAACCTTTTCGTTAGACGTCACTGCATCCGTCCTCTTATTTTCCACGACGTCCTTATAACACTCTACAGTGCGTATTAGCTGTAAAGCTTTTCATAGGTGTAATTTTGAGCCCTTTTCTTCTGCTGCCGCGACATGATGTTCAATAACTACTTCAAACACAAGCAAAAAAATGAATCACAATTACTAATGCACACGTGGTGTTGTTGTTGTTGTCGAAAAGTAACAGTAGAAGATCGCAGTGCGGGTCGATTTTATGACGCAAGCATTGCCAACCTTCTTCGTCACTGGCGTTATACCCGGTATAGCTAACCACGGAATAATGTGGAATGGTACAACAGACTCTCGAGGATATACCAGGAATTGCCTATACCGGGAATAGCTATACGGAGATTTATTCCTTGTTCGTACAACTGGCCCTCAATCAGACTGATGCTCCCAATGATTGGGACACTTATGAGGCTTAGCTAACGCCGTTGTCGCTAGGGGATTCCCGTATATTCAAAGAATCAACCAATCAGCGTGCTTGTTATTCACAATGACTTTTATATTAATTAAAATTAACATAAAACACACTCCTGATGACTTAATAATGACTCAGATTATTCCTATAGCGTATTCCTTATTATTTTTCACTTTCCCACCTGTGGAAATCCATCAACTAACAGAAGTGATTCCTCTATAGCGATGTCTTCTTCACGCAGATATCCATGTGGGTCAACCTGGGATTTTAATTCTACGCGGTCCAGAATTTATATTGGCCACACCCTTGTTTCCTAATTGGCTGAATGCTCCTCTTAGCCAACGTCTTCTACACGTGCCGAGATGTGCAACCTTCTGGTAACGCTGAACCTTTCCCACGGTCACAGGGAAGCATCGCGCAATATTCAGCGACTTTATGTCTCCATGGACTTTCGGTCTCAACTATACTGCAATCTACTTCTTTTCCAATGCCTGACTGAAATTTATCTCAATATAATTTTTTAATATGGCGAGTAAATATCTGATTGTCTCTTATGGGCCGTCAGGGTACGGCTCGATACAATAGGCCTGACACCTAGCACCAGAACCCCTACAGTCACAGGCTTGTGATGGATTTTCTCTTGCGACAATTACCGACGTATTGATCTTTGTTTCTTCCTTCCCTCCATTAATTGCGGGCAGGAGTCAGTTAGGCTTAGATCAGATTTACGACTTTATGGTCTCAAGGCTCTTTATATATCAATCACTATTCCCTCATACCACTGTCAAGAGTCACCTAACCACAAGCAAAAACAAGAATATATCTGAGTGAAAATCAATAAACTACATTATTTAGAAATTATCAGCAAAATTATCCGCACTGCCGTTTATATCCTCCAAGACACTAACTTCACGGATATCTGCTGATAATAATCCGCGGATATCCGCATCCGTGCAGGGCTCTACATATAGTAAGCCTCCATACCGAAGAGATGTTGAATACAAAACAGAAATGTCAATTGGGCACCGGTGGGAATCGAAACCCTATCAACATAACAGGAAAGATATACGCCACCAAAACTGAATGGTAGAGCATCGGAGGCGAAGTTCTAAGGTTGTCAGCAAAGTCCTGAGATAGCCATTAATCCAGGACCTTCGAAAATAAACTGGAAATGTGATGGGAAACTTTTGTCATTGCTAAGTAGTTTCCTCAGCTTTGCAAGCAAAACAAAAGCAGCTATACATGTCTCAGCTCAAACTGACGCAGAGTATGATGATGTTATTGTTTCTACGTCCCACTAACTAATTTTGACGGTTTTCGGATACGCCGATATGCCGGAAATTTGTCTCGCAGGAGTTCTTTTACGCACTAGTAAATCTACCAACACGAGGTTGATGTATTTGAGCACCTTCAAATACCACCGGATTGAGCCAGGATTGAACCTGCAGAGTATTAGTAAAATACATTGGAATTCCGAAGTTCAGAAGTTGGAACAGGCCACGGTCGCTTCCTTCCCGCTCCTAGCCCTTGTCGTCCGACGTACAAAAAAACAAATTATAAACACGTTATAGTTAATACATCCCTCCACATAGGATCGGCGTCAGGAACGGCAGTTGGCCGTAAAACTGGGTCAAATCCAAATCCAGCTATGTACCAACTTCAATAAATTTGGTCAAAAGACCAAGAATAAGAAAATATTATTTATTTATTTATTTATTTATTTATTTATTTATTTATTTATTTATTTATTTATTTATTTATTTATTTATTTATTTATTTATTTATTTAGTTAGTTAGTTAGTTAGTTAGTTAGTTAGTTAGTTAGCATATACTATATTGTATGCACTCGACACGGTCTAATTTAAATGTATATTTCAAGAAGTGGAAACTGCCAACTGAGGCAGTAAATGTGGAGCGTATGCAAATTCCTGCACGATCAGGTTATGAACCAGCTTGGGTGTGTAAATTGTGACACACGTGAGAGTTCCTTTTTTTTTTTAAATGACGTGTAAGTTCCTATAAGCCAGAGTAAAGTAGAACCATCACCGTCCACACACTTTTAACTTTCTGAAATTTCTGATGTCAGTACAGACAGACAGACAGACAGACAGACAGACAGACAGACAGACAGACAGACAGACAGACAGACAGGTATACAAGGTTCGTGGTGCCCGGTTAAGAATTCAGCCCAGAAAAGACGAAGAAATTCTTGTAGGCCGACATCCAAAAAAAATTCATCAAACATGCTCAGAAAACAGAATGAACCCATTTCATACGTCAGGGCTGATTCGTATGAAATAGGAATTCTTTGATGAAAAGAAGTGAAATGGCGTATGGCTTTTATTTAGTGCTGGGAGTGCCCAAGGACAAGTTTGGCTCGCCAGATGCAGGTCTTTTGAGTTGACGCCCGTAGGCAACGCGCGCGTCGTGGTGATGATGATGAAATGATGATGAAGACACATACACCCAGCCCCATCGCCAGCGAAATTAACCAATTATGGTTAAAATTCCCGACCCTGCCGGGAATCGGACCCGGGACCCCTGTGGCCAAAGACCAGCACGCTAACCATGTAGCCATGGAGCCGGACAATTCCTTGATAAATAGTAGACAACGCTTCAATTGACGAAACGCAAGTGCATGAAGTTTTCTCTTAAATAATTAACAACGAATTATATTGCTAGCACCCCTCATCTGCGTAAAGTGAAAGGGAAAATTTTGTCTGCCGTGTTAGTTTATCGTGACTGAATTTGTACATCACCTTTTAGGGGTAGTCCTAAATGATGGTTTACACCGTGAAAGTGTAGGAACACCGGTAAAGGTGCACTTGGTTTATTCTGAAGGAAGTTGGCTTGATCTCCCGTCAGAAATTCGAGGATTTCAGAAATGAGGCTTCCATTTCCCGAGAGGATTAACCCCGAGGACTTCTCAGCCAGCAACATAAATAAAAATAATTATCAGGTTAATCGCTGGGGCAAAGGAGTACAGAGCTAATCAACCTTCTACAGTACTAACAGCAGTCCTCACCTTCTATTCCACCGTGGGTTTCCATGACCTGTAATGAAAAGGACTCTCCTTAGAAGGTAACAGGATGTTCGATCGCAGGCGTTCTCCACCTTGTGCTCGCTAGAACGAACGCCCAAAAGGTGTCGTCGCGATTGCGAACAGTCTTGATTGCGGACAGTCGCGATTACGGACACATATTTGGGAGATAAGCTTTCGTGAAATAAAGTATCTACGTATATTGTACTTTTATTACTTTTTCTTTGCTATTTTGCTTTACGTCGCACCGACACAGATAGGTCTTATGGCGACGATGGGACAGGAAAGACCTAGGAATGGGAAGGAAGCGGCCGTGGCCTAAATTAAGGTACAGCCCTAGCATTTGCCTGGTGTGAAAATGTGAATCCACGGAAAACCATTTTCAGGCCTGCCGACAGTGGGATCCGAACCCACTATCTCCCGGATGCGAGCTCACAGCTGCGCGGCCCTAACCGCATGGCCAACTCACCCGGTGCTTTTATTACTTGTGCAAGTGCGTAAAGGTTCATAGTTAGCGCTACCCGGGACTGCGTGCCCTTTTTTTTTTTTTTTTTTTTTTTTGAGCACCTCGCTTATTTTCGAGGTAGGCCTGCCGTGTAGCTCTCCGCACATGAAGTAAACAGCAGGGGTTCGGAAGACCCACGGACACCATGAACCCGCACGGTTAACCGTACTCGGTCTTAAAAATAATTAAGACCTAGTCCCTTAATTAGCTGCTATTTTTTGCTTTGTCAGAATAACTGTTTGCACTTTTTAAGAAGTTTGTCGTTTTTACTATTAATTATTTACATATTAATTTAGGCATATAATTATTTCTCATGTATAAGATCGTCATAATTTTACATACATCCTGTTAATAATACACTCTTATTTACAACATACGTTTTTTTGAACGAACGTCACTTACGCTTACTCCATTCTGAGGACAAATGACATTACGTCCAAAAACCTTTCCAAGTTGCCATCCTCATTGTACTTCCTCGTGCTTCGAGCAATTCTTTCGTCCAGTTTACAGTACTTTCTTTTCCTTTTAGTTCCTTCCAAATTTAAATCCATCCGCATAATTGAATGATCTGAATTCTCTGCTTCCAGCTTTAGGCAGGTGATGAGATCTCTTATTCTTGGGTGAGGCCTTCCAATTTTACTATTGATTTTGTAATTCCACCCTTCAATGGTATTGTTTGTTCTGTTTCTAACGTTAAAACAGTTCCACATCTCCAGCGGGATAGACTCATTCAGCAATCATTGCTCAACAAAATAGTCGAAGAATTCTGTTAATTTCACATCCGGCGGAGCTTGACTGTGAATTAGAATCCATCCACTCTCTACATCTTCAGGCTTAAGGAAAGCAAGTGCAGCACATTTCCTTACATTTCGTCTGATTTCTTCGTTTTCCTTGTAAAGAGTCGTCATTCCTATTTCCTGAACCTTCCTCCACAGACACTGCGTGAAATGGAAATAACATCCGTGAATCTCAGATTGAGGAAATGTTTCTCTTAGAGCAAGAATAGCACCAGTCTCAAAGTCTACTGTGAATTTCTCTGGTTTCCATTCTGGGACAATTTGCACAATGTTTTCGAGCATCCGAATATAAGTTCCCTTTTTCTTGTCAGGAAGAAGTGCAAATACAATAGGAGTGAGGTTAGTTTCATTTTCGCTACTTCCCAGGTCCACGTGTATCGTGTATAGTTGGGCGAACTGGCTGCTTACACTCTTAAATGTACCGTCAACGAAAAACAACGTTTTTTCTCGCAACATTTCCTTAGCTAAAGAACTGGCGAAAATTATCATTCTGCCATCTGCGCAGTCATCTGAAAGGAGAAAGCTCTTTCCGTCAAACATTTTCAACAATTCTTCCCTGAGGATGATTTCTGACGCTAACTTCGGTTCTTTCTGGACTCCGTGATACTTATTCCTTCCATAGTACATTGAATGTTTAATATTGGCAAACTGAGGAATGTGTGTAACAAGTTCATATCCTTTATTATGCAAATTTTGAAATTCTTCAGAATAAATCTGAGGTATAGAAGAACTAGGCTCTTCTCTAGCCCGTTTCTTTGCACGAACTATTGCTTGTTTTACATCCAGTTGAGCGTCATCAGGTATGCAGTCATGATTTACAATTCTCACGACTTCATTACCTAAAATAAGTAAGCAAACAAATAATAATTAGTAATTAAGTATTAATAACAATAAGAATAAAAATATTTAATAATGAAAACAATTACTTTGGTTGCTAATAAATACAACCAAATTAAGTTAAAAACTTTTCTACACGCTTCATGACTCGAGCAGAGACTTCAAGTCTGTCAATCTGGAAAAAAATATTTTCTTTTTTTGCATGTTGCTTTACGTCGCACCGACACAGACAGGTCTTAAGGCGACGATGAGACAGGAAAGGGCTAGGAGTGGGAAGGAAGAGGCCGTGGTCTTCATTAAGGTACAGCCCCCCATTTTCACACGAGGTAAATGCTGGGTCTGTACTTTAATGAAGGCCACGGCCGCTTTCTTCCCACTCCTAGCCCTTTCCTGTCTCATCGTCGCCTTACGACCTGTCTGTGTCGGTGCGACGTAAATCAACTTGCAAAAAAATGGGAAACTACAGAAAACTATCTTCAGAGCTGCCGACAGTGGAGTTCGAACCCACTATCTCCCGGATGCAAGGTCACAGCTGCGCGCCCCTAACCGCACGGCCAACTCGCCCGGTAAAAATTACATTGGATCACAAATAGTAAATATAATGTATTTTAATATAATTTAATACAAATAAAGTTTAAATGAATCTGAGTTGAAACTTAATCGAGAGGTATATATATTAAAATTATTAAAATCTGTTAAGAGTAAGTTCTGTTACATACCTTTAGTAAATAATTTTCCTTTGCACTTCTTCGTTTTCTCCTTCGAAAAAATCCATGTGGTAACACTATTTTTACTAATTCTCAACTGTCTGCAACTATAACCATGCAATAGGGCACATGGCTTACGTTTCTCCGTCTCAATGAATTCCATATTAGCACAACGATTAATGTGCAGAAACAAGCAAACGAACTAAAAACTCAACACAGTGGTAGAGCTAACGTTCTGTATGACATCTAGAGCAGAACTGGATTGGTATTTTGTGTCCGCAATTGCGACTGATAATGAGGTGTCCGCAATCGACACTGTCCGCAATCAACACAGCTCCGCTCAACAGGCCCTTTCTTCAAATCAAGCGTTTTTGTACCAAACAGTTTAATAGTGTTGATAACCGTCGCTTACAATATTTTAGCATGTAGATAATTTTAAGTTATTAAACTCGTTATGCCACCAATAGCTTTAATATTGAAATATAAGGCTTTCCTGCAAAACTTGAACTGATAGTTCTCCAGTCCGCTGAAATTATTGTCTGGAAAGTAGAAATACATAACATTTTGGGGAGCAGATGATACCAAGTGGTTCCAAATATTTCGGAGTGTTTCTCCCAAATGTTTGGCTATGTTGGGAACGAGCTGCCTGTGTGAGGAATCTTTTACATGAAATACCACAAGAACAAAGCACGATCTCACTGTTGGCTTTACGGCCCACTGACAAGGACAGGACTTATGGCGGTGATGAGGTAGGGAAAGGCTAGAAGTGGGATGGAAGCGACCGTGACCTTAATTAAGGTAGAGTATTTGCCTGGTGTGAAAATGGGAAACCACGGATAACCATCTTCAGGGCTGCCGACAGTGCTGTTCGAACCCACTATCTCCCAAATGCAAGCTGACGGCTATGTGACCCAAGCTGGCTGACCAACTCGTCCGATACGATCACGATTAATTGATTCATTTTTATAGGAATTTTTATAGGAATTTTCATGTATTGCTACAAGCGACTTCTTCCTGGACATAGTCTAACTTAAATGTTGAGCAAAATTCAAATTCAATTCAGATTTTTTAAAATTATTTGTTTATTTATTAAAATATTCAAGTTCGTGGTATTCGCATTCCTAGTATTACACGTTGGTGGTGCTCACAGTCTTAAAACATTTTGGAGAACCGCTGTTCTGTCGTAACGTTCCCTCGTCCCCTACCTGTTTAAGCCTAGGTTTTATATCATTCTGTGCTTATTGTCCGGGATGAAGTTCGATAGATATCCATTGACAGGTCTCCCCTCAAGGGCGACCACGTTATCATATTAGCGATTCGTATGTAAGTACTAAGACGTTTACTTGTCCCATCTGCCATTTTATTTTTTCCCGACTTAAAATGCTTCCCTGGGCACCTATAAGTGGCGACCCTGTTTCCATGCCTAAATATTGAAAGATCACGTAAAAAAGAAGGAATTGATGCTTGAAAGGACCATTGGGATAGTGTTTGATGTGTTCGAAATAGCCTGCACTGGTCTGTGAGCTGCGTTCCAGATCGAGCCAAGTGCTGTAATATGTATGAGGTGCCGGGGGAGTCAGGGAAAACTGAAGGCTTCTGTCGGAATGACAGACGGTGGATAGCGAAATTGCTTTGAATAATTCGCGAAGTGAAAGAGCACCATGATTCGCCCTGGGAGTTGGATCATTCATGAGCTGAGGGAAGTCAGGTTGCAGGGGTGGTTCCCCTCTTCTCCTGGCTCCAATTTCTATATCGTGAATGAAGGGTTTCAAATCGGACACCAGTATCCCCCTCCTGGAACGAAGCAGTGATATTAATTAAAATTACTATAGGATCTCTGGTGATAAATAACTCAGCGAGCTCAGCCAGGGCGGTAAAAGCCCGTTTGGTTCACAAGGACGTATGTGGGTTCAGTTCCCGGTCATGAAGTCGAAAAATTTAGAAACCATATTTCCGATTCTGGAAAGGCACATGGCCCTGAGGTTCACCCAGTCTACACAAAACAACTGGTTAAAACTGGATGGAGAGGGGGCATCCGGACATAAGAGTTAACCACTTTATCCCATTCGGTGCCGTGGTCAATAATAGTGGAAGCCTTTACCTTCCATAGCTCAGGCGGTAGAACGCTGGCCTTCTGAGCTCAAGTGGGTGGGTTCGACCTCGGAATAATGCGAAGGTGCTCAAATACACCTGCCTCGTATGAGCGGATTTACTGGCATGTAAAAATTACAAGGCAATATTTTGGCACCTCGGCACCTCCGAAAGCCGTTCATGTACTTAGTGGGACGTAAAACTAAGAATATTCTTATCACCGGCCTTTCGAAGCCTGTAGGGAGATGCCTTTTATTAGCTCAGTGCACGATGTTTTCTGATATGGGCTTAAGTGGTGCTTTTCAAACTTTTCCTTCCATGTACCCTCATATATGACCTATTTTCAGTATATGCCTCCTCATTCACTGACATAATTATTCTGACTTGTATGTCTACGTCTAAAAAAAATATTTACTGAGAAACTAGCAGCGATGTGAAAAGTACAAAATATAATTAATTGGGTTCAATTACAGTTACCTGAGAAAGCATTTAACTCCAATTACAAATTGCTTTTTTTTTAAAGAAGTGAAAATGAAAATTCGCAGCCTTTTTCCAGTCATTCGACCGGGTCAGAAATGGAATGAATGAAGCCCTATTCCAGCGGCGAGGATAGCAATTGTGCCGGCTGCCGAAGCCTGTCGCACTCTTCTGGGGCAATGATTAATGAATGATAGATGAAATGAAATGATATTGGAGAGTTTTGCTAGAATAAATTATGGCAGGGAAAACCGGAGTACCCGGAGAAAAACCTGTCCCGCCTCTGCTTTGTCCAGCACAAATCTCACATGGAGTGACCGGGATCTGAACCACGGAACCAGCGGTGAGAGGCCGGCGCACTGCCGCCAGAGCCACGGAGAAGTAATCAGTGAAATTACGATTACTTCACAAAACGTGAGTCTTTAGGGAATCACTGAATTTTTTCACGTGAGGATAGAATTATACCAAAGTTTCAAGGAAAAATACATAACGCCATTTTGTGTTTTTAGCGAAAAGACAATAATAATAATAATAATAATAATAATAATAATAATAATAATAATAATAATAATAATAATAATAATAATAATATGAGCTTTACATCCCACTAACTACTTTTACGGTTTTCGGAGACATCGAGGTGCCGGAATTTAGTCCCGCATGTGTTCTTTTGTGTACCAGTAAATCTATCGACACGAGGCTGACGTATTTGAGCACCTTCAAATACCACCAAATTGAGCCAGGATCGAACCTGCCAAGTTGGGGTCAGAAGGCCTACCTCTACCATCTGAGCCACTCATTCCGGCAACACGAAGACATTTAGCGGCTATCATCAGTAAGTGAGACTAAACAAACTTTCAAGATGACTGTTCCCCAGCAAAGTTTGCATGTCACATTCCTGTTTTCATTATTTTCAGGATAACCAACTCAAAATATGTATTCAAATAGGGGAATGGAAATTACTTACCCCTTCCGGGCCACATGTTTATTTCGACTCTATCCCCGGTCACGTAACCGCTATGGGTTGGGGGAGTGGATAGAATAATATGTACGGCATCCCCTGTCTGTCGTAAGAGGCGACTAAAAGAGGCGCATGACTCTCCAGTTGGAGACGTGGGTTGGCGACCACGGCTCGGCCAGGTGAGTCTGGCTGGCATTCTCTCTACTTATTTGTGTCAGGCTATATAGTCGGTCTCATCATTCCTATCCAGCCTCCCTTGGTCAACTCTTATTCCTTTCGTACCCCGCTGGTAGTAGGCCTAGGGCGTCCCTCATTTTCACGCCCCTCGTGGACCTTCCCTTTCATTTGCCGACACCTTCATAATTCGAAGTGTCGTGCCCCTTCCACTTTCCTTCTGGTTAGTGTTAACAAAGGATGTTTTCCCAGTTGTACCACCACCACCACCATCTCGACCATGTAGTACACGATTATCTAAATCTCTTCCTGACTCGTTGGCTGAATGGTCAGCATACTGACCTTCGGTTCAGAGGGTCCCGGGTTCAATTCCCGACCGGATCGGGGATTTTAACCTGCATTGGTTAATTCCAATGGCTCCGGGGCTGGGTGTTTGTGCTGTCCTCAACATCCCTGCAACTCACACACCACACATAACACTATCCTCCACCACAATAACACGCAGTTACCTACACATGGCAGATGCCGCCAACCCTCATCGGAGGGTCTGCCTTACAAGGGCTTCACTAGGCTAGACATAGCCACACGAAATAATAATAATAATAATATTATTATTATTATTATTATTATTATTATTATTATTATTATTATTATTATTATTATTATTTAAATCTCAACCATTAACCACGATAACCTGCAAGTAAGTACACTTGGTGCGACGCCTTGCGAGTGCTAGGGCTCCTAAGATGTCAAGCTATCGATGCGATATACAGTATATCGATTACTAGAATGTAACAATTTCTAGAATGTAACGATTACAATTTAACTTTTAGAAGTAAATTATGAGTAAAAATTACATTTTGAGAAACTCTGGAAACTACTTTTCTTCAGTTTGTTTTTCGTTGCACTGACACAGATATGTCTTATGGTAACGCTGGGGCAAGAAGGGGCTAGGAGTGGGAAGGAAGTGGCCATAGCCTTAATTAAGATACAGCCCCAGCATTTGCCTGGTGTGAAAATGGGAAACCACGGAAAACCATCTTGAGGGCTGCCGACGGGGGGATCCGAACCCACTATCTCCAGAATACAAACTCACAGCTGCGCGACCCTAACCGCATGGCCAAATCGCTCAGTGGAAACTACCAATATAAATTATATGTCTATTAATACTATACCACGGTAAAAATTATACCACGAAAAACATTGCCTAACACTGCCAATAATAATAATAATAATAATAATAATAATAATAATAATAATAATATAAAATGTAAAATGTAACTGTTGGTTGCATTCAGACTCTCTGAAATGTGGGAATTACATCTTGAAAGTTCAACGTGCTAGTAAATCTCCTTACAAAGAGAGTGTCTCCCGTCTACGCTCACTTAAATGCCGATTGACTGTACTTGAACGTAAGAGACTGGAACATATAGAACAGCACTACACAGCCGGACGCTGGAGATATTAAGTATGATTCCGAACCCTCGGGGAATACTTAACCAATTTTTTTTGTGGTCGTTGGGGCTGGGGTGGTTGGGAGGTAATAACCATATTTTCCCTCTGCGGATTAGTGGTAGGCGTCGGATTTCGGATCCCAACACCACGGGTTCACACCTGAGAGAAGTGGTCAGAATTATTAAGGGTGGAAGTAGCCCATTTAATATCATGCCGTGCGATGTCGGCGGGTCAAAAATCGTTGGCATGATATTCTTTCTCCCATTCACCCGGTTCATAAAACTTGCATGTCGCATTCTGACTGCTACGTGTCCCTTGGCAGAAATAAACTGATCGTCCATAAAGGCCAAAATGGGCTAAATTAATATGAAGCTCATAAACGGGCAGGATAAATATGTACAACTGATGGTTTTTGTAAATACACGGAAACTTAATCAGATATAGCCTTTAATGACCGATAATAACGTCCGCCTACCTAGCACAAAAGGACATTTGACACGTCAATTTTTAATATAGGATGAGCAGGTAAATGTCCAAACAAACGATCACTTAGTGTGCATCAATGATGGTATTATAGCACGCAGCCTTAGGCCTCCAAATATCGCACTGCCAAGATTACATCTGCATATCCAATGTACATGGTGGTCCTAAAATTGCCCCTGGCTATTCAAAATTTGTGAATTACAATCATTAAACTAAAGCGTAAAATACTATTTGAAACTAATGGCTCGGCAGTCGTGGTGTTCCGGTTCGGAAGGTTGCTTCCATACGCAGTTACCGTAGGTTCTGTTACCGCCTCTGCCATGGCTGGGTCTGGCAGAGCTCACCTAATATATTTTGCGTGAAAGAATGGGTTGTAACTCCATTTTCATCTATCCTAGACGTGATTTGTCAGGTTTTCCTATGTAAACTCTTCACGAATACCGAAATAGTCACGTATAAAGAAACCATGCCTTTGCTGGCGAGATGTAGTGTTTACAGTGCACTATGTCTCCTGGTATGGGCTATATCAAATTTGTTACTTTCATTGACCTGTCTCAGTCTCATCCTTGGCTTTGACCATTGCTTATGCAGCCAGTCCCTGTTATGAATGGTATGAAGATATCGCTCATAGGGTCGGTTGGTGCATGCATTTCAGTGGGCTTGGCAGACTGATATTGTAATAGCAGCGGCTGGCTCGGTGAGGAAAGCAACGGGAAACTACCTCACTCCTCACTTCCCTAGTACGCCTCTTCAGTGACGCCTAAGCTATTTATGACAGCTGTTGGCGGAGGTGCAGAGGATCAAACCTGCCTTCGGGCTGAATACCCAACATACATACATACATACATACACACACACATACATACATACATACATACATACATACATACATACATACATACATACATACATATATAAAGAAACCACTGATTCCTTCCCAGTCCTAGCACCAGTTAATGACAAATGCCGGGCTGAGTGGCTCAGACGCTAGAAGCGCTGGCATTCTGAGGCCAAGTAAACGGTTTCGATTCCAGATCAGTTTGGTGATATTTGAAGGAGCTCGTCACCCTCTTGTCGTAGGTTCTAGGTGTGGCAGAGGATTCACTTAGCTAATATAGTTGCATGAAAGAATGGGTTGTAACTCCATTTCCATCGATCCTAGACGTGATTTGTTAAATTTTCCTGTATAAACACTTCACGAATACCGAAAGAGTTACGTATAAAGATGCGATAACAGAACCTACGGCAAATGTCGGCAGCCCTGAAGATGGTTACCTGCACGTAAAAGAACTCGTGCAGGACGAAATTCCGGCACATCGGCGTGTCTATTTACCGATACAACTGTAAAAGTAGCTAGTAGGGCTTACAACCAAGAACATTACTTACTAAACCTTCATGTACTTTTTCTGCTGTTCAGGTTTCACTTAAAACTGGAGATCCTGCGTCTGTGATTACGATATCAACACCGGTCAAGTGGCCGGGCCGCTTGGGTCACGTAGCTATAAGCTTGTATTCGGGAAATAGTGGGTTCGAGCCCCACTGTCAGCAGCCCTGAAGATGGTTTTCCGTGGTTTCCCATTTTCACGCCAGGAAAATGCTAGGGTTGTACCTTAATTAAGGCCACGGCCGCTTCCTTCCAACTCCTAGGCCCTTCCTATCCCATCGTCGCCATGAGACCTATCTGTGTCGGTGCGACATAAAGCCACTAGCAAAAAAAAAAACTTGTGTTAAGACGATCACAAATACCCAGCCCCGGAGCTAGAGGAATTAACTAAACGAAGTTGAAATACCAACTCTGTCGGGAATCGAAACTTGAACTGAACTGCAGGAGCCGGATAGTCATTTAATTAGTTGTGACTCCCTTAATGACGTGTACTCGACCATGTTCATCGGAGACGCAGAGGCACGTGAATGATGCACAGAAATCGAAGCAGTATTCGTTCCATTCCTGGTCCGGTCGAATGATTGAAAACAGGCTGCGGATTTTTCAACATAGAACTGATTAGAGTAGATGTAACAATGCAGTAGTTACGTAGAAATGAAGACGTTGGCACAGGGTAGGGTGGCATGGAGTGCTGCATCGAACTATTCTATGGTCTGATGATCACAACAACATGGAACTAAAGCATACATTAATCAAAATACAAGCCGATAGGAACGTCGGGCCTAACGCCGCACTTTGACTAAACGCTTGTTATATTTTACGATTAGGTAACCTGCATTTTTTAAAATAATGATCTCAATCGGAAGCAACAGAATAAAGCTTCCTTATCGGAATTTAATTTTTGAACAAAGGGAGAAAATACACTCATGTGCGCCTAGTTAATTGGCTGAGACGGTAAGCGCTGGGCTTCTGGGCTTAATTTAACGGTTTCCATTCCGCTTTCCTCCGGTGGTATTTGAAAGTGGTCAAATGCCTGAACCTCTCTTGATAGTTTACCAACTCCCAAAATAACTCCCTTGGGACAATATTCCGTAACCTCAGCACATCAAAAGTCCGACTCGTTGGCTGAATGGTCAGCGTACTGGCCTTCGGTTCAGAGGGTCCCGGGTTCGATTCCCGGCCGTGTCGGGGATTTTAACCTTCATTGGTTGGTTAATTCCAATGGCCCGGGGGCTGGGTGTTTGCGCTGTCCCCAACATCCCTGCAACTCACACACCACACATAACACTATCCTCCACCACAATAACACGCAGTTACCTACACATGGCAGATGCCGCCCACCCTCATCGGAGGGTCTGCCTTACAAGGGCTGCATTCGAATTTATTATTAGCACATCAAAAAAATGTAAGAGTTGTTAGTGGGATATTTTTTTTTTTTTTTTTTTTTTTTTTTTGCTATTTGCTTTACGTCGCACCGACACAGATATGTCTTATGGCGACGATGGAATAGGAAAGGCCTAGGAAGTGGAAGGAAGCGGCCGTGACCTTAATTAAGGTACAGCCCCGGCATTTGGCTGGTGTGAAAATGGGAAACCACGGAAAACCATCTTCAGGGCTGCCGACAGTGGGGCTCGAACCCACTATCTCCCGATTACTGGATACTGGCCGCACTTAGTGGGAATTAAAACCATTCGTAGGTGGTGCCATTTATTTAATGGTTATTCCGGTGTGGACAGCGTTAATTTGTTTACACTCTCAGACTTCACACCCTTGCTAAGATGTGCCATTTTCAGTGAAAATGATTGCTTAAACTTAGGATTACTTGCTTATTTTACTGAAGTCTTGATTCAGTCTCAAGCAACATAGTTGATTAGAGAAGTGAGTAATCATTACAAATATTTTAGTTTTTTAGATCCCACTAAATAATTTTACGGTATTCAGAGACGCCGACATGCCGGAATTTAGTCCCGCAGCATTTCTATCACGTGAGGATAAATCTACCCACACGAGGCTGACGTATTTAGGCACCTTGAAATACCACCGGACTGAGCCAAGAACGAACCAGCCAAGTTGGGGTCAGAAGGCCAGAGCCTCAACCGTCTGAGCCACTCAGCCCGCCAGAAGCGAGTAAAATTCCCACTCTAGGGTACTCTAGAAATTGTTTCCCGTAATTTTCCACGTCAACTCATGTTAATGCTGGGAAATTACTTAACTTACAGGGCGTTTGAGGAAAAAATAGCTGCAAATAATACGGAAACTTGTAATAGAGAAATAGATATACTAGATCGCACAAATATATTGCCGGCAAAAAGGTATTGAATGGTATACATTTTTGAAATGCGAGGATATTCGTAAACTGTGGTTAGCCGGTGGCGAAGAGATGATACCTGCAATCCTAAGGACCTGCTCCATTACAGTATGTTCATCCTATTTCTAACAAGAGGATTTTGAAGGAAAGTCATCTTCTGGGCGTCCAATTTTTGTTCGGTCGAGTACACATGTTCCAGTCCATACATCCTCCAGCTGGCTTCTCACACCCTCAATTCCCTATTTCAAAAAATTCAATACAGCATTTTATGTTTAATTTCTTCAGGATTTTACTGAAGCGCACTGAACAGGCCACGACCGCCTCTTTTCCAGTTAATTTGAAATAAACACAACACATTGGCGCAAGTTATTAGAACTCGAAGGTGTTGAACGTGGTGTCCCAAGCTCCTTACATGGAGGATTCTTCAGGTAGGTGCCCAATACAGAGCGGTGGCATCGTCTAGTCATCTCTCACGTACAGTAGTTTTGCGATACAGACACACGTGTTTTTCTTGTACCTGGGAGATCACAGTAAAATATAGCCGCAACTTGGGCGAGAATAACCATGGCCCGCCAATTATTTTTAGGTTTTCAAAGCGGGGCCCCCGCGGTCTGGCGTTTCTTGCACGCCCCTGGTCCAAAAATACCTGCGAAACTGAAGTGTTGACACTGCGGTGAGGAGGGTAGAAGTGGATGTGTCTTGAAGGATCCAGGTGTGCGCCATGCCATGGCGATGCGCTCGCTGCCTGGGTCTCTCCTAGAGACACCGATGTATCTGCCGGGCTGAAGCTGAACTGCAATGTTTGCGATGCCACTATTGGAGAATATTCAGGGTGAAAACATGGTTTATAATTAAGAAAGAGGGCATATTTTTACTTCCAGTTATACGAAAGACCAGTAGGAACTTGCCAGGATATGACATAGCCCAAATTTGGCATAAAAGTACATAAAGGTTTACACGACATAAAATACAAAAATTACAAAATTCTCACACCTATTTGTTGATGAATATTTCTTATAACATGGACATAAACGAAACTTCATTTTATGCTATTAGCCTGTGTGGTGTACTTACTTACATGTGTTCGGAAAATAATAATAATAATAATAATAATAATAATAATATTCTTTTACTACTTGCTTTACGTCGCACCGACACAGATAGGTCTTATGGCGACGATGGGACAGGAAAGGCCTAGGAGTGGGAAGAAAGCGGCCGTGGCCTGAATTAAGGTACAGCCCCTGCATTTGCCTGGTGTGAAAATGTGAAACCACGGAAAACCATTTTCAGAGCTGCCGACAGTGGGGTTCGAACCTACTATCTCCCGAATACTGGATACTGGCCGCACTTAAGCGACTGAAGCTATCGATCTTGGTAATAATAATAATAATAATAATAATAATAATAATAATAATATTTTAATTATAATAATGTTAATGTGACGTTAAAACCCTAGACAACACAACAACAACAAAAGTGATCTGTAGGTGTGTTTGACATATGACTAAACGTGAAAAAATGTTATTGTATTACATTAAGGAACTAGAGGAAAATGTGGTCATTAGTTCCATGTTGATCACTGTTAAATATGATTTGCTTGACGCAATTATAACTTTGAAGTATGAATATTGGGAGTGATTTCAGTTAATTTAGTGGAAAAGAACATCACTGTCATCAACGCAGTGTACTTACTCCATAATTTGATTTGGGACAGATACAGAGTCAGTGGATGGAGCAGTAACTAGCGTATACCAGGCAGAGCGGCTCGTACAGTAATGCGCTGGTTTTCCGAGTCCAGATTGCCGGATCCGTTCCCGGCTCAGTCAAGTGGTATTTGAAGTTGCTCAAGTACGCCAGCCTTGCGTATAGATTTACCAGCACAAAATATGATTCCTGCGGGTAAAGATTCCTGTAACGCGCCATCTCTGAACACTGTAAAAGTAGTGGGACGAAAATTATTATTATTATTATTATTATTATAATTCCAGAACTACTAGTCCTCATTACACATTAATTAGACAGGATGAAAAGTTGTGTATTTAATAAAGTTGTGTTTCACAATACAACAAACACTCTAGCTAAACGAACGTAATGCGTAATTTTTTTGCGTTGAATGACCTTTAGTATTTATGTAACCTATATTTTATTCTTTGTTATTAACAAGCTTCATACGAGAAGCGAGAACCCGTGTCGTACTGTTGTTAAAGAACCACTTTTAAAGATATTATTTATTCGAGACATCGAGTACCATCTGAAATCGTGCCACATTCCACAATTTGACAATAACTGTCGTAGTACTTTCATTATACCCAGTGGTTACACAGTTTTAACTTCTGCGTAAGTCAACGTCGCATCCACAAACGAAATAGACGCTTAATAGAGGAAGTGTAATAATATTATCATGGGTCGATGCTCTATTGCGACGTTGACTGTGACGACTCTCAGCATCATTTATGCAGACTCTTTCCGGATTAAACTAGTATTTTATGGCCCTTCTCCACTCTGACCAGGAAGGCCCTTTGAGGAGTAGAAGATAAAGATTTACACAATTCGCAACCTCCAAACTAAAAGGAATGACTCTATGCTACAGCCCTCCCCCCCCCCCCCCCGCTCCCAAACCCCATCCCAGCACGAACTAATTTGGTATTCATTTCCGATGTAGCTGAGTGAACCCCAAGCCCGTGTGCCTTTCCAGAAGTGAAAGGCTTGTTTATAATTAACTGAATCCACGTCTCTTTAGCTAGGAGAATCGAGCATAAATTTACACCTCGGCTAGGCAGTCCGTGAAGATAGCATGGTGCATCATTTTATGCCAGCGATATTTTCCGGATCAGCCCTCCGCTGAGGGCTAGGGGTACTATTAGTAGCTTCCCGTCCCGTTGGTAGGCTCCGTTCTGAATTTAACACTGGTTTCAGAAACAGGAACGCGGTACACTCAAAACAGTCCCCTTCTTTTTCTACCATTTTCCCCACGTCTTGGTGGGGTCGTAGGTGAGAACTGTATCGCATAAGTGGACTTTACTCTGTTTTACGACCGGATGTACTTCCTGACCGCAACCGTATTTGGAGGGATATATTCACTATTACGTATTTCTATGATGGTTGGTAGTGTGGCTTCTTGTATGTATTTGAAGAGGAGTGTATTACTGTATTAGGACAAACACAAACGACCAGTCCCCGAGTCAGAGGAATTAATCAGATGCGATTAAAAACGTCGACCCGGCCGAGAATCAAACGCGGGAACCTCTGAACCGAAGGTATCGACGCTGACCATTCAGCCAAGGAGCCAGACACACTCATGATGATGATGATGATGATGATGTTAGTGGTCTGTCCCCCTAACTGCTTTCACAGTTTTAGGAGACGTCATGGAGCTAGAATTTTGTCTCACAGGAGTTCTTATACCTGCCAGAAAGTCTACCGACACGATACTGGTGTATTTGAACACCTTCAGAGACCGTCGGTCTGAGCCTAGATCGAACCTGCCATCCCGAGTTTAGAGGACCAACAATCCACCGCCTTTGCTACTCAGCCCAACTAGGGTACTCTCAGTTTCGGGCAACGGAATCGAGAAGAGCTTTCAGAGGTTACCCAGTTCTACTCCAGGCGACTAACTATAGACCCCTGTCGCATAGCATAGGAGTGGAGCGTCTAGCCAACTATGCTGTCCAGCTGGTCGATTTCCCACACAGCGAAATCTTCCAACATCGGAAATCCGTTAATAATAATAATAATAATAATAATAATAATAATAATAATAATAATAATAATAATAATAATAATAATAATGTCCTAACGTCCCACTAACTACTTTTACACTTTTCTGAGACGCAGAGGTTCCGGAATGTTGTCCCGCAGGAGTTCTTTTACGTGTCGGTAAAATCTAATAAGTTCATATCACAAGAATTCGAAGCAGGCTACTCGTTGATAGGACAAATAGTGAAGCAAAAAGTGAAGTACTTTGGTCATATTATGAGAAGACAATATGATTCACTGGAAAAGACCTTAATGGTGGAGAAGACTGATGGTAAAAGGAGAAGAGGGCGATAACGGATGAGATGAATTGAAAGCATCAAGGAAGTCATGAATCTCGGTTAGAGTGCGTTTTCCAAGGTGCGACTGTAGCCGCCACGGCGGCCAGAGCCGCAACGACCGGGGTCGCCATATATTACGTGCGACCACGGTGATATCGTGCCACATGCGACCAATCTGTCAATCAGGCAGTCAGTCACCGCGCATCTCAATTTAGGGTATCGCCGAAGTGACAGATTGCTTATCAGTTGTTTGCCTAGTCTGTTCTTGGATTATTTCAGAGAATTTGGTAATTAATTAATTAATTGGTAAACTATTCCAATCCCTTACTGTTTCTTGTATATGTATGTTGGGTATTCAGCCCGAAGGCTGGTTTGATCCTACACAGCTCCGCCAACATCCGTCATAGATATCCTACGCATCATTGCAGAGGCATACTAGGAAATGAGGAGTGAGGTCATTTCCCGTTGCTTTCCTCACCGAGCCAGAAGTTGCTATTACATAGCAGTCTGCCAAGCCCACTGAAATGCATGCACCAACCGACCCTACGGGCGAAATTTTCACATCATTCATAACAGGTACTGGCTGCATAAGGAATGGCATTACTACCATCGCTCATACCTCGGTCATTTTCATATTGTCAAAGCCAAGAATGAGACTGAGACAGATCAATGAAAGTAACAAATTTATTCTAGCCCGTACCAGAAGATGTAGTGCTATGTAAACACTACATCTCGCCAGCAAATGCATACTCAATTTATTACAGACGAATATTTGCCTCAATTTGTCCTCTTGAATTCCAATTTCATCCTCATATTGTGATCTTTCCTACTTTTAAAAGCACCACTCAAACGTATTCGTCAACCAGTGTCATTCCACGCCATCGCTCAACTGACAGCTCGGACCATACCGTTTATTCGAGCAGCTCGTCTCCTTTCTCCCAAGTCTTAGCGTAACAGTGCACACATGAGACCTGAAGATTACGCTATTGTTATCCCCACTTCATGATATACTGTGTTAATTTGGTGCATCAGTTACCTCCATGCTGTATATACTGAAATGTAGTTTGATTTTGTAATATGAAGTATCTGAATAAATGCTACCACTTTTTATGATTACCTTGAACTTTTCCAAATTTTATTTTATTTTAGCGTAAGACTTAGTGCCGGGAGGTCCGATGACATGTTTGGCTCGCCAGATCTGTAGCTCCTTTTCCCGGTACACCCCATGGGAGTGAGCTACATGTACTACTGTGTGAGGGTGATGTCTGTGGGTGTAATTGTACGGGCTAGGAATGGGAAGGAAGTGGTCGTAGCCAAGCGAAACGTACCATCCCGGCGTTTGGCTGGAAATGAAAATTTTCGAGGATGGCCGAAGGGGGATTCGAAGTCTCTCGAAATATCCGTAACAGGCAGTGCCGTAACGCACTGAGATAACTTGTTTGGTAACTTCTCCCAGACATGGAAACGCATCTCTACTGTATATATGTGCATGTTGTAGGATAAAACATAAACGCATCACCATATTTCGTGTTGTTAAAAACTACCAGTTTCTCACAGTGAATTTTTCAAAAGCAACGTAGGAAGGTGCTGCTCTGTCATTTCTGTTTCTCGAAAATCCAGGGACTGAACTTCATGATCCCCAAGAACTGTGTTTATAGATAAGGTAACTGTAAAACAAATATAATTACCAGTCTGCGTGGCTCAGGCGGTTGAAGCGCTGGCTCAGTCCGGTGGTATTTGAAGGTGCTAATATACGTCAGCCTCGTGTCGGTACATTTACTGGCAAGTAAAATAACTCGTCCGGGCCTAAATTCCAGCATCTCGGCGTCTCCGAAAACCGTAAAATGAGTTAGTGGGACGTAAATACAATTATTATTATTATTATTATTATTATTATTATTATTATTATTATTATTATTATTATTATTATTATTATTATTATTACTTACAAACGTAATCTTCGTTAAAATATAACTGAATTTGTGTCATTGCAGTATTCAGAATAGAATTACCTGATTGTACATTTCCCATCTATGTTTTCTCTTGGGGAGGAGTATCTGTATTAATGACATTACAAACTATTCATTACAGTAATTTAGTTTTCAACGACGAGTTCTTGAGTTTGTTTTAGATATTATCTTTGTGTGTGATAAAATGTATGCATGTTTTATTTGAACTTTCGTCACAGAAATGTAATTATTTATTATTGTGTATAAACCTTTCACGCAGTCGTTGGGATTGTTCTCCGTAAAGATTTATATCGGCTGTATTTACCGACCACTCCGTTTCCATGGCTAAATGATTAGCGTGCTGGCCTTTAGTCACAGGGATTCGATTCCCGGCAGGTTCGGGTATGTTAACCATCATTGGTTAATTCCGCTGGCACAGGGGCTGGGATTATGTGTCGCCTCCATCATGCTATCCTCATCACGACGCACAGGTCACCTACAGGAGTTAAATCGAAAGACATGCATCTGGCGAGGCGAACATGCCCTCGGACACTCCCGGCACTAAAAGTCATACGCCATTTCTTTTCTTTTTTTTTTTTTTTACCGACGACTAATTCAGTGTACATAATTAAATGTTGTGCACGGTTTGCGGTTATAGTAGTTCGGTATTTGAGCAGAACAAAGAAAAATGTAATTCTCAACCTGGGAGGCAGTGCTATAAATGTTTGGCCTAATTTGTAACCTTTTCTTGTTCTGACTTAGCTTACCTTATCTTGGATGATGACATCGGTTGTTACATTAAAACTAGGTTGTCAACGTCGTTCGCTAGTGGCACAGGTTGCATGCGGCACGGTCGCATCTGGCACGACTCCTGAATCTCATACTGGAAATGTTTGGGAAATAGTACAGGACTGAAAGAAATCGCGAACCTTCGTCAACGGCTCTCGGAGATTTGGAATCGGCTAAAGAAGAAAATCTACCAACACCAGGTTGGCATATTTGAGCACCTTCAAATACCACCGGTCTCAGCCGCGATCGAACCCGCCATCTTAAGCTCGGGAGGCCAGCGCTCTGTCGCCTGAGCTACTCAGTCCAGTAAAATTATTTCTTTATAACCAATGATGAACTGGAAGCGAGTCAGCTGAGATACCAGTGCAATTCTCTCTCCGGTATGAGAACTTCCTTGTAGATGAAAAGGATTGTTAGCAGCCTACATAGAGGGTAAGTTGGTGACTAGCTGAGGTGGTAAAAGCCTGCCAGGATTAACCGGATGGACGTGGGTTCCATTCCCCATCAAGAGGCCAAAACATTTCGAAACAAGGCATCCTCCCAGGGAAGTCACTTGCCCTGGTGTTCACTCAGACTACACAAAGAATAGAGCTACCAACTTTATCGCACTTCATGCCAAGGTTACGATAGTGGAAGCCCTTACCTTCCAGTGACCTTATTGGTATGTACGGAGATAAGCTTTGAACACCAATATTAGTTGAAAGCGATGACAATGCTTAAACCACAGCAAGGCAAGTCATCAGATGAAAAAAAAGAAGACTACTGTAAAGTACAATTTCAATACAAAGAGTCGATCTGTGAAGTATGAGCTAGAAACTGTATCAAAAGCAGTTCTGTCAGGTTGCTTCTAAAACCTTCCTAGGTATTTTTCACTACTTTGAAGTGAACTGTTGTCAATGGGAATCAATGAATATATTATTTCTTTCAGTCCTGTAACCTTTATAACAAACCATGTATTTCGCAGACAATAAACAACGTAGTATATTTAGCGTCATTTGACAATTTTTGGATGAAGTCGCAAATATAACAATACGTAGGGCCCTAATCTTCAATAATCATTAGAAGACTGGAGTATAGAAATCATGTGATTTTTACGTAGATTTTATATTTATTGTTATGCCTCTAGGAGTCCTAGATAAGACAGTATTCACCAATTCCCCAAGAAGGTGGGGTTGATTATATCAATGTCCCTAGGGTATATTTATAGCTACTTGGACCCTCAAAGACTTACCATTAGTTATTGAGAGTGTTGTTATAAAAATGTGAAATGTCGTATGGCTTTTAATGCCGGGATATCCCAGGACGGGTTCGGCTCGCCAGGTTCAGATCTTTTTATTTGACTCCCGTAGGCGACCTGCGCGTCATGATGAGGATGAAATGATGACGAAGACTACACATACACCCAGCCCCCGTGCCAGGGAAATTAACCAATGGTGGTTAAAATTCCCGATCCTGCCGGGAATCGAACCCGGGACCCCTGTGACCAAAGGCCCGCACGCTAAGCATTTAGCCATGGAGCCAGACAGTGTTGGTATAATTGATAGGGATATAAGGAGGTAGTTTCACGTTGCCTTCCTCGCTGTGTGAGAAGGTGGTATTTACATATCAGTCAGCCAATTACAAGGGTATGAAACAGGACAAAACACAAGCAAGCTTGTAGTTATGTGAGACTGTTGGCATCGTGATCATTGCCGCCACGGAACCTCCATTTTATCGTAGGTTCCGAACCATAACAACATGACTTTTCATTTTTTTTTTATCCCACATAGATTGACCGTGATTCAAACCACGGTCGCTTTGTTGAAAGTGGTGGTGGTGATGATTATTGTTTTAAGAGGAATAGAACAGGGCAACCATCCTCTATTACCACTAATCAGAGGGGAAAGATGGAAATGATTCGACACTTCAAAAAATGAAGTTATCGGCCAAAGAAAGATAAGGATCGCGAAGGGCGTGAAAATGAGAGACTCTCTAGGCTTCTAATGCTCTAGTACCGTATGTGTCGGAAAAGAACTAGAGTTGACTATTGGAGGTTGGATAGGATAGGCGAAAGTGAGAAATCTGGTGCAAGTAAGTAGGAAGCAATGCCAGAACTCGGTTAAGGACCCCATGAACGCCAACCCACGCTCGAAAGTTAAGAGCCCGCGGCGCCCTTGGTGAGAATCCAGCGACGATGCCACTCGGTCCACGCCACTTGATAACAACAACAAGAACTCTAACATTTCTACGATCACTGGCTTCTGAATGTAGGCCTGCACTCAACCCCACAAACATTGGCCGTCGCACAAGATGACCTTGTTTCAAAATCCTCTCGTCTGAGCATACTAGTGCAGGTGGTAGTATTTTAAGTATCACCTCTTCGGGCACGGCCTCTCCACAGTTTACGAATATTCTCCCGATTCGAGAACGTATAAGATTAAATTTTTCTTTGTCAACCAATTTTTGTGCTGTTGAGGCGCTGGCCCTGTGACCCCAATATGGGAGGTTCGATCCTGGCTAAGTCCGGTGGTATTTGAAGGTGCTCAGATACGTTACCCTCGTGTCGGTAGATTTACTGGCACGTAAATTAACTCCTGTGGGACTAAGTACCGGCAACTCGGCGTCTCCGAAAACCGTTAAAGTTGTTAGTGGGACGTAAAGCCAATAACATTATTATTATTATTATTAATATTTCTTTGTATTACTTAAGGTTAAATACATTTTTTATTTTTATTTAGGGAATATTACTCCTCTTTAATTTGGGGGAAATAAAATAATTGAGGCACCCAGGATCAAAACTCAAAAGTCAAGGTTTTTGATAAACCCAGTTAAATGCATTATGTGTGTCCTGAAGTCCCGTACAGTTATGGTGCTAAGTTGCAAACGGATCAGAAAATTTTAATCTGATGAGATGATGAACCTGTCATACTGAATGGAGTGCAGTTTACATAACATAAATATCTATCCACATATAAGTTCACAATTTGTTAAGTTGTTAAGTCAAGTGCTTGCACATTGGCTGCATCTTGCTAAGGTGCGTCATAAAATATGCATCTGTAATTCCCACTGTCAGTGCATTCTTTCATGCCTATTGATATATTTTATTGGAAGAACTGAGGAGGAGGAGAAACCAAAAGATACAGTCCTACTTCCTCCACATGGGTAACTCTGAATAGAGGAACTCTACAGAGGAATCTCATCAATATTGTTTGTCAAACGACCACTCAGTGATAATGAAAAAAAATAATGTCACTCCAGTTATTGACATATGACTTCAAAGCTGCCTGTGATCAAATCCTGTTGAGCATTCCCGAATTCCTTGTAATCCAACGTGTATGATTTTCACCAGGATGTGTAGGATCTATCTGAAGTTCGTCATCCTATGTCACTCACACTTCATCGCCTCCAATTATTCTTCAAGTAGACGAATGAGCTTCGAAGCCTTACAGAATGGATAACAAAGATGCACAACAGGCATCGGAGAGGTAAAGTTTGATGATGATGTTCGTTTTGTGATGGAATATATTTCCCTACCAGAGGTAACCATGTTTTTACGACACAATGTTGCTTGGAAGACGATTTGGTACAGTTGGAATAAACTTCGGAAGAATTCACATTTTATGACACGAAGTCGCAATGATGCCGATTATGATGATGACGAGCTGGAATTAGGTCAGATACAAATAAAGGTAAGTGAAGGCGTGAATGGAAACGTTCTACTATCGTATAGTTTAATTACACACTTTAAGGATCAGAGGCTATTAATTAAGGAGACTAAACGACTCTTTCAGTTGTTTTATGTAATAAGTTGTTAGGTCGCAATTTTAAAAGTTTATTAGCCTACCACATGTGTTTGCATGACTCAGACGCAAACAATAAATTAATCTCCGCATTTTTTTAAAAGTTTGTTGGCCTACCACATGTGTTTGCATGACTCAGACGCAAACAATAAATTAATCTCCTCACCACACACCTCTTTGATTTATGGTGACGTCTTGGTATTGATCTTTAACTAGCTCTCACGTACAATTTATGCCTTTGCTGGCAGGACCTAGTGTTTACAGTGCACTATGTCTTCTGGTATAGGCTACAGCAATTTTGTTACTTTCATTGATCTGTCTCTGTCTTATCCTTGGCTTTGACAATATGAAAGTGACTGAGGTATGAGCGATGCTAGTAATGCCATTCCTTGCGCAGCCAGTCCCTGCTATGAATGGCGTGAAAGCGTTGCTAATAGGGTCGGTTGGTGCATGCATTTCAGTGGGCTTGGCAGACTGATATGTAATAGCAACATCTGGCTCGGTGAGGAAATCAACGGGAAACTACCACACTCCTCATTTCCCTAGCACGCCTCTTCAGTGATGCCTAGGTCATCTATGACAGCTGATGGCAGAGCTTTTGAGGATCCAACCAGCCTTAGGGCTGAAGACTGAAGATACAACGTGTACAATTTAGAATAAGTGAGATGGCAACTTCTGATTCTGGGTGGCTTAATTTCCTGCACTACTAAAACATATATGTTTATAATGATCAAGTATATTTTTACTCCTTCACCGCCCTATTTTTATTGTTCTTTTTTCCTAAATTTCATGTTAACGCGTGGTTTTTATCATCATTAAAAAACTATTCAACATAATTGTATGAAATTTTGCATGTTAGTATAGTTTGTTTGTATAAAGAACGCGCTCTAGGCTCTTTTCTTTGACACAAGTAATTGAACTTTTAAAATAATTAATTGCGCAATAAGTAAAAAAATGGTATGAAAAGGTACGATAAAGGAAAGAAATATTTTCTGAAGGAATAGTTTAGAATTCTAGAGAGTGTTGTTGATATGTCTTTAAATAGTTTCACCAAAATAATGATGTACATATTTAGTGAATTGTATCATTTATAGTGCAAAACCCATTCAGCCGCAAAAGACAGTATGAAAATGTTTTTAAATCGCAAGTAATTTCTAGGATTCTTAAAAATATGAACATTAATTCTTGAATGGTGAAGAATTATAGGCCCGCATATACTGGTTTAGTCTCGGTTCGACTTTGACCGGTCAGCGAATATTATGCGACGGCTGAACTCGTCCAAGCATTTCAAAGCGGATTTGTCTTGCCCTGAGTATACCATCGCTTAACAAACAGCACCGCGTAGCTAACTGGATATAGCCAAATGCAGCGGTTCAGTGTCACGTAAGTAACATGAACAAATACGTACATAAACGTGTTTTCTCTTACTTATAAATTAGTTGAGCTATTTTATTATAATAGACGAATTCCTAAGACGTCTGGACAATTCTTACACCTTCATATGTTTCTTTCCTTCTGGTGTAAAATACAGTAGAATGGTATCGTAACGTGGTAGTGGTTCTTAAGCGACGATATAGATTGTCCATAGGAATTTGCCATTCCCAACTCGTTACCCCAAGATTAATGCTATAACTTGGGAATCCATATTTTTCTGAATTGTTTAAATAATGCCCTTCTTGTACTCTTACCGTGTTAACAATGACTGGTGTGTAGAAAAATTAAATTAGTTTCTTACGAATAATAAAATGAAAATATAAAATACCCATACCGTAGAAATACAGAGGCGGTGGTACGATTTACGGTGAACAAAGAAATTACCTGAAGGGACAGATTTGATCCAGACAGAAAGGATAGAAAATTAACAGACTCGGCCGGATTCTTCATATTCTGTTGCTGTATATAATACTGCTTCGCAGAAACGTTGGGTGGTTTGCCTATGTAGCCGAGTGTCAGACTCTTTAATTTAAACTGTGATCTTAATACTAGGTCATGCATTTTCAGCTACCTCTGTGGCCTTGTTCAGTTCCAAAATCTCTACCTTTAATAGTTATAAACCAAGTCTAGTTGTCGTCGTTTTGGTCTCCCTCCGAATTTCATCGTGTCCGAGTTTATTATTCTTCTATAAACCTACTCTATTCCATTCCCCTCACATGACTCCACCCCGGAAGCCTGTTTATACGCACAGCTTCAGCCATCCATCTCATTGCTAACTACAATAAGTCATTATTTCCTCATTTCGCGTACATTTCAATCCACCTGCTTGTACCAGCAACCATTCACGCTATTTGAGTATCTATTACTTCCAACATAAGAACAAGATATCCCGAGTCCACCAAACTTTCACTGCCGTACAGTCAAATAACTCCGGGGTTCGCTCGCACTACAATAAAAGTAATACCTTATTCCTTTCCTTTTTGTGGTTGTATTTCTGCCGCACCGACTCAAAGAAGTCTCATGGTGACGGTGGGATAGGACTGAGAAGGAAATGACCGTACCCTCAAAGATACAGCCTCAGGATTTCCGTGGTGTGAAAATGGGAATCAACGGAAAACCATCTTGAGGTCTTCTTAACAGTAGTATTGGAGTCCACCGTTTTCCTAATGCAAGCAACAACTACACGACCCGAACCGCAGCCAATTCACTCGGTCCCTGGGGTAAAATCAGCTTTCACAGTATGCTGTCCTATTCCTATCCTGCATTTATCAAATGTGTTAAGTACATATCACAAAATAATGAGAGGTTTTTTCCTACGCACTCTCAGTAGTTTGAAGAATGGGGGAAGGGGGCTCGTTTACCAATACATTCTTTTAACTCGCTGTCAGTTTAAGTAACTTTTAGCGAATTTCAGATTTTTGCGCTTTACGGTAGTTTGAACTCTTACTCATTGGAACAAAAAATAGATGATTAAAGACATATAGAAATGTTTAAAACGACAAGTAAAATGTCCCTCAACACTCGGTATTCCACTCTTATTTCTTCCTTGGAACTTTTCTCCATGTAGCATCTTGCCTATAATACATTAATTGGCAAGAAAAGTGCACACCATGAAGAAGCCATCGCAGGGACACACACAAACACGATGCTGGACCACCCATAGCACGGAGATAGACGTCTACACGGTTGAGCATGGAGGCATGCAGTTGTCGGATGATCTCTTGAGGAAGATTCTGCAACAGATGGCGCAACTGAACCTCCAAATCTACCGAAATTGCCGCCCAATCTGGTCCCAAACTTTCTCTATGGGCGAGAAGTCTGCTGTATTGCCGGTCGAGGTAGCTTGTTGACATCCCGAAGGCAGACCAGTGATGCAAGTGCTGTATGAGTCCGGGAATTATAAGCTGGAAAATGGGGTTGTCGAGCTGCATCGGGAAAGGAGGCGCACACGGACGCAAAATACCCTGGATGTATCAATGCGGCCTAAGTGTTCCTTCAGTCACCACCAGTGGGGACCGGGAATCGTAGGAAACGGCACCCCAGACCATGACACCTTTTGTTGGGGCTACGGCCCGCTCTACAAAGAAGAGTGGATCACTGCGCTGGCCATGACGTCTCCAGATTGGATTTCGGTGGTCATCTTTATCGATACAGAATCGTAATTCGTCGCTGAACACCACTCGTCGCCTATCCACAAGCTGTCATGTTGTGCGCGTTGCTAGCAGAAGTTCAAACGTGTTCAGAGATGCTCAAGTCGTAACGGTAGACGTCGTAAGGGACACCGCAACGACATATCGTACTCTGCTAGCCACCTGGATATTGTGCTGATGAGCATAGGCGTATCCCCAGCTGCCGTGACATATCTCTGAATAGTGCACAACGATGACCCAGAAATGCTTACAGCCAATCGAGCTTCTGCTGGTGTTTCAACGGAGCCCATCCAATTGAAAATCAGCTGTCCAGAAGAAAACTTTCTCTACTATACCTGTGATGAAATTACAAGACTTCAAAGTACGTTATATCGATATTTCTCAAACTTCTTACATGTTAAAATTTGCAGAAACAGCAGTGTAATGGAAATTCTTCTAACAGTAATATTCTCAGAAGTGTAACTAATTCGTAATAAAAGAAGGTCGCGTGTAGTTTCAGTAAAAGAAACATTTGTAATTCTTAATATTCTTCAAATAACAGTTTTAGCATATGTTGCTACTTTCTGTGTAAATGACTAGAGCCAGCGCCGACTAACTGAAAGATTCCCTCCAAACCGAATTGAGTTGTGTATGTTTAGGCCTACGAAACTTAGGCGTGGACGTCTCCAGAATTCCTTGGAGAGGTTTGCAGTTCCGGGCTGTTCGGGAGTGGTGGTGTGTGTGTGTGTGTGTGTGTGGGTGTGTGTGTGTGTGTGTGTGTGAAAACGGGTATCTGGGAATTTAAAAAACTGAAGTTAGAATTACGTGTTTTATGGCATTTTATCACTTAAAATATGACCGTTTTACTTTAATTGATCACAAGTAATTCCTGCAATTTTTATTTATTTATTTACTTTTTTGTTAATCTGTAGCCTCCGTGGCTCCGGCAGCGGCGCGTCGGCCTCTCATCGCTGGGTTCCGTGGTTCAAATCGCGGTCACTACATGTGAGATTTGTGCTGGACAAAGCGGAGGCGGGACAGATTTTTCTCCAGGTACTCCGGTTTTCCCTGTCATCTTTCATTCCAGCAACACTCTCCACTATCATTTCATTTAATCTGTCAGTCATTAATTATTGCCCCAGAGGAGTGCGACAGGCTTCGGCAGCCGGCACAATTCCTCTACTCGCCGCAAGATGGGGGATTCATTCATTCCACCCCTGACCCGGTCAATGACTGGAAAACTGGTTGCAGTTTTCCGATTTCGTTTTCTGTCAATCTGAAGTAAAACGGCCCTGTAGAACTGTTTTACGAAGTAACAAGGACTAATTTTCTTGGGATATGGTTAAAGATGGCTTTAATGTTAATGGTGGATAGTAAAGAAGAATTTGAATAAACGCACCGTTGCGTTCAGTGGTTCGTATTTTATTTGGTGTACTGTGTTTACGGACATGTATATGTCACTACTTGGAAATCAATAACAAAGGCTACTCGCCCATTGTAGTCCGACGCTTACTCGTTACGTCAAATTCATTTTTTTTTAAATGAACTGGATTGTCCAAAGTTTTATCACATGTTGATTAAATTTTCTGCATAGAGTTTATGTTCTATTGAATAAAAATGGACACAGTTAAATAATAATAATAATAATAATAATAATAATAATAATAATAATAATAATAATAATAATAATAATAATTACGTGTGGCTATTGCTACCCATTTACAGCCGTTGTAAGGAAGACCCTCCGATGAGGGTGAATAGCGTCTGCCGTGTATTGGAAACTACGTGTTCTTGTGGTAGATGATAGTGTCGTGTGTAGTGCATGAGTCGCAGGAATGTTGGAAACAGCACAAACACCCGGTTTTCGAGCCAAGGAAATTAAACATTTTAAGATTAAAATCCCTCGACCCCGCTGGGAATCGAACCCGATGCTGATCTCTTAGCCATGGAGCCGGGCAGTGTTGTACTGTATTCATTAATATTACATTTATGCAATGCATCTTTGTACTATTGAACAAATTACGTCGTGTTCCCACTTCACCGTTCCTTTCTCATGAGGCAGTGGGTGCAAGGGCATGAATGTACGTGAGATTTCGAGGCTAATGAGACCAATTTACCTTCACCGCCGTTTCTCTTAACAAATCTACGGTGGAAATATATCATTTAGCTCTAGTTTTAATCTGTTATGGAGATCATATTTTGACCTTTAAAATGTTTTGAACATACGAACTGAAGATACATTTGTAACCACTTCGCTCTTTTCTTATGCTCAGTACCCACAGTTTTATCACCATCTTTCAAAGACAGACATCTTAATAAAGCGTAAGGAGAACCCAATAGTGGGAAATGAAAACCATCCAGCTTTAGTCAAAAGGTACGTTGTTCAACTTCCCATGCGACTGCAGCGCCAGTGTTAGCTCGAGTATGTACTTGCAGTAACACTAATAGGGCTAAGTGGCTCAGGCGGACCAGCATAGGTTTTCTGAACCCAAGTAGGTGTATTCATTGAGCCCGCTGGTAATTGAAGGTGCTCAAATACGCTACAATTCCTATGGGACAAAATTTCCAGCACTTTATCGTCTCCGTAAAGCATAGAATTACTTAATGGGACCAGTAAGTTAATGGAACATAGATATTGACACATAGACAGCATAAATAGTCACATCAAAACGCTTGCCCACGATACCTGGTATTTATTTATTTATTTATTTATTTATGTATTTATTTATTTATTTATTTATTTATTTATTTATTTATTTATTTATTTAGTAACACTACAGATTTAATAGGGAAGAATGTGAGTGTGTTCATGACCTTCCAGGAAAGCACCCTCCCCTTCTGTTGCCATCTTTCTCCCATCTCCGTCGATGATGATCACAGAACCATTTTAAGAGAATCAAGTCCTCATAAAAGAAAAATAAACCTTACGTGGAATGAATGAGCTCTTTGACTTCCTCGGATCTTCTTTTTCCTGTTTCATTTTAACTGGGTATTTAGTAAATGCATAGAGGCTTGCAGACTGAACACTGAAAGGCATAACAGTCTATAATGATAATGTATGTATGTATGTACAGTATGTATGTATGTATGTATGTATGTATGTATGTATGTATGTATGTATGTATGTATGTATGTATGTATGTATGTATGTATGTATGTATGTATGTATGTATGTATGTATGTAATATTATTAGCACAGTGTATCAGCTATGTTTCCGACTAAATAACAGAGGTTCGCATTCCAGGAAACACAATATCGATTTTTCACCTGAAGAATTACGTGGTGTCCGAAAGGTATTCCACAGTAGTGTAGCCGTAGTCGGCCAGGGGGGGGGGGGTTATAGTTAAATAAATATGATAGAACACAATGAAGGTGTATATATATATATATATATATATATATATATATATATATATATATATATATATATATATATATATGTGTGTGTGTGTGTGTGTGTGTGTGTGTGTGTGTGCAAGACTTGTAATTATAAGCACACTTATGCAAGTGAATTATGTTCATATTCAGACTGCAGTACACTGCAAAATCTTACATTAGAACAATATGAGGAACTGTAAAAGTTGCGCCGAGTAAAATTTGCGCCGAGTAAAAGTTGCGCCGTTGAGATTCCCCGCCGGGAGTAGAAGTGGTTTGACAGCTGTCTTAAGCAACTGCTTCCTGCGCTGCATCCCAGGGGCTTATTTCCAGGTTCAACGAATGGTGTGAATATCTGTACAACTGAGATTTTGAAATCTATAAATATAAAAAAACATGTCCTGACTGACTGACTGATTCATTATCGCCGAGCCAAAACTTCTGGACATAAAGAAATGAAATTTTCGGGATACATTTATATTAGGGTGTAGGTGCTCACTAAAGGAGGATTTTCGGATATTCCGTCGCTGAGGGGGCGAAAAGGGGGTGAATTTTTAAAATTAGGATATCTATATCTCAAAAACTAGAAAGTTTACAGAAGTAAAAATTAATATTTGGAATCTCCTTTAAAAATAAAGAAACACGTATTTTTTTCCAGAAAATCCCATTAAGGGGGGTGAAGAAAGAGGGAAAAAGAGGTTGATGTTACAGTCGTGATAATTGGCATTTGAAAGCTCCTTTAAAAATAAAGAAACGGGTATTTTTGGTTTTCGGAAAAGTGACTTAAGGGGGAGAGGGTGAAAGGAAGTGAAAAAATTTAATTCTTTCTATGGAGAAACTTCTATCTCAAAAACTTGAGGTTACACACGTGAATATTTGTATTTTGAATCTCCTTTAAAAATAAAGAAACACGCATTTTTGGAGGGGTGGGGGAATGAACCTAACGGGCTGGGGTGAAAAAAGAGTTGAATTCTTTTTATGAGGATAATTATAGGCTACCTGAAAAACTGAAGATGTTAGAGGCATGTACATTTTTACTGTATTTGGAATCTTCTTTCACAATAAGGAAACACGTCTTCGGAAAATCCACTTAAGGGGGGTGAATGAATTAAAAAATCAGTTGAATTATTTGTATGAGGATACTAATATCTCATAAACTAAAGATACTAAATACGTGAAAATTGGTATTTGGAATATCCTTTAAAAATAAACACGCACTTTTTGGGAGGGGGAATCAATTTAACGGGTAGCAAGGGAGGGGGCGGGGTAAAAAAGGAGTTGAATTACTTTTATGAGTATTCTTATATCTTAAAACTGAAGATGTCAGAGACATGAAAATTAAAATTTGGAATCTCCTTTTAAAAAAAGAAACACGCTTGTGTTTTTTCGGAAAATCGACGTAAGGGGTGTGGATTTGAAAATAATTAAATAAGGAGTTGAAATATATTTATGAGGATGCTTTACCTTAAAAACTGAAGCTGTTACAGACGTGGAAGTTGGTATTTTCAATTTCCTTTCAAAATAAGCACGATTTTTTTTGTTTTCGGGAAGTCCACTTAAGGCGGAGAGGGGTGGAAAGAAGTGAAAAAGAAGAAGTTGAATTATATTTATGAGTATACATTTATCTCAAAAACTGAAGGTTTTACAGACGTACAGACATGAAATTGGAATCTCCTTAAAAATAATGAAACACGTACTTTTTTGTTTTAGGAAAATCCAGTTAAGGGGCTGAAAAGAATTGGAAAAGCGGGTAAATTTTTAAAATGAGTACCGGTATATTTACATTATATGTCAAAAAATTAACATGTTAGAGACAAGAAACTTGGTATTTTGAGAGTCCTTTAAAAATACAGGAACATGTACATTTTTGTTTTCGGAGAAGCCACTTAAGGGGGGTGAAAAGAAGTGAAAAATAGTTGAATTATTTTTTATGAGGATACTTATATCTTAAAAACTGAAGATGTTACAGACGTGAAAATTGGTATTTGGAACCTCCTTTAAAAGTAAAGAAACACGAATTTAATTTTCGGAAAATACAGTTAGATGAGGGTGGGAGTGGGGTATGGACTGATCGAGGGGTTGAATTATTTCTATGGGGATACTTTTGTATATCTCAAAAACTGAAGATGTTACAGATGTGGGAATAGGTATTTGGAATTTCCTTCAACATAAAGAAACATGTATTTATTTTTTCGACTTAAGAGAAGACTGTTGCTCGCATGTGCAGTTCTATGTCGCACGGTCGTCTTAGCCCCAAAAGGTAATACCACAAACATGGTTTTACAAAGAATTTCTGGGGTAAATGAAACTCAATTTTTGGGTGAGATTTTATACTTTATGAATTTTCAGATACCGGTAATGTCTTAGCACAATGCCGAGGAACGATTACTTTGTTCAAATTACAAAATCCAAGCGAGCGAAGCCGCGGGTAATTGCTAGTTAATATATATAAAATGTTATTCACTCGATCAGTGTTGGTTTCTTGTACATTTAAAGGACCTGCATCGTATTTATATCAGTGGGTGAAATGTGTAAAACTGCGTAGTTTGACTTTATTTACAAACCAAGTGTGCAAACATGGAATCAGCTTTTCAGTCTTGTGAAGAATAACCACAGCCTGTTTGTAGCTAACTGACAGGGTCAGGAATAGAATGAATGAAGAATGAAATACCACTAAAGGAAGAAAATGCTGCCGAATTCGAGGTCTGGCGTGCTTTTCCGGACAAAGATAAATGGATGGCAAATCCAATGATAGCGAATTTGTTGAATAAAGGATGATCAGTGAAAACAAAAAAACTGTCTCACCCTACGTTTCCCCTGACGTGACCCCTTATGAAGTGATAGGGGTCAAGAATGAACCATAGCTACTGCCAAGGAAAGGAAATTGTGTGTCCTGGCGAGGCCTGTTGCATTCCCCTGAGCATAAAAGATTAATAAATGACAAATTAAATTGTTTCAAACAGTGATGCTGATATAAAGATGAAGAAATCAGAAATAATATTTTGAAAACCCTGATAAGGGGTAAGTAGGCAGTGGACATCCTGAAACACGAAACTTCCCTGTGGAATTCTCAGACAAACAAGACCTCTCGCTAATGAGATCCCAGAATGATTAATGACCACGGCGCAAGTTTTACTGATTTTAACACGGCGCAGGTTTTACGACACCCAATATGATCAGGGTCAACAGTTTTACTGCGAATGGCATGCTCAGTTTACAATCTAAAATCCAACTTTCGAAGCTTCTTAGAAAATATATTCAACAGATCTGTTGGTTCTACAATTATGTCTCTGAAAGTTTATTTAGCTTATTGTTTATTGTCAGTTCCTGTTCATCATCATTTTTTGTAAAATTTCCATGGGTGCGGGGGTTTCTAACCCCCAGTAACCCCTCCTTGGCTAAGCCCCTGGTATTCCACCTCAAACCCTTAGCCAAATCCGCATCTCTGAAAACCGTTCAAGCAGTTAATGGGACGTAAAATTATTATTATTATTATTATTATTATTATTATTATTATTATTATTATTATTATTATTATTATTATTATTATTATTATTATTATTATTATTATTATTATTATTATTACAAAGGCAACCTTTTAGATTTACCTCACAGTTGATATGGCGATCCAGACATCCAGATTTATATAGAATACCAACCGCTGGGACTTGATTTTACGTTTCCAAAATTCCTCGTGCATTGAACGGTCTGAACGGCTCCCGTCTTGGTGAGTAGCCAGTGACGTTGACATGTTTATAGACTTCCTTTATAATGACCTAGGCCTAATGCCGATTTTGAGACAAATTGTACTCATCCTCAGTATCAGCATAAGTGAACTAAACATTCCGAGACTAATGAATATTTCGTCGATGCGGGAGTAATACCCTATATCTGGCAATGCGCTCTCTATCCATTATTTCCCTTAAGACTGGTCACGCCTCCCAGTACGCGGTTGTGCTCCCACAGCGACTATTTATTACTTGGTAGTTCGATTCACCCTCCTCCCTTCACCTTCGCCATGTACTATCAAGAGGACCTGGAAGTAAAAGGAGAGCAGTTCGATATCAGCACACGAAGAATTTCATTGACTGCTCTAGAAGTTCTTGTACTTCCACCGTCAGTACTAGACAAGGCCAGTATACTACATTATTTCTAATGTCGAAGTAAATCTAATATTCCATTTTCAAAGACAAGTATATCAAACCGACACAGCCGGGCTGAGTAGCTCGGACGGTGGAGCGCTGACCTTCTGACCCCAACTAGGCACGTTCCATCTTGGTTCAGTCCCGTGGTATATGAAGGTGCTCAAATACGTCAGCCCCGTTTCGGTGGATTGACTGGCACGTAAAAGAATTCCTGCGGGACTAAATTACGGCACCTCGGCGTCTCCGAAAACCGTAAAAGTAGTAGTGGGGCGTAAAAACTAATAACGTATTATTCAAACCGACACAGCTTTCATTTCCTGGTCTTTACCCAATCGTCTGGAGTCGGCACTCATGTAGATTATGCCCAGTTTTATGGCTTGATGTCCTTCCTGTGTGTGAAGGGATGTATTCACAATTACGTGTTTCTCTGGTAGTTGGTAGTGTGATGTGTTGCATCTAGATGAAGATTATATATTACGACGATCACAGACACCCAGCTACGAGCAAGGGTAATTAACTATAGACGGTTAAAATCCTCGACCCAGACGGGAATCAAACCCAGGGCCCTTTGAACCAAAGACTAGTATCCAGGCAAGCAAGGAGCCGGGCATCAAACCGACTCTACAAACAAATACATTGTTTTAGAATAATAGCTTACCATAAAGAGATCGATTGCGAGCTTGCATTCGCGAGATGGTGGGTTCGAATCCTACCGTCGGTAACCCTGAAGATGGTTTTCCGTGGTTTACTTTTTTCACATCAGGCAAATGCTGGGGCTGTACCTTAATTTTCATTTTTAAAGTTTTGATGAAAAAATGAAATGGCGTGTGGCTTTTAATGCCGGGAGTGTCCGAGGACAAGTTCGGCCCGCCAGATGCAGGTCTTTTGATTTGACGTCCGTAGGCGACCTGCGCGTCGTGATGAGGGTGGAATGATGATGAAGAAGACACATACACCCAGCCCCCGCGCCAGCAAAATTAACTAATTAAGGTTAAAATTCCCGACCCTGCCGCGAATCGAACCCGGGACCCCTGTGACCAAAGACCAGCATGCTAACCATTTAGCCATGGAGCAGGGCACAGTTTTTACTTACGATACAGACAGGTCTTACTGAGACGATGGAAGCGACCGTAGCCTTAATTAAGGTGTAAAAATGGGGAACCATGGAAAGCCATCTTCAGGGCTGCCGACAGTGGGGTTCCAGCTCACTATCTTCCGAATGCAAGCTGATAGCTACGTGACCCAAACCGAGCGGCAATTTGCTCGGTTGTGTTCATTAATTATTGATTCGGCCACTACCTTCCCAGTTTTAGCCCTTTCCCATCTTCGCGTAACCGAAAACTTTCGATGTGATAGTGCGACGTTAAATCACCTAGCAAAATTAAGAGATCGATATCTACTGTAAGGTAAACGTAAATTCGTGTAATTAGGTGGTGCAGCTCTTTTCAGGCACACCCCCACGAGCTACAGGTATATTTTAACCATATATCAGCTCTCCTGCAAATCTTACATTTTGGTAGTACCGGAAATTCAAGCTGGGCCATTGCAGACCGCAGCTAATAGTCCTAACCTTTTAACTACGGAGGTGGACTGTAGTGAAGTGAATATCTAGGAATATCAAAACAATACAGCTAATATAAAAACCTTTTTAGGATGGCCTCGCTTAAAGCGATCGGTATCTACTGAAAGGTAAGAGAGAGAAAATTTCAACGTCCTTGCGACCCAAACTACTGTTAAATTCCCCTGCTATCTGGACAAGTGTGTTAGCAGTTTCCGCTAGGAAAGTTGACACACCAACAAATTACATCGAGTTTGTTTACATCGAATACATTTTTATCATCACCATCATCATCTGTTTACCCTCCAGGTTCGGCTTTTCCCTCGGACTCAGCGCGGGATCCCACCTCTACCGCCGCAAGGGCAGTGTCCTGGAGCTTCAGACTCTTGGTCGGGGGATACAACTGGGGAGAATGACCAGTACCTCGCCCAGGCGGCCTCACCTGCTATGCTGAACAGGGGCCTTGTGGAGGGATGGGAAGATTGGAAGGGATAGACAAGGAAGAGGGAAGGAAGCGGCCGTGGCCTTAAGTTAGGTACCATCCCGGCATTCGCCTGGAGGAGAAGTGGGAAACCACGGAAAACCACTTCGAGGATGGCTGAGGTGGGAATCGAACCCACCTCTACTCAGTTGACCTCCCGAGGCTGAGTGGACCCCGTTCCAGCCCTCGTACCACTTTTCAAATTTTCGTGGCAGAGCCGGGAATCGAACCCGGACCTCCGGGGGTGGCAGCTAATCACGCTAACCACTACACCACAGAGGCGGACGAATACATTTTTATACAGTAGAAATATCTCTGCAAGACAACTTTTTATTTCTTATACCTTAAAAATGTGATAACATTCACATAAAATTAAGCACACGTGGTTCGATGTTCACAGCTGGCAAAATACAACAAGCAACAAACCTTCCTCATCAATAAACGTTTACCTTCCTCATCAATAAGCGTCACTGTGTTTACTTTTCCAAGGCTGTTGGAGACGAAGAAAACCAACATCGCACGTGTTAAGAGAGTTGGTAAATTTCGTGAAAGATGAATTTGGACGAGCGATATCGGTGGCGGGGAGCTCAATGTGTGCCCACCTTATCGCTCGGCTCTTTCAAGCTGCTGTTGTGTCAGTTGGGAGTCCCAGGTGCATGCAAGCTCCCCTTCTTACTTGCTTCCTTAGTCCCTTTCCTTTGAAAAGACAAGTCACCAGACGTTGTGTTCCCACAAGACGGGCCATCTGGTCGCATGCTTGGCGCAGCGACTGTGGGAACTGCGAAGAAAGGGCACACGTGCAGCCGGCCAGTCCGGGGATCGCTCCCAGAAATAGCCCAAATTGTCTGCTTACATTTTCAGAGTCTTCTGTGGCCTCCTGGTCTAATTTAGTTCTTATTTAACCCATTTATTCCCCGTGCTGAGTTTTCTGTAACATTGTGACCGATGTAGTTTCACAATAGTTCTATCACTTGCGTGTACAAGTAACTTGTGGAATGGAAGCAGAGACAACTATTCATAATTTTCTCTTTTACATGTTATACTATTAAATGAGCCTGAGCTATCTGAATAAGTAATGTTCAAAGTAGTTTAGTGTTTATGAATTGTCTAATTCCCATACTTTTATATATGTCTGATAAAACGCTGTACATACTGTTTGCAGTACCACTTCCGTGTTTCCCTGCGGATGACTGAGTAGCTCAAATGGTAGAGCACTGGTTTTCTGAATCTAATATCCCAGACCAGTCTAATGTTTTACGATTTGCTTTACGTCGCACCGACAGAGACAAGTCTTTTTGCGACGATGTGATAGGAAAGGGCTAGGAGTGGGAAGGAAGTGGCAGTGGCTTTAATTAAGGTACAGCCCCAGCATTTGCCTGACATGAACATGGTAAACCACGGAAAACCATCTTCAGAGCTACCGACAGTAGGGGTGGGCAGGTAGGGGGGGTTCGAACCCACTATCTCTCGAATGCAAGATCACAACACAGACCAGTCCGTTTGTATTTAAAAATTAAGTAGCCTACACCAGCCTCGTGCTGGTGAAAGAACTCCTGGGTAATAACATTTCCAGCACCTCGGCTTCTACAAAAACCGTAAACGTAGTTAGTGGGTCGTAAAGCAAATGGCATTAGGAACTCCACCGGTAACACTTTTACCTATTACTTTGCAACAACGCCATTGTCCTTTCTATAATATTACGACCTTATTTATTAGAATTTTCAAAATTACAGCAGACTATTTATATTCATGTACATGTTTCTATTTGTTTGAGTATTTATAGCTTTAAACTAAGAATAACTTACTTAAAATTACTATCTATATCTAAAGATTTTTCCACCATAACATTCCTAATTTTTAATTATTCTAGTTTAGTATTCCTTTCTAGAAAAACAAAGCAAAGTCATCTGCGTACAAGCCTTTAGAAGGATTTCTACTATTCATAATCTCGGGGCTGAGTGGGATAAAGTGTTAGCTCTATGCCCAGCCGCCTTTGCTCCCAGGAGTTACCCTGGTACTCATTTCTTGGTATAGGCTGATTGAATCTAAGCTTCATGTGCTTCTCTAGAAGTGGAAATATCATTTCTTAAATGTTTCGGTTTCGAAACGGGGAGTCGAATCCATGTCTTTCCGGGTGAACCGAGTACACATTGGCTCGGTAGCCCTTATTATTACTTTCTATTGTCTAAAATTTCACTTGTTATGAATTTTTCACTGAGGATTGTTCGTTTAAAACGTTGGAGAACGTCGTCATCGTATAGTAATAATAATAATAATAATAATAATAATAATAATAATAATAATAATAATAATAATAATAATTTTACCAGGGGTACACCTTCCCCGGCTAGTTAACCTGCGTGTCTTCTCTAAGACCAGCTATGTAAACAAACTTGAACTCGTATTCAACTGTTAGATGTCTCTACCATCGGTGTATTTGCTCCCTCTAGCGGGCTAAACTCTATTTCATAAAGGAATGTTTATTTTTGCGGTTGGCAAACGTTTGGTTCTGAGGATTATTTTGTTTATGTACTGATGTTGTCAACACTTCAGCTGGCTCCCCTCCGATCGTAATCTACGGTACCTATCAACAACTTGTTAATATTTTCTCTAGTCAATTGAAGTTGGGGGTGTGTACAGGAATCCAGCCTACCAGTAAAGAGTTCTGGGAGCTTCCCCTTAAAGTAATATAAAAGCAGGGCGCTTTAGGGCCGTATGGTCTGGATAGCTCCAGTGATTGCGAGTGCGGCGTGTCCGACGTGAGGCAGGGGCGCGGCTTGCGTTAGGACTCAAGCTAATGGCAGAATTTTCTAGACATGTGAGAGCTCCCGCAGATTGTTTGAGGGGAAGGTTTCAACATCTTTATTTAATGTAAATTTCTAAATCTGGTTGTTTAAATGTAGAATTTCGGCAAAGCTGAGGACTCTGTTCTATTCCCTACTGGGAAATAGGTAATGTAAGGGATCAAAGAGCATGGGGTGACTAACGCTTACAAAACCCCTAAATTTCTTAAATCTTGTTTGGCATGATGTTTCTCATTTAGTCACCGCTGGTGTAGTATAGAATTAGCCTCTGTATCATTGGGCCGTAAGTCCACTTAGAGTTTTAACTATTTCTATAACGGGGGCAGGTGTTCCGCCTCCCTGCCTTTTGTTTGTGGCCGGTCTTGTGCAACCTTTTCGTTTTACACTAAGGTCACTTAGTATTGGCAATTGCGCCCCAGTACATTTATTTCTGTGTGTAAAGTTTTTCTGGTGTTAGTTCACTTGGGGAACAGTGAACCCTATAACTGTTGAGCAATAGATAAGCCCTCATCGGGGCAACAGTGTGTAAATACTTTAATTGAGGACAGCCGATAGGTTGTCAGGTGGAACGTAAGTGTTCCGTAAGAAATTGATGCCTCTGCGAGGCTGGACTATGGTACTTTTGTAGCTCAGACTCCCATGTAGTATAAATGATCGGAGCAAATAGTGCTCTTGTAAATTCAGTACCTGGCAAGAGCAATAATTCTCTTTGCCATGTAAACCAACCAAACTGTTAATTATCGAAAGTTTTGTACCTGATTTTTGGACCTCCAAGTCCCTGTTATTGCTAGAACTGACGAGCTCATTAATATTGTTGTTATTCATTCAGTTTTTTTTATTTCTCACGTTTTAAGCTAGAAAAACAAAAGGGAAAGAAACAAGTTTAAAATTTTGTTGTGTTAAGTTCTGCTCTCGTTAATTCCTTGTCCAGCCATTCAACCCACACGTTTCTTATCTCTCTGTAAACCACGGTATCTCAGGAATGATAATAATAATAATAATAATAATAATAATAATAATAATAATAATAATAATAATAATAATAATAATAAATAATACAAACTTTTAAAATGGAATGCCGCAGTTATGAATGAATCTCCCCGTGTGGGTGATTATTAAATATCATACGTGATATGTTATTTGTGTCTCATCAAAACGTAGAGAAATATCTTTATAATGTTAATTTTTCAATGAGGAAAGCGTGTGGGTTGGAAAGAGTGAATTGGTGTGTTAGTTTTGTTTTCAATATCACTTTCCCATCGATCAATGAAGTGACTTTGGACTTACAAATCGGCGAGATTATTATTATTATTATTATTATTATTATTATTATTATTATTATTATTATTATTATTATTATTATTATTATTATTATTGAACAGTGGAGACCATGAAAGTGTGCCTTTCATTTAATTTTCCTGTTTGGGCCCCCAGAGCGTGTTGATTTTTCCCTGAGTAAGACTTTTCTCTACTGTCTGAACGTAATATAAATCTGGCCATAAGAGAGCCCATAGCGAACTGCTAAAGCATTCCCACGTTATCGCCTCTCATAGTCATCACTTCACTTTAAATAATTGCCATCCTTCTCAAGTAACAGTAGAAGAGCTCTGGGAAAATACCTTTTAAACAAATTAAGATGGGTTTCGTGAACTCCCTCTGAAATGGGTGGTGAAATCATGAAAGGTTTACCAGCTGAAGGCGATTCGAATTTCTTAAGTCCCTCTGTAAATCTGATTATGTAACACACTGGGAAAATATATATCTATATTACAATTAACTTTACGTCGCACGCGCACAGACAGGTCTTATGGCGATGATGGGAGAGAAAAGGCCTAGGAGTGCGAAGAAAATGGTCCCGGCCTTAATTAAGGTACAGCCCCAGCATGTGCCTGGTGTGAAAATGGGAAACCACGGAAAACCATCTTAAGGTTTGCCGGCTGTGAGGTTCCAACCCACTATCTTCCGGATGCAAGGGAAAATATTAGCAAGAGTTCTAAATGCTACAGTTTGATGGACGTTTACCAAGAACAGAATGTTGTTTTATACGGAGGGGGGAAGCCCCTAACTCTTTATACACTCCCGTTGTTTCCTTTATGTAGATCTATTTGATATTATTTGTGATTCCTTGGGTTAGCATTGCAAGTTACAGCTTCTATTGAATAAAATCGTCTCTCTGGCTTAGTATATTGGAAGCTGTTTAGACAAGGTGGTGTTGATCTGGTTTTCCCGGAAGTATGTGGGTTCGGTTTCCATTGGAAAGTCGAGCAATTTAGAAACGAGATTACGGTCTGTAGAAAGCCAAATTGCCCTGGAATTCATTCGGCCTATAACAGATAATAGTTCCAGATTAACTCCTGGGAGCAATAACATCGGACACTATACCATTTCGCCTAGAGACTGTGGATTATAGAAACGTTTAACATCCCCTCCTCCAGGGACCATCATGGACAGTATGGCTTTGCTCTCTTACTCATTATTTATTTATTGTTTTTTCTGTAGAATATTTCAAAATATATAGCGATAAATGCATTAGTTTAAACATTTCCATTTAGGACTTAAAAAGGAATTTTCACTGCCAGTAATTAAAAGGGTGAAGGACTTGGTCGATACTAGCCTTGATACTTTCGTAGTCTTGGAATCCAGGCGAAAGCTAGGATGATGGATGACTTGTAGTTCACAGCTGTTTTGTTCTCAGTTCCAGACCATATTACAAATACTCACACAGCCGGGCTGAGTGGCTCAGACGGTTAAGGCGCTGGTCTTCTGACCTCAACTTGGCAGGTTCGATCCTGGCTCAATCCGGTGGTATTTGAAGGTGCTCAAATACGTCAGCCTCGTGTCGGTAGATTTACTGGCACGTAAAAGAACTCCTGCGGGACTAAATTCCGGCACCTCGGCGTCTCCGAAAACCGTAAAAGAGTAGTTAGTGGGACGTAAAACAAATAACATTATTATTAATACTCACACAAGTACGGACACCACTAATACACAGGCTATCGGACAGATTTTACTCAGCCAACCTCACTGGTACAGCCGGTTAGCTATTGCCCTTCTGTCCTTTGCCACATACAAAGGCATAAAATAAATAAAAAATAAATAAAGGTGGTGATGATGATGATGACGATGATAACCCCAGGCACGTGCAGCCCATTGAAATCTTGACTTGCCGAGATTACATGTCCAGCCAAATGACTTGCAGGTATTAGATTACCACTTGGTCAGATTGACGGCATCCTCAGCTGTATTGTTTGACTTTTGTGACCGGGACCTTGTCCCTCGTATCAACAGTTCCTGAAAACTGCGGGATCGAATCCCAACACAGTCGGTTGATGACAGTACCTTCACCGACACTTCAAAGAAAGTTTTCGGGGCGAAATTTCGTCAATTTGGCGTATCTTAAGAGCAATAGTAGCTGAAAAGACAATGATGATTGTAGATTTAAGGGAACAAATATCAGCCCCAATCGCATATTACTATTTAGGCCTCTTATTAATCTCTTGATCGAACAAAGTAAGAAATAATGATCTTTTGAAGGCCTAATGACCAAGATGTAACTAGCCACTGAAGAGGACAGGGACGTAAAGCAAATAACATTAAAATTATTAAGCGAGGGACAAATAGAATTCTGCAGGTTTGAACCGTTCAGTTTTCGCCCAGAAAGTGTTTCCTAGTAGGCTACATCAGTTAAAACGTATGGCCTTACAGTTCGCTGTTTGTTGTTGTAAATATAATATCATCAGCAATATGAACATCCGTTAGAAGCAAGAATATTCAGTTCATTTACAATTCATGGAGAAGTGCAAGCATTTCAGTTGAAATAGTGATACTTTGCCAGCCTACCGGCTGGTACCCAGCTGTCGCACTGTGTTTCATCATCGAGCAGGTTTATTACAAATTTTACAGCCTTTTGAACAGAATGCTAATGATTGCAGCAGACGTTGCAAGAGTGGTCTCAACAATAGCAGGGATTTGCCCAGCGGTTTGCCTACATCGGGGTGCACTTCTTTATCCGTCAGCTGCAAGGACAATGTAAGTTGCAGGCACCTGGATTTCCTTCTCCTTTGAGACACTCCTTGAATCGGCGTAGATGTCGGTGGAGACTTCTCGAATAGATTCAAAAGCGGCCAAGCAGTACTTCAATTCAATACGTCATACGTTTCATTAGCTCTGGCTTTGGTTCATTGCAAGAACACTTACAGTAAAGCAGACTCGAACCCAGAATGTTTACTTCGAGAGAGGAAAACTATTTTAGGTGAAATTCAAATTTCAACTTCGTGGTATTCTAGTACGCAATTCTCATTCACAAAACGATTCTGCAATCTTTAACTTATTTATGAAGTCTGCTGTCATGCCAAACCATCTTATACGTGCTACAATGTACATTGTCTTCAGGTTCCTAATTAGGCCGGGTGCGACAAGGGAGGCCGCCTAGTCAACACGTTGGTGACCTGCATTGTTCACTCCGCCGAAGTACGTGCGTTCGATTCCACATCACGAAGTCGAGAAATTTAAAACGAACATGCAGAGAAGGTTGTAGTTTTATGTGGCTGTTGACATCGTGAACATGGCCACGGAATCTCCGGTTTTACGTCGAATGCGAATCACAAGGGCATGGCGATTCCTTTAAAAAATCTCGCATCCATTGGCCAGGATTCGAACCATGGCCCCCTTAGTGGTCAGCCAGTGACAATCCCATTCGGCTGTCACTCTCCATCCCCGACCCACACATCCAAAAAGGAGACTTCCACTAGGTACAGCAGAGGTTCATAGCCCTGTAATTTACTCAGCTTTCAACAAAATGAGTGCTAAGTTAATTCCTGGAAAGCTGACCGCTAATACCGCGGCTACAGACAGTGGAAGCCCGTCCATACTTTATATACTGTACTCCTCCGCGGGCCTATTCTTCTTCTTCTACCGCTTTTTCCACATGTGTGGGATCGCGGGTGCGAAATGTGACCTGTGTCGCACATATGGATTTGGCTCTGTTTTACGGCCGTATGCCCTTCCTGACGCAAATCATGTGTGGAGGGATGTAATGACTATTGCGTGTTTCTGTGGTGAGTGGTAGTATTGTGTGTAGTCTAAATATGAAGATGAGAGTGTTGGGACAAACACCCAGTCCCCGAGCCAGAAGAATCAATCAGAAATGATTAAAATCCCCGACTCGGCCGGGAATCGATGTATCTTGAACGAAGAACTCATTTTACCATCAATTCTCACTGCAGCCCAATTGTTAACATAGATGCCTTTGATTGATTTTAATACATTACCCTTAATCGCATCCCTATGCATTATTAATTTACAGATTTAATTTCTATTTCAATGTTGTAAATGTAAAATAAATGTTGCGTATAACTTATTTGAACCTATGCAGTTTCCATATTTTAACAGTCGGTGCGTCATTTCTGTAGGGTATTCTTAAGGTAGGCCTATTAACCGAAACTACAGCAACTATAAGTTAACTTAAGCTTGTTAAATATTGTGGATATTAGTAAGGGATTCACTCCATTCAGATCTTTGTGAAAAGGATTTGTTAGTGATTTTTTGAACCACTGTTCTATAGCTTAGCTGCAGATGGTGCAAGTTAGAAATCAGCTGTGATAAATGTTTTCCCTCGGACTCAGCGAGGGATCACACCTCTACCTCCTCAAGGACAGTGTCCTGGAACATGAGACTTTGGGTCGGGTGGTACAACTGGATTGGAGGACCAGTACCTCGCAGAGGCGGCCTCACCTGCTATGCCTGGGCTAGAACTGGGAAGGAAGCGTCCGTTGCCTTAATTAAGGTACGGTCTCAGTATTTGCCTAGTGTGAAAATGGAAAACCACGGAAAACCATATTCAGGGCTGCCGACAGTGGGGTTCGAACCCACTATTTCCTGAATGCAAGCTGATAACTACGCGACCCTAACCGCGTAGCCACTTGCTCGGTGTGTTCATAGTTTACATGGATCACTGGGGATACAAAGCTGGGGGATGGGAAGATTGGAGGAGACAGAGAAGGAAGAGTGAATGAAGTGGCTGTGGCCTTAAGTTACGTACCATTCTGGCATTTGCCTGGAGAAGAAGTGCGAAACCACGGAAAACCACTTCGAGGATGACTAAGGAGGTAATCGAAGCCCCCTCTACTCAGCTGACCTCCCGAGGCTGAGTGGACTCTGTTCCAGCCCTCGTACGACTTTTCAAATTTCGTGGCAGAGCCGGAAATCGAACCCGGGCCTCCTGGGGGGCAGCTAAGTACACTAACCACTACACCACAGAGGCGGACATTTAATATTTTATCAGACATAAGTTTAATTATTATCAAAATATAATTAACTTTCCGTTTAGATATAAACACTGTGGAAACCCGCAACAAACATTATATTTATAGGTTACATTATTTCTGGAAACCTCCATGGCTCAGACGGCAGCGCGTCGGCCTCTCACCGCTGGATACCGTGGTTCAAATCCCGGTGACTCCATGTGAGATTTGTGCTGGACAAAGCGGAGGTGGGACAGGTTTTTCTCCGGGTACTCCGGTTTTCCCTGTCATCTTTCATTCCAGCAACACGCTCCATTATCATTTCATGGCATTTATCATTCATTAACAAATCACCTTGGGAGTGGCGACCCCATTGTAATAACAGCCTATATATATGTTTCATTCATTACATCCCTGACCCGGTCAATGACTGGAAAACAGGTTGTAGGTTTTCATTTTCATTATTTCTGAGAAAATTGTGCCTGCGAGGAACTTTTTTTTTTTTTGCTAGTTGCTTTACGTCGCACCGACTCAGATAGGTCTTATGGCGACGATGGGACAGGAAATGGCTAGGAGCAGGAAGGAATCGGCCGTGGCCTTAATTAAGGTACAGCCCCAGCATTTGCCTGGTGTGAAAATGGGAAACCACGGAAAACCATCTTCAGGGCTGCCGATAGTGGGGTTCGAACCTACTATCTCCCGAATACTGGACACTGGCCGCAATTAAGCGACTGCAGCTATCGAGCTCGGTGCGAGGAACTTATACAATACCATGTGCTCATTCTTTTCTTGAGATACTGTACAACAACCTCTAAGATTTTCGGTCAGCCGAACACATGAATTCAAATTTATGAAATACTAGAGTCTGTTGGTTCATCAGGCCAGAGGTTGTTTGGATCCTCAAATAGCACCTTAAAAGTTATGTGGTAATATGGAAACCGCAAAATCTGATGGCAGTGGGAAAATGAGGCATAGTAGGCAAGATGAGGAGTAAGGTAGTTTGCTGTTGCTTTCCTCTCTGGGACAGAAAGTGCTATTGCAGCACGACTGACCCTGTGAGCAACACTTTTCATACAATTCAGACGCACTAATCGTTCTCCGAATATCGATACTCAGCGCCACCCATACGCCTGCAGCTTCCATACTATCACAGCTATGGATGAGACTAGGACTTCGGTGGAAGGTACATTTTGCTCTGGCCTGCGCCAGGGGAGAGATGCAAAAGTATTGCGTGAATTAAGGAATGGTAGTAGGCAGGAAATTCTAGTACATCCCTGAAAAATAATTATAGAATGATTCGTTATATAAGGATATCCTCAAATTCATTCAGATCACGTATTTGCATTGTTGTATATAAGATTGTTTACGTCCAATATATTTATCAGTTGAGTGATGATATAAGTGAAAAGTGTTTTGAATATTAAAATTCAGTGCAAGCTGAATGACGGTGAGGAGCGGACGTCCATTGGCCGAAATGCACTTAACTATTCCTTACACAGAGAATATAGGCTCTTAACTTATTAAATTATCTGATTTGATCTCCTTTACTGTGAGATATAAACTTTTAAAAATATTAATGTTATTTGCTTTACGTCCCACCAAATACTTTTACGGTTTTCAGAGACGCCGAGGTGCCAGAATTTAGTCCCGTAGGTGTTCTTTTACGTGCCAGTAAATCTACCGACAGGAGGCTGACGCATTTGAGCACCTTCAAACACACTCCGGACTGAGCCAGGATCGAATCTGCCAAGTTGGGGTCAGAAGGCCAGCGCCTAAACCGTCTGAGCCACTCACCCCGGCATTTAAACTGTTATCTTGTGTAGAAACATTTCTAATATAATTCCATAGCACAGGTTGAGCTTAACCTGTTTGCACAGTGACGGAGGAGATGGTTCGGACATTTAATATAGGGATACCGGAGGTTTTTCCTCCTCCGTCGGAAGTTTGTCAAGTGAATATAAGAATTAATTTCATGTTAATCCGCCTCTGTGGTTTAGTGGTTAGTGTGATTAGCTGCCACCCCCTGAGGCCCGGGTTTGATTCCTGGCTATGCCACGAAATTTGAAAAGCGGTACGAGGGCTGTAACCGAGTCCACTCAGCCTCGGGAAGTCAACTTAGTAGAGGTGGGATCGATTCCCACCTCAGCCATCCTGGAAGTGGTTTTCCGTGGTTTTTCACTTCTCCTCCGGGAAAATGCCGGGATGGTACCTAACGTAAGGCCACGGCCGCTTCCTTCCCTCTTCCTTGTCTATCCCTTCCAATCCTCCCATCCCCCTGCAAGGCCCCTGTTCAGCATAGCAGGTGAGGCCGCTTGAGCGAGGTACTGGTAATTCTTCCCAGTTGTATCCCCCGACCCAATGTCTCACGCTCCAGGTCACTTACCTTGAGACCGTAGAGGTGGGATCCCTCGCTGAGTCAGACGGAAAAACCAACCCTGGAGGGTAAACAGATGAAGAAAGAATTTTATGTCAGCGCTAGTTATGTATTTAAAATTGTTATTATTGCCTGTTCTGTTCGGCTCATTGGCTGAATGGTCTTCCGTTCAGAGGGCACCACATGTATAGGAATAAGAAGAAGAATTATAGGCTTGGACATTAATAAACAATTTGTCATCAGGCTGAGTGGCTCAGACGTTTGAGGCGTTGGCCTTCTGACCGCAACTTGGCAGGATCGATCCTGTCCTAGTCCGGTGGTATTTGAAGGTGCTCAAATACGTCAGTCTCGTGTCGGTAGATTTGCTGCCATGTATATGAACTCCTGTGGGACTAAATTATGGCACCTCGGCTTCTCAGAAATCCGTAAAAATAGTCAGCGGGACGTAAAACCAATAACAATAACATTATTATTAAACTTTTTTCACCGAGCTCGATAGCTGCAGTCGCTTAAGTGCGGCCAGTATCCAGTAGTCGGGAGATAGTATGTTCGAACCCCACTGTCGGCAGCCTTGAAGATGGTTTTCCGTGGTTTCCAATTTTCACACCAGGCAAATGCTGGGGCTGTACCTTAATTAAGGCCACGGCCGCTTCCTTCCAACTCCTAGGCCTTTCCTATTCCATCGTCACCATAAGACCTATCTGTGTCGGTGCGACGTAAAGCCCTTAGCAAAAAAAAAAAAAAAAAATTCATCGGGCGAGTTGACGGTACCGTTCTCACATAAGTCTGCGAGGCATTTTGTATTAGAATATTTCATAGGTAGGGACCCATTCTCATAGACGCGCAGGTCGCCTATACGGCGTCAACTCGAAACACCTGCACCAGGCCTCTCCGGAGGTCACATGCCATTATTATTATATACCTGATCCGAAGAGAATGCAGATCTCTCCTGCAATGCCATTAGGGTGAGGTGTCGATCTTCTCGGGGGGTGGTCTGGGTGGTGCGGCCAGACCCATCTCGTCGTGTTCTACGGCCTTCTGTGAACCACTCTCTACACACCCGTTGCACTGCCGACACACTTAGTCGCACACGAGCAGCAATTTCCCGGATGGATGCATCACGTTTTTTCATGCCAATAATGCGCCGTCTTTCAAACTCACTCATTTGACGGTACTGTTCTCACATAAGTCTGCGACGCATCCTGCACGTCTGCTCTAGTCACACTGATCCATTAACTTTCGGTGTCCGGCTCCATGGCTAAATGGATAGCGTGCTGGCTTTTGGTCACAGGGGTCTCGGGTTCGATTCCAGGCAGGGTCGGGAATTTTAACCATCACTGGTTAATTTCAGTGGCACGGGGGCTGGGTGTATGTGTCGTCTTCATCATAATTTCATCCTCATCACGAAGCGCAGGTCGCCTACGGGAGTCAAGTCAAAAGACCTGCACTTGGCGAACCGATCTTGTCCTCGGACACTCCCGGCACTAAAAACCATACGCCATTTCATTTCATTACCTTCGGTTGATAGCGACAATGAGAGCCGCAGGCACATTTTATCATTCGGTGGTGGTGCGCCGACATAATGATGTGGACCTTGAATCTGAGGGCCGACATACCGTACTAAACCCTTGAACTTACCATTCCATCGTTGGTCGGCCACGGCTGCTACTGTAGAACAATATAGAACTTTTAAATCATGGCTCGTTGCGGGAATAAATTCGGTCACGATCTTAACCAAACGATGGGGTTCAGAAGAGAGCCTAACTACTTGAAATGAGGAGCAAATATGTGCTTACTAACTTTTATTAAATTCGAAATGGCACGACAACATTATTATTTTAATATAAATCCTTGAAATCAAAAAAATTTATAAATCATTTATTATTGAATGTTTCAAACGCAGTCACATTGGATAGCGTTGATTTATTTCTCACAATGTCGAAGGGTTGCTTCGGAGAAATTAATACATTAGTGGACAAGCGAAACTGAAAAACTGAAGAGGGAAGGACCTGAAAACCGGGCACCTATTACTCCAAACGAGAACTGAGACTTAATCCACACGATCCGTGGAAAATCTGACTTTCAACAAGTAGAACCCCTGATTTCCTCTCAATTAAGGTTTTCCACCAGTCGAATACCCTTACGGATTCGGAACACCCGCTGAATGGACCCTTAATCGAACCAAATTGACTATCAGTTGCTTTGGATAGGTTGAGAAATATTATGGGAAAGCATGGTGTTCACTACGAGTTAACAGCATCATTCACAATTGAAATAAAATTCCACCATGTATTTGTCATTCATGACACCGTTAAGTGATAAGGTAATCCCGATGCTAAATGTGCATCACCCAAACAACTGTTCGGAAGGAACCAACAACAACATGATCCGCGAGGATCTTACGTTACGTCGTTCTGAAGGAACAAAACTGCGAAATGCAGGAAACACTTATTCATCACGCAATTTTTTTTTTGTTTTTTTTTTTTGCTATTTGCTTTTCGTCGCACCGACACAGATGGGTCTTATGGCGACGATGGGATAGGAAAGGCCTAGGAAGTGGAAGGAAGCGGCCGTGGCCTTAATTAAGGTACAGCCCCGGCATTTGCCTGGTGTGAAAATGGGAAACCACGGAAAACCATTTTCAGGGCTGCCGACAGTAGGGCTCGAACCCACTATCTCCCGATTACTGGATACTGGCCGCACTTAAGCGACTACAGCTATCGAGCATCATGCATTTTGAAGAAATGCCAAACACTGAAGTTAATTAAAAAGTGGTAAATCACTTGAAAAGTATTATTATCAAACCGATTTTCAGGTTATAAATGGTTATGTTACGCTTAATAAAATTACCAGTCCACATTGAAAAATACAACAACTTTAAGGAATTCTTTCCTTTGAAAACAATGACTACCATTACAGATCCATCTACTTATTGTTTGTCCCAACACACTACCTAGGCATATAAAGTGATCACTTAATCGAATTCAACTACGTAAAAAATGAAAGTACGATAAAGATTGAAAATAAAATAATATTACTGGCTGACGAATCGAAACCACATTCGCAGCTCAAGTCTCACACTAATACATTGAGTGTCAATATGCACACTATCAAAACGAAACGGACGTCAGAACGACAAAACAATTAAGTCCGTACAATAAAATAACATATCGAAGTCATTTAAACTCAACACGCATGGAGAATTACAGTAAAATATTTAATCACCATCAGGTCGATATCCAAATGTTTGGGCAACCCTCATTCGCCGATAACGGTCCCATATCCTGGGGAGCACCTTCCAGCTGTTGGAGCTGCGCACTAGTTGGCCTCATTATTACCGATCTAACCCTCTTCATATTTCATATTTTACTGTAGATGCTACCTTCGTCCAAGTCACTTCGCAAAACAAAAAGAAAAATCATCTAATCTGAGACTTTAGTACGTACAGCGGACATTCCAGACCTATCGTCGGGCTCACTTAAAATCTGTACATCCTAACACTAATCTCTATGTACACGATACCTTCCAAATTCTATCGTCGGGCGTGAACTAGGACGTCTCATCATCAGTATACTCCTAGGATAACATGCGACGTCCTAAATCTATGGTCGGGCGTAAAAATGGATCGTATTACGCATCCCCTAGCATATCAGGCGAACTAATAATTTCAAACAAACTCAGACATTTCAATTGTAAACCTGGTCAGACTAATAACACACACGGAACAACGTCTCTTACTATTAAACGAATGCTAGTCGAAAAATGCAGTAAGTCTCCCTCTCGTTAAAAAACGTGAGCTCGAAAATAAATATACGTGACGAACAATTCTCCAACTCAAACACAATCTCAGGATGTGCAATGAATTTTTAAGAAAGCAATAATAATTCCCAACACACGTCTACCATATTAGTGGATGTTGTCAAAAATAATAATCATCACTACCGCATTGGAAACCCTCAAATCGCCTACCGTTAATTCCAAATATTTATATCAATGACTATCCAGTGAAACGAAATCAATACAACACTAACCATGTATTCTAAATGCTCTTTTATCCTTGAGGTCACATTATCTTTATGTTTTGACTTTTACTACCAAGACTTTCAATCTTTACTAGAATCGTTTTCACTTGGGATCTTACTAGAAATCTACGGTGCCTCACACAGTAGTCGTCTCAAATTTCGGATTGTTAGCGGAATACACTACAGCCTGTCACAATACAGCCTGTTTCACAAATACTTCCTCGGCAAACATAGCCTGTCTCAAACTCATTCTCCTCGCCTTATCCCAGCGGTATCACTTAAAATCCAGGCTCTCTTTCACCTTCAGTATTCCTATCACCCTCATCTCCCCATATATAAATTCTTCGCTCTCAATCCATTTTTCTTATATTTCCAAGACCCTTTTCGTATTTCAATCCTCTGGTGAAAACAATAACCATTATAAAATACACCTCTTTATTTTACTGTTACTACAACTTTCGGACCTCGAGAATACAAGAACACACCGTGATTTTCCGTATCATCGACATACACGATGTCACAAAATTTTACTTCCCATGAATAAATATAACTCTATCGAATTTCACTGGAATTTTCTAAATGCCTGCGATCCTCGTAAAATATACTGGTTAAATGCACTTTTAACATAGAAGAATTTCTTTATCCCGCGGTAGACATTATTATTATTATTATTATTATTATTAATATTATTATTATTATTAACAAACACTTCTGAATTCAAACGATATTTGAAATTAAGACATTCGCCACGACTACTTTATCATCATCGCTTTCCTGATTTTCCTCACTTTGGACAATATCTCATAGAACATTAACACCAGATATAAACGTCGCATTTTACAGTTTCATGACGTGAAATTTTACAAACTAAAATTTTCACACGCTGACCAAAATTATAACACTTTTCGCCTGATAATTACAAATATCAACCCGACAATCATCTTGAAAAATTTGTTGGGACAAACAATAAAATCTAACTACAACATAATACAAATATAGACAGACCTGCAAGTGACGTCATCTCCAGTATTGTGGCTACATTGTCGCCAGCTGACCTCGTGCTTTTAGCCGCACATTGGTACAAATAACATCATCTTCTCCAACATATCAATCTTACAAACACTGCCTTTTCACACGATATTAAATTACAACACAAATCACGTACTTTCCTCGTTATAATATGTACAACAAACCCCCCTCGTTCTGCAGTCAACTGCGACTGTCTACCTTCTTCCCAGAGTCGTCTCTCTGTCACCCCAACACAACAGGTGTTCAACAGATAACGAAATCAGAACTACTTTGACTAGCTTCCTCTTAACACTTTCAAACACACATGAGGTGATACAATAAAATCCGCTATGTACTTTAACAGACGCCTATGCTTTCACAGTTTGTCGGCAAAAGTTCAGAAAAATTTCTATCACCTTCCCTTTCTAACAGAAGATGTGGACCTCAGCCACGAACATGTACTAAGTTATTTGTAGATAAATCTCGTACAATTTTCTGCTGACGACGGGCGTAAGCTTCCGCTGCTTCAAAAACCAGATCGACACTGAAAATTATGCAGTGGGGGGTTCATTTTATAGTCTTACGAGTGACGCCACACACACCACTAAGCTTGATTGCGTAATCTGCTAATTTTGCGTCCAATAGACCGATTTTCATGAGACTTGTTCCAGAATTCCGGACAGACTTGTGATTTATTTGGATGTTAATCTCATAATTTTACCACACTCGCAACAGGTGAAATGAATTATTTCTGCCCGGGCGTTTCACGGGTTTTCTTCATCCATTGACCTTGGCACGTGGAGCTAGTCCTCGGATCTGACGCTGATTTGTACTTAGGCTTAACTGCATTTATGTTTTACCCTGGGGGTTCTGTCTTCACGTAGGGTTTAAGAATAATTTAAATTATTTATTTCTTTATTTACTGTGTTGCCAAAATCTCTCGTTACGCAGGATTCCGTGAATTTGAAGAATTATTATGTGCTCGAAGTCCGCCGAGGTGTCACGATATTTCACGAGCTTACCGCGGGCGAGATCGTTCCCACGCGACAGCGAGGCTTTGGAAGCGCAACATGGCACTTTCTCTACATATAACCATTGTAATGTGCTGAATTATGGCTGAAGGCATCAGTCTCTAAATAATGTTTTCGAAGCGAGCGAGCAGGAGCCCAGGCAGGTTACCGGGGATACCACCAAAATAAGGTAATGAGGCCCACCCCCTGCTGCATTGACCGCAAATCTCCTGTGACTGCTGGGGGATGTCTGTGAGTGGCCTATATATCAGGGCCTAAATATCAGTGACCGCAAATGTCCGTGATTTTGTGATGACCGCCAATGTTCGTGACCGCAAATGTCCGGTCACCCCACATACCATCGAACATTCAGTATCACCGTTTCGGGATGGTAGAATTCTCTCCCCAAAAACATCAAGGATGCTGCATCATAAAGTATATTAAAACCTCTTACCAGCAGTTCCTCGTTAAGTGCTTCCAGCAAGGTACCTGTATGAGTGGCACGAGTGATTGTGTGTGAAAATGATGTTATGAGATCATTGCACAATTAAATAAAATATTACGTTAATATGATAATTTAATTAAATTAAAAACATCCGTACTGTATTTATCAATTAGATGTAAACATAGCTAGTAGTAATTACAGTACTTAACTTCGATCTAGTATTACAAGAATACAATTAGTTAAATTTCATTTAATATTTTTCTTAAGTTCACTAGTATTTTTACTTTTGTACTTCTTTCGTTGTGTATTTGAAATGAGTATTTTTCAAATCTGTACTATGTAGGCAGTTGCTTTATTCCTTCTTTCTTCTTTGTATGTCTATATTCATATTTTTGTTTGTTTGTTGCTTAAAGGATCCTAACATCGAGATCATCGGCCCTATTCATATTTTTGTCTTAAACATTAGTATTATTTGTAGTTCTCAGTATTTTAACTTTATCAGTTTCACTGTATTAATAAGTAGTAATATGTGTGTGGTTAAGTGTAAGGAAGGGCCAGTAGCCCTAACTTCGCCGGAGATAACAAAGGCTTTATCTATCTCTCTATTTCAAGATAATCCAAAGTGATAAATCTTATAAAATAGTTGCGTGTTCTTCTGATGATGTCAAGTCTTACATAATTAATATCATTTACATTTTCTAACAATTACTGTACGTTATTTTGGCCCGAATTGTATAATTTTGCTGATAAATAGCATATCACGCGATATATAAAACATTATGATGAAAATGATGAGGATTTTTTTAAATTGCCCGATGTTGATAGAAAATACTTTCTTTCCCTGGACAATGAATTTTACTTAAGAAGAAAACTATCATTTTTAAAGTTAAACACTACTTGAAAATAATAATAATTATAATTCCGTGTGGCTATTTCTAGCCGAGTGCAGCCCTTGTAAGGAAGACCCTCCGACGAGGGTGGGCGGCATCTGCCATGTGTAGGTAACTGCGTGTTATTGTGGTGGAGGACAGTGTTATGTGTGGTGTGAAAGTTGCAGGGATGTTGGGGAGAGCACAAACACCCAGCCCCCGGGCGACTGGAATTAACCAATGAAGGTTAAAATCCCCGACCCGGCCGGGAATCAAACCCGGGACCCTCTGAACCGAAGGCCAGTACGCTGATCATTCAGCCAACGAGTCGGACTACTTGAAAATGATCGGATGTTAGCATGGAAAAGTAAGGTAGCGAATAACCTATTATGTCATTGTGGTGACTAAGCGAGAAGAAATGTGTACAAACACCTGAAACAGTTTTTAGAAGAATACGAAGCTCTGTATCACATAACATTCATACGATATCGCACTTCCGCAGTACTTGACCATTCGAGGTCACGGGAGCATTTATGGAAGGAATTACACCACTACATAAGGACAGTGGACAGTCGTAATATAATTATATTCGTAAAAATATTAAGAATTTTTTGCTAGTTGCTTTACGTCACACCGACACAGACAGGTCTAATGGCGAAGATGGGACAGGAGAGGGTTATGAGTGGGAAGAAAGCGGCCGTGGTCTTAATTAAGGTACAGGCCCAGCATTTGCCTGGTGTGAAAATGGGAAACCACAGAAAACCATCTTCAGGGCTGCCGAAAGTGGGATTCGAACCCCCTATCTCCCGAATACTGCATACTGGCCTCACTTAAGCGACTGCAGCTATCGAATTCGGTAATATTAATATTAAAATATTATTATTTATTATTATTATTATTATTATTATTATTATTATTATTACTATTATTACATGTAAAACTAAATTTAAAAAGTATAATTTTTACGTGTGGATTTAATTCGCGCTCTGAACTTTACAATAAAAAATGTCTAAACTCGGTATTTACGTTCAGAGATACCCTCGATGTGTTCTAGGCTATATATCATTAGCTTAATACGTATTAGCTTAATAAGCTTAGGAATGGTAATGGGCCATAATAGCTGTATCGAAAACCAAGCAGAGTGGCCGCGCGTGTAAAGCTCTGAATTCGGGAGGTGATTGCGTTCGAATCCCATCGTCGGCTGTCCTGAGAATGGTTTTCTCTGGTTTCACATCTTCACTTCCAGGCAAACGCCGGGATAGATCCTATTCAAAAACCACAGCCTATTCCTTCCACATCCATACCCAATTTTATTCACCATCATTCATTGCGTATTCATTAGCTCCTCAACTGAAGTCGGCGTCAGGAAGGGCATCCGGCCTAGAAACATGCTATAAAATATCATCTCATCTCATTCCCGATCCCGTATCAGAAAATGGGACTAAGGGGTAGGCATACATACGATAGATGTATCGAGAAACCGTACAGTGTTAACATTGTAGAAAATACAATTCCATGCCTCATACATTTTTACCATATTCTCCAATTTAGGTTCAAATTGTCATTTCCATCAACGAGGAGTATCGCTGGCATGGAGTGGGGTGGGCAGATGGGAGGAGAACAAATAGTAAAACCCTTGGGGGAATGAAAGTCTACGTAGGCCTCAGATGCCCTAATATCACCAGCTCGCATGAAAATAGCGCGATAGCCTACAATGCAGTAAGCTTATAAAACTAATTACACTGACTGACTGTACTGATATTAGGAATCTGTTCTGACGCCACTTATCTCCGTTAAACGGCAGTACAAAATCTAACATGTCAAATACAGTAGAAACCCGCTTAACCGAACTTAACCAAAACCCGGCTTAACCGAAATGCTCTGGCAAAATTGTGTTTTAATATTTTGTTTTTACCCTCTCGTTCTTAGCCGTCGATATCAGTAATTCTCTTGCTATATGTGCTGAGAGCTACTAGGCAAACCCTATTTTTATATTATGACTTATGCCAGAATGCACGTGTAGCGTAAAACAAAACAGTTTCTTAACCTCTACTTCATTCCATGATACATTTTTTCATTAACAAGCAGGTATTATTATTATTATTATTATTATTATTATTATTATTATTATTATTATTATTATTACTATATTATTCGTCATGAAGATTATGCAGACGACCCCGACCTTTACAATAGCAGTTCTGAGAATCGAGTTACAGCAGACGGATTTAATGCATTCGAGGTAAGATTGATTTAGATTTTTTATTAAAATACAGTTCCACACTCTTTAATTGCAGTACTGTCATAAAATTACTGTATACCGTATTCACTTCTGTAGTAACAAAAATACTGTTTTATTATTTCAGATTGCTTTGCGCTTTGTTGAACAAAGCAATTAATTTACACCAGCTGATGTATTGTTGATTAAACGGTGGCGCGACATTGCTGCACGACAGCGCTGGACCAAGAAAATTCAGAAGAAAATCACTCATTTTCTACAACGAGTGACTTTATGTAGACATTTTAATCTTAATATACAGTATGCACCTTTGCTCAACAGAGTTTATGCATTTTTAGTTCGAAATTTAACTACCGAAGATATTTATCATGGGTCATCCGAAAACAAAAATCAACCGAAGTGGCTCCGCCCCCTTTATTTCGGATAAACAGGGTTCTACTGTATAACAATACTCTGTACATTATAGAAAGCAAAATTCCATCCAGTAAATCACGCAAATTTTACTGTCTGCATAAGCTTTGCAGTCCAAACAAGGAAATCCATACCCACATTTTTAGACAGGAAACTGTCATGAATAATTATTTTCTTTAACTTTGACTAACCTCCGTCAGTACCTGATCTGAAATAGGCATGTGAAATTGTACTGGACTAAACACTTCAATCATTTGAGTTTGTGTATCAGCAGATACGTTGAATGACTTTAATGTGATTACCACGGGGAACATTTGTTACAATTTAAACGAGTGGAGTGGTCGCACGTGTAAACGCGATGTGGCTAGGAGCCAAGCTCTGCATTCGGGAGACGAGTAGGTTCGAACCCCCATCGTCGACTGCCCTGTGAGTGGTTGTATCACTTCCAGCCGAATTCCGGGGCAGTTCTTATTCATAGGCCACAGTCCCGATCCCTTCTGCCTCCTCACCCAGTTTCATTCACCATCATTCATTTCATCTTTATTAACTCCGCAACTGAGGTTGACGGCAGGAACGGCAACCGGCCATAAAAGCATGCCTTCATCTCGCCTCGCCCGACTTCTTACCAAGAAACGGGACTAAAAGTTAGAAATACATACAACGTCAATTACAATTTGGGTATATTTTTTTATAAAATGCTATTTGTTCGGGGCTTCGACCTAGAAAGATCTTTTGCCCCTACTTGCACCATATGTTATAAACCTGCGTTTATTTGGAAATTGCGGAAGTGTAAAGTGTTGAATGTGAGGAAAGGAACGTTAAGTACGACACAAACACCCAGTCCCCAGGCCAGGGATATTAATCATTTTAAATTAAAAACCACTGACACAGCCAGGAAACGAACCCGGGACCGCCGGGTGACAGGCGGACGCGTTGCCCCCTACACCGCGCGGCCGGACGCAGTTTGAGCATGTTGACACGTGATAGTATCAGGCCAAAATATAACCTGCAGGATAGTAGGCATATGTTTAACTCGTCGAGGAAACAACAAATGCTGTGAACATACTTGAAGCATAGAAAGTCGGAAAGAATTTGCAATTGTAGGCTATTATTCCAAACGAAAGAAAAACACAACAAATGTTCATGGATTCAGACTCTTATGCTCCAGCGTCGGCAAACAAGTTGTAAAAGAGCAAGAAAAACGCCTAAAGGATCATGCATGGAAATTTCTTCGTGCATATTTTCTAGTTTCATCTAGCTCTGACTGACGGCCTTGGCATTGATTGAGGTATATCTCCATCATTTGCCTCGTGTCAAAATGGAAAACCACGGAAAGCCATCTTCAGGGCTGCCGACGCGGTGGTGGGATTCGAACCCACCATCTAACGAATGCAAGCTCACAGCTACGCGACCCTAACAGCTGGGCCAACTCACGCGGTAGTGATAATAAATGTATTGAGTCTCTGGTTGTTTTGTATCGCATTCATACAAAATCTCCTTTTGATTTTTTGAAGATGTTATTAAGAGTATCTTGACTTACAGACTGGCTGTCGTTCCTCCACTTGACAATCTAGTTACCTTGAAGACGATGAATGATTTCTTCTTATTCTTCTTCGTTGTCGTCGTCCTCGCTTTGTTCAAGTCTATAGGTGTCGGCACTATGTGTGAATTTCGTTCTTCCTGACGCCAACCCTATGTGGAAGAGATGTATTCATTATTGCGTGTTTATTCGGTGGTTGGCAGTACGGTGTGTGAAAAGGTATGTATTAAGACGAATAGAGACATCCAAGTCCCGAACCCGGAGAATTACCCATACATGGTTAAAATCCCTCCCCGACCGGGGATCAAACACAGGGCCCTCTGAACCGAGGGCCATTACGCTGATCATTCAGCCGGACACGTAATTATTGGCTTTTAACACAGCATATGATTAAGATTTCCGCGCCGCGCGGTTTGTATCACGTAGCTATCAGCTTGCTTTCGGGAGATAGTGGGTTCGAATCCCAATCTGTGTTGGAGCGACGTAAAACATTAAATAAACAACTTCCGCGTACTTCAAATAAGCAACAGTCTGAGTGACCCACTTATTTACAGTTTCCCAGACATAAAATAATGTGAATCATAGGACTGCACTCCATTCCAGAATAGAAGCCTGGATATTCTACTCGGACAGTAAATGTTAATAGCTACTGTGACCCAGTGGTTCATTGCTGTTGCAGATATAGATGCATTCCTACAAAGCGTCTGACAGTTAGCTCAATTGCATAGCTGCTGGCTTTCCAACCGAAAGGCTGAAGTTCTTTTTTTGCTATCTGTTTTACGTCCCACCGACACAGATAGGTCCTATGGCGACGATGGAACAGGAAAGGCCTAGGAATGGGCCTTAATTAAGGTACAGCCCCAGCATTTTCATGTGTGAAAATGGGAAACCACGGAAAACCTTCAGGGCTGCCGACAGTGGGGTTCGAACCCACTCTCTCCCGAATACTGGATACTGGCCGCACTTAAGCGACTGCAGCTATCGAGCTTGGTAAAGGCTGAAGTTCAAGTTCCGGTCGATTCTGGTTTGGTTCATCTCAAAAATCACGTGGTGTTAAGAAGGGAATCTGGTCAAAACCAAAATGAGTGTGGGTAGCTCCACCAACCCCGGAAATACCTCAGACAAGCTGAAGAAGGAACGTTCCTACAAAGAGCCTGGACATAGCAGTACTTCATATAGTTCTACTGAAGAACCCCAACGGTAATATTGTTCGAGAAATTAAAAAATACAGAACAATACTTGGTGCTAGAAACGCGATATTTAAACAAGGGAAGAAGGTACAAACTGAATGAAATTGTTGAGAAATATTTTCGTATATCTGTTCAATACTACAATTTCCTTCGTTACAAACTCAATTTCCATCTTAATGAATAAAAATACAAGCGTAAGATCAACTGAATGGTCAATGAAGAACAGTTTTAATTAATAATATGGACGCCTTTTAATTGGACTTAGTAGCCTTCAGAATAATAAATTGCGCTCCTCTTTCAGTCTAATAATTTATATAAATAAGGAGAACAGACGAGTAATTCAAGGAACATAGTGCACGTTATTCTTAAATAAACAACATTTTTCTTCAGGAAAGGACACGAGTGCACGCTGTCGATTAAAAGACTCTATTCAAATAGCATACAGAAATGACCACAATTATTTCTTCAATAAATAAGAATTAGTCTGTAAAATTACAATTAAAAAATTGATATGGTAAGAATGTCACAAACAGAAGAACAATAATTAGCATGTGGGATCTCGTCGATAAAAAGAGAATTATTTGACTCCCATTACATGCGACGAAAATAAAGTCGGTCAATGTTTTAAAAGTATTCTCTTTGTTGACTTACAGCAAGGTTGCGTGCGTAGAAAAGAATACAGCGGCAATTAACGGTCTACTATGCGATCCTTCCTACTTCACGAGCGGCATTAGTCTAAATGACCACAATCGATTAGTGCATTTAAAAAGAGCTTGGTTCAATAGACAGGTCGTAATATGTGACGCCCTCAGTGGCTCGTATCATGCTAGATGAAGGACGAATATTATTTCATTAGTGATAAATCAATGTGTTATTAACTTATAAATATGCTCAAACAGTGCTGTCATTTGATTTTAATAAATGAATGAACGTTACGACATTTTACTCCTCTTCGGTAATTCGCCGTACATTAAAAATTGAAGAAGAGTAGTTAATTTACAGTCTTCTTTCTGAGCTGAATTGCCCACTTGATAGAGGTCTGGTTTTCTGAGCTCAAGTTTGCGGTTCCAATTCTGGCTCAGTCCGGTGGTATTTGAAGATGCTCAAATACGCAGCCTCCTGTCGGCAAATTTACGGGCATGTAACACAACTCCTGTGGGACAACATTACGGTACCTCTGCTTCTCCGGAAACCATAAAAGTAGCTGTCTGTCTGTTAGGTCATCTGCCCAGAGGCTGGTTGGATCCTCAAATATCATCACCAAAGGCTATGCAGTTACAGGCAAACCACAAAAACCAATGGCAGTACCAAAATGAGGCGTACTAGGCAAGATGAGGAGTGAGGTAGTTTGCCATTGCTTTCCTCACTGGGCCAGACAATGCTATTGTAGCACAACTAACCCTATGAGCAACACCTTTCATGACACTCAGACACAATGGTTGTGCTCTGAATGTCATTAATCAGCACCACCCATACCCCCAGCAGCTTCCATATTGTCACAGCCATGGATGAGACTGGGACTTCAGTGGAAGCTACACTTTGCTCTGGTCTGTGCCAAGAGATGGATGCAAAAGTACTGTATCCATCAAGAAATGACAGCAGGCAAAAAAGTAGCTAATGGGACGTAAAACGAATAACATTATTGTACGGCCCCTTGGCTGAATGGTCGGTGTTGAGGCCTTTGATTCAGAGGGCCCCGGATTCGATTCCCAGTAGAGCTAATTCCTCTTACTCGGGGACTGGGTGTTTGTGCTTTTCCCAATACTCTCCTCTTCACATTCACACTACCATCCACTAGAGAATGTCTGTCGAGCGTCCAGTATGGTTCTGCGGAGGCGACGTGATGTCCGTTCGTTAAACGCCTGTGGTATTCCCGTGCTGCTGTAAAATTCTCTCTGCGATATGTAAGATTCACCCTCGACACTTTTGACATTGGAAACTCGAATTCGCGAGTAATCTCCGCAATGCTAAGACCCATGCGCCGATGATCATCCCACGTTGAAAGTCGGTTAATTCGAGACGTGTTGTCATCTTCACGACACTGTTGTCTGTGACAGACTGCTCAACTACGCCGCGGCTAGCAGCAACGCTCAGGGCTGATACTCGGCACGTTTTCTAATGGGAACTTCCCGTGACTTTTGGCCATTCAGTGTATAATTACAGTAATTCGATCCCTGCTACGAGGCGCTGATAGGAATGAGGAGTTTGCACACTTAACAGAAAACGACAGAGCAGTGTTCATCGTTCTCTATGATCGGGTCATTCCATCTCTGGAACTTGGCATTGTTAGAACGCCAGCATTGTAGGTCCACTGTTGGTGAAAAGTGACACAATGGGGGCCAATTTTGATTTGTCGAGCATTTCATGTGATAGCATTGCTTTAATCCGCGACATTTCAGTCGGTTAGTATTGTATTCCGACAAGAATACCAACGTCATTGTAATGACCTATGTCGAGTCCAGTTTAATATTTGTCTGTGTGTTACAGTATCGCGGGAAAATGGACGGGTGTTTCTCAACGAAACTTGATATATCTGTTTATAATACGGTGGAGTAGGATCTTAGCTAGGGCTATAAGTTGTTCAAAAATTTAAGGAGGAGGGGGTGCTTCAGAAGGGGCCTAAATCATAAAACTCGACGAATCTCTCTCGCGGTTATGTTTAAACAAAAATAGCTCATGGCAATTTTTATTTAGAATTTTTGTTCTATACTTCTTTTCTGATAGAGTGGAAAATAAGGCAAATGTCAGTGGCAGTCGTGTGAAATTTTAAGTCCATAAGCCGGTAACTAACTGGAACTGGAGATCGTCCCTGCAACGTTTTATAGGCTTTATATCTGTCAGTAATTTTTAAAATATTAACCGATACTTGACTATCTTTTATACCGGAAAGCAGAGATCAAATCAAGATCAGCAATAATGCAAAATATTACGAAACTGCAAATTGTCACAGAGACCAGGAAGTAAGAACGTCACGACAAGCCACTGTCAGGGAGAGGCAGTGCCTTAGAATCTGGAGAAATGTATGAAGGATGGACTTTAGTGTTTGTTTTGTTTGTTTGTTTAATCCACCATCACAGGTAAACGGCTGAATAGATCTCGACCAAACTTCATATTTAAAGTCTACTCATCCAGGAGTAGATTTCGATATGCATGTAATTTAAAAATCACTTAATAGACCGGGGCTTCATAGGAAGACCAGAAGAGTGGTTTCAATTTTCTCTTACACTGCTGATTACGTATATAAAATATGTAGACTATATGTGAAACGCCCCTTCATTTTAAATCATTGTTGTTATGTAAATGATTTCGCTTGCTCTTCAAATAATGGAAAAAATTACTATTTCCTACGGAACTCATTTTCTGCAACCAGTAACGGATATTCTCGCAGACGTATAGTTATTTGAAGGATCCATAACAGGATAAAATCAGAGGATACATCATATTTCTCTGCGCTTTAAAATTACCCTCACCTAATGTATCTGAACACCGAGTTATCGTGAAGTAGAACTTTTCCCTTTGATGTCTGTCTGTCTTCCTGGCTGGCTATCTGTCTGCTTGTATATTCCTAAAAGTGGAAAACTGCAGGACTTATTTCAACCAAACTACGTATTTAGATTCTATCCACTCAGGATTGTGTTATCAGGTGCATATGATTTCATGGTAATGACATGGAGTTGCTATTTACACTGACTGACAGAGCAAATGCAACACCAAGAAGGAGTGGTCAGAACTTTATGCCAATTGCAGGGTAGACTGACGTCACTGAGGTATGCTCATGATGTGAAATGCGCCGCTGTGCTGCGCACGTAGCGAACGATAAATGGGACACGGCGTTGGCGAATGGCCCACTTCGTACCGTGATTTCTCAGCCGACAGTCATTGTAGAACGTGTTGTCGTGTGCCACAGGACACGTGTATAGCTAAGAATGCCAGGCCGCCGTCAACGGAGGCATTTCCAGCAGACAGACGACTTTACGAGGGGTATGGTGATCGGGCTGAGAAGGGCAGGTTGGTCGCTTCGTCAAATCGCAGCCGATACCCATAGGGATGTGTCCACGGTGCAGCGCCTGTGGCGAAGATGGTTGGCGCAGGGACATGTGGCACGTGCGAGGGGTCCAGGCGCAGCCCGAGTGACGTCAGCACGCGAGGATCGGCGCATCCGCCGCCAAGCGGTGGCAGCCCCGCACGCCACGTCAACCGCCATTCTTCAGCATGTGCAAGACACCCTGGCTGTTCCAATATCGACCAGAACAATTTCCCTTTCCCGTCGATTGGTTGAAGGAGGCCTGCACTCCCGGCGTCCGCTCAGAAAACTACCATTGACTCCACAGCATAGACGTGCACGCCTGGCATGGTGCCGGGCTAGAGCGACTTGGATGAGGGAATGGCGGAACGTCGTGTTCTCCGATGAGTCACGCTTCTGTTCTGTCAGTGATAGTCACCGCAGACGAGTGTGGAGTCGGTGTGGAGAAAGGTCAAATCCGGCAGTAACTGTGGAGCGCCCTACCGCTAGACAACGCGGCATCATGGTTTGGGGCGCTATTGCGTATGATTCCACGTCACCTCTAGTGCGTATTCAAGGCACGTTAAATGCCCACCGCTACGTGCAGCATGTGCTGCGGCCGGTGGCACTCCCGTACCTTCAGGGGCTGCCCAATGCTCTGTTTCAGCAGGATAATGCCCGCCCACACACTGCTCGCATCTCCCAACAGGCTCTACGAGGTGTACAGATGCTTCCGTGGCCAGCGTACTCTCTGGATCTCTCACCAATCGAACACGTGTGGGATCTCATTGGATGCCGTTTGCAAACTCTGCCCCAGCCTCGTGCGGACGACCAACTGTGGCAAATGGTTGACAGAGAATGGAGAACCATCCCTCAGGACACCATCCGCACTCTTATTGACTCTGTACCTCGACGTGTTTCTGCGTGCATCGCCGCTCGCGGTGGTCCTACATCCTACTGAGTCGATGCCGTGCGCATTGTGTAACCTGCATATCGGTTTGAAATAAACATCAATTATTCATCCGTGCCGTCTCTGTTTTTTCCCCAACTTTCATCCCTTTCGAACCACTCCTCCTTGGTGTTGCATTGTCACTGTCAGTCAGTGTATATGAAGATTATTCTCAAATATTTTCGTTAACATTAGGTCTATCAAAGGACTGTGTACAACCAACGTTTAAGAATATGTCATTTCCGTTCTTTTATGCCATGTACGTATTTATCGTACGAGGGATAATAACGCAGATGATTATGCGAAAATTTGGATTTTTTGTCCAAGTCCCATCCGACATGTCGTGCATGTCACTTCAAAGTGGGCAACGGGAAAAGCTATACAGCTATTTCACTCTTTTCGATAAGACAGATATTATGGTATAGGAGGTATCATCTAGTGTTGGCTACTGAGTGTATGATTCGAAGCAGTGCATCGATTCATTCAAGTGTTCGAGTGAATCGATTCACAGGAACGGCGAGCTCACGGCACACGATTCAGTTGACTCGCAGCAGACAGTCCTGAGTGTCTCACTCACGGATCAGTCAGACACAACACACACACACGGTTCATTATCGGTACACTGGACATTGGCGGGGAGCCGAACGTCCGCAGCGGGCGAGACATACAGAGCCATGGCACACTGAAAGAATCGTACGTAATCACGACTCAGTGAGACACAGCACACACACGGTTCATATCGGCACAGTAGACATTGGCGAGGAGCCGAATTTCCGCTGCAGTGAGACATAAGAGAGCCATGGCACACTGAAAGAATCGTACGCTAAGACGGGCTCTCGCTCTCAGCACATTTTAAAATAATACCCATTTGCATTCACTGTCCTCTTCTTACAGGGAGGTTTAAATAATATATGGATTTATTTTAGTGTTAAAAGGTAGTCAAAACATAATTCCAAAGTAAGTAATAACTAGCTAGTAAATAGGTAGACTATTAGGTTCTTATATTTATTAGTTTAATGAATCAGTATTATAACTTAGCTGACATTCCACAATGAATTCAACTCAACTCTCTAGCCTACCTTATAAGTCACTCATGACCACTCGAAATTATCTGTTTTATATTGGAAAGAACCGCTCAGTATTTTCTCATTCGTATGTCGCATCATTGCACAAGATTTCAATAGTCGAATCACGAGATCACCGGTGTACGTGGACAGTGGATTAGTGAGTCGACTGACGCAACAACTTCAATAAAAATATGTTGAATCAGAAAGCCACAGGGCTACTCTGCATCTCGGGTTGCCTGTACAAAAATTGCCAATTACAAAAAAAAAAAAACATTTTCAAAGATGCCTGAGCGAGTTGGCCATGCGGTTAGGGTCGCGTAGCTATGAGTTTGCTTTCGGGGGATGGTGGGTTCGAATCCTACCGTCGGCAGCCGTTAAGATGATTTTCACTTGTTTCCTATTTTCACACCAGGCAAGTGCTGGTGTTGTACTTCTCACGAAGTAACTTACAAACTTATAAATTTCGGGGAATTTCTTCTTCAGGATATCCGTAAGGTTTCTGAAGATGTTAGAACCCTCTTTCAGTTCTTTCCCGTGGTACAATTTGAATTCTTTTTACATCTGCACTACTGTGCTGTACCATCTCTCTGTAGGCTGCATCAAACTGTCTCTAGACGTCTTTGAAATCTAATTTCCACCCCTTGTAGGTTGACCTCTTATCTCTCCATAATCGGTTTCTATTTAGAGGTTCTTTTTCTTTACCCTCAACACCTATATAGCCAGTGAAGTCTTCAAGCAGCTCATCACGATTCTTGGTTTCGCGACTCTCCTCGAGCTGTTCCACTAGCTCTTCAAGGGCTTTAACGAACCCTTGCTCATCCTCCGGTAAAGAATATGATGTGGGCTCAACGCTGACCTTAGATTGGCACACGATATCGGGATTTTGATCGACTTCATCGGTAACATATAACATATTTGGACGTAATGTTTCATAATCTTCCGGAGAACGGTTGGAATTCCTTATCGCCTCGGAAGGATTGAGGCTGAGAAGCAGACAGCTGTCGGAAGAGGTCGGTCATAAAATCTTCCGAACCCTTGAAGCTGACAAGAGAAAGAAAGCTTTCAATAATGTCTTGATTACTTATTGCTGCCACCATTTATTTAGGTCAGTGGCTTTAGGGAATAAATTAAGGTGCAAGTTTCGTTCCTTTGCGTGCCTGTTATGATTTGTGCAGCCTGCAATGGCGCAAAAAACCATACTGAAAAGTGTATACTATTACTGCTTTTTACGTTTTATCACATAAAATAAACGCACACGGTTTCTTATACACCACAGATACGTTACTATCGTGTATTATTAGCTCCTAGCTTCAGCGTGCACAACGATTCTCATTCGAACTACCTCTACCTCATTCAGGGCAGCTTCAGCCCGAGGGTCCTGCCAGACGTCACAGCTCATCTTTGCTACTGCGCATCACTCTCGTGATCCCTACCTTGTATTCTACGTGCCTTATTGATCGACTAGCATTTGTACCCGTTCTTTGCACGGGAATTTGCAGTGGATTACATGTTACCTTCAGGAATTTATGCGAAGTAACATGGCTCTATTCACATATTTAATACGACTTGTTAAAATTATATTTTCGTACGAAAGCGCGTGGCAGTAACGTGAAATATGATGAAGCTGAACAAAGTCGAGAGAGAATGAGGACGATTTCCGAATATTTTTTTTACGATGCAGTTCCTGGCCCGAAGTTGTGCGAAATTCTCCATGGTTTAAGGTTGCATATTTTATCTCTGACCACTCGCGTGGCACTCTGACATTGATAATACTAGTGATGGGATATTCGATTCATTTTACTGAATCGATTCATTTAATTCCGTTTACGTTACTGAATCGATACAGTGATCCGATTCACGGCACGTTAGAGTCACCGTTCCTATTACATCTGTGTAGTGCAGGGCCTCTCGAACGCCCAAAATCTCACGCGTGCAGATAAAGGCGCAAGAGCTCCGTGCACTGTGCATCGCTGCCGCTCGGCATGGCTCGGATCAACGCTTCGTCTCTGGGCTACTCGGCTAAGCTCGGCTCAAGTCAGCCCGGATTTGGAGCGCTACGGCGCAAGTGGGCAGAGGGAGACAGCCGGAGCGAGCGAGACAGGCGTGAGGAAAGAGAGAGTAAGCGCTATTGCTCCAAATCGAGGAGTGGGGGGTCTGCACTCTGGTCAACCAAGCCAAGTCGTCTCTTGCACCGTGCACAGTGCATGCACCACGCGCAGGCACCCTGAGAGGCCCTGGTGTAGTGTCTACTGACGTCACGTACGTTAACGTACGCAACGCTACTGACAAGACATCAGCAACAATATTCAAAGCTTGCTGCTGCCATCTGGTCTTCATTCCATGAATTGCTTTCTACGCGTTATCTAGCTTTCAGATTCAGGTTTCCCCTGGCAGCTTCCTCTTTGCATCAAATTTTGATGTTACAAAGCCTTTTCCCCACAGTGATAACTCCATTATATAAGTATAAAGAATTAGATGAAAAAATATCTCTACGCACAATCATTAGTGATCTGCATTAAATGAAGGAAAAAATAGGCACTTGTGCGGTATTATACATGCGCTAGTTATATTACAGTACAAAACTAACGTAGTTAATAATAATAATAATAATAATAATAATAATAATAATAATAATAATAATAACTCCAATTTTATATACTAACTTATGGTTTTCCCTCAGTTCTCTGAAGCTCATAACACTAATATGTATACAGAATTAGATGTAAAAATACCTGTGCTCTCAATAACTAGCCTACATATTAAATATAAATCAAATAATTTGCTTTACCTCGCACCAACCCAGACAGGCCTTATGGCGACGATGGGCTTCGAGTGGAAAGGAAGCGGCCGTGGCCTTAATTAAGGTACAGCCCCAGCATTTGCCTGATGTGAAAATGGGTAACCACGGTAAACCAACTTCAGAGCTGCTGAAAATGGGGTTCGAACCCACTATCTCCCAGACGCAAGCTAACGGCTGCGCGCCCCTAATCGCACGGTCAACTCGCCCGGTATAAACGTTTTTGTTAATTTAATGTAATAATGTTCGTAAATATAATACTTAGGTGAATATTAATCTGGTAAGTTGCGAGAGAAGACCGGATTAAATAAAGAATCAATTAGTATTCCATAAAAATATATTTCCTACTAATACGAAAATATTAAGATCTGAAAGAGTTAGGTATCTGATATAGGCACCAATCGAACTTACGACTTTCAGGATCAGTGCTTCAATACGTACGCCGTAGGGCCTAATCATTAACGTGGCTTACTGCGGTCCGAATGTGCAAAGTGCATTGAACTAGTGTTTCAGAGATTTCTTTTGACGATTTTCAGTGAGCTGTTTCTGTAAGAAGACAATGTACTTACTTCGGAAGTAGCACACTACAACGATGAGACGATGATAGGTAGCACGTGAATGTGAACAGTGAGAACAGTTCCTCGCCCTCTGACATGCTCGCTCTTACTTCCTCCTTACCTTCCCCACGAACTGCATTACATTCGAACTTTCTCTTCGTTCTTACCAAATATTTCTTTCGTATTTCACGCCAGAATAAACATGTGGCACACAGTCAGCTCTGTTTACAGCACGTGCAGATTCCGGCATAATAATAATAATAATAATAATAATAATAATAATAATAATAATAATAATAATAATAATAATAATAATAATAATAATATGGCACTTTGAGTTGACGCCACATAGCCTGCCTGTGTGTAAATTTTGACGTTCCGTTTTATTTTACTAGGTGGTAGTGAAAGTGGAGGTCTGTTGTCACCTGCAGCTGAGGTCGCACCATGTGGAGTGCCGAATGGGCTTCTTCCTGCCCTTTAAAAATCTGATTACCTCAGCTGGTTTTGAACCTGCGGTCTTGGGATTTACAGGCCGAGCCACTGATCCACAAAGGAAATAATAATAATGTTTTTTTTTTGCTAGGGGCTTTACGTCGCACCGACACAGATAGGACTTATGGCAACGATGGGACAGGAAAGGCCTAGGAGTTGGAAGGAAGTGGCCGTGGCCTTATTTAAGGTACAGTCCCAGCATTTGCCTGGTGTGAAAATGGGAAACCACGGAAAACCATCTTCAGGGCTGCCGATAGTGGGATTCGAACCTACTATCTCCCGGATGCAAGCTCACAGCCGCGCGCCTCTACGCGCACGGCCAACTCGCCCGGTAATAATAATAATAATAATAATAATAATAATAATAATAATAATAATAATAATAAGTAAAGTAATCTATATATATATATAAAATAACATGTCCAAACTGACTGAGTGACGTTTTTTATTTGCTATTTGCTTCACGTCACACCGACACAGACAGGTTTTATGGCGACGATGGGATAGGAAAGGCCTAGGAATTGGAAGGAAGCGGCCATGGCCTTAATTAAGGTACAGCTCCAGCATATGCCCGGGAGACTGCTTGGATGAAGAGGTTCTGAACAAAGAAAAGAAGCTGAGTAAGAAAGTAACGTTAGATTGAAAGACTGAGAAGCAGGTGATTGTGTCAGAATGTAAGACCAAAAGAACATTGCTAGAATTCTGCGAAGTTATCCAAAAGAAAGAAAGTAAAAACGAACGAACCTATGAATAGAGAGGTGGTGTGGTGTGGTGTGGTGTGGTGTGGTGTGGTGTGGTGTGGTGTGGTGTGGTGGTTAATGCGTATCAATAAGAATAAAAGTCACATACATGAACATGACGAGAATCATGGTTTGTTATGTGGAGAAGTAATGCAAGAGGCACATCTGTTAGGCGTATGTAGAGAAAATAAAAGGAGAGAAAGAATTTCATACATCTGTATAATTATTAAGCAAAAAGTGAATAACACTGGGAAGGACAGCAAAGGTGTTTTGTATCTTTTTTAAAAACATATGGCAAAAGAAAATAAGACATAATAAAATAAGCACTAATTTAGCTAATGAAGAAAAGGATACTTTGTTTGTCCTATAATATACAACACGGTTCGACACTAGGTTTAATTATAATGTTTAATGTAGTATTAGACAAACTAATTTTAATAAGAAAAATCAACCAAGCGAGTTGGCTGTGAGGTTAGGGACG